>NC_064635.1:179539889-180181675 GCF_023864275.1 Schistocerca cancellata
TCAACTACGAGAAAGTTATGCTATTGGAAGACGTTCTGTAAAATGGTGGCACAGAATATTTTATTTCCTGGTGGACGTTGCTGCAGTGAACAGTTTTATCCTGTGGAAAATACGTAAAAGAGAAAGTGGACAGCTTGATCAGCTCACATACAGGATCCATCTAGCCAGACAATTGATCGCTGCCTTCTCATCCCAAAAAAGGCGTGGACAAAAACCTGCCTTTCTGGCAAAAAGGGGTAAAGTACCTCAAAGTTGGAGCAAATTTGGTATTCTGTATGATAAATATACCTATCTGTTAACTACTATCTGCTCTCCATTCATTAAAAAAACTGTTCAGTAATTTTGCCCAAGAAAGGGTTAATAGCGTTCGGGCCTCCTTTTGCCCAGCGTAGTTTTGCAGCAGCGCCACGTGGTATAGACGCAATAATTCGTACAAGTCCGCTGCAAAAAGTACACATATCAAAAAAAGTTTTGCATCAGCCCGTTTCCCAGAACTCCTGATGACAGACGTCGACTGTGGATATTGTATCACAGAGACAGTCTCTTTGACTGTTCAGAGGTTGAGCCAGATCGCTGGTCGATCATCAGCGATCGGCTTGTTATCTTTGGCGCGTCCCCGGGCATGAGCGTCTTTGCGTTTTCGGCTGGGGTGCGCTAGAGAACCTGTATACAGAGAGATTGCCCGTGATTGGTTGATCAGCTTTGGCGCCATTTTTCTGCGAAACGTCTCTCGCGCTTCCTATGTTCGCCGCGCTTTTGAGTTGAATTGAAATTCAGAGGACTTTTGGAAACGATTAAAAGGTATTTGAATTGTTGAGAGACTTTTTATGCGTTGTGCATGCATGTTCGATTTAGTTGTATATCGTTTTTAGTACGTAATTAGCGTTTGCGATCTTAAATACGAGTTGAAATAATGAGGCGTTTTGTGATGAAGTCGGTAGACCTACATGCTTCAAGTAAACACGTTAGTAATTGTACAATATTGTTTCTGACATCTGTAATTCGTTCTGCAGGCGTTCATAAACGATGCCAGGTTGTGCTGCATTCGGTTGTTCCAATAGAGGCGAAGGTGGATTTCGCATGTTGGCATTTTAAGGTGTCAGTTTTTTAAATATTCTTAGTCACGCAGAACAGGTAGGCCTATTTACAGTTTACTGCATTTTTAAGCTCTTATTTCTTTAACAGTTCGTGCATACTCGTAGCATGACAAGCTTTTCTGAAGCCAGTATCTGACATTCCTTGGTGGAAAAGGAACGTTCCTGTAATTGTAGTGCCATGCTCATTCGATTTTATAGCGTCAAACTTTATTTCGTTCCGAATCAGAGCACTAGGCATTATTTTGGTTTGAGTATTATTGCCTGACTGTTGACGCAGTCTAGTTGTAAGCACGTTTTCCGCAGTTGTCGTGGTTGCTGAAACATTATTCGTAGTAAATAATTGTAGGTACTCTTGAAGACAGTTTATAAAAAGGCCTACTTACTGTGGGGTACAAGGGATACGGTAGTTTTCTTGTTATATTTGGTCGTTATTACAGTAGCCTACATTTAACATTATCTGATTTTTGTTATCTTTTTCGTTTGATATATGCGAGAGGCATTCAGTATGAAAAGTCGTAAGCAGTTGTTTACTTGTGACATGCAAAAAGTTTGAAGATGTGACATGACGTATTACACTTTTTGCATGTCAGAAGTAAACAAAAAATGGTTAAAATGGCTCTGAGCACTATGGGGCTTAACATCTGAGGTAATCAGTCCCCTAAAACTTAGAACTACTTAAACCTAAGGACATCACACACATCCATGCCCGAGGCAGGATTCGAACCTGCGACCGTAGCGGTCGCGCGGTTCCAGACTGAAGCGCCTATAACCGCTCGGCCACTCCGGCCGGCTGGAGTAAACAACTGCTTACGACTTCATTCATCTGACGTAATACAGGTACGTTAAGTCTTTAGCGTTATGCACTTCCGATACAAAACAAATGCTATACACTATATTTTTTTATTTACGTTACTTTCATTGCAATATGTCTAGTAAACGAACTTTAAAGGAGATAAATGCAAGTAACGAATAATTTTTACAGCCACTGTATTAAATTTTCCTGTGCTGTACGTAGTAGGCTACTATGAGCATATTATAGCTGTAAAGAAAGGCATTTAACGAATGATTGCGCCATATTGTCTTGTGCTTTTGATTCGGTGAGTGTATACTCCACTACTCCACTACTGGCCATTCAAAAGTTCCGCCCGCAGTTTGGCAGAAAAATGGCCGCCGTGTCGTCCGGTTGGCCACTCTCTCCCTATACAGGCTCCCTAGGGCGCGCGGAACGGAAGAGAGGCAGTCGGTTTGGAGCGGCCGGTGAGACTGGCGGAGTTGTGGCTCGGGCGAAGCACACGTGTGATGTCTGTTACGCTGGGGCTGTTTACGAATCGTGAAACTACTGCGGCGGTTACTGGTTGCCTGGAAGGCATTTCGTATAAACTGTGCCGAGCCTCGCAGTGAGAGGGAGTCCGGAGTTGGTGTTGGCCTAGATGTTTGTACGAATTGAGGTGCCTGTGTGAGAAGCACGGCGTGGGCCTGTCGGTTGCTTCGTGCTTCTGGCAGCCACCGCAAGTGGATGTTGGGCCGGAATGTCTACAGTTTGTGGTGAGCATAGTGTGAACAAGTTCTCGTAGGACGTGCTCCCAGCCTGACTCTTAGCCTGTGTTATTTGTGGGTGCCGACCCCTTGTCTGTTACTGCTTCCGGGTGTCCTGTAAGATTTCACAGCAAAACTGGGTTTTTGTGGCATTCTGTGTTTCTGGATCAGCCTCTGCCTAGAAAGAGGAAAGATTTGTGTCTCAACTGAATGGGGGGGGGGGGGGGGGGGTTCGATTGGACATCTTTTGGAATTCCTTAATGCTGTAATTTAAACATATAAAAAAATTTGTTCTTTCAGAATAAGCGCCTATTTCTTTGGGACACTGCAGTTCAAACAGGAGAGGCGTAATGTTATTGAGTATTTGTTTTTCGTCAAATGAAGTGTATTTAATGTCTTGCTGTTTTCGGGGGTACGCAGCTGTGTTATTGAACTCATTTTGAAGTGTTCTGTCGGGTGAATGATTGCTCCCCACTTCACTGTATTCTTTTGAGTAGTATTGTAAGGTTTTTTGGATATTTTGTTTGCTTCAATTTTGTTTTTCTCTTTCTTTTGAATTACGGAGAATTGTTTAGTTTATCTGGTTACTGGCTTAACTCACGCTTCACGTACTAAATCGGCTGATATTGAAATTGATATTTTTTATTCCTGTTTAATGTCAGACAGATTCAAATGTGACTTCATTTATGTTATTTGAAATAAATATCTTGGATTGACCTTATTGAATTATGTGCAATCGAAGTGAGGGACCCGGTCCTTCATTAGTGTTTAACAGTGGCGTGTAGTTCGGGTTGTGAGCCCCGTTCTCGGATCAGAGGTGTCACTAAACCCGCCCAAAGATGTAAACAACCAAGCATAAACAGAGCCCATTACACAGAGGGGGTCCGACAGCCGATCTGTTCCAGTCTTTCGCCCAGAAGCAGGTATAGGACTCGTGTTGTGTGAGGTTAAACCATGCCTACACGGTCAATACCGTGGCTCGATCGTATTCGTATTGTTACTTTGTGCCAGGAAGGGCTCTCAACAAGGGAAGTCTCCAGGCGTCTTGGAGTGAACCAAAGTTCGGACATGGAGGAGACACAGAAAGACAGGAACTGTCGACGACATGCCACGCTCAGGCCAGCCAAGGGCTACTACCGCAGTGCATTACAGCTACCTATGGATTATGGCTCGGAGGAACCCTGACAGCAACACCACCATGTTGAATAACACTTTTCGTGCAGCCACAGGACGTCGTGTTACGACTCAAACTGTGCGCAGTAGGGTGCATGATGCGCAACTTCCCTCCTGACGTCCGCAGCGAGGTCCATCTTTGCAGACACGACACCAAGCAGCGTGGTACAGATGGGCCCAACAACATGCCGAAAGCACCGCTCACGACTGGCCTCACGTTCTCCTCACAGATGAGTACCGCATATGCCTTCAACCAGACAATCGTCGGAGACATGATTTTACGCAACCCGGTCAGCCTGAATGCCTTTGACACTCTGTCCAGCGAGTGCATCAAGGTGGAGGTTCCCTGCTGTTATGGGTTGCCATTATGTGAGGCCTACGTACGCCGCTGGTGGTCATGGAAGGGGCCTTAACAGCCGTATCATACGTGAATGCCATCCTACAAACGACAGTGCAACCATATCGGCAGCATATTAGCGAATCACTCGCCTTCATGGACGACAATTCGCGCCCCCATCGTGCACATCTTGTGAAAGCCTTACTTCAGGATAACGACATCGCTCGATAAGAGTGGCCAGCATACTCTCCAGACATGAACCCTATCGAACATGGCTGAGATAGATTGAAAAGGGCTGTTTATGGACAACGTCACCCACCAACCACTCTGATGAATCTACGCCGATTCGCCATTGAGGACTGGAATAATCTGGACAAACAGTGCCTTGGTGAACTTGTGGGTAGTATACCACGACGAATACAGCCATGCATCAATGCAAATGGTCATGCTACTGGGTATTGGAGGTACCAGTGTGTAGAGATGGCTATTCGTTGATCATTACAGTCCTCTGCCAGGCAACGCCGAACACGGCGGGCACGCATCTTTGAGCACCCAACTCGTGTTCGAGTGTGTCAAACTAGACTACTGGCCATTAAAATTTCTACACCACGAAGGTGACGTGCTACAGATGCGAAATTTAATCGACAGGAAGAAGATGCTGTGATATGAAAATGATTATCTTTTCAGAGTATTCACACAAGGTTGGCGCCGGTGGCGACACTTACAACGTGCTGACACGAGGAAAGTTTCCAACAGATTTTTCATACACAAACAGCAGATGACCGGCGTTGCCTGGTAAAACGTTATTGTGATGCCTCGTGTAAGGAGGAGAAATGCGTACCATCACGTTTCCGTCTAAGGTCAGATTGTAGCCAATCGCGATTGCGGTTTATCGTATCGCGACATTGCTGCTCGTGTTGGTCGAGATCCAATGACTATTAGCAGAATAGGTGGGTTCAGGAGGGAAACAGGGAACGCCGTGCTGGATCCCAACGGCCTCGTATCACTAGCAGTCGAGATGACAGGCATCTTATCCGCATTGCTGTAACGGATCGTGCAGCCACGTCTCGATCCCTGAGTCAACAGATGGGGACGTTTGCAAGACATCAACCATCTGCACGAACAGTTCGATGACGTTTGCAGCAGCATGGACTATCAGCTCGGAGACCATGGCTGCGGTTACCCTTGACGCTGCATCACAGACAGGAACGCTTGCGATGGTGTACTCAACGACGAACCTGGGTGCACGAATGGCAAAACGTTATTTTTTCCGATGAATCCAGGTTCTGTTTACAGAATCATGATGGTCGCATCCGTGTTTGGCGACATCGCAGTGAACGCACATTGGAAGCGTGTATTCGTCATCGCCATAGTGGCGTATCAGCCGACGTGATGGTATAGGGTTCCATTGGTTACACGTCTCGGTCACCTCTTGTTCGCATTGAAGACACTTTGAAGAGTGGACGTTATATTTCAGATGTGTTACGACCTGTGGCTCTACCCTTCATTCGATCCCTGCGAAGCCCTACATTTCGGGAGGATAATGCACGACCGCATGTTGCAGGTGCTGTACGGGCCTTTCTGGATACAGAAAATGTTCGACTGCTACCCTGGCAAGCACATTCTCCAGATCTCTCACCAACTGAAAACGTCTGGTCAATGGTGGCCGAGCAACTGGCTCGTCACAATACGCCAGTCACTACTCTTGGTGAAGTGTGGTATCGTGTTGAAGCTGCATGGGCGGCTGTACCTGTACACGCAATTCAAGCTCTGTTTCACTCAATGCCCAGGCGTATCAAGGCCCTTATTACGGCCAGAGGTGATTGCTCTAGGTACTGATTTCTCAGGATCTATGCACCCAAATTGCGTAAAAATGTAATCACATGTCAGTTCTAGTATAATATATTTGTCCAATGAATACCCGTTTATCATCTGCATTTCTTTTTGGTGTAGCAATTTTATTGGCCTGTAGTGTACATACAGAGATGTCCAGTAGTCCTGTGACGTGTTTGACATGCCTGTCACCTCGAATGACGGTGTCGGTAAGTTCAAACACTGCATGACCCACAGCTGTGTGCGACCGCCCGGCACGCTGGAGATGGACGAGTCTGCAGTGGCAGACGCCTTACTCGACCAGTCATCGTGTTTTGTTCACCGCTAGATCTCAGTGGACGTTCTATAAGCGCTTATGAATATCTGCGAAGCTCTGGTTTTCCACAAAAAGAAATTCTATGACATCAGTCTGCCTTTGGAATGCACCTCTGTTACACACGCCATTTTGAAGATCACGTGTAGCGCCGCCACCTATTGAATTTCATGAAACTGCAGGGTCTGAAACGGGAGTTTTTCACGACGTTCCACAACAAATTCCGCATTTTCCCAATCTAAATTGGCCGAGAGAAAAAGTGTTGCAGCACTTACTGACCGTCCCTCGTATAATACTGCAATTAACAGCCTAATCTAAGGACGTTTAGAACTTCCGAAGACGTTTTCTGCTTATTGTCAATAATAAAGAATCCTTACAGGGTGTAGTGGTACTTGAATTACGTAACCATTACGGCACCTCACCACAACCTCTCGATACCAGCAATATTGTACTGTGTTTCTGTAAAACAGTTAACATATTTCTGTGACAACATTCAGATTTGATTTGATTAACGTAGAGGTACTTCGATACATCGATATGATTATATTGCAATGATATTAACCTTATGTGTGTTCTTTCTTTTGTCTCTATGATCTTTGACGTACTTGTAACTCTGATTTTTTGGCGCGTAAGCGTTTATTAGAGAGTCACGCTTTGGTCGTCATGTTAAAAAGACGCAAATTGTATTCAGTTTATGAAATGTGAACTTTAACGGTGAGGAAGATATTTTCTAGTACGTTTTATATCATGAAGTGATGTTTTGGAACGTGTTACGTGATATTGCAACAAAAGTAATAAAAAAGAAGTCTAACTTAAATTCGAAGTGCTGATTACTTTTTATACATCACCATTGTACTAACTTGCAAAGGTTTAATCTGCAAGAATGGTTTGTGAAGCGCATCTATAAAACTTTTGAATATCGCAGAGTAACACCTAGGCCTCTTTGCATCTGAGCTTGGAATCATCACGACCTAGATTTTCGACGATTGAGCCATGAGTTCACAACGAGATCAGCGTGGGAAACACGAAAAGATGAGTGCCCAGTTTATACATTATTTCAAGAAATGACTTTATTAACTGTGCTCTAATGACACCTGACACATAATATAACTTTGTTGTTGCCCGAAAATGCAATATTTAGCAGCGTGAGCAACACTACAATCTTAATTTATTTTTTACCTTTGTTGTGGTTTGGCTGTTAGAAGGGACAGTAACATTTTAATATTTGAGTAATTTGAATTGGCTTTGGTGGATATGGCCCTGAACTAAGAAAATTTGGCTGATGACCTCAGGGGCAGATACGTAAGCAGCGTGGCCGCAACGGGGGAATGTTTTACTGATCGTCTTTGAGTACTGATAACTCACAGGTGTGCGCAACACATTACGATTAGCTGCCGCAGCGTAACTTTTGACACAGATGTAAAATGGATCCACAAATGCGCATTAGAGTTACGGTATTTTTCAAATGAACTATATATTTCGAGCAAGACCATTCTAATACAACGCAATATATATACAAAGTTACATTCAAAACAAATATTTCGCCAAAATTTGTAAAGTGTGTCATACTGCATTTCAATACACGTATAGTTATACTTAATAATCAGTTATTTATCCGCTCACATAGACAACACAAAAACAAATTAAAACTGTGTGCCAGGCCGAGACTCGAACTAGGGACCTTTGCCTTTCGCGGGCAAGTGCTCTACCAACTGAGCTACCCAAGCTCACGACTCACGTCCCGTCCTCACAGCTTTACTTCCGCCAGTACCTCGTCTCCTACCTTCCAAACTTTACAGAAGCTTTCCTGCAGACCTTGCAAGCAAAGGTCCCGAGTTCGAGTCTCGGCCCGGCACACAGTTTTAATCTGCCAGGAAGTTTCGTATCAGCACACTCCGCTGCAGAGTGAAAATCTCATTCTGGAAACATCCCCCCAGGCTGTGGCTAAGCCATGTTTCCACAATATCCTTTCTTCCAGGAGTGCTAGTCCTGCAAGGTTGGCAGGAGAGCTTCTGTAGAGTTTGGAAGGTAGGAGACGAGGTACTGGCGGAATTATAGCTGTGAGGACGAGGCGTGAGTCGTTCTTGTAGCTCAGTTCGTAGAGCACTTGCCCGCGAAAGGAAAAGGTCCCGAGTTCAAGTCTCGGCCCAGAACACAGTTTTAATCTGCCAGTAAGTTTCATACATCTACATCTACATGATTACTCTGCAATTCACATTTAAGTGCTTGGCAGAGGGTTCATCGAACCACAATCATACTATCTCTCTACCAGTCCACTCCCGAACAGCGCGCGGGAAAAACGAACACCTAAACCTTTCTGTTGAAGCTCTGACCTCTCTTATTTTATTTTGATGATCATTCCTACGTATGTAGGTTGGGCTCAACAAAATATTTTCGCATTCGGAAGAAAAAGTTGGTGACTGAAATTTCGTAAACAGACCTCGCCGCGACGAAAAAGTCTTTGCTTTAATGACTTCCATCCCAACTCGCGTATCATATCTGCCACACTCTCTCCCCTATTACGTGATAATACAAAACGAGCTGCCCTTTTTTGCACCATGTCGTCCGTCAATCCCACCTGGTAAGGATCCCACACCGCGCAGCAATATTCTAACAGAGGACGAACGAGTGTAGTGTAAGCTGTCTCTTTAGTGGACTTGTTGCATCTTCTAAGTGTCCTGCCAATGAAGCGCAACCTTTGGCTCGCTTTCCTCACAATATTATCTATGTGGTCTTTCCAACTGACGTTGTTCGTAATTTTAACACCCAGGTACTCAGTTGAATTGACAGCCTTGAGATCGGCGCACACTACGCTCCAGAGCGAAAATCTCATTCTTAACACAAAAACACTTCGTCATGCAGTTACATATTCATAATTTAGTGCTCTTTGCGGCTGGCAGGAGTCGGAAGCAGAGAACAGTCGACACGAACTGTTCCGATTTGTGTCGACTTTTAGCAATCATTACTTCAGGTATGGCGCCTAACTTACTGCAGCGTTACCACAGGCGGTCTACTGGAAGCTGATAACATAATAATTTATGTAGCTTACCAGTTAATAATAAAATCAGTACATGGGGGTCCTAGGTACCGACCTGAATAGTATTGCGTCTTGAGAAAAAAACGTTAGACGACCACTGCTTTAGACGGTATGCTGACACATGTTAAGTTCCTTGCTAACACAACTAAGAATGTACAGACACGAGCGAACCTGGTGAGAAAGCTGGTATTACGTGGGGAGCGTCCTTTGCGTCGGTACACTCTGAAATAGAATACGTATACTCTGAATAGCCAAAGAGACTGGTGACCTGCCTAATATTGTGTAGGGCATCCGCGAGCACACGTAAATCCCGCAACACCACACAGAATGGACTCGACTAATGTCTGATGCACTGCTGGAGGGAACGGACACTACAGGGTGAAAAGTATTTAAACCGACAAACTCTGGGAGGTTGTAGGGGACATCAAAACAAATATTTTTCACTTACGTCATTTTTTCCTATGAGGAGTATTTAAACCGGCAGAGGAAGATTTCTCTGGCGGGAGATTAATTAAGCCAACAAACACCTTCCCATTTTTTTTATGACCAAGAGACAACACATAACACAACTCAATTTCAATTACAGACCGTCGGATCCTGTTCTGTCTGACACGGGCAAAAACCCCAGGAGTATCGTGAATTTTTCCTGTTGCTGCTACTATCCGGGCAACCAGATACTATTCTGATGCAACAGGAGTTGCGTAAACAAGGTTGCACATCTCTCCCCACACAAAAAAGTCCAGTGGGGACATATCTGGGGATCGAGCAGGCCATGGCACAGGACCACCTCTGGCAATCCACGTTTCTGGGAGCCGTCGGTCCAGGAATCGACGCACACGACGACTGAAATGTGCCGGCGCCCCGTCATGTTGGAACCACATGCGTTGTCTTGTAGGGAGCGGGACGTCTTCCAGCAGTTCTGGCAATGCTCTGGCGAGAAAATTGTAATAGTGCCTGCCATTTAATGGCCTAGGTAGCAGATACGGCCCAATTAAACAGTTCCCAACAACACCGACCCCCACATTAACGAAGAACCGCTTCATCGGTAAACAACACTGAGGATGGAAATGTAGGATGCATTTCACACTGTTCCAGGTACCACTGCGAAAACTGCGCTCTGGGTGGATAATCAACTGGTTGCGGGTTGTGGACACGATGTGAGTGAAATGGAAGTAACAATTGCTCTCGAAGGACTGTTCTTACATTCGTCTGATTCGTCCTCATGTTACGTGCAATTGCACGAGTGCTGACTGAAGGATCCCGCTCCACATGCAGCAAGACAGCTTCCTCAAATTGCAGCGTTCTTACCGTGTGACGGCGTCCCTGTCCAGGTAATTTACTAAATGAGCCGGTCTCACGCAGACGTTGGTACACAACAGCAAAGGTCGTATGATGCGAGATACGGCGATTAGGATATTACTGTTGATAAACCCGCTGTGTTGCTCGTCCGTTGTGGTGCGCTACGTAGTACGCACCAACCATACCAGTGTACTCACTCCAGGTGTATCGCTCCATTAGCAAACAGAGACAATGCACTACGACACTGGTGGACAGCAGTTGCCTACAATTGAAGAGCGTAATACGCCCTCTAACAACTGAAGATCGTAATACGGCCTCTAACAACTGAAGAGCGTAATAATGCCTCAACCGGTATAAATAATCCTCACTGTAAAAAATGACATTAGGGAAAAATATTTGTTTTGATGTCCCCTACAACCTCCCAGAGTTTGTCGGTTTAAATACTTTTCACCCTGTATGAAACCTACAGGGCTGTCCACAAATTCGTAAGAGTACGAAGAGGGTGGAGATCTCTTCCGAACAGCACAAGGCATCCCAGATATGCTCAATAATGTTCATGTCTGGGGAGTTTGGTGGCCAGCAGAATTGTTTAAACTCAGAAGAGTGTTGCTGGAATGGCTCTGCAGCAATTCTGGACGTGTAGGGTGTCGCGTTGTACAGCTAGGATGGCCCAAGTCCGTCTGAATGCACAATGGTCATGAATGGATACAGGTTATCAGATAGGGTGCTTACGTGTGTGTCACCTATCAGAGCCGTATGTAGACATATCATATCACTTCTAACTGCGCACGCCCCCACATTACAGAGGCTGCGCCAGCTTGGACAGTCCACGGCTGACATGTAGGGTCCATGGATTCACCAGGTTGTCTCCATAAACGTCTATCCGCTCGATATAATTTGAATCGAGACTCGTCCGACCAGGCAACATGTTTCCAGTCATCAACAGTCCAAAGTCGGTGTTGACGGGCCCAGGCGAGGCGTAAAGCTTCGTGTCGTGCAGTCATCAATGGTCCACTAGTGGGCCTTCGGCTCCGAAACCCGATCTCGATGATTTTTCGTTGAATGGTTCGCACACTGACACTTGTTGATGGCCCAGCAAGGAAATCTGCACCACGTTGCGGAAGGGTTGTACTTCTGCCACGTTGAACGATTTTCCTCAGCCGTCGTTGATCCCATTCTTGCCAGATCTTTTTCCGGCCGCAGCAGTGTCGGAGATTTGATGTTATACCAGGTTCCTGATATTCACAGTACACTGGTGAAATGATCGTACGGGAAATTCCCCATTTCATTGCTACCTCGTAGGTGCTGTGTTCCATCGCTCATGCGTTCAAACTCACTTGAATCTTGATAACCTGCCGTTGTAGCTGCAGTAACAGATTTAACAACTGCCAGACACTTGTTGTCTAATAGACGTGTTGCCGACTGCAGTCCTGTATTTTGCCTGTTTTCATGTCTTTGTATGTAAATACACATGCCTATATCAGTTTTTTTGGCGCTTCAGTGTAGCTCACCTATTTGGCTCTGCAGCGTCCATGTGAAGATGGCTGATGTTCATTTGGACGCACCTATGAGAACCATTCCTCCCCATGAACCATGGACCTTGCCGTTGGTGGGGAGGCTTGCGTGCCTCAGCGATACAGATAGCCGTACCGTAGGTACAACCACAACGGAGGGGTATCTGTTGAGAGGCCAGACAAACGTGTGGTTCCTGAAGAGGGGCAGCAGCCTTTTCAGTAGTTGCAAGGGCAACAGTCTGGATGACTGACTGATCTGGCCTTGTAACACTAACCAAAATAGCCTTGCTGTGCTGGTACTGCGAACGGCTGAAAGCAAGGGGAAACTACGGCCGTAATTTTTCCCGAGGGCATGCAGCTTTACTGTATGATTTATGATGATGGCGTCCTCTTGGGTAAAATATTCCGGAGGTAAAATAGTCCCCCATTCGGATCTCCGGGCGGGGACTACTCAAGAGGATGTCGTTATCAGGAGAAAGAAAACTGGCATTCTACGGATCGGAGCGTGGAATGTCAGATCCCTTAATCGGGCAGGTAGGTTAGAAAATTTAAAAAGGGAAATGGATAGGTTAAAGTTAGATATAGTGGCAATTAGTGAAGTTCGGTGTCAGGAGGAACAAGACTTCTGGTCAGGTGACTACAGGGTTATAAACACAAAGTCAAATAGGGGTAATGCAGGAGTAGGTTTAATAATGAATAGGAAAATAGGAATGCGGGTAAGCTACTACAAACAGCATAGTGAACGCATTATTGTGGCCAAGATAGATACGAAGCCCACACCTACTATAGTAGTACAAGTTTATATGCCAACTAGCTCTGCAGATGACGAAGAAATTGAAGAAATGTATGATGAAATAAAAGAAATTACTCAGATAGTGAAGGGAGACGAAAATTTAATAATCATGGGTGACTGGAATTCGAGTGTAGGAAATGGGAGAGAAGGAAACATAGTAGGTGAGTATGGATTGGGGCTAAGAAATGAAAGAGGAAGCCGCCTGGTAGAATTTTGCACAGAGCACAACTTAATCATAGCTAGCACATGGTATAAGAATCATGATAGAAGGTTGTATACATGGAGGAACCCTGGAGATACTAAAAGGTATCAGATAGATTATATAATGGTAAGACAGAGATTTAGGAACCAGGTTTTAAATTGTAAGACATTTCCAGGGGCAGATGTGGACTCTGACCACAATCTATTGGTTATGACCTGTAGATTAAAACTGAAGAAACTGCAAAAAGGTGGGAATTTAAGGAGATGGGACCTGGATAAACTGAAAGAACCAGAGGTTGTACAGAGTTTCAGGGAGAGCATAAGGGAACAATTGACAGGAATGGGGGAAAGAAATACAGTAGAAGAAGAATGGGTAGCTTTGAGGGATGAAGTAGTGAAGGTAGCAGAGGATCAAGTAGGTAAAAAGATGAGGGCTAGTAGAAATCCTTGGGTAACAGAAGAAATATTGAATTTAATTGATGAAAGGAGAGAATATAAAAATGCAGTAAATGAAGCAGGCAAAAAAGAACACAACCGTCTCAAAAATGAGATCGACAGGAAGTGCAAAATGGCTAAGCAGGGATGGCTAGAGGACAAATGTAAGGATGTAGAGGCTTATCTCACTAGGGGTAAGATAGATACTGCCTACAGGAAAATTAAAGAGACCTTTGGAGATAAGAGAACCACTTGTATGAACATCAAGAGCTCAGATGGAAACCCAGTTCTAAGCAAAGAAGGGAAAGCAGAAAGGTGGAAGGAGTATATAGAGGGTCTATACAAGGGCGATGCACTTGAGGACAATATTATGGAAATGGAAGAGGATGTAGATGAAGATGAAATGGGAGATACGATACTGCGTGAAGAGTTTGACAGAGCACTGAAAGACCTGAGTCGAAACAAGGCCCCCGGAGTAGACAACATTCCATTGGAACTACTGACGGCCTTGGGAGAGCCAGTCCTGACAAAACTCTACCATCTGGTGAGCAAGATGTATGAAACAGGCGAAATACCCTCAGACTTCAAGAAGAATATAATAATTCCAATCCCAAAGAAAGCAGGTGTTGACAGATGTGAAAATTACCGAACAATCAGCTTAATAAGCCACAGCTGCAAAGTACTAACACGAATTCTTTACAGACGAATGGAAAAACTGGTAGAAGCCGACCTCGGGGAAGATCAGTTTGGATTCCGTAGAAATACTGGAACACGTGAGGCAATACTGACCTTACGACTTATCTTAGAAGAAAGATTAAGGAAAGGCAAACCTACGTTTCTAGCATTTGTGGACTTAGAGAAAGCTTTTGACAATGTTGACTGGAATACTCTATTTCAAATTCTAAAGGTGGCAGGGGTAAAATACAGGGAGCGAAAGGCTACATACAGTTTGTACAGAAACCAGATGGCAGTTATAAGAGTCGAGGGACATGAAAGGGAAGCAGTGGTTGGGAAGGGAGTAAGACAGGGTTGTAGCCTCTCCCATATGTTATTCAATCTGTATATTGAGCAAGCAGTAAAGGAAACAAAAGAAAAATTTGGAGTAGGTATTAAAATCCATGGAGAAGAAATAAAAACTTTGAGGTTCGCCGATGACATTGTAATTCTGTCAGAGACAGCAAAGGACTTGGAAGAGCAGTTGAACGGAATGGATGCTATCTTGAAGGGAGGATATAAGATGAACATCAACAAAAGCAAAACAAGGATAATGGAATGTAGTCGAATTAAGTCGGGTGATGCTGAGGGAATTAGATTAGAAAATGAGACACTTAAAGTAGTAAAGGAGTTTTGCTATTTGGGGAGCAAAATAACTGATGATGGTCGAAGTAGAGAGGATATTAAATGTAGGCTGGCAATGGCAAGGAAAGCGTTTCCGAAGAAGAGAAATTTGTTAACATCGAGTATAGATTTAAGTGTCAGGAAATCATTTCTGAAAGTATTTCTATGGAGTGTAGCCATGTATGGAAGTGAAACATGGACGGTAAATAGTTTGGACAAGAAGAGAATAGAAGCTTTTGAAATGTAGTGCTACAGAAGAATGCTGAAGATCAGATGGGTAGATCACGTAACTAATGAGGAAGTATTGAATAGGATTGGGGAGAAGAGAAGTTTGTGGCACAACTTGACCAGAAGAAGGGATCGGTTGGTAGGACATGTTCTGAGGCATCAAGGGATCACCAGTTTAGGATTGGAGGGCAGCGTGGAGGGTAAAAATCGTAGGGGGAGACCAAGAGATGAATACACTAAGCAGATTCAGAAGGATGTAGGTTGCAGTAGGTACTGGGAGATGAAGAAGCTTGCACAGGATAGAGTAGCATGGAGAGCTGCATCAAACCAGTCTCAGGACTGAAGACCACAACAACAACAATGAGAACCATTAGTGGTACAGTGGGATGTACACCTTGTGTCCAGCTCACCTTCGTCGAAACCCGGCTCTCTAAAATCTTTGCCAGGAAATTTTTAAATATGAGTCAATTTCTCTTCACGAAGATTTACCATCGATGCATAGGAAATGGCTCAGTCCTGACCAGCATTTGAAGGAAGGATTCCAGATGCTCTCACCGTGTGAAGCACGGAAGTTGAAAGGAAAAGTGAGTGGCAAGCTACGAAAACACACAACCACCAGTTTATTGACAATTGAGCTGTTAAAGTTCCAGATTAACTTGATCTGAGAGGGGTGTGTATACAGCCTGATACTGGAATGGAGAAGGTGTGTGTAGATACAACACGCACAGGTGGGACTTCTGCACTGATGTTGTGACATTGAGACAATGAGCCACACTGTGACGTATCACCGGTGGCATCAAGAATCTGCGTGAATCATCCGACGAGCTGCTCCACCGATTTGAATCTACAGGCATTCGTTTATACTCCGGTGTAAATTGTTCTACACGTGTACTGTTTATTGAAGAGTGTATTGGAATCATTGATTTGGCACTGCAATTGATGCACACGACAATAATAATGAAACGAATTTAAAAATTCACTCATTAAAAGCAATAATCTTACATTGAAAGTTTAACACAATAAGAAAAGTATTACTGTAAGAGACTGTGTACATCTCGAGGCGAGGCTATGTAACTGGCGGCGCGCATCTTACCCAGACTTTCTTCATCCAGTGTTTCATTAATATAAGCATGTAGAAAATTTTCAACAAACTTTACATTAAATTAAAACATTTTCGAATTTTTCGTCACTGCCCCGCCCTCGCCCCCCCCCCTCTTCTGCCTCACACACACACACACACACACACACACACACACACACACAGCATAATGAAAGCAGCGAACACAACAGAAAACAAACGGCAAACGGTCAAATGTTTTGTGAAACCATTTGTATAAGAGGCAGGTAGAACAGAGAAAAATTTGACGCGCCTTTGAAAGATGTTCGAAATCATGTTCAGCAGATGAGATGCTCATATTTTAGATGCTCATATTCTACTTCTTCTGCTTTTACCGCCGCATTGGACCACTTCAGTCAATCATTTTCTGGTCATCTTCTTCAACAGGTTTTCTTTCCGAATTGCCCGCTATCTTTTCATTCATTCTTCACTTTTTGTACTTCCTCATCTGTAAATACTCTTTTAATGTTTGTCATTTGTCTGTTTTTGATTTAAATCTTTTTTTATTTTTTTTGTTGTCCAGTTTCTTTAAATTTTCTGTTTTGTTTAGCAAATCGTTCAAGGTTAATTATAGCTCTTCTCTAGCTTCCATCATCTCCTTTATCCATCCTTCGTGCTGTCCCTTGTTTCAGAGTTTCTCTAATAATATTGTTTCAAGTGTCCTCGTAATGTGACAAAAAAAGATCCTTTCTTTTTGTATAGTGTCTCTAATGGGCTCCACTTCGTTGTACGTCACTTCTTGATTGATAGACATTTTTATTGTATGTACACTATGTTAATTTTTTAGCTTATATAATTTTGTTTGTTCTTACTTACCACGCAGGTTTCTCGTCCAAGTTGTGTGTTAAAATTTCTCCAAGTTGCTTAAATTGTTTCGCTATTTTTACTTCCCTGTTATTTTCCGTTGTATGGTAGATCACTAGCGCTTGTGCTACCATTATCTCAGTCTTTTCGAATGATATCTGAAGACCTATTTTTTGTGCTGTCTTTTGTAAGCTTGTTATTTGATTTCTGGGTCCTTGAATGTTATTAGCTAGTAACGCTAAGTTAGAAATTTCAGCTTATCTAATCTGTCTTGGTTCCAATTCCTACAGTTTCAGGGTTTCCCTTGTGCCATTCCCCCCTCACGCACTCCATTACACAGCGGAAAAGTAACGGGGATGGTTCTATTTATACTTTTTATTAATTTGTGATAGAGACGATAATTCTTTAATATATTCATCACTGAAGATCAGTAGATACAATCGTAAGCTTTTCTGAAGTCTGAAAATGTTGTGACTTGTTGTCGTCTTCTTTTGGAGTAATCAATTACCAATTCCAAAGTGTTTATTCTGGGCAGCTTCTCCAGGATCTAAATAGTCCTTTGTATTCCCCTAGTTCCAGTCTATGTTGTATTCCAGATGTTGCACTATACATTGGTGTAATGACATCTTAACAAGTCCTGCTGCATATTTCCAAAGTTCACGTTCATTTGATCTTCTGCACTTGCTTTATAGTTTTTGAGTTCTTTTAAAGCTTTGTAGGCGCCATGGGTTGTGGGTGTTTTACTAGCAGTATCCGTGTTTTTCTGTAGTAGTTCTGCGTCTACATCTACATCCATACTCCGCAAGCCACCTGACGGTGTGTGGCGGAGGGTACCTTGAGTACCTCTATCGGTTCTCCCTTCTATTCCAGTCTCGTATTGTTCGTGGAAAGAAGGACTGTCGGTATGCCTCTGTGTGGGCTCTAATCTCTCTGATTTTATCCTCATGGTCTCTTCGCGAGATATACGTAGGAGGGAGCAATATACTGCTTGACTCTTCGGTGAAGGTATGTTCTCGAAACTTCGACAAAAGCCCGTACCGAGCTACTGAGCGTCTCTCCTGCAGAGTCTTCCACTGGAGTTTATCTATCATCTCCGTAACGCTTTCGCGATTACTAAATGATCCTGTAACGAAGCGCGCTGCTCTCCGTTGGATCTTCGCTATCTCTTCTATCAACCCTATCTGGTACGGATCCCACACTCCTGAGCAGTATTCAAGCAGTGGGCGAACAAGCGTACTGTCACCTACCTCCTTTGTTTTCGGATTGCATTTCCTTAGGATTCTTCCAATGAATCTCAGTCTGGCATCTACTTCACCGACGATCAACTTTATATGATCATTCCATTTTAAATCACTCCTAATGCGTACTCCCAGATAATTTATGGAATTAACTGCTTCCAGTTGCTGACCTCCTATTTTGTAGCTAAATGATAAGGGATCTATCTTTCTATGTATTCGCAGCACATTACACTTGTCTACATTGAGATTCAATTGCCATTCCCTGCACCATGCGTCAATTCGCTGCAGATCCTCCTGCATTTCAGTACAATTTTCCATTGTTACAACCTCTCGATACGCCACAGCATCATCTGCAAAAAGCCTCAGTGAACTTCCGATGTCATCCACCAGGTCATTTATGTATATTGTGAATAGCAACGGTCCTATGACACTCCCCTGCGGCACACGTGAAATCACTCTTACTTCGGAGACTTCTCTCCATTGAGAATAACATGCTGCTTCCTGTTATCTAGGAACTCCTCAATCCAATCACACAATTGGTCTGATAGTCCATATGCTCTTACTTTGTTCATTAAACGACTGTAGGGAACTGTATCGAACGCCTTGCGGAAGTCAAGAAACACGGCATTTACCTGTGAACCCGTGTCTATGGCCCTCTGAGTCTCGTGGACGAATATCGCGTGCTGGGTTTCACATGACCGTCTTTTTCGAAACCCATGCTGATTCCTACAGAGTAGATTTCTAGTCTCCAGAAAAGTCATTATACTCGAACACAATACGTGTTCCAAAATTCTACAACTGATCGACGTTAGAGATATAGGTCTATAGTTCTGCACATCTGTTCGACGTCCCTTCTTGAAAACGGGGATGACCTGTGCCCTTTTCCAATCCTTTGGAACGCTACGCTCTTCTAGAGACCTACGGTACACCGCTGCAAGAAGGGGGGCAAGTTCCTTCGCGTACTCTGTGTAAAATTGAACTGGTATCCCATCAGGTCCAGAGGCCTTTCCTCTTTTGAACGATTTTAATTGTTTCTCTATCCCTCTGTCGTCTATTTCAATATCTACCATTTTGTCATCTGAGCGACAATCTAGAGAAGGAACTACAGTGCAATCTTCCTCTGTGAAACAACTTTGGAAAAAGACATTTAGTATTTCGGCCTTTAGTCTGTCATCCTCTGTTTCAGTACCATTTTGGTCACAGAGTGTCTGGACATTTTGTTTTGATCCACCTACCGCTTTGACGTAAGACCAAAATTTCTTAGGATTTTCTGCCAAGTCAGTACATAGAACTTTACTTTCGAATTCATTGAACGCCTCTCGCATAGCCCTCTTCACACTACATTTCGCTTCGCGTAATTTTTGTTTGTCTGCAAGGCTTTGGCTATGTTTATGTTTGCTGTGAAGTTCCCTTTGCTTCCGCAGCAGTTTTCTAACTCGGTTGTTGTACCACGGTGGTTCTTTTACATCTCTTACGATCTTGCTTGGCACATACTCATCTAATGCATAATGTAGGACGGTTTTGAACTTTGTCCACTGATCCTGCAGGATATTTGCAATTTAGTAATTTTTAAATGTTTCTGCCAAAATTTCTGTATTTTTTCTAGTGCTTTGGACTATCTTATTACTTTTATTCTTTAACATTAATGTTGAAGGGTCATATCTTTGTATTCATATCTTTGTATTCATATCTTTGTAATTGTCTGCTAAATATTTTGTAGTAGTCCCTTGAGTTTGTTTCTTCGCTTTTTCTTTCTATCATTAGAAGAATATCTTTATGATATTGGTATTTAACCCTTCTTATTATTTTTTGGTTTATCTGTCTTTGTGCTGTGAGTTCCAATTGTGATTCTTCTGTTTTATGACACCAATACCTTAACCAAACCTGGAGTCTATCTACCACTGTTTTCATAATTCCACCATTGGTGTTTCTTCCTTGGATTCACTGAGGCTACCTGTTCAGCTGTTTGTTTCATCTGGGTAAATATTTCCTCTAGATCATTTCTTTTTATTTATGTCCCTAGTCTGGTCTTTGTAGTCCTTGTTGTTTATCAGTTTATGAGCTTGCAGGTTCTCTTCCTTTTGGGGTGGGATTGTTACTTTTCAAGGGGGTTAGTTTAATTTTTATCTTTATCACGGAACGGTCTGTTCAAGTATCTGTCCGTCGCAGAGCTTTCACGAGCAGACTTCCCTGTGGTGATTTTTATCCATACGGACATGATCTTTACCAGTCTAGATGTTTACCAGTCTTGAGATTATTTGGTCTTCTCTTGAAGTATGTTGGGTCTGAGATCACCTCATGGCTGTTGAAGAATTCCACCAGCATAATGCCATTCCTGTTTGTTGTACTTTGTGTTGGCCATTTTCCTATTACGTTTCTTATGTCTTCTCCCGTTCTAACTAGGCTTTAAAATATTCAGTTAAAGTTTTGGTGTGATTTTTCTTTCTGTTTGTTGTCGTCTGCTCTAATAGTTCGGAAAATTCATCCGCGTCTTCTCTGTGTTGTCTCTTAATATTGTTATCATTAGTTGGGGAACGGGAGTTTAGTATCGTGCATAGTTTATTTGCAGCTTTTAAAGTTAGTGTTTATAGCCTTGCGAGATTGTGATTTACATTCTATTATGGACTCGATCATTTTAAGAGGGACCACAAATAACGTTCCGAATTGTGGACATTGCTTCACTACTCTTCTTCCTGGAATCCCCTTACAAATTCTATATACTTGCGATTCTATTGGTTTCTTATCGGTGTTTCTCATTCCTTGAAGTCCAGTTATTAGAATCCCTTTGCGATCCACTTCCGCTATCAAAATTTTGAGTTTCAGTGGTTATTAGATGCAATTTATGCTGTGTTTTGCTATGTACTTTATCTATCCTGTTTTGGGTCTAAATTTTGATATTCTTTCAGTCTTGGGTATTTTCAGACGCTCTGACTCATCGGAGTTATCCTTAAGTGACTGCCCAACATATCCGAGTCAGTCTCCGTAAACAGTAGCCAAGTGGTGGATTTTTTTCTTATATTTTTGGTCATCAGTCTACTGACTGGTTTGATGCGGCCCGCCACGAATTCCTTTCCTGTGCTAACCTCTTCATCTCAGAGTAGCACTTGCAACCTACGTCCTCAATTATTTGCTTGACGTATTCCAATCTCTGTCTTCCTCTACAGTTTTTGCCCTCTACAGCTCCCTCTAGTACCATGGAAGTCATTCCCTCATGTCTTAGCAGATATCCTATCATCCTGTCCCTTCTCCTTATCAGTGTTTTCCACATATTCCTTTCCTCTCCGATTCTGCGTAGAACCTCCTCATTCCTTACCTTATCAGTCCACCTAATTTTCAACATTCGTCTATAGCACCACATCTCAAATGCTTCGATTCTCTTCTGTTCCGGTTTTCCCACAGTCCATGTTTTACTACCACACAATGCTGTACTCCAGACGTACATCTTCAGAAATTTCTTAAATTAAGGCCGGTATTTGATATTAGTAGACTTCTCTTGGCCAGAAATGCCTTTTTTGCCATAGCGAATCTGATGTCCTCCTTGCTCCGTACGTCATTGGTTATTTTACTGCCTGGATAGCAGAATTCCATAACTTCATTGACTTCGTGACCATCAATCCTGATGTTAAGTTTCTCGCTGTTCTCATTTCTACTACTTCTCATTACCTTCGTCTTTCTCCGATTTACTCTCAAACCATACTGTGTACTCATTAGACTGTTCATTCCGTTCAGCAGATCATTTAATTCTTCTTCACTGTCACTCACGATAGCAATGTCATCAGCGAATCGTATCACTGATATCCTTTCACCTTGTATTTTAATTCCACTCCTGAACCTTTCTTTTATTTCCATCATTGCTTCCTCGATGCACAGATTGAAGAGTAGGGGCGAAAGGCTACAGCCTTGTCTTACACCCTTCTTAATACGAGCACTTCGTTCTTGATCGTCCACTCTTATTATTCCCTCTTGGTTGTTGTACATATTGTATATGACCCGTCTCTCCCTATAACGTACCCCTACTTTTTTCAGAATCTCGAACAGCTTGCACCATTTTATATTGTCGAACGCTTTTTCCAGGTTGACAAATCCTATGAAAGTGTCTTGATTTTTCTTTAGCCTTGCTTCCATTATTAGCCGTAACGTCAGAATTGCCTCTCTCGTCCCTTTACTTTTGCTAAAGCCAAGCTGATCGTCACCTAGCGCATTCTCAATTTTTTCTTGTATACAACTTTAAATTCTCAACCATTGTTTGATTGATTGAGAATTTAAAAAGTTCCACATATGTTATACATCATTTCGTGCGTCATTCAAAGGCGCGTCAAATGTTTGTCTAATCTGACTTACTTTTTACGTTCCGATAAATCCTTCCGCAAAACGTTCAACTGTTCTTTTTCCAATTTTCGTTGTCAGATTTTCTTCAAAAAGTAGTGAATATAATATATTTAAATATCGACCGGTGTTCTTTGTTATTAAGAGAATGCAGAGACGCCTCGTTAACATAGCTAGAAGGAGATGTTCTCGAAAGACTTCAATTTTCCCTCAAGCAATTCAACCTATCGTTTGGACAATTAGGCGACACTGAGTACACTTTGATACCCCATTTATCCATTTACCAGTGTTCATCAAATCCGTTGTGTCACATGTGGGAAGTTGTTAACTTTTTTAAAATTGTTGGCTAAAAAGTAAAACGTTAATCGCTTACTACGTTATCGTTGTCCATGCAGAAATATTGCAGCATCAGGCATGGCGTTTTAGTTATTACTCCATCATGACTTCTTCACTACTTACTCTCGCCGCAGCACATTCTACAAAAAAATGGTTCAAATGGCTCTGAGCACTATGGGACTCAAGTGCTGTGGTCATAAGTCCCCTAGAACTTAGAACTACTTAAACCTAACTAACCTAAGGACAACTCACAACACCCAGCCATCACGAGGCAGAGAAAATCCCTGACCCCGCCGGGAATCGAACCCGGGAACCCGGGCGTGGGAAGCGAGAACGCTACCGCACGACCACGAGATGCGGGCCACATTCTACAGAGGGTATAGATTCGTACCAGGGAACGTACCTCCAAAATTATATCAGTGTAATGCCCATCGTTCAGGAGATACTTGGGAGCTCGAGTCTTTAAGAAATCTAGGCTGGAGTTTTAATTGTTGTTTCCTAATCGATGACTTCACTAGGAAAACTCTTTGTTTATCATAACCTAAATGTTTAGGTTTGATCAACGGACCCTGCAATGCCTGATCTTGGAGCACAATTCAACTCACTTAACGACATTTTATTTCAAAAGCATTCTGAAGTAACTGGAGTGTCACAGACAATGTACATGGTCGAAATACCTCGATGTACGTAATTTATTCCATTCAAACAACAAATAAATATCAACTTTAAATGCGAACATTTGAGGTTAGGCGTTACCGTGACTGTCTCCAGCGGTCACAAGCTCCGTTCACTCTTGTAATACATGTGATATCAATTGTCACACTTTGTAAACAAGAGAGCACAGGTAGATGAAGGCATAACACTGATACAAGACTTCAGGAGTACATTTAACGCTGTCGACTTTCTCATACCGACAAAACATACAGCGGCTGAAACTTTCAGATAGTCGGCCACACTGGTATGAAATCTTGAGTATGTTGTCTGTGGGAATTAAAAGAAGTCGTCCGGGAAGAATTTGCTATCAGGAGCGCCCCAGTGATCAGTCCTAAGTCCACTATTGCACTCGTTGCATGTCAGTGAAATACCATTTCCATGCCGTGACCTCCAGCTGTTTGTAAGTGCCAAACCTGAAGATGTCAACACTGTCGTTGTCGCGATGAGTGACGACCAATCTCCAGTTATCAGACGGATACACATCAAGTGACTTAAATGCGAAGGTCACAACTAACCTCCATATCCCACAAGAAACTAAATATTTTACATTCAGTGAAGGATTGCTTCCAATTCTTCTCAACGGCACCCTAGTACCATAACAGATACCGGTGGAGAATTTTGATATACCTTTGGGTGAGCATCCGAGCCGGGCAGATAGTTCTTCCGCCACGGGCAGCAAAACTGTCAGTTGCCTCTATGACTCCCAGAGATTTAGCACGATATATCTATAACATGTGAAACTAAACTTGTGCAAATATTCATCTGAAATGTAACCTTGCACGGCGAGGGTAGTGAAAAACTGTAATCGGATGGAACTAACCATACTGCATATCTCTGTGTGCGTTACATTGTACCGATCATCTATACAGGCCTATCACAAATGATTGAAGCGATTTCATAAATTCACTGTAGCTCCATTCATTGACATATGGTCACGACACACTACAGATACGTAGAAAAACTCATAAAGTTTTGTTCGGCTGAAGCCGCACTTCAGGTTTCTGCCGTCAGAGCGCTGGACAGCGCAGTGAGACAAAATGGAGACAGGAGCCGAGAAAGCGTATGTCGTGCTTGAAATGCACTCACATCAGTCAGTCATAACGGTGCAACAACACTTCAGGACGAAGTTCAACAAAGATCCACCAACTGCTAACTCCATTCGGCGATGGTATGCGCAGTTTAAAGCTTCTGGATGCCTCTGTAAGGGGAAACCAACGGGTCGGCCTGCAGTGAGCGAAGAAACGGTTGAACGCGTGCGGGCAAGTTTCACGCGTAGCCCGCGGGAAATTGGCTCATGCCACAACTGGAGACCGACAGCGCCGACTTCATCTTTCAACAGGATGGCGCTCCACCGCACTTCCATCATGATGTTCGGCATTTCTCAAACAGGAGATTGGAAAACCGATGGATCGGTCGTGGTGGAGATCATGATCAGCAATTCATGCCATGGCCTCCACGCTCTCCCGACTTAACCCCATGCGATTTCTTTCTGTGGGGTTATGTGAAAGATTCAGTGTTTAAACCTCCTCTACCAAGAAACGTGCCAGAGCTGCGAGCTCGCATCAACGATGCTTCCGAACTCATTGATGGGGACATGCTGCGCCGAATGTGGGAGGAACTTGATTATCGGCTTGATGTCTGCCGAATCACTAAAGAGGCACATATCGAACATTTGTGAATGCCTAAAAAAACTTTTTGAGTTTTTGTACGTGTGTGCAAAGCATTGTGAAAATATCTCAAATAATAAAGTTATTGTAGAGCTGTGAAATCGCTTCAATCATTTGTAATAACCCTGTATATCCGTTTCCTAGCCTCATACGGTGAATTATGGTAGCTTCGGCTTGAACGTCACTTCGTTGCCATATACTATATCTATTTCTTCGGCTGCTCAGTGCACGTAAAGCCCAGTACATTGCATCAGGGATCAAGTCCCAGTCGTCATATCGCAACTACAACACAGTATCCCAGCTTTTACCATCCATAAAGCGAAAACATTCTCAAATGTCTTCTCCGTTGCAGCAGCCCACGTCTGGAGCAAGATGTCCTGCACTCTGTGCACTATTCAGTGCCCTGGTGTGAAAAAAGAAAGCTGAAGCACTTTCTACTGGCAGGCTCATATACGTTCCTTAAAAATGAACACATGTATCCAATTTATCTGCAATCTTCTACCAGTTACACTCCTTTTCGTTTCTATCAGTTCGCCGTGCTATTTTCTGTATCCCTCTCTTCTTTACTTACTATCCTCGACCTCTCCCTCAACCAACTATTCTCTTACGTCCATTGCTACTAGTAGCTTCTGTTTAAATCCACATGTTTGTGATGGGTCTTTACTGTTCTACTTCTTATGAACTAATACAGTATCCATCATCATCCACACCAGGGATCAGGTCTTTTGGTCCTTTCCGTTGTCTTAAAAATTGATCAAACCATCTCTTCATTGGTCTTTTGCCTCTTGGTTTACTTTGTTTTTAGTGATTCTTGCACGTGGCGTACGGCCGATAGTTTCTCTTCGGCGGCCGTTGTGGCCGAGCGGTTCTAGGCGCTTCAGTCTGGAACTGCGCGAGCGCTACGGTCGCAGGTTCGAATCCTGCCTCGAGCATGGATGTGTGTGATGTCCTTAGGTTAGTTAGCTTTAAGTAGTTCTACGTTCTAGGGGACTGATGACCTCAGATGTCCCATAGTGCTCAGAGCCATTTTTCTTTTCGTCTCAGCTGATATCGTTATTTTATGTCAGTTACATTTTTCAAACTCAGTTCAGCTCGGATGCCATTATTTCCCTTTTTATCCATTGAAGTATATCCAGCCACATATCTAAAGAAATTCATTGCACATACTTCTGTTCTCTTTTCGTCTGTCTTCTTAAGGGTCCAATTTTCGCATTCATTGAGCAGTGCTGGTATAGTCATAACCTTATAGAATTTCAGCAGAGAATCTCAGGGTCCTGCATAAAGTTCCACAGTAATAGTTATATAGGTCAAATTTATTTGTATTTCATTGTTTGCTCTGTATGTAATATTGCACATTTAGTATTTAAATGTATTAACTTGCTCTATGACCTATTGTTCAATCTTAACTTACATCAGCCGGTGTCCTGAAAATGCAATTGATTTAATCTTTGTGATTGAAACATCCAAATTGTATTCTGTGGGTATTTCACTTAAACTTCATTTTCATTCTAGCAATTACTTGGTCGTTAACAAAAGGTGATGTACTAATATCATATTGTTAATTTTTGTTATGTTTTATTACCTGAACCCAAGTTTGGTTTGTCGTTGATATACATTTTAAAAAGTGTTAATGAGAGGAGACATCCTTAGTTTATTTCAGCCATATTTGTCTCCTGCCTGCCTTTCTTGCATTTTGTTATTGATATATAAATCCTGTACAGCTCTTATAAGATGAAATCCGTTTGTTTCTTGAAAGTTCCTACAGTTTGTTTCGATTTTCTTTTTTAAACTGCTTTTCATAGTCAATGAACTGAATTCATTGTGTTTTTCTATTAGCTGTATCTCCCTTCTTGAAAACTATGTCTGTCATCAGATAACACAGTTTCAGGGATTCCTGACAGTCATTTTGTTAAAATACTAGCATACAATTTACACATGAATTCAGAAGGCAGATCTATCTGTAGAGCTTTCCTATAAATTGTGCATATCTAGGCTACATTCTTTGCGTATTAACCACTTTGCTAATACATATTCGTAAAATCGAGTATTTGTGTTTTGCAATATTTGGTTCCTATTTGATTGGTTCTATATTTACTTTGTCACATCCTGGAGTCTTCCTGTTCTGACTAGACGTGTCCTGTAGTTTCTACAAAGTTGTTAAATCTACGTCGGTATCCAGTTCAGAGAGAGCTATCTGTGTAACTTCCACATCCATCCAGAGTGATTCATTGTATTGTAAGCAATTAGATTCAGATATCGTGTTTATTTGCAGATTGTCCTTATCTTCTTTGTTTACATGTTTAATTTCTTTACATATATTGTCTTGCCACCCTCTTAGATCATGTTTAATATCTGTAATATATCTTTCCGAACTCAGGTTTTTAACTTGGGCTGACTTTCCTTTTACGAGACCTGATATTCTTTTATAACCTTCCTTCAGATGTTGGTCATCTGGGGTATTCAACATTTTTAAGTAGAAATGTTTCTATCTTCGATTAGACTACGTATTTCATCATCCCATTATCGCTGGTCCCCTTTTAAAAAAACTTGTTTTTCTTGCACCAAGTACTTCTGTGGCTGCTGTGCTAACATCATTTTATTCCATTTCTGGTTGATGTTAGGATGAATTTCATTGCAAGTATTTCTGTAACATGTGCGACATTATGAACATGACATAAAACATGTGAAATGCTTGGTTAGATGTAAAAGAACTGGGAGAACTGATATTGTCAGAATAACTACATAAATATACATTATGAGTGTTCACATTGGATCATGGCAGAAACAGAGAGTAAGGGCGAGAAGGAATCGCACACACAGAACGGAGGGCCTCTGGTAATCCAAGCAGATTAAGCTGTACAGGTCTGAGAGCAAGAACATACACCGACACTTGTGGAAACGACAGCGTGATAAACTACCAAAATACCGGGTGATCA
Source organism: Schistocerca cancellata (assembly GCF_023864275.1). Lineage (NCBI taxonomy): Eukaryota > Metazoa > Arthropoda > Insecta > Orthoptera > Acrididae > Schistocerca > Schistocerca cancellata. The sequence goes on from NC_064635.1 coordinate 179,568,162, forward strand.
AAAAGTCAGTTTGAATTTGAAATCTTAATAAACCATGGAATAATGTAGATAGAGAGGTAAAACTTGACACACATGCTTCGAGTGACATGGGGTTTTATTAGAAAAAAAAAAATTCACAGAATGTCCGATAGACGGCGCTGGACAGCAAAACGTCAGTGACTGCATATGACAATCGTGTATAAAAGGAGCTGTAATGAGAGAGAGAATCAGATGCGCCAGCAGTCGCAGCATTTTGATGTTACCTGAAAAGGCGCTTTTAGTGAAGCTGTCTTATCAGAATGGGGAATGTGCTAGTTCAGCGTTACGATCCTATCGCCATAGGAAGGGGATTCGAACGGGTAATGTTTCGTTGACAAATGCAGCTGTGGTGAAAATGATTTCGATGTTCGAAGCCACGGGTTGTTTAGACGATAGACCCCATAGTGGCCGACCGAGCACAAGGCGTAATGCTGCTGAGACAGTTCAGGAAGAAATGGAGACTGTAGTGGGTTCGTCTATCGTCTATGCACGGGGAAGTCAGCGCTCGTGCAGTCGCACGTCGCACCGGCATTCCATACACTACTGTTTGGTTGGCACTCAGGCGTACCCTCCGATGCTATCCGTATAAAATCCATCGGCATCATGAACTGTTACCTGGTGATTTAGTGAATCGGACGGCATTCGCAGTGTGGGCGTTTCAAAAGATGGCGGAATATGACGACTGATTGAATAACATGTTGTGGACCGACGAAGCTCATTTCACGCTCTGAGGATCTGTCAACGCCCACAACTGCAGAATTTGGGCTACCGAAAATCCTAGAACTGTCGTGGAAACTCCATTGCACGACGAGAAAGTCACGGTATGGGTTGGATTTACCACATCTACCGTTATCGGGCCTTTTTTCTTCGAGGAAATGCGTAATTCTGGTTTTGTAACTGCTACCGTGACGGCTGAGAGGTACGCCAATATGTTACAGAATCGCATCATCCCCAGCCTGGCTGATAAACACCTGCTAGAACATACGATGTTCATGCAGGATGGCGCTCCACCCCATATTGCAAGACGCGTGAAAGATCTCTTGCGCGCGTCGTTTGGTGATGATCGTGTGCTCAGCCGCCACTTTCGTCATTCTTGGCCTCCCATGTCCCCAGACCTCAGTCCGTGCGATTATTGGCTTTGGGGTTACCTGAAGTCGCAAGTGTATTGTGATCGACCAACCTGTCTAGGGATGCTGAAAGACAATGCCTCACCATAACTCCATACATGCTTTACAGTGCTGTTCACAACATTATTCCCCGACTACAGCTATTGTTGAGGAATAATGGTGGACATATTGAGCATTTCCTGTAAAGAACATCATCTTTGCTTTGTCTTACTTTGTTATGCTAATTATTGCTTTTCTGATCAGATGAAGCGCCATATGTCGGACATTTTTTGAACTTTTGTATTTTTTCGGTTCTAATAAAACCCCATGTCATTCCAAGCATGTGTGTCAATTTGTACCTCTCTATCTACATTATTCCGTGATTTATTCAGTTTTCAAATTTATATTCACTTTTTGATCAACCGGTATATCAAGAAGTGGCATGAGAGAAGAAGATAACTGGTTTATATGGAAAGGGGCGGATAATGTCGGGAAACACATTAATAACACAGTGTGAATGCAGCGATGTAGCTGCAGTTGTGTGGATCTGGTATTCCAGAAATGTCTGTGGCAATGATAAGGACGACGCCTCAGATGATACCCGATATGCTCCGGTAAATTAGGCACCTGCTGCTCGCTCTCTCGCCACAGTTGGCAACCTGCACTGTGCCTGAGCTGGCAGCCCTGGCCGCTCTGACAGCCGCTGAATACGGGGAAGTCCCCGCGCGCGTCGGGTTTCCGCACACGTCGGCCGGGACACCCGAGCCTGTCCTACCGGCGGTCGCGTAATTACGTCAGCCTCTGCGTGGCCGCTGGCGCTTCGTTGTTGAGTGGCAGCTGAAAACAGCGCCGCTCTGTCCGGCAATTCAGGGAAACCGATTCCGCACTGCCGCTTAATTGTCCCTATTGTCATCCACATCAATTGTTTAGCCTGCGGAAATCAGCGTGTCAGTTTATCTGTCGTGGTACAGCGCTAATTTGCCGTATTGGCGCAAATATCCGATTTCATGAGAGAAGAGTGGAAAAAAGTATAAATTACAGTTTCGAAACTGACACCATCAAAAACAGTTTATAACTGCAGAGATGAATGCGTCGCTTGGAGAAGGTTTAATTGCTAATTAAATTTTGATTATAACTGGAGATGGTGAAGAATTAAAATCAGTGAATATAGAATGAAGAGTATAATCGCAGTAACAGGGGAAAGGAAGGTAGGTATTGTAAAAAGAGAGGAATAAACGAGAAAGCAAAGTAATTCAAATACCTTGGTGCCTACCATCCTATTGAAAGTAGTTGACATTTGACAGCGAGTGGGCCGGTCTGCTCCCACATCGATGGAGGTTCTACTGACTCTATCTGCACCCACCATAGTGCCACTTTATCAATCTGCCCGCCAGAGTAAGAGGCGTTTTTAGAAGCGAAAATTTCGTCTCTTTCAACAAAAAATAGGCCCTATAATTCCAGTCTTAATTTCAAATAAGAATACATTTTTTTTTCGCTGGCATGGTTCCTTTGAAATGGTACAGCCAAATTTCCTTCCCCATCCTACCCTCGAGAGGAAATAAAAACTTTGAGGCTCGCCGATGGCATTGTAATTCTGTCAGAGACAGCAAAGGACTTGGAAGAGTAGTTGAACGGAATGGCCAGTGTCTTGAAAGGAGGGTATAAGATGAACGTCAACAAAAGCAAAACGAGGGTAATGGAATGTAGACGAATAAAGTCGGGTGATGCTGAGGGAATTAGATTAGGAAATGAGACACTTAAAGTAGTAAAGGAGTTTTCCTATTTGGGGAGCAAAATAACTGATGATGGACGAAGTAGAGAGGATACAAAATGTAGACTGGCAATGGCAAGGAAAGCGTTACTGAAGAAGAGAAATTTGTTAACATCGAGTATTGATTTCAGTGTCAGGAAGTCGTTTCTGAAAGTATTTGTATGGAGTGTAGCCATGTATGTAAGTGAAACGTGGATGATAAATAGTTTGGACAAGAAGAGAATAGAAGCTTTCGAAATGTGGTGCTACAGAAGAATGCTGAAGATTAGATGGGTAGATCACATAACTAATGATGAGGTATTGAATAGAATAGGGGAGAAGAGGAGTTTGTGGCACAACTTGACTAGAAGAAGGGATCGGATGGTAGGGCATATTCTGAGGCATCACCAACTGAGTACTGGAGGGCAGCGTGGAGGGTAAAAATTGTAGAGGGAGACCAAGAGATGAATACACTAAGCAGATTCAGAAGGATGTAGGCTGCAGTAGGTACTGGGAGATGAAGAAGCTTGCACAGGATAGGGTAGCATGCTGCATCAAACCAGTCTCAGGACTGAAGACCACGACAACAACAAGAAGTATAGAATGAAAAGTATAATCCCAGTAACAGGGGAAAGGAAGGTAGGTATAGTAAAAAGAGAGGAATTAACGAGAAAGTAAAGTAATTCAAATACCTTGGTGCCTACCATCCTATTGAAAGTAGTTGACATTTGACAGCGTGTGAGCCGGACTGCTCATACACCGATGGAGGTTCTACTGACTCTATCTGCTCCCACCATAGTGCCACTTTAGCAATCTGCCTGCCAGAGGAAGAGACGTTTTTAGAAGCGAAAATTTCATCTCTTTCAACAAAAAATAGGCCCTATAACTCTAGTCTTAATTTAAAATAAGAATACATTTTTTTGGCTAACATGGTTCCTTTGAAGGGGCACAGCCAAATTTTCTTCCCCATCCTACCCTAAATCGACTGGAGTGATGACCTCGCTGTCGGGTCCCCTCCCCCAAGTCAAGCAACCACCAACATTTAGTTCATGCTTAGAGACACTGTAGAGATTTATATTACTAGAAAATTTCAAGATTTTTTTTGAGATTTTTGTAAAGGGCGATTCCACACAAAATTGTATGGTTTTCGACATATTCAACACTTGAGTATGTCTATTTTTTTCTTTTTGCTTTTAAACCGATGAACAGAAGGTATAAACATTTCTTGGTCTTACTCTTACTCTTACGGCCCCACAAACTGCAGTCAGTTTTTGTCGTCATCAGGTAGACTCCTCCACAGCTTTCTGCCCTCAGCTTCTTCTTCCCTTGCCCCAGGTATCTGAATATCCTTGACCACCTGTTCTGTCCACCTTATTTTCGGTCTGCCTAAAGGCCATCGCCCTGTGGGTGTGTCCTCAGCTTTCTTGCGCAAGAATATCTGATTCGCCATATAGCGCCCTGAGATCACCGTTTTTCTTCTTCGCCAGTCCCCTCCCTTACTTTCCGCAGGATTTTGTTTTCTAAAATCCTTTCCCCCCCTCCTCTCTGTGTATTTATTTATTCTTCATATTTCTGTCCCATATAGTAATACATCTCGGATTATACGTAACTTTATATATCGTTATTTTGGTTCCTCTTGATAAAATTTTGATTGGTAATAGTTTGTTCAGTGAATATGATGCTCTGGATGTCGCTTTTATCCCTTCTTGTGTTTCATGTTTCTCATCATTTCTGTTATTATCTCCCCCTTCAGATATTTAAACTCTTCTGCTTCTTAAAAAATGTGGTCGTTAGTCTCTAAGATTTCCCATCTTTTTGTCTTGTAATTTCTTTACAGGCACATGAATTTCTAAGTAACAAATTTTAGTGCCTTGTGAGTAGGAGTCTCCAAAGTTGAGGGCTGCCAAAAAATAGTGGCAACATTTAAAATTTTTTGACCTTGTTGAAGTGCTATATTTCAGTGAACAGTTAACGTAAAGGTGCAAAACTTGCGAAGATGGTTGAAATCGTCGATTTTGCATATTCTGTGGGTTTTGTTTAGTTTGATTCATAATTGTCATCCATTCAGCATTCGAGGAGTCGGCAATAAACTATACCGTGAGTAAATTTGTCCCGAGTTTAAGTAGCTTTTTATGTTCACGGAGCTGATGTAGGAAACTCTCCCTGTGTCACCTTGTAGTCTAGTAGCAAGTTTGATCACTTTTGTATGTGTAATTGTTACGAAAATGTGTACAAAAAGAAAATGACTTTTCAACCGATTGACCTCTTGTGCTGATCATACTTACGGCAACCACCATTTGAAAAAACATTCTTTTCTCTACAACAAGGGAATATCGCAATTTCGTTTACCTCTGAACGTGTACAGTTATCTAGTAAACATTCCTAGGCAAATCACTATTTCTCGGATCCTTCTTCTAAGGTCAGACTAATTGTATGAGATCCGTAGAAACGCATCCAAAAATACTGTATGTCTTTGAATGAAATATGTAGCATGACGATTGTTCTTTAATTTTTCAATTTGAACCGTCTTAAACAAGTAAAAAGTAATTGGCTGAGAAAAACTTTAGTCGAAATTTATTTTTGCAAATGTGTTTTTGAATTTTTTCGAAATTGTTATCTATTCAGCAAAGTAAAGATGACTTGTCAAAGTATATTTTTGGTTATCTGGATACTGAAAGTTGCCAACTGCCTGACATACGATTCCAGTGAAAGATTAAATAATGTTGGAGATCTTTCTCCTGACCAAAAGGAATCGTTGTGCATCAGGTTCAATGATGAAACTTCACTGTGTCATCATCAAAACACCAGTTTTCCAACCAAAGTCGATTCTTCACAAAGATCTTGCTGTAATTTAAACGTATTAATAGTTGTGCCGATTACTGTTTAAATAATAAATAGTTTAGAATTGGAAGGAAAATCAGCATTGGCCGCATTTTTTTGTTTTATTGTCAGCAAAATCGATTTTCAGTCACTTAGTGACCATCTTCAGTGCTGTAATACACAATTAAAATTGGTAGGCACTGGTATCAAGCTATAACCACAAGCTTAGAGCGATCACATAATCTCTGATGTTAATTGGTAGGCACTGGTATCAAGCTATAACCACAAGCTTAGAGCGATCACATAAACATAAGAGTTTATGTGATCGCTCTAAGCTTGTGGTTATAGCTTGATACCAGTGCCTACCAATTTTAATTGTATATTTCAGCACTGAGGATGGTCAGTAAGTGACTGAAAATCGATTTTGCAGACAATAAAACAAAAAAAATACAGCCAATGCTGATTTTCCTTCCAATTCTATCCACTATTTGGTCGTGGTGCACACAACACTCCATGGAATAGCCAATCAATAAATAGTTTACTTACTTTTTCAACCCGTCTCGTTTTCATTTGACTGTCCTTTATATTTTCAAAACAGTATCACCGCAATGAAAGAATTAACAAAAGAAAAAAAATGATTACGGAGATACGGCGCCAGAAGGATTTGGTTTCAACATTTGTTCTGCAGCTGTAAAGGAATTCGCTTCAGTGTTGTTTCTCACCCCATTTCTTTTTGTCCCTGTCAATGAAGATTCCTCGACTTGCACCATAGGGAGGCGGGTTTCTGGGTTCCGCTAAATAGATCAGGAGTCCACTACACGCAGGAAGCGGGTACCCGTGAAGCGGGGCTGTGTAGAGACGACTGGGTGGTTTTTAGGTTAGTGCGTTCAAATGGTTCAAATGGCTCTGAGCACTATGCGACTTAACTTCTGAGGTCATCAGTCGCCTAGAACTTGAACTAATTAAACCTAACTAACCTAAGGACATCACACACTTCCATGCCCGAGGCAGGATTCGAACCTGCGACCGTAGCGGTCGCTCGGTTCCAGACTGTCGCGCCTAGAACCGCACGGCCACTCCGGCCAGCCTGGGTTAGTGGGTCTCGGGAAAGTGCAGAAACGGCTTCAGTTTCAAAGGGTGTAGGACGAACATAGGAAGAGGGTAGACATACCAACAATCGATATTGTAGAATGAGATTTTCACTCTGCAGCGGAGTGTGCGCTGATATGAAACATCCTGGCAGATTAAAACTGTGTGCCGAACCGAGACTCGAACTCGGGACCTTTGCCTTTCGCGGGCAAGTGCTCTACTTGCGCATAGAGCACTTGCCCGCGAAAGGCAAAGGTCCCGAGTTCGAGTCTCGGTTCGGCACACAGTTTTAATCTGCCAGGAAGTTTCAATCGATATTGTAGATGTAAACTGTCGTAGTGTGTTTGAAAAGAACCAGAGCTCCAAAAGATAATGGAAAGGACTGATTCTCATATCATTGCTGGTGCGGAAAGCTGTCTGAAGCCGGAAATAAGTCCAGCTGAATATTTTGCGAATGACTTAACGGCGTTCAGAAAGGACAGGTTAAGTACAGGTGATGGGGGAGAGCTTATTGCTATCAGAAGTACTTTACCTTGGAGTAAAATTGAAGTAGATACTTCCTGTGAGTTAATATGGGTAGAGATTATACGTAACAAGCAGTGTAAACTAATAATTGGTTACTTTTGACGGCCCCCTCCCCCCTTCTCCCTCCCCCCACTCACAGGATACACTTGCCGAACAGTTCAAAGGCAACTTGAGTGTCATGTTAAATAGCAACCCCGCGACAATTATAGTTGGTTGTGACTTCAACCTACCTTCGATATGTTAGCGAAAAGGATGTTTAAATTCAGTGATAGGCATAAAAAGTCGTCGGCAATCGTAATAAATATGTTACAAGAAAATTGTTTTCAGCAACTAGTTCAGGAGCCCACTCGAATTGTAAATGGTTGCGAGAACATACTTGACTTTGTAGTAACAAATATTCCTGATCAAATACGGAGCATCATGAGAGATTAGTGACCTCAAGGTTGTTGTATTTATACTGAACATCGTAACATCCAAACCCACCAAACATAAACGCAAAATACATCCATTTAAAAAACACACACACACTACTGGCCATTAAAATTGCTACACCACGAAGGTGACGTGCTACAGGCGCGAAATTTAACCGACAAGAAGAATATGCTGTGATATGTAAATGATTAGCTTTTCAGAGCATTGACACAAATTTGGCGCCGGTGGCGACATCTACAACGTGCTGACATGAGCAAAGTTTCAACCGATTTCTCATACACAAACAGCAGTTGACCGGCGTTGCCTCGTGAAACGTTGTTGTGATGCCTCGTGAAACGTTGTTGTGATGCCTCGTGTAAGGAGGAGAAATGCGTACCATCACTTTTCCGACTTTGATAAAGGTCGGATTGCGGTTAATCATATCGTGACATTGCTGCTTGCGTTGGTCGAGATCCAATGACTGTTAGCAGAATATGGAATCGGTGGGTTCAGGAGGATAATACGGAACGCCGTGCTGGATCCCAAAGGCCTCGTATCACTAGTAGTCGAGATGTCAGGCATCTTATCCGCATGGCTGTAACGGATCGTGCAGCCACGTCTCGATCCCTGAGTCAACAGATGGGGAAGTTTGCAGGACAACAACCATCTGCACGAACACATCGACGACGTTTGCAGCAGCACGGAGTATCAGCTCGGAGATCATGGCTGCGGTTACCCTTGACGCTGCACCAAAGACAGGAGAGCCTGGGATGGTGTACTCAACGACGAACCTGGGTGCACGAATGGCAAAACGTCATTTTTTCGGATTAATCCAGGTTCTGTTTATAGCATGATGATGGTCGCATCCGTGTTTGGCGACATCGCGGTGAACGCACATTGGAAGCGTGTATTCGTCATCGCCATACTGGCATATCACCCGGCGTGATGGTATGGGATGCCATTGGTTACACGGCTCGGCCACCTCTTGCTCGCGTTGACGGCACATTGAACAGTTGACGCTACATTTCAGATGTGTTAGGACCCGTGGCCCTACCCTTCATTCGATCCCTGCGAAACCCTACATTTCAGGAGGATAATGCACGATCGCATGTTGCAGGTCCTGTACGGGCCTTTCTGGATACAGAAAATGTTCGACTGTTGCCCTGGCCAGCACATTCTCCAGATCTCTCACCAATTGAAAACGTCTGGTCAATGGTGGCCGAGCAACTGGCTCGTCACAATACGCCAGTCACTACTCTTGATGAACTGTGGTATCGTGTTGAAGCTGCATGGGCTGCTATGCCTGTACACACCATCCATGATCTGTTTAACTCAATTCCCAGGCGTATCAAGGTGGTTGTTCTGGGAACAGATTTTTCAGGATGTATGCACCCAAATTGCGCGAAAATGTAATCAAATGTCAGATCTAGTATAATATATTTGTCCAATGAATACCCGTTTACCAAATACATTTCTTCTTGGTGTAGCAATTTTAATGGCCAGTAGTGTACATTCCTGGCTACAGTGCCTGTTTCTTTGGAGAAGTATCCATGTTCGGACCAACATTGCACTGTAATTCGTAATAACACAGGCTCTGCGGTGCGTGTTAGTACCGCTGACAGTATAGCTTTCCGCTCTCTGGAACGGTGCCAGTGCGTCCGCTGGTGGAGTCTGTTGAGCAACAGGTTGGGGAGGGGAGCCGGTGGCTGGCGCAGTTGCCTCTGTGACACAGTTCCTGACCCCCCCCCCCCCCCCAACCTAGAGGTAGGGGACGGCAGGGGTCAGTGGGTCACCAGCGCTACATTGTCTGCCTGCACTGGGCCAGTGCCCGGGGCCAAACCGGCTGCGAGAGCGTCCTCCCAGTAATCGCCCTGCGTTTCCTCCCCCTAGTAATGTGGCCCTAGGCGGCAGCTGGGCAGCAGGGGCAGCCGCCCTGCGTGCCGCCTCAGTCCACGCCACAACCGCTCGCTCACTGATAGATCTGTACCTGCAGAATGGAAAATTGCGTAGGTCGCACCAGTGTTTAAGAAGGGTAGTAGGAGTAATCCATTGAACTGCAGACCTATATCATTGACGTCGGTTTGCAGTAGGGTTTTGGAGCATATATTGTATTCAAACATTATGAATCACCTCGAAGGGAACGATCTATTGATACGTAATCAGCATGGCTTCAGAAAACATCGTTCTTGTGCAACGCACGAAATAATGGCCGCTATCGACAGGGGATCTCAAGTTGCTTCCGTATTTCTAGATTTCCGGGAAGCTTTTGACACCGTTCCTCACAAGCGACTTCTAATCAAGCTGCGGGCCTATGGGGTATCGTCTCAGTTGTGCGACTGGATTCGTGATTTCCTGTCAGGAAGGTCGCAGTTCGTAGTAATAGACGCCAAATCATCGAGTAAAACTGAAGTGATATCAGGTGTTCCCCAGGGAAGCGTCCTGGGACCTCTGCTGTTCCTGATCTATGTAAATGACCTGAGTGACAATCTGCGCAGTTCTCTTAGGTTGTTCGCAGATGATGCTGTAATTTACCGTCTAGTAAGGTCATCCGAAGACCAGTATCAGTTGCAAAGCGATTTAGAAAAGATTGCTGTATGGTGTGGCAGGTGGCAGTTGACGCTAAATTACGAAAAGTGTGAGGTGATCCACATGAGTTCCAAAAGAAATCCGTTGGAATTCGATTACTCGATAAATAGACCACACAGATAATATTGTGGGGAAGGCGAGCCAAAGGTTACGTTTCATTGACAGGACACTTAGAAGATGCAGCAAGTCCACTAAAGAGACAGCTTACACTACACTCTTTCGTCCTCTGTTAGAATATTGCTGCGCGGTGTGGGATCCTTAACAGGTGGGATTGACGGGGGACATCGAAAGGGTGCAAAAAAGGCAGCTCGTTTTGTATTATCACGTAATAGGGGAGAGTGTGTGGCAGATATGATACGCGAGTTGGGATGGAAGTCATTAAAGCAAAGACGTTTTTCGTCGCGGCGAGATCTATTTACGAAATTTCACTCACCAACTTTCTCTTCCGAATGCAAACATATTTTGTTGAGCCCAACCTACATAGGTAGGAACGATCATCAAAATAAAATAAGACAAATCAGAGCTCGAACAGAAAGCTTCAGGTGTTCGTTTTTCCCGCGCGCTGCTCGGGAGTGGAATGGTAGGGAGATAGTATGATTGTGGTTCGATGAAGCCTCTGCCAAGTACTTAAATGTGAATTGCAGAGTAATCATGTAGATGCAGATGTAGATGTAGAGTCGCACCATTCGGCGTGACCCGGATGTCCCTTAATACCTGAAAATTCAATACTTCACGCAATAATGTTGGTAGAAACGTAAATATTGACACACATGCATAAAATAAAACGGGGTTTTACAATCAAATGAACACACTTAGCTGCTTACAGGCGTTGGCATACGTCAACGGGGACGGATGAAAATGTGTGCCCCGAGCGGGACTCTACCCCGGGATCTCCTGCTTACATGGCACACGCTCTGTCCGTCTGAGCCACCGAGGACACAGAGGATAGCGCGACTGCAGGGATTTATCTCTGGCACGCCTCCCGCGAAACCCACATTCTCAACGTATTGTCCCGCGCTACATTCGTAGTGCCCCCGCCCATTATACTCCATTTCTCGCGGCGCGTTGCCGATTCCCGTAAGAGTTCGGGCACTGATTGTGCATTCGCACAGAAGAAGAATATGGTCAAGTGGCCGGTGAGCCTTAACTATATATATACTAAGATGGTATCTGTTCTTTCGGACATGTCGTCTGTGTCCTCAGTGGCTCAGATGGATAGAGCGTCTGCCATGTAAGCAGGAGATCCCGGGTTGGAGTCTCGGTCGGGGCACACATTTTCATCTGTCCCCGTTGACGTATGTCAATGCCTGTAAGCAGCTAAGGGTGTTCATTTCATTGTAATTACATTCTAACGAGCTGCACGGTCACCGATGGTATCTATTCTTTCGGACATGTCCGAAAGAACAGATACCATCTTAGTATGTATATAATCAAGGCTCACCGGCCACTTGACCATCTTCTTGTTCTGGTACATATAGCGTCTTACTGAAAGCAAGCAAGCGTACAAAACAACTAATGACATGTCGCTTTGTATGATGTTGTTGTTGTGGTCTCCAGTCCAGAGACTGGTTTGATGCAGCTCTCCATACTACTCTACCCTGTGCAAACTCTTTATCTCCGAATTACTACTGCAACTTACATCCTTCTTAATCTGCTTAATGTATTCATCTTTTGGTATCTCTCTACGATACTTATCCTCCACACTTCCCTTCAGTACTGAAATGGTAATCCCTTGATGCCTTAGAACGTGTCCTACCAAACGATACCTTCTTCTTGTCAAAGCCACAAATTCCTCTTCTCCCCAATTCTATTCAGTACTTCCTCATTAGATATGTGATCTACTCACCTATCTTGACCATTCTTCTGTAGCACCACGTATCGAAAGCTTCTATTCACTTCTTGTCTAAACTGTTTATCGTCCATGTTTCACTTCCATACATGTGTACAGTCCATACAAATACTTTCAGAAAAGACTTCCTGGTATTTAAACCTATACTCGATGTTAACAAATTTCTCTTCATCAGAAATGCTTTCCTTGCCATAGCCAGTCTACGTTTTGTATCCTCTCTACTGCGACCATCATCAGTTATTTTGCTCCCTAAGTACCAAAACTCATTTACTACTTTAAGTGTCTCATTTCCTGATCTAATTCTCTCAGGATCACCTGATTTAATTCGACTGCATTCCACTATCCCGCTTCTGTTTTTGTTGATATTCATCTTATATCCTCTTTTCAAGACACTGCCCATACCGTTCAGATGCTCTTCCAGCTCCTTTGCTGTCTCTGACAGAATTACAATGTCGTCGGCGAACCTCAAAGATTTTATTCCCTCTCCATAGATTTTAATTCCTACCCCATTTTTTCCTTTTGTTTCCTTTGCTGCTTGCTCAGTATAGAGATTGAATAACATCGGGGATAGGTTACGACCCTGTCTCACTCCCTTCCAAACCACTGCTTCCCTTCCATGCCCGTCGACTCTGATAACTGCCATCTAGTTTCTGTACAAATTGTAAATAGCCTTTCACTCCCTGTGTTCTACCCCTGCTACATTTAGAAAATGAGAGAGACTATTCCAGTCAACATTGTCCAAAGCTTTCTCTAAGTCTACAAATGCTAGAAACGTACGTTGGTCTTTCCTTAACCTATCTTTAATATAAGTCACAGGTTCGTATTGCCTCGCGTGTTCCACGTGGATCACGCTCCATCTGATACAAAAGTCAAAATTTATAGGTTTTCAGAGAAGATGTTCTTTATAACAAATGCTCCACATGTCAGCTTTCATTCATCAACAAAACCAGTATTGAGGGACAGTGTTGTCTACAGTACTGTAAGGCATATCAGTAGGAATGGTCAGAAATGGCCGCCGGATGTTGTCTTTTAGCATCTCCGCGAAAGCGCCATTAAGAGTGCAATGGAAATACCATTTTTAAATGCCGAGGAGGAAGCGCGTAGGTAGAAAGAGTACAATGAAAGCCTCTGTGAAGAAAGACTTTTCTGATGTGATATAGGAAGTCGATATAAAAGTGGTACGGGATCCAGTATTGGAATCAGAATTTAGAAGAGCTTTAGAAGATTTAAGATCGACCAGAAGAGACAAATAACATTTCATCAGAATTTCTAAAATCATTGGGCCAAGTGACAACAGAATGCTATTCACGTTGGGGTGTAAAGTGTGTGTGACTGGCGATATACCGTTTGATTTTCGGAAAAAACATCGTTCACACATTTCCAAAGACTGTAAGAGATAAAGAATGGAATAGAATATTGGGGATCTGTTAGATGACGATCAGTTTCGTTTTAGGAAAGACAAAGGCACAAGAGAAGCAGCTATGAAGTTGTGGTTGGTAACAGAAGTAAGACTGAACAGAAATGGAGACACAATCATAGGACCTGGAAAAACCGTTCGACAATGATGCAAGATGACCGAAATCCTGAGGAAAATAGGGGTGAGCTATAGGGAGAGACGGGTAATATACAACATGTAGGAGTACAAGAAACAGGAGGGACCAATACGAATGGAAGACCAAGAACAAAGTGCTCGGATTAAAAAGGGTGTAATCTTTCGGTCCGGCTGTTCAATCTTTACTTCAAGAAGCAATAACGGTATTAAAAGAAAAGTTCAAGACTAGGGTCAAAATTCAGGGTGAAAGGATATTAATGTTAAGACTTGTTGATGACTTTGTTATCCTCACAGAAAGTGAAGGAGAATGACAGGACCTACTGTATAGAATGAACAGTCTAATGAGTATAGAATAAGGAGTGGGAGTAAATCGAAGAAAAACGAAAGTAATGAGAAGTGGCAGAAATGAGAACAGCGAGAAACTTATTATCACAAGCGATGGTCACGAGGTAGATGAAGGAATTCTGCTGCCTAGGAAGCAAAACAACCCAAGACGATTGAAGCAAGGAGGACACCAAAAGCCGACCGAGGCTGGCAGATAGGACATTCCTGGCCAAGAAAAGTCTACTAGTACTGAGGAACAAATTTCTGAGAACACGTATCGACGATTGTCCGGTTTAAGGCATATGCGGTACACATCCGTGAGGAGAACGTGATGCCAATACTGAGCGGTCCATTCGGCATCTTGCTAGGCCCATCTGTAACGCGCTGCAAGGTGCCGTGGTTGCAAAGATGGACCTCGCCTTGGAAGTCGGGAGTGAAATTGCTCATCATGCACCCTACTGCGCACAGATTGAGTCGTAACACGACGTCCTGTGGCTGCACGAAAAGCATTATTCAACACGGTGGCGTTGCTGTCAGGGTTCCTCCGAGCCATAATCCGTAGGTAGCGGTCATCCACTGCACTAGTAGCTCTTGAGCGGCCTGAGCGATGCATGTCTTCGACAGTTGCTGCCTCCCTGCATCTCCTCCATGTCCGAACAACATCGCTACGGTTCACTCAGAGACGCCTGGCCACTTCCCTTGTTGAGAGCCCTCCGTGACACAAAGTAACAACGCGGACTGACCGTCTAGGCATGGTTGAAGTACGGACAATAGGAGCCGTTTACCTCCTCCCTGGTGGAATGACTGGAACTGATCGGCAGTCGGACCCCTTCCGTCTAATAGGCGCTGCTCATGCAAGGTTGTTTACATCTCTGGGCGGGTTTAGTGACATCTCTGAACAATCAAAGGGACTGCGTCTGTGATACAATATCCACAGCGAACGTCTATCTTCAGGAGTTCTGGGAACCGGGGTGATGAAAAACTAGATGTGTGTGTTTCATCGGAAGTGGCAAGAAAATGACAATTCACTTTGGTGTACAGAATGTATGAGACTGGCGATATACCATCAGACTTTCGGCAAAACGTTATTCACACAATTCCGAAGGTAACAAGAGGCGAAAAGTAAGAGAATTATCGCACAAACAGCTTAACAGTTCATGCCTCCAAGTTGCTGACGACAGAACAACGGAAAAGAAGACTGAGGCTGTGTTAGATGAGCATCAGTTTGGCTAGAGGAGAGGCACCGGAGGCGCAGTTCTGACGATGCGCTTGATAATGGAAACAAGACTGAAAAGAATAAAGACATGTTCATATTATTTGTCGAGCTAGAAAAAGGGTTCGACAATGTCAAATTGTGCAAGACGTTCGAAATTCTGAGAAAAATATGAGTAAGCGCTAGGGAAAGACGGGTTTTATACAATATGTACAAGAGCCAAGAGGGAACAATAAGAATGGAAGACCAAAGGCAATTGCTCGGATTAAAAAGTGTGTAGTCTTTCGATCCGACTGTTCAACCTATAAATCGAGGAACCAATGTTGGAAATAAACAAAAGGTTCAAGGGTAGAATTAAAATTCAAGGTGATAAGGTATGGATGATAAGGTTCGCTGCTGACATTGTTGTCCTCAGTGGACGAGAAGAAAAATTAAAAGAGCTGTTGAATGGGATGGTCTACTGAAAAGGGAATATAGACTGAGAGTAAATCGAAGAAAGAGAAGCAGCATTAAAGAGAGCAGTAAGAAACGTAACCTCAGAATTGGAGGTCATGAAGTAGACAAAGTTAAGGAATTGTGCTACCTAGGCATAAGAAGTCAGCCTCATTCTGCCAACGGCCTTGTCAAAGAGGGCGGAGGAGCGGATAGAAATTCAGGGCACTCTCTTGTACTAGGGGTGGGACATTGCCCCTTAAGGCGGAAGAATCAGCAATGATCAACGACATGAGGATGCAGAAGGCAATGGAAACCACTTCATTAAAGACACGTAACGTGTATCCACAGGACATGTGGCCTGTATTGAAGAAGTGTCATGATGATCTCTCCATTGGCAAAAGATTCCGGAATAGTCCCCCATTCGGATCTCCGGGAGGGGACTGCCAAGGGGGAGGTTACCATGAGAAAAATATTGAATAATCTACGAAAGGATAACGTTCTACGAGTCTGGGCGTGGAATGTCAGAAGCTTGAACGTGGTAGGGAAACTAGAAAATGTGAAAAGGGAAATGCAAAGGCTCAATCTAGATATAGTAGGGGTCAGTGAAGTGAAGTGGAAGGAAGACAAGAATTTGTGGTCAGATGAGTATCGGGTAATATCAACAGTAGCAGAAAATGGTATAACAGGTGTAGGATTCGTTATGAATAGGAAGGTAGGGCAGAGGGTGTGTTACTGTGAACAGTTCAGTGACTGGGTTGTTCTAATCAGAATCGACAGCAGACCAACACCGACAACGATAGTTCAGGTATACATGCCGACGTCGCAAGCTGAAGATGAACAGATAGAGAAAGTGTATGAGGATATTGAAAGGATAATGCAGTATGTAAAGGGGGACGAAAATCTAATAGTCATGGGCGACTGGAATGCAGTTGTAGAGGAAGGAGTAGAAGAAAAGGTTACAGGAGAATATGGGCTTGGGACAAGGAATGAAAGAGGAGAAAGACTAATTGAGTTCTGTAACAAGTTTCAGCTAGTAATAGCGAATACCCTGTTCAAGAATCACAAGAGGAGGAGGCATACTTGGAAAAGGCCGGGAGATACGGGAAGCTTTCAATTAGATTACATCATGGTCAGACAGAGATTCCGAAATCAGATACTGGATTGTAAGGCGTACCCAGGAGCAGATATAGACTCAGATCACAATATAGTAATGATGAAGAGTAGGCTGAAGTTCAAGACATTAGTCAGGAAGAATCAATACGCAAAGAAATGGGATACGGAAGTACTAAGGAATGACGAGATACGTTTGAAGTTCTCTAACACTATAGATACAGCAATAAGGAATAGCGCAGTAGGCAGTACAGTTGAAGAGGAATCGACTTCTCTAAAAAGAGCCATCACAGAAGTTGGGAAGGAAAACGTAGGTACAAAGAAGGTAGCTGCGAAGAAACCATGGGTAACAGAAGAAATACTTCAGTCGATTGATGAAAGGAGGAAGTACAAACATGTTGCGGGAAAATCAGGAATACAGAAATATAAGTCGCTCAGGAATGAAATAAATAGGAAGTGCAGGGAAGCTAAGACGAAATGGCTGCAGGAAAAATGTGAAGACATCGAAAAAGATATGATTGTCGGAAGGACAGACTTAGCATACAGGAAAGTCAAAACAACCTTTGGTGACATTAAAAGCAACGGTGGTAACATTAAGTAATTCCACTGTTAAATGCAGAGGAGAGAGCAGATAGGTGGAAAGAATACATGGAAAGTCTCTATGAGGGTGAAGATTTGTCTGATGTGATAGAAGAAGAAACAGGAGTCGATTTAGAAGAGATAGGGGATCCAGTATTAGAATCGGAATTTAAAAGAGCTTTGGAGGACTTACGGTCAAATAAGGCAGAAGGGATAGATAACATTCCATCAGAATTTCTAAAATCATTGGGGGAAGTGGCAACAAAACGACTATTCACGTTGGTGTGTAGAATATATGAGTCTGGCGATATACCATCTGACTTTCGGAAAAGCATCATCCACACAATTCCGAAGACGGCAAGAGCTGACAAGTGCGAGAATTATCTCACAATCAGCTTAACAGCTCATGCATCGAAGCTGCTTACAAGAATAATATACAGAAGCAAGGCTAAAGAAAAATCAAGACACTTTCATAGGATTTGTCGACCTGGAAAAAGCGTTCGACAATATAAAATGGTGCAAGCTGTTCGAGATTCTGAAAAAAGTAGGGATAAGCTATAGGGAGAGACGGGTCATATACAATATGTACAATAACCAAGAGGGAATAATAAGAGTGGACGATCAACAACGAAGTGCTCGTATTACGAAGGGTGAAAGACAAGCCCCTACTCTTCAATCTGTACATCGATGAAGCAATGATGGAAATAAAAGAAAGGTTCAGGAGTGGAATTAAAATACAAGCTGAAAGGATATCAATGATACGATTCGCTGATGACATCGCTATCCTGAGTGAAAGTGAAGTGGAATTAAATGATCTGCTGAACGGAATGAACAGTCTAATGAGTACACAGTATGGTTTGAGAGTAAATCGGAGAAAGACGAGGGTAATGAGAAGTAGTAGAAATGAGAACAGCGAGAAACTTAACATCAGGATTGATGGTCACGAAGTCAATGAAGTTAAGGAATTCTGCTACCTAGGCAGTAAAATAACCAATGACGGACGGAGCAAGGAGGACATCAAAAGCAGAGTCGCTATGGCATGAAAGGCATTTCTGGCCAAGAGAAGTCTACTAATATCAAATACCGGCCTTAATTTGAGGAAGAAATTTCTGAGGATGTACGTCTGGAGTATAGCATTGTATGGTAGTGAAACATGGACTGTGGGAAAACCGGAACAGAAGAGAATCGAAGCAATTGAGATGTGGTGCTATAGACGAATGTTGAAAATTAGGTGGACTGATAAGGTCAGGAATGAGGAGGTTCTACGCAGAATCGGAGAGGAAAGGAATATGTGGAAAACACTGATAAGGAGAAGGGACAGGATGATAGGACATCTGCTAAGACATGAGGGAATGACTTCCATGGTACTAGAGGGAGCTGTAGAGGGCAAAAACTGTAGAGGAAGACAGAGATTGTAATACGTCAAGCAAATAATTGAGGACGTAGGTTGCAAGTGCTACTCTGAGATGAAGAGGTTAGCACAGGAAAGGAATTCGTGGCGGGCCGCATCAAACCAGTCAGTAGACTGATGACAAAAAAGAAAAGGAACAACAATTAAGACTTGACATTGCTACCGATCAGACTCCGCGCACTCGTCCCGTTCCGCCGAGGCGTGGACATGGGCAGCCGCCTCACGGCTTCTCACCGAATTTGACATTAGGTTAAATATTAGGTTAGATGTAGGATAAGCTAGGATAGCAACACTAGTATAGTACTGCAGCGATCAACAACTACGGCCAGCCCGGTGCCGGGATTAGCTCGGTGAACACGGCTAACAACGCAGGTTTATACAACGCTTGCACATCTGTAACGCTGCAGGTAGAAGTAGATTAGCATAAGTAGAAATAGGATAACACAATCCAGACATAACAGTAGTGCCCATAGTGTGAGCAGAAGAGCTAACCATAGAGTAAGCTGTAGTATTAACACTTGAATTGTATCAATTAGGACCCACTAATTGTTTAAGGTGGTGGGTTGTTTATGTATAATATATATTGAAGAATAAAAAATTTAAAAAAAAACTCCGTCTTTCTCCACAGTTTTTACACTCTACAGCTCCGTCTAGTACCATGCAAGTCATTTCCTGATGTCTTAACAGATGATCCTGACCGTTCTTCTTGTCAATGCTTTTCATATGTTACTTTCCTCGTCGATTCTGCGGAGAACCTCCTCATTCATTACGTTATTAGTCCATTTAATTTTCAAATACGTAAATTTGTGGTTAGTTTCTATGGGACCAAACTGCTGAAATCATCAGTCCCTAGGCTTACACACTAGTTAATCGAACTTAACCTAACTTACGCTAATGACAGTACACACCCATGCAAGAGGGATGGCTCGAACCTCCGACAGAGGGAGACGCGCGAACTGTGGCAAGGAGCCCCTGACCGCTCGGCTACCCCCGCGCCCTTTAATTTTCAACATTCTTCTGCTGCAACACGATCGAGACCTGTTCAGTGCACGGCCTGTGGTGGAGTGGTTACACGACAATAACATCCCTGTAATGAAATGGCTTGCACAGAGCCCTGACCTGAATCCTGTAGAACACCTTGGGGATGTTTTAGAGCGGCGATTTCGTGCCAGGCCTCACCGACCGACATCCATACCTCTCCTCAGAGCAGTACTCCAAGAACGGGCTGCCATTGCCCCAGAAACATTTCAGCACCTGAGTGAACGTATGCCTGCGAGAGTGGAAGCTGTTACGAAGGCTAAGCGTGGGCCAACACCATACTGAATTCCAGCATTGCCGATGGAGGGTGCCACGAACTTGTAACTCATTTTCAGTCATGTGTCCAGATGGTTTTGATGACATAATGTATGGCTGCGAGTGGAGTGCGTAATTCAAGTAAAAGATCGTTCTGTGATGTTTTTGGGTGTTTTTCGTAGCTTACCGTGAACATGGACTGCAGTGTTTATTTCGACCCAAGTCGAGCCTTTTTCCTGTACCTTCATGATGAGCATACTCACGTCGTCCAGGATGACAGCAAATATTTTCTAACCGCTTGTTTGACTATCACTTCTGCGTCCCATCAAGGACGTAGCCTAAGCGGGGTTTGGGGGGGGGGGGGTGGTCCGGACCCCACTATCACTCAAATTAAATTGCGCATGACTTAGGGGCCATGCAGTGAATCTGAAAGATATTTTGATTTTCAGTCATACGACAAAAAAGGGATACGCACTATCAATAGTGAACGAGGCCATCGATATTTAAAACATCGATATGTCGACAGCATTATCGGCTATCGCCCATCCATACTTTAGCCAACTATTGCACAGTGTCTGTCTTACTTGAGCTCAATTGTTTTGTTAGTCAGTTTGGTTCTCACTTGCATCTGACTTTAATGTTAAATGCTACCGGTTATTACTTTTGTGCTGGGTGCTGTTGTGACGGCTTCTAATTATGGATGAGTTTGTAACAAGACACAAGAGAAAAACCTATTTCGAATTGTCCACTAGCGTTATGGTAAACTGAAAATATGTATGCACTATTGTGACAGCCCAACTACCTACCCTTTTCTGTTTTTTGAGTCATCAGTTTTCTGACTGGTTTGATGCGACCTGCCACAAATTCGTCTTCTGTGCCAAACTTTACAACGCAGAGTGGAAATTGCAACCTACGTCCTCAGTTATTTACTGGATGTATTCCAATCGCTGTCTTCCTCTACAACTTTTTCCCTCTACAGTTTCCTCCAGTACCATGGAAGTCATTCCCTCATGTCTTAACTGATGTCCCACCACCCATTCCTTCTTCTTGTCAGTGTTTTCCAAATATTCCTTTCCTAGCCGATTCCTTACCTTATCAGTCGACCTAATTTTCAACATCCTTCTGTCCCCACATCTCAAATGGTTTGATTTTCTTCTGTTCCGGTTTTCGCACTGTCAGTGTTTCACTACCATACAATCTTCTTCTTCATGTGCCGTCTCCTCTAAGAAGGTTGGCTGTCATCATGGCAATTTCTGATCTTGATTTGGCTGATCTGAGGAGTTCTGACGTTGAGCAGTTGTACCAATTTTTTAAATTGTCAATCCAGGATGTCCGTCTTCTACCCCTCGTTCTCTTCCCACAAATTTTCCCTTCTAGTATTATTTGCAATATTTTGTAATTTACTCCCCTAATAACATGGCCTAAATATTGTAGCTTCCTTACTTTAATAGTTTTAATTAATTCTTTTTCCTTTCCCATTCTTCTTAGGACATCTTGATTAGTAATCCTCGACACCCAACTAATTCTAAGTATTCTTCTATATGCCCACATTTCAAAAGCTTCTAAACTGTTCATGTCCTTCTTTTTCAGTGTCCACGCTTCCATTCCGTATAGTAATTTTGAGAATACATAGCATCTTAGCAACCTCATTTTTGTGTTTAAACAAATGTCTCTCGAACAGAATGCATTTTTCATCTTATTAAAGATACTTCTGGCCTGTCCTATTCTCGATTTAATTTCTTCTGAGCTTTCAATCTCCTCATTTACAATTGTTCCGAGATATTTAAATTTACGTACTTGATCGACTCTTTCCCTATTGATTGTAAGATTTTCTTGTTGGTGTGTTTTAGATATCACCATGAACTTAGTCTTGCTTACGTGAAGAGTCAAGCCAAATTCTTCACTTTTTTCTGCGACTTTGTCAAGAAGTAATTGTAGATCTTTGAGGTTTCCAGCTAGTAGTGCAGTGTCATCAGCAAACCTAACATTGTTAATGTTTAGCCCATTCACTTTAATGCCAGCTATTTCATCTGATAGAGCTGCCTGGAATATGTCTTCTGAATACATATTAAACAATAAGGGTGAGAGAACGCAACCTTGTCTCACACCCCTCTTTATTTCTTTATCATTCGATAACTCATTTTCTACCTTCACGGTTGCGGTTTGATTGTAGTAGAGGTTATATATAATGCGGATGTCTTTCTTATCAAGTGTTTTCTTTTCTAACAATTCTATGAGATGATCATGACGAACTTTGTCAAATGCTTTATTATAATCCAGGAAGCACACATATAGTGGCTGATTAACCTCCATACATCGTTGCGCTAATATGTTAAAAGCAAACAATGCTTCTCTTGTACCGAGGGAACTTCTAAAACCGAATTGTGTTTCACTTATACCTTCTTCTACTTTTTTGTATATTCGTTGGTGTATAACTTTTAGAAATATCTTTAAGGTGTGACTCATTAAGCTTATTGTACGGTGATCATTACAAGTTTTGGCATTAGCCTTTTTGGGTAATGTAACAAAGGTAGATGTCAACCAATCCCTAGGAATAATTCCCGAATTATAAATATCATTAAACAATTGTACAAATATATCTATATGGTCTATTCCTATGAGTTTCAGGATGTCATTTGGTATCTTATCCGGTCCAGGGGCTTTTCCTGTCTCTGATTTGTTGATAACATGTAATATTTCTTCTTTCGATATGCTTGGTCCTCGTTCTCCGATCATGTTATCATAAAATTTTTGATCTTTTCCTGTATCTTCAAATAGTTCTTTGACATATTCTGTCCACCTGTCCAGTTTACCTTTAACATCAGGAATTATTTTGTCATTTTTATCTAACAATAAACTTGTACTTTTCTTTTTATTAAGTCCAGCTAAATCTTTAACTTTTTTGTGTAAGTTGAAACTATCATGTCTTGTTTCATAACTCTCAATTTCAGAGCATTGTTCCTTGTACCATTCTTCTTTTGCTCGCCGTGTTTCTTTTCGTATTTCTGCATGTAATCTTTTATACTCACTTTCATCTCTATTTTTAAGTATTCTTCTTTGTTCCATCAATTGTAATATCTTCTCTGTCATCCACTTCTTTTTCATGTTGTCGTGTTTGGTCGCCATTGTGTTTTTACATGCATTATTTAATGTGTCTTTTATAAGTTCCCATTTGCCATCAATGTCTTCTGTTTGATTATTCTTTATCCTAACTAATTCCTTATTAATCTCTTCAGAAGTCTTTTGTTTAGTCAAGGGGTCTCTTAGAATAGTTGTATTTATATAGTCCTTCTTTTGTTTCTTTTGTATGGTTTTCAGTTTCACATGGAACTTTGCTACTAAAGGGTTATGATCAGAAAATATATCAGCTCCTGGATATGTTTTCACACCATGAATAGAATTTTTGTACCTCTTGTTTATAAGTATGAAATCGATTTGATTTCTGCAAACTTCTTCATTACAGTCTCTTGGTGATTTCCAAGTATAAAGTCTTCGTTTAGGGAGTTTAAAAAATGTGTTTGTAATAGACAGATTGTTTTCCTGGCAAAATTGTGACAGCAAATCTCCTCTTTCATTTCTTGTTCCTAAACCAAAAGGTCCAATAAGATCACCTTCACTTCCTTCACCTATTTTGGCATTAAAATCTCCCATGATGATAATAATGTCTCTGCTTTTTGAGGTTCCTATTGCTTGTGTTAATTCTTCATAAAATTTTCCTATTTCTTCTTGGTCTTTGTCGGCTGTTGGAGCATAGATTTGTATTAAATTAATATTTGTTTGTTTCGTTTGTAAATGTAGACTGATTACTCTATCTGAGATTGGTAAAATGCTTTTGGCAGATTTACTAGCATACTCATCTAAAATTATTCCTACCCCATTCCTGTGCTGGCTATCAGAATTTCCCGAGTAATATACTTTCATGTTGTCAATGGTCATTTCTCCTGAGTCAGGCCATCTTGTTTCACTTACACCCAAAATGTTAATTTTTAGGCGTTTCATTTCTTGTATAACATTATTTACTTTGCCTGCTTGGTATAATGATCTTACATTCCAAGTTGCTATTGTTGCATTATTTTTGTATTTACTTGTGGCATTGTTCAAGGCTCTCCCCCCCGGAGATCCGAGTGGGGGAGTTGAAACTCCGGATAATTTGACATTGAACCCTGCCATACAATGCTGTGCTCCAAATGTAAATGCTCATAATTTTCTTCCTCAAATTAGGACCTATGTTTATACCAGTAGACTTCTCATAGCCAGGGACGCACTCTCTGAGGTTGTTAGCCTGCTTTTATGTCCTTCTTCCTCCGTCCGTCATGGGTTATTTTGCTTCGTAGGTAGCAGAATTATTGTATTAGAAACAGTAAACAGCCAATCAGTTGCAAATTGGAAGGGTTATTAAAACGCCTTTACCACGGTTTCCACGTGTAAAGAAGCGTCTACTTCAGAAGGAAATACGGACAACTGGATTACGGACTGTGCCAGAGGTACGTTAAAACATAGACAAGTCAAATATACAGTTTCACTTCCATATTAAGTTAAAACGTGCACAACATTATTTCTGTTCCTCACCAACATACAGCCAGTGCACTAATTGGTTGTGTGCTGTTTCTACAAGAAGATTTCAGTCTACGTTTGCTGCTCTAGCCACGTACAAAATTTTTAACTATTTCTTAACTTCATCTATTTCATGATCAATTCTGATGTTAGGTTGCTCGCGACTGGCATTTCTGCTACTTCTCATTACTTTCGTCTTCCTTCAATTTACTCTCGATTCATAGTCTGCACTCATTAGACCGTTCGTTCAACTCAACAGCTCCTGTAATTGTTCTTCACCTTCACTGAGGATAACCTTTCCATCAGCGAATCTTATCACTAATATCGTTTCATCTTGTATTTTAATCCCATTTCTGAACCTTTTTCTTTTATTTCCGTCATTGCTCGTTCGATGTACAGATTGAATATTTGGAGCGAGCCCACCCATACATTACCATGCACAGCAACTGCAAGATAAGTAATCATTATCTATTCTGGGGAATAGCTCTGAACAGATACGATCTGTCTTTGTCTCAAGGAACAGGTAGGATTTGTAGCTACGTAATTAACAAGAACAATTTACAGAATTGAAATTGTCTCTTGTAAGCTTAGGCGAGTGGCCTGCTGATAAGAGTAAATAGAGTCTGACAAGTAATACAGAAAGTGGTTAGGAACTGGCACCTCTTCCATAAGTTATCAAAGAGAATAAAGATATTACTTAAATAAATACTGTATTCTTCGGCATACCCAGCCTGCCGTTAACCCTAAAAGATTACCACTGTAACTAATAACCACCCAGTTCTACCTCGGAGAGCTTTCTCCGTCTCATCTCTGACAATAAAGGTGAACACACAAACAACCCTCAGATTGTCGTTAACGCTCCGATTGCACTACAAAATTGTGCTGGGACGCGACAGATATGGAAAGCACACGAATGACATTAAATCCAGAGACAAAAAAATCAATATGACGCATACTGCTAAGGTACAGTAAACGCGTGGCTTCTCGCTCCAGTTCGTCGTTCCAGCACAACTGCTGCCGCGTCCCTGCCCGCCTTCGAGGTCTGCTCGGTACGCTTCCCTCTGCCACGACACGGTACATCTTCATCCCTCTCGCCGACAGGCGGCGTATAGAGAGGGCGAGATACACGCGGGCGCGGAGCGGCGGCGGCGGCAGAAGCGGAAAAGCCACTCGGCACAGGTGGAGCGTGGGCGGCTGCGAGCGGACGCCGGCGTCGCCATAGCAACGCCCCGGCTGGCGGCCGGCCCGGAAATTGCGGGGGCGGCGGGTGGAGGCAGCGCGCCAGCGATAATCCGCTTTGTGCCGCGCTGCGCCGCGCCGCGCCGAGCCGAGCCGAGCGAAGCACCCTCTGCCGCGCGCCGCCTCCGCCCGCCAATTACTGGCGCCAGCGCCGGAAACTGGCAACGCGACGCTCAAGGTCCAGCTCTCTCTCTCTCTCACACACACACACACGTGCGACCGCGAAGCCCTCCCCAACTATCGGCGCAGCTTGTCGTAGTTCCCCCACCGGAGCAGATTCCACGATAACTGCCAGCTTCACTTGGCCAACGTGTCACGATCTGAAGAATGAAATTTGCACTCTGCAGCAGAGTGTGCCCTCTTATGAAGCCTCCTAGCGTATTAAAAACGTGTGTCGGAACGAGAATCGAACTCAGGACTTTTGCCTTTCGTGAGCATGTGGTCTACCGTCTGAGCAACCCAACCAGGACTCGCGACCCGTCCTCACAGATTCACTTCCGCCAGCACCTCGTCTCCTACCTTCCAAACTTCACAGAAACTCTCTTCCGAAACTGGCGCATGCTTTGACAAGGGCTGCAGCCGTCATTTTCAGTTTGTTATGAAATTAAAAAAAGTTTCATACACGAATGTACGCACAATATAATGGTAAAACCCCATTTTACTAAAAGGAAGACTTGTATAAAAAAATTCTAAACAGCACCCATTCTTCTTACCTCTCGACCAGGGTTCAGTCACTATAAAGAAACTCCCAAAGAAAAAGAGATTACTCTATAATCAGTTGTAACACCATTGTCGAGTGTGAGTAATTGGTACAGTGTAATTTTATTATGAAGTGTCTATTCTGTACAAGTTAAGGCCTTTGAATTGTTGGAGGGAAGTGGGAATTTACGATGTATACTTTGTAAATACTTAACGGTGCGTTTAAATAACTGAATTTTATAAAATATGCCTGTTTGGAAAAACAAAATTGTATTTAGAAAACTGGTTCATACTTAGGGATCTGGTATTGTGAAATAGAAAAGACGTAGGGAACCCCATCCGCTACGGAAGGGGCTTGGCGCACGAGAAAAGGTGGCAGTGGCGGTCAGTCTGGGCGGCAAGAGAGAGAGAGAGAGAGAGAGAGAGAGAGAGAGAGCACGGTAGGCAGTCAGTGCCCACCAGTCGCTTAGTCGACACCGCAGGAATGATGGAATGGCCTCTGATGTGGTTCCGGCTGGAAAATGGCGCTCTCGCATTTGAAATGGCTTTGTAAATGATTAATACGTCGCCAAGAAGAATTAAATAGAGATTAAAACCTCCAGAGGGAGACCTGATAGCCACCACGTGCTCGCCACCTCTGTTGTGCCACTCCTTCACCTGCTTTGGAAAACAGATATGAATGCCGGTATGAACCAGTGTGCTTGTGTGTGCTTTTGCAATAATAATTCAAGTTTTGCCAAATTTGTGTTTGAAATTTGAAACTGTCCTCTTCATGATACCAAGCAGGGTCCTATCCTAAAAAGTGCTAAAGACCGAGTATCCTGTTTATGGAGAAATTCAAATTTGTTTCTATTTAAAAGTGCCTAAATCTCAGTTTTAAGGTATGTAAAAGTTGCTAGATAGAGGCACATTATTTTAAACTTGTTAAAAAGATATTTTGCTTTGAATTGCTACTACTGTCATTGTGCCAAAGTTTGGTGCTAAAGAGTATAAATGTTGATAGTTAAAATTGTGGTGTCACCGCCAGACACCACACTTGCTAGGTGGTAGCCTTTAAATCGGCCGCGGACCGTTAGTATACGTCGGACCCGCGTGTCGCCACTATCAGTGATTGCAGACCGAGCGCCGCCACACGGCAGGTCTAGTCTAGAGAGACTCCCTAGCACTCGCCTCAGTTGTACAGCCGACTTTGCTAGAGATTGTTCGCTGTCTACATACGCTCTCATTTGCAGAGACGACGGTTTAGCATAGCCTTCAGCTACGTCATTTGCTACGACCTAGCAAGGCGCCATATTCAGTTACTACGAATGTATTCTGAACAGATAATATTGTGACTCATGTACCGTCAAGAGCGACGTTCATCATTAATCGATTAAAGTTAAGTATCAAACTAATTACGTCCGCTTTCTGAATTCTAATTCCTTGTCATGTTCCAGACCTCACGTCAGTATAGTTCTTCCCTCCTCACGCCAGCCTGCGTGAGGTAAAACGCGTGCATTTCGGCCTCCTCTAGTAACACGGTGTTGGCTCTTCTGCCAACCCAACAAAAATCACTTCCTTCTCAAGTAATGAAGAAGACACACAATGCCAAACCTATCTGAAACTTTACCTTGAATTTATTTCTGAAGCTAAATAGCAATATTGCTAGTGTAAATTGTTATACAACATTGAGGGCTAAATAATCATACAGGGTGTTTCAAAAATGACCGGTATATTTGAAACGGCAATAAAAACTAAACGAGCAGCGATAGAAATACACCGTTTGTTGCAATATGCTTGGGACAACAGTACATTTTCAGGCGGACAAACTTTCGAAATTACAGTAGTTACAATTTTCAACAACAGATGGCGCTGCAAGTGATGTAAAAGATATAGAAGACAACGCAGTCTGTGGGTGCGCCATTCTGTACGTCGTCTTTCTGCTGTAAGCGTGTGCTGTTCACAACGTCCAAGTGTGCTGTAGACAACATGGTTTATTCCTTAGAACAGAGGATTTTTCTGGTGTTGGAATTCCACCGCCTAGAACACAGTGTTGTTGCAACAAGACGAAGTTTTTAACGGAGGTTTAATGTAACCAAAGGACCGAAAAGCGATACAATAAAGGATCTGCTTGAAAAATTTCAACGGACTGGGAACGTGACGGATGAACGTGCTGGAAAGGAAGGGCGACCGCGTACGGCAACCACAGAGGGCAATGCGCAGCTAGTGCAGCAGGTGATCCAACAGCGGCCTCGGGTTTCCGTTCGCCGTGTTGCAGCTGCGGTCCAAATGATGCCAACGTCCACGTATCGTCTCATGCGCCAGAGTTTACACCTCTATCCATACAAAATTCAAACGCGGCAACACCTCAGCGCCGCTACCATTGCTGCACGAGAGACATTCGCTAACGATATAGTGCACAGGATTGATGACGGCGATATGCATGTGGGCAGCATTTGGTTTACTGACGAAGCTTATTTTTACCTGGACGGCTTCGTCAATAAACAGAACTGGCGCATATGGGGAACTGAAAAGCCCCATGTTGCAGTTCCATCGTCCCTGCATCCTCAAAAAGTACTGGTCTGGGCCGCCATTTCTTCCAAAGGAATCACTGGCCCATTTTTCAGATCCGAAACGATTACTGCATCACGCTATCTGGACATTTTTCGTGAATTTATGGCGGTACAAACTGCCTTAGACGACACTGCGAACACCTCGTGGTTTATGCAAGATGGTGCCCGGCCACATCGCACGGCCGACGTCTTTAATTTCCTGAATGAATACTATCCGGAACATACAGGAGGCGGCGTGGATTGGCCTCCCTATTCGCCAGACATGAACCCCTGTGACTTCTTTGAAAGACCAGGTGTACCGCCAGAATCCAGAAACAATTGAACAGCTGAAGCAGTACATCTCATCTGCATGTGAAGCCATTCCGCCAGACACGTTGTCAAAGGTTTCGGGTAATTTCATTCAGAGACTACGCCATATTATTGCTACGCATGGTGGATATGTGGAAAATATCGTACTATAGAGTTTCCCAGACCGCAGCGCCATCTGTTGTTGAAAATTGTAACTACTGTAATTTCGAAAGTTTGTCTGCCTGAAAATGTACTGTTGTCCCAAGCATATTGCAACAAACGGTGTATTTCTATCGCTGCTCGTTTAGTTTTTATTGCCGTTTCAAATATACCGGTCATTTTTGAAACACCCTGTAAGTGGCGTTGTCATTCAGCATTTATGTGATGCAAATTGTTTCTGAAATGTGTGCATAGTTGATGGTGTTAGGACAGCAAACAGCCACAAATTTACTTTCAGTTCCTTTATTCAGAGGGTACCGTTACCGGTTTCAAATCGTTGTGATTCATCCTCAGACAGTTTACACGCTTTCTTTATGACATGTGGTGTGTTTTTTACAGATTAATTGTTCTAAAACATAAATAATACATAATTATAAACACGCCACACACAGGTGGTTGCGTTACAGATTTTCGTTGCATGTGACTTACGTGAAACGTCGGTTTGGAGTGTTTGTTTTCATAACATTCGTCCAACAGATGTAAATGCATTCCCACTGAATTCTTCTTGTTGCACACGTAAATTGTTCTCACTGAACACTTTAGATTTGTCACTGAGAAGATTTCTACCACGCACCACGTGTTTTGATACATACAAAGAGCTTACACGTGGTGCATGGTAGAAATCTTCTCAGTGACAAATCTAAAGTGTTCAGTGGGAACAATTTACGTGTGCAACAACAAGAATTCAGTGGGAATGCATTTACATCTGTTGGACGAATGTTACGAAAACAAACACTCCAAACCGACGTTTCACGTAAGTCACATGCAACGAAAATCTGTAACGCAACCATCTGTGTGTGGCGTGTTTATAATTATGTATTATTTATGTTTTAGGACAATTAGTCTGTAAAAAACACACGACATGTCATAAAGAAAGCGTGTAAACCGTCTGAGGATGAATCACAACGATTCGAAACCGGTAACGGTACCCTTTGAATAAAGGAACTGAAAGTAAATTTGTGGCTGGTTGCTGTCCTAACACCATCAACATTTGTCTTCAAACAACAGCCACGGTCTCCATCATGTCATCATATGACAAAATTGCGTGTGCATAGTTGCTTTTAAAGGAAGGGACAGTTTAAGGGCCCCCAGTTCAATCTTTGCTAGTAGAAACAGATTAATTTAAATTCTGTTTTTGCTACTGAAATCTGAAACGTTACTTCAGTGAAATGAATATGAAATGCGATAGTATAGTGTTACTTTATTGCATATGCGATGTGTATGTTGATCCAGCTTGAACTCTTGTCTGCAGCCACTTCGTCTCATCAGGTCCTTGAGAACATTTATTGCTGAATTAGTTGAAGGTTGAGGTAATGACCGATGTTAATAAGGGAAAAGTCTCCTGTACATTTCTGCAACTGATTATATGCACAATTGATAACTACTGCTACCCACTGTGCAATTCCGCTGGTTGTTGTGTGTATGTATGTCCATTGCACTTTACTAAGAAAGAATTTATGATAGCCCCTTTTGAAAGAATATATATATATATATACACATTAAGAATAAGGTTTTCAGCTTATAACAATACCTCCACTAACAGTTAATTAGTTGAAAAATTATCACGTCACGCACTCAAAGTATGATCTTTTTATTGCGCAACTAAAAGGTCTTTAATGTGGCAGGTATTGCTACATCAATTGATTACAGTCACTGAGGAAAATTAACAATAATACGACTTATCTTGTATTTGCAATCCAACGACGATCTCGCTCTGGCTTTGGCTCGTAATTAAAAATGTTGTGTAGGTAGCATGACTATCGCTGATGGTGCGAAAGGCACTCGGATGTTAAATGCGCCAACTTGAATAGTTTCACAAAAATTCACATTTATTAAACTTTTTATACTTTCGCATGCTCAAAACATTACTTCATCGTACAATTTCGCAGCCATTATTGCTCTTAATAACAATCACAACACTTTTCATTGTCCACAACTCAGACTCATCTTTTCCCTTCCAACATAAAGTCAACACTGTTCATATTCAACACAAAAACTTGACAACTCTGTACGCTTCCGCGCCAAAAGTCACAGGCCAGCATCAAAGATAACAATAAGTACGAAGATATTCACACAAGATATTATATCGATTTCAACATCTCAAAATATAGACGTACACACATATAAAAATGAAACCAAATTTGAATAGAGTGAAAAATATGAGACATAACGTAGAAAATATTCATTAATTTACGGTATCGAAAAATATAGTTGTCGGGAAGTAATGGTTTCGCAAATAAAGAACCATTACAACCTTATTATGCCTAATTAGGATGGCGACCTTTTTTTTGTTTCATTTGCGTAAATTTTCACTACTTTCGTTATTTTATAAATCATAGTCTTTCTGCTTTCTACTAATTACCACAATACTAAGTTCACGTTCGATATCCTCTATCCGTTAGGTTAAAGCACGGTCAAACTTTTCAAAATTCCTCCCAGAGGGTAGTTCTTACTGCATGTTAAGGTCATATTTGGCATATTACATTGCATTGTAGTGTTATACTACCCAGTGAAAAGAAAAAGACAGTTACTCGGGAGTACCTTTGCCAGGTAGCACGATAGCGTTATACGGCGTAAAATAAAGCACAGCACTATAGATACACAGATGCTGAGTGCAACGCATTTGGCTGTCAAAAGAGCAATGCGTGAAGCCTTCAACGACTTCCG
This sequence comes from Schistocerca cancellata, assembly GCF_023864275.1. Classification (NCBI taxonomy): domain Eukaryota; kingdom Metazoa; phylum Arthropoda; class Insecta; order Orthoptera; family Acrididae; genus Schistocerca; species Schistocerca cancellata. The sequence continues at coordinate 179,600,451 of NC_064635.1, forward strand.
TAGCAGAATATTGCCAAATCATCTTTCACAAAACCCAACGGAATTCTGGTCGTGTGTAAAGGCTGTTAGTGGCACCAAAGTTAGTGTTCACTCACTATCGAATGAGGCAGGAACTGAAATTGAGAGTAGCAAAGAGTAGCTTAACTATGTTTTCAAGGATTTCTTTAAAAAGCAAAACTTAGGAGAACTGCCACAAAGTAATGCTTGGTGCACTGAAAAGATGAATGAAATAGTTATAAGTGTCAGTGGTGTCGAGAAACAGCTGAAATCCTTAAAACTGAACAAAATTCAAGGCCCTGATGGAATCCATATTGGATTCCATACTGAATTTGCGGCTAAGTTAGACCATCATCTGGCTACAATCTATCGTAGATCCCTCGAACGAAAAACCGTGCCCAGTTCTCGGGAAAAGGCACAGGTCACATCCGTTTACAAGAAGTGTGGTAGAACTATCGTCCACTATCCTTGACAATTACTTGTTGTAGAATCTAAGAACGTATTCTAAACTCAAACATCATGAGGTATCCTTAACAGAATGATCTTCTCCATGCCAACCAGTACGGATCATGTCAAACCCAACTAGCACTTATTTCATAAGACTTACTAAAATCTTTGCAGTCAGGAAGATGCTGCATTTCTTGATTTACGAAAAGTATTTGGCTCAGTAACACACCTACCGTTATTGTCAAAGTTACTGTCATAAGGGGTACGAAGTGAAATTTATGACTGGATTGAGAACTTTTTGATAGGGAGGACACAGCATGTTATCTTTGATGAAGAGCCATCGACAGATGTAGAAGTAACTTCGGGTGTGCTCCAGGAACGTGTGATGCGACCCTTGCTGTTCGTGTTGTATAATTAATGACGTTGCAAACATCATTGATAGTAAAATCAGACTTCCTGCATAGGATGGAGTCCATAATGAAGCAGAGTCTGAAAGAAACTGCATAAATATTCAGTCAGATCTTGATCAGAATTAAAGGCGGTGCAAAGATTGGCAACGTGCTTTAAATGTTCACAAATGTAAAATTATGCACATCACAAAACGAAAAAATGTAGTATCCTATGACTATAACGTCGATGAGGCACTGCTGGTATTGTCCAACTTATACAAACGCCTGGCTGTACTCCTTGTAGGGATATGAAATGAAATTATCACATATGTTCAGTCATGGATAAAGCAGGTGGTTGACTTCGGCTTATTGATAGAATACTGGGGAAGTGCTGTCAGTCTACAAAGGAGATTGCTTGCAAATCACTCGTGCACACCGGTTCTGGAATACTGGTCAAGTGTGTGGGACGCGTACCAAATAGGACTAACAGGGGATGTTGAACGTATACAGAGAAAGACACCAGGGATGGTCACACATTTGTTTGACCCTTGGCAGACAGTCACAAAGATACTGAAGAAACTGAACTTGCAGACTCTTAAAGACAGACGTAAACTACCCCGATAAAGTCTAGTAACGAAATAAAGATTAAAGCAATGACAGCCTTCGCTCCCAAAAATTAAGTCTTCTGACCTGGTTTCGGCATTACTATGAGTGCCTTCAGCAGAAGTAAAACATTCAAACAGGCATGTCACGTATAAAATAAATACACTACTGGCCATTAAAATTGCTACACCACGAAGATGACGTGCGACGGATGCGAAATTTAACCGACAGGAATAACATGCTGTGATATGTAAATGATTAGCTTTTCAGAGCATTCACACAAGGTTGGCGCCGGTGGCGACACATACAACATGCAGACATGAGAAAAGTTTCCAACGGATTTCTCATACACAAACAGCAGTTGACCGGCGTTGCCTGGTGAAACGTTGTTGTGATGCCTCGTGTAAGGAGGAGAAATGCGTACCATCAAGTTTCCGACTTTGATAAAAATCTGATTGTAGCCTATGGCGATTGCGGTTTATCGTATCGCGACATTGCTGCTCGCGTTGGTCGAGATCCAATGACTGTTAGCAGAATATGGAATCGGTGGGTTCAGGATAATACGGAACGCCGTGCTGGATCCCAACGGCCTCGTATCACTAGCAGTAGAAATGATAGGCATCTTATCCGCATGGCTATAACGGATCATGCAGCCACGTCTCGATACCTGAGTCAACAGATGGGGACGTTTGCAAGACAACAACCATCTGCACGAACAGTTCGACGACGTTTGCAGCAGCTTGGACTATCAGATCAGAGACCATGGCTGTGGTTACCCTTGACGCTGCATCACAGACAGGAGCGCCAGCGATGGTGTACTCAACGACGAATCTGGGTGCACGAAGGGCAAAACGTCATTTTTTCGGATGAATCCAGATTCTGTTTACAGAATCATGATGGTCGCATCCGTGTTTGGCGACATCGCGGTGAACGCACATTGGCAGCGTGTATTTGTCATCGCCATACTGGCGTATCACCCGGCGTATTTTTTTGGGGGGCCTTTGGTTACGCGTCTCCGTCACCTCTTGTTCGCATTGACGGCACTTTGAACGGTGGACGTTACATTTCAGATGTGTTACCACCCGTGGCTCTACCATTCTTTCGATTTATGCGAAACGCTACATTTTAGCAGGATAATGCACGACAGTATGTTGCAGGTCCTGTACGTGCCTTTCTGGATACAGAAAATGTTCGACTGCTGCCCTGGCCAGCAAATTCTCCTGATCTCTCACCAACTGAAAACGTCTGGTCAATGGTGGCCGAGGAACTGTCTCGTTACAATACGCCGCTCACTACTCTTGATGAACTGTGGTATAGTGTTGAACCTGCATGGGCAGCTGTACATGTACACGCCATCCAAGCTTTGTTTGACTCAATGCGCAGGCGTATCAAGGCCGTTATTACCACCAGAGGTGGTCGTTCTGGGTACTGATTTCTCAGGATCTATGCACCCAAATCGCGTGAAAATTTAATCACATGTAAGTTCTAGTATAATATATTTGTCCAATGAATACCCGTTTATCATCTACATTTCTTCTTGGTGCAGCAATTTTAATGGCCAATAGTGTATCAACCGGTAATGCTTTATTCGCATGGAAGGCAAGCTACTATGAGCTGCTCACACATGTCAAGCCACAGGTAGCAGCAGACTGTTTATTTTATACGTGACATGCCAGGTTGAATATTTTACTTCTGATGAAGGCACTCATAGTAGTGCCGAAACCAGGCCAAAAGACTTAATTTTTGCGACCTAGACCTGTAATTGCTGTAATTGTAATTTATTAACGGTCGCTGACCACGCATCCATGTTTAAAACTCTACTAGCGAAGTTTCGCAGCCCCCTGCGTATCGCTCACAGCGTGATCGTGAGGATAAGATTAGAATAATTATTGCACACACAAAGGCATTCAAACAGGCATTCTTGCCGGGCTCCATACGTGAATGGAATGGAAAGAAACCATAATAACTGGTACAATGGAAAATACCCTCTGCCATACACTTCACGGTGGTTTGCGGAGTACAGATATACAGGTAGAAGCTCTCTTTAAGCCGTCCTCACACGGTACCTGTTTCTCTCAGTGAAGTACGCCGAATATGATTTACATCGTGGTTGGTACAAGCTCAAAAACGAACTGTTGCATCACGTGGAACGTAACGTGTTCCTCATTGCGATTTGCGACTCGAGTACTCTCAAGCTTTAACTGTCGCAAATCACACAGCTGTGCACGCATTTATAAAGTAGTTATGTACACCACAAGCTAGCAAGGTTTTTGGATGATTAAGTAAGTAAAGAAATAATTACATAAACACAGAATTCAGGTCGAATCCGAAAGTGATGTAGAGAGCAGTCTTGCAATTCGTTGCTCCATGTTCCCTGGCACACTCTCAAAATAGAAAAACTCTGTCCTGAGAGACTGTTCTCTTACTGAGGGTGGGCAGAGACAGCCTGAAAAGCTTGTAAGGGTGTCCCAGGGCAGTTTTTGCTTAGAAGTAAACGTTAAGTAAAGAACTCGATACAATGCGCTCTTTCCGTGTTAATTAGCTGCCGGCTGGTGTGGCCGACCGGTTCTAGGCGCTTCAGTCTGGATCCTCACAACCGCTACGGTCGCAGGTTCGAATCCTGCCTCGGGCATCGATGTGTGTGATGTCCTTACGTTAGTTAGATTTAAGTAGTTCTAAGTTCTAGGGAACTGATGACCTCAGATGTTAAGTCCCATAGTGCTCAGAGCCATTTGAACCGACGTTAACCAATCAGGCCGCTGTACGCGAAAATTCAAACGGCCCGCCAGATACAATTAGTGCCACTTGTCCTCATTGTGCAGATGACAGCGCACGACACCGCTCAGCCTTTGGCTCGGATTCGATTGTTGCTACGATCAATTGTTGTACCACTCTGTTTTTTGATTTTAAGAAACTAAACGAGGAACACGTTTGCCGACAACGACTCTGGCAGGCAGCTTCAATCGGCGCCCGAAACGACCTCGTTGGCTAATTCCCATGCTAAGTAACTCAGAAACGGTGCAATGTATCCCACTTTTTTTCCTTGACAGCTATTTCTCAGCACAACCAACCCCGCAAAATTCTTACCAGCTCTTCAGACTGATCGCCCTGTATAAGAATAACGTTTAATATACCGAACTATCAGTTTAATAAGTCGCGGCTGCAAAATACTAACGCGAATTCTTTACACATGAATGGAAAAACTGGTAGAAAGCCGACCTCGGGGAAGATCAGTTTGGATTCCGTAGAAATGTTGGAACACGTGAGGCGATACTGATCCTACGACTTATCTTAGAAGAAAGATTAAGGAAAGGCAAACCTACGTTTCTAGCATTTGCAGACTTAGAGAAAGTTTTTGACAATGTTGACTGGAATACTCTTTTTCAAATTCTGAAGGTGGCAGGGGTAAAATACAGGGAGCGAAAAGCTATTTACAATTTGTACAGAAACCAGTTAGGAGTTATAAGAGTCGAGGGACATGAAAGGGAAGCAGTGGTTGGGAAGGGAGTGACACAGGGTTGTGGCCTATCCCCCATGTTATTCAATCTGTATATTGAGCAAGCAGTAAAGGAAACAAAAGAAAAATTCGGAGTAGGTATTAAAATCCATGGAGAAGAAATAAAAACTTTGAGGTTCGCCGATGACATTGTAATTCTGTCAGAGACAGCAAAGGACTTGGAAGAGCAGTTGAACAGAATGGACAGTGTCTTGAAAGGAGGAAATAAGATGAACATCAACAAAAGCAAAACGAGGATAATGGAATGTAGTAGAATTAAGTCGGGTGATGCTGAGGCAATTAGATTAGGAAATAAGACACTTAAAGTAGTAAAGGAGTTCTGCTATTTGGGGAGCAAAATAACTGATGATGGTCGAAGTAGAGAGGATATAAAATGTAGACTGGCAATGGCAAGGAAAGCGTTTCTGAAGAAGATAAATTTGTTAACATCAAGTATAGATTTAAGTGTCAGGAAGTCGTTTCTGAAAGTATTTGTATGGTGTGTACCCATGTATGGAAGTGAAACAATAAATAGTTTAGACAAGAAGAGAATAGAAGCTTTCGAAATGCGGTGCTACAGAAGGATGCTGAAGATTAGATGGGTAGATCACATAGCTAATGAGGAGGTACTGAATAGGATTGGGGACAAGAGGAGTTTGTGGCACAACTTGACGAGAAGAAGGGATCGGTTGGTAGGACATGTTCTGAGGCATCAAGGGATCACAATTTTAGTATTGGAGGGCAGCGTGGAGAGTAAAAGTCTTAGAGGGAGACCAAGAGATGAATACACTAAGCAGATTCAGAAGGATGTAGGCTGCAGTAGGTACTGGGAGATGAAGAAGCATGAACAGGATAGAGTGGAATGGAGAGCTGCATCAAACCAGTCTCAGGACTGAAGACCACAACAACAACAACATACACTGAAGTCCCAAAGAAATTGGTATAGGCATGCGTATTCAAATACACAGATATGTAAACAGAATACGGTGCTGCGGTAGGTAACGCCTGTATAAGACAACAAGTGTCTGGCGCAGTTGTTAGATCAGTTACTGCTGCTACAATGCCAGGTTATCAAGATTTAAGTGTGTTCGAATGTGCTACTATAGTCACCACACTAGCGATGGGACATAGTATCTCTGAGGCAGCGATTAAGGGGGGGGGGGGTCTTCCCCTACGACCATTTCACGAGTGTGCCGTGAATATCAGGTATCCGATGTCTCCGACATCTCTGCTGCCCGAAAAAGACCCTTCAAGAAAGGGACCAACGACGACTGAAGAGAATCGATCAAAATGACAGTTCAACCCTTCCGTAAATTGCTGTATATTTCACTGATGGACCATCAACAAATATCAGAGTGTGAACCATTCAACGAAACATCGTCGATGTAGACTTTCGGAGCCGAAGGTGCACTCGTGCACCCTTGATGACTGCACGACACAAAGCTTTACGTCTCGCCAGGGCCCGTCAACATCGACATTGGATTGTTGATGACTGGAAACATGTTGTCTGGTCGGACGAGTCTCATTTCAAATTGTATCAAGCGGATGGATGTGTAGGAGTATGGAGATAACGTCATGAATCCATGGAGCCTGCATGTCAGCCGTGGACTGTTCAAGCTGGTGGAGGCTCTGTAATGGTGTGAGGCGTGTCCAGTTGGAGTGATATGGGACCCATGATACGTCTAGGTGCGAGTCTGATAGGTGTCACGTACGTAAGCGTCCTGTCCGATCACCTGCATCCATTCAGGTCCATTGTGCATTCCGACAGATCTGGGCAGTTCCAGCAGGACAATGCGACACCCAACACGTCCAGAATTGCTTCAAAGTGGCTCCAGGAACATTCTTCCGAATTTAAACACTTCCGCTGGAAGCCAAACTCCCCACACATAAACATTATTGAGCGTATCTGGGATGCCTTGCAACGTGGTGTTCAGAAGAGCCCTCCACCACCTCGTAATCTTACGAATTTATGCACAGATCTGCAAGATTCATGGTGTCAATTCCCTACAGCAGTACTTCAGATATTAGTCGAGTCCATGCCACGTCGTGTTGCGTGCTCGCGGGGCCCTGCACGATATTAGCCAGGTGTACAAGTTTCCTTGACTCTTCAGTGTAATACACTTGTAAGGAAGCGCCGTTTACCTTTACAAAATTCGAAACTGAGTAAGAAAAATACATGAGTACGATAAGAAGTGAACCGTGTCCTCAGTTCACTACATTAAAGCGAAATCGTGTTATGTACGTCTACGTGATCGATGTTACAATATCCGGAAGGGTTTAACTGCCGATATGGCATTCACTGACCTTGTACAGATACCAGATGGCAGTTACAAGAGTCGAGGGACATGAAAGGGAAGCAGTGGTTGGGAAGGGAGTGACACAGGGTTGTAGCCTATCCCCCATGTTATTCAATCTGTATATTGAGCAAGCAGTAAAGGAAACAAAAGAAAAATTCGGAGTAGGTATTAAAATCCATGGAGAAGAAATAAAAACTTTGAGGTTCGCCGATGACATTGTAATTCTGTCAGAGACAGCAAAGGACCTGGAAGAGCAGTTGAACGGAATGGACAGTGTCTTGAAAGGAGGATATAAGATAAACATCAACAAAAGCAAAACGAGGATAATGGAATGTAGTCGAATTAAGTCGGGTGATGCTGAGGGACTTAGATTAGGAAATGAGACACTTAAAGTAGTAAAGGAGTTCTGCTATTTGGGGTGCAAAATAACTGATAATGGTCGAAGTAGAGAGGATATAAAATGTAGACTGGCAATGGCAAGGAAAACGTTTCTGAACAAGAGAAATTTGTTCACATCGAGTATAGATCAGAATTTTGATAAAATGTGACGCAAATTTGACATTATTAACCTACCTTACATGTGTTACGAATTTCTGAACGCTGGCCTTTTTCTCACATATGTCGACACGTTGCTAAAAAAAAAAAAAATGGCTCTGAGCACTATGCGACTCAACATCTGAGGTCATCAGTCCCCGAGAAGGAAGAGACATGTTATGTTGCCGTCATCACTTTTCATTTCACAAGTAGGGTGCGTTGGGGCATTGTCTAATAGCAATAGCACTTTCTGTGGCAACTTTTTTTCTGCCAAATGTGCTCTAACTTTAGGTGCAAATTGTTTGTGAAACCAGTCAGAAAAAATTGATTGATCCATCCAAGAACTCTTCTGGGCGTAGTATTGTGCAGGGAGAGCATTCAAATTCAAATGCTTGAATGCAGCCCGCATCTCGTGGTCGTGCGGTAGTGTTCTCTCTTCCCACGCCCGGGTTCCCGGGTTCGATTCCCGGCGGGGTCAGGGATTTTCTCTGCCTCGTGATGGCTGGGTGTTGTGTGCTGTCCTTAGGTTAGTTAGGTTTAAGTAGTTCTAAGTTCTAGGGGACTTATGACCACAGCAGTTGAGTCCCATAGTGCTCAGAGCCATTTGAACCATTTTTTTCTTGAATGCACGAGGTTTTCTTGATTTCCCAATCCCAAGTAGGGGTAGCGTATGATTGCCGGTCGCATTTGCGCAAACCATAGCAGTGATGCGAGCTTTTTGTACTTTGAAACCTGGAGCAGCTTTTTCAGAGAGTGATGCTAATGTCTTTTGTGGTAAAGCCTTCCAATGAAGCCCAGTTTCATCACAATTGTAAACTTGCTCCCTAACAAGATTCAATTCAGCCATATTTTCTTTAAATTGTTCCCGGAACTCAGAATTACAGAGAGCTATCCGCGCTGAGTTTTTCTCCAGTGATATCAAGTTGGCGAATGCCATGACGAAATTTAAACTTGTCGAGCCATCCGATACTTGCTTTAAAAGACGAGTCACTATCAAGTTTGTTGTTCATTTCAACAGCCTTGACCATTATCATAGGTCCTGAAAGTCGAATCCCCTGACTTCTTGGTTTTATAAACCATCGGTACATTACAGTGTCCAATTCATCATATTTTGCAGGTTTCATTGTCTTTCTTGTTCGCACATCTCCATCCATGCTCTGTATTGTTGACACATATTGTTCTATTTTATCAGCATCACGTTTTATATCGTTACCTGTTGTTCTTCCAATACCATAAATCAGCGCTACACTTGTCGCAGTTTCGACCTTTCTTAAGCGTTTTATAATTTCATGTTTTTGATTAAGTTCTAAAACAACACGTTGACGTTTTTCAGACATTTTATCAAGTCACTGTATCACACACACCTGCACTAAATACGGTAGTGTAAAATGTTAGTCAATAAAGCTTATTTAAGTGGAAAACACGTAACACGGCACAGACCGCTAGATGCACTGCGACAATTAGTCTTCCCGCCACAACTGGAAACCGATCCAGTGGTGATTGTTGACTCACAAGTGAGACAAAGACAAGAAAAGGGGGAGATGTGTTAGCACGTCAACTGAAAGTCGTATTTTATGTAGCATTCTACAGTGGGCGGGTACATTCACTTCCCACTAAATTAGAGTAAATAAACAAAGCGAACGCGTCACTGCACCTTAGAGCATTTTGTTATTACAAAATTATTATGCTGTTACAGCAGTGATGGTTAACAGAAACTGACGGTTTATAGAGTGACCGTTAATCGAGTTTTTACTGTACTTAAACCTGACTAACCTAAGGACATCACACACATCCATGCCCGAGGCAGAATTCGAACCTGCGACCGTAGCGGTCGCGCGGTTCCAGACTGAAGCGCCTAGAACCGCTCGGCCACACTGGCCGGTTCGACACGTTGCTGTTTGAAACGTCGCCGACCCTGAGGTTACGTCGCAGGGCGCCACGCTTCTGCACCGCTACCGAGGAAAGCTGTAGGCAGCTTAGAGACAAATTTAAAACGTCCGACATCGCTGTGGCCGGAAAAAGATCCTGCAGGAAAGGGGACCAACGATGACTGGAGGCAATCGCTCAACGCGACAGACGTGCAACTTTTCCGCAAATTGCTGCAGATTTCAGTGCCGGGACATCAAAAGGTGTCAGCGTGCGAGGGATTCAACGAAACAGCATCGATATGGGCTTTCGGAACCGAACGCCCACTCGTGCTCCATTGATGGCTGCACGACACAAAGCTTTACGACTCTCCTGGGCGCGTCAACACCGACATTGGACTGTTGATGACTGGTGACATGTTGCCTGGTCGGGCGAATTTTGTTACTAATTGTATCGAGCTCGTGGACTTATACGTGTACGGAGACAACCTCATGATTCAAAGGACCCTGCCTGTCAGCAGGGGACTGTTCAAGCTGGTGGAGGTTCTGTAATAGTGGGGCATGTGCAGTTGAAGTGATATGGCACCGGTGATAAGTTTAGATACGGCTTTGACTGGTGGTACGTACATAAGCACCCTATCCGATAACCTGTATCCATTAATGTCCATTGTGCATTCCGACGGACTTGCGTAATTCCAGCAGGACAATGCGGCAACGCACACGTCCAATATTGTTACAGAGTGGCTCCAGGAATGCGCTTCTGAGTTTACACACTTCCGCTGGCCACCAAACTCCCCAGCCATTAACATTATTGAGAATCTTTGGCATTCCTTGCAACGTACTGTTCAGAAGAGGTCTCCACCCCCTCGTAGTCTTACGGATTTCTGGACAGCCCTGCAGGAGTCATGGTGTCAGTTGCCTCCAGCACGACTTCAGACATTAGTCAACTCCATGCCACGTCGTATTGCGGCACTTATGCGTGCTCGCCGTGGGCCATACACGATATTTGGCAAGTGTACCAGTTTCTTTCGCTCTACAGTGTATGTCACAATAGGAGTCGTTTACGGGATTTCCAAAAAGTGGTAGTTTATTTGTGTTGCGTAGTGTACTTTGCGGTGTAACTGGAAGACTAATCATGTTCATAACCAAGGTCGTAATAGAATTGATGTCAATTTGGGCATTCTTGCATGCTGTCTTCGTGGTACTGAAATTTTCATGGTGTGCAATACAGGGTGGTCAGTTGATAGTGACCGGGCCAAATATCTCACGAAAAAATCAGCAAACGAAGAAACTACAAAGAACGAAACTCGTCTAGCTTGAAGAAGCAAACCAGATGGCGCTATGGTTGACCCGCTAGATGGCACTGCCATAGGTCAAACGGATATCAACTGCGTTTTTTTAAAAACAGGAACCCCTATTTTTATTACATATTCGTGTAGTACGTAAAGAAATATGAATATTTTAGTTGGACCACTTTTTTCGCTTTGTGATAGATGGCGCTGTAATAGTCACAAACGTATAAGTACGTGGTATCATGTAACATTCCGCCACTGCGGACGGTATTTGCTTCGTGATACATTACCCGTGTTAAAATGGACCGTTTACCAATTGCGGAAAAGGTCGATATCGTGTTGATGTATGGCTATTGTGATCAAAATGCCCAACGGGCGTGTGCTATGTACGCTGATCGGTATCCTGGACGACATCATCCAAGTGTCCGGACCGTTCGCCGGATAGTTACGTTATTTATGGAAACAGGAAGTGTTCAGCCGCATGTGAAACGTCAACCACGACCTGCAACAAATGATGATGCCCAAGTAGGTGTTTCAGCTGTTGTCGCGGTTAATCCGCACATCAGTAGCAGACAAATTGCGCGAAAATCGGGAATCTCAAAAACGTCGGTGTTGAGAATGCTACACCAACATCGATTGCACCCGTACCATATTTCTATGCACCAGGAATTGCATGGCGACGACTTAGAACGTCGTGCACAGTTGTGTCACGGGGCACAAGAGAAATTACGGGAGGATGACAGATTTTTTGCATGCGTTCTATTTAGCGACGAAGCGTCATTCACCAACAGCTGTAACGTAAACCGTCATAATATGGACTATTGGGCAACGGAAAATCCACGATGACTGCGACAAGTGGAACATCAGCGACCTTGGCGGGTTAATATAGGGTGCAGCATTATGGGAGGAAGGATAATTGGCTCCCATTTTATCGACGGCAATCTAAATGGTGCAATGTATGCTGATTGCCTACGTAATGTTCTACCGATGTTACTACAAGATGTTTCACTGCATGACAGAATGGCGATTTACTTCCAACATGATGGAGATCCGGCACATAGTTCGCGTGCGGATGAAGCGGTATTGAATAGCATATTTCATGACAGGTGGATTGGTCGTCGAAGAACCATACCATGGCCCGCACATTCACCGGATCTGACGTCCCCAGATTTCTTTCTGTGGGGACAGCTGAAGGATATTTGCCATCGTGGTCCACCGATAACGCCTGACAGCATGCGTCAGCGCATTGTCAATGCATGTGCGAACATTACGGAAGGCGAACTACTCGCTGTTGAGAAGAATGTCGTTGCACTTATTGCCAAATGCATTGAAGCTGACGGACATCATTTTGAGCATTTATTTTATTAGTGTGGTATTTACAAGTAATCACGCTGTAACAGCATGCGTTCTCAGAAATGATAAGTTCACAAAGATACATGTATCGTATTGGAACAACCGAAATAAAATGTTCAAACGTATTTTTTTTTTCTTTATTGTGAAGACACTGAATGCTCATGCACAGGTTAAAAGTCGGTCACAGTATTAAAAACACTCCGGAACAACACAGTTAAAACCCACTTGGAGCCCACACGATGAAGAATAAAACTGCCAGGTGGGAGCTGCCGAGGAAAAGGTCAGAGAGGATAGAAAAGGAGGGGAGAGCAAGGGGCAGCAGGGGAAGTGGCTGGATGAAGAGAGTAGGGGCGTCAGCAGGTACACCAAGAGGCAGGAGACATGTGGGGGAGGAGATGAAGAGGGAAGACGAGGCAGGAGGAAGTGCAGAGACACTGAAAGGCGGCACAAGAGAGGGAGGGGAATAGGAGGGGGAAGCAGCTCAGGAGGAGGGAGGGGGAGGAGAGGGAGCCCTGAGGAGGAGGCAGGAAGATGGGGTTAGAGTTGGTAGGAAGGGTAGATGTCAGGGCGAAGCTCATCATCCAGGAGGGGTAGATGGTGGAAGCTGCATTGGGAAAGGAGGTGGAGGGTGTGGAGAAGGGAGAGGGTGGAACACAACGGATGTGTTCAAGGCTAAGGAGAAGGTGGGGGAAGGGGATGAGGCCGCAGAGGATGCGTCTATGTTTGTGCCTATTACAGCGCCATCTATCACAAAGCGAAAAAAGTGGTCCAACTAAAACATTCATATTTTTATCCGCACTACACGAATATGTAATAAAAAATGGGGGTTCCTATTAAAAAAAAAACGCGGTTGATATCGGTTTCACCTATGGCAGCGCCATCTAGCGGGCCAACCATAGCGCCATCTGGTTTCCCCCTTCAAGCTAGACAAGTTTCGTTCTTTGTAGTTATTTCGTTTGACCCTTAGTACGTGAGATATTTGGCCCGGTCACGATCAGTGGACCACCCTGTATACTAAAATTTTGTGCCGACATATCCACGTACGGAGAGAGTAATACCAGAGGGAACCCCTCGCTTCGTCACGGTTCCCAGCAGCGCGCTGCGCCTGTCACGGGGTGGTACAGCTGATAACGGGCGGCGGTCAGCTATCAGCAGGCAGGGGCAGCGATGCGGGCCCGCAGCACGGGCCTGCCTGCCTGTATACGCGGAGCAATGGCCGGCTAATGGGGCGGCGGCGGAGGCTGCCGCACAAAGGCCCGGTCGACGCCGGCCACTCCACGGCCTCTGGCCGCCGCGGTCGATACCGGCCCGCGGGGGTTCCCCGCTATCCCCAGCTGCCCGGAAACCGCGGGCACGGGTGTCCCACTCAGAGGGCGAGAGAACTGTATAGCGAGCCATTACGTGTCGTTAAGGTTTTCGTACGTGTCTGCCATTGTAAATACACTACTGGCCATTAAAATTGCTACACCAAGAAGAAACGCAGATTATAAACGGGTATTCATTGGACAAATATATCATACTAGAACAGACATGTGAATACATTTTCACACAATTTGGGTGAATAGATCCTGAGAAATCAGTACACAGAACAACCACCTCTGGCCGTAATAACGGCCTTGATACGCCTGGACATTGAGTCAAAAATAAAGCTTGGATGACGTGTACAGGTACAGCTGCCCATGCAGCTTCAACACGATACCACAGTTCATGAAGAGTAGTGACTGGCGTATTGTGACGAGCCAGTTCATCGGCCACCATTGACCAGACGTTTTCAACTGGTGAGAGATCTGCAGAATGTGCTGGCCAGGGCAGCGGTCGAACATTTTCTGTATCCAGAAAGGCCCGTATAGGACCTGCAACATGCGGTCGTGCATTAACCTGCTGAAATGTAGGGTTTCTGCAGGGATCGTATGAAGGGTAGAGCCACGGGTCGTAACACATCTGAAATCTAATGTCCACCGTTCAAAGTGCTGTCATTGCGAACAAGAGGTGACCGAGACGCTAAACCAATGGCACGCCATACCATCACGCCAGGTGATACGCCAGTATGGCGATGACGAATACACGCTTCCAATGTGCGTTCACCGCGATGTCGCCAAACACGGATACAACCATCATGATGCTGTAAACAGAACCTGGAGTCAACCGAAAAAATGACGTTTTGCCATTCGTGCACTCAGGTTCGTCGTTGAGTACACCATCGCAGGCGCTCCTGTCTGTGTTGCAGCGTCAAGGTTAACCGCCGCCACGGTCTCCGAGCTGATAGTCCACGATGCTGCAAACGTCGTCGAACTATTCGTGCGGATGGTTATTGTCTTGCAAAGGTCCCCATATGTCGACTCAGGTATCAAGACGTGGCTACACGACCCGTTACAGTCATGCGGATAGGATGCCCTCTCATCTCGACTGCTAGTGATACGAGGCCATTGGGATCCAGGGCGGCGTTCCGTATTACCCTCCTGAACCCACCGATTCCATATTCTGCTAACAGTCATTGGTAGAGAGGAAGTAGAGAGGATATAAAGTGTAGACTGGCGATGGCAAGGAAAACGTTTCTGAAGAAGAGAAATTTGTTAACATCGAGTATAGATTTAAGTGTCAGGAAGTCGTTTCTGAGGGAAGTATTTGTGTGGAGTGTAGCCATGTATGGAAGTGAAACATGGACGATAGATAGTATAACAAGAAGAGAATAGAAGCTTTCGAAATGTGGTGCTACAGATGAATGCTGAAGATTAGATGGGTAGATCACATAACTAATGATGAGGCTTTTAACAGAATTGGGGAGAAGAGAAGTTTGTGGCACAACTTGTCTAGAAGAAGTGATCGGTTGGTAGGACATGTTCTGAGGCATCTAGGGATCATCAGTTTAGTATTGGAGGGCAGCGTGGAGGGTAAAAATCGTAGAGGGAGACCAAGAGATGAATACACTAAGCAGATTCAGAAGGATGTAGGTTGCAGTAGGTACTGGGAGATGAAGAAGCTTGCACAGGATAGAGTAGCATGGAGAGCTGCATCAAACCAGTCTCAGGACTGAAGACCACAACAACAACAATGGATCGCCTAATAGGTGGACGATTCTTTTTTAAATTGATGTAGCTGAAGCTGTGTTTCAACTTTCCTTGGAAGCTAACAACAACATAATGTTTAATTTATTATTTACTTTTGAATACATTATGGGAGTGGCAGTGATCAATGTGTTAGAAGTATTTGCTATTAAAAACAGTCTTGATCCCGATTTATTTATCGAGGTGACCGGTTTCTACCACTACTGTGGTCATCTTCAGACCATTGAGTAGGAACCTCTCCAACAGAAAGAGGTTCCTACTCAATGGTCTGAAGTTGACCACAGTAGTGGTCGAAACCGGTCACCTTGATAAATAAATCGTGATCAGGACTGTTTTTAATAGCAAATATTCGTTTATTATAATGTTTAATTTGTTAACAGTAAGTGAGTTAACAATAAAGGTAATATTGTAGAAAATGCAAACTGGTGCTTTTCATTTATTATAATGTTGTTCTACCAAGAAACGACGGAAGATTCTCTTAACTTGTCTGGAATAGTTTAGTACAGAGATGAACAATTGTTGGCACATATATTTTCTCGGCTGTAGGGATGCGAAAGAGTTTTGGAGGAATATTTCAACGTAATCAATGCACACTCACGAATGAAAAGTCTCTGTGTCAGAAGTATTAATTGGAGGGAATCTTTTTCCATTAAATAAACAATAATATTCATACTAGCGTTAATTTGATCTTTTTGACTCATTTGTCACACATTACGCCATAGGTTAAAGCATATGTAATGAATTTCGGAACTGTTAGAGTCTTCTTATGATCTACGGTTTTTCTTGACAACAATTAAAGTTTAATTTTTGAAGAGCGTTTTTCTTTAAAGTAAAACCCTCTTCCATCATTCTTGGTAAACTTTTACATAATTTGCCGTGTGTGCATTGTACAGTACGCCACGTGCAGCCACAGCTTGTTTCTGACAAGCAGAGAAAAATTCAATAATGAGTAGATTGCTTTTCTTGCCGATTTCGTTTTGCCTTCTAGAAACTCAGTACACCAGATACACAATAGCATGCTGAGCAAGAGGCAAGTTACCTTTCTTTCAAGGCAGATCACGCTTTGCGTTCTTGAGCAAATACACATAGTCAGAAGTTTCAGGTGTTGAGCTAAGTAGGCACATTAATTTACAGTGAACGGTGAAGGTAATCTTAAACAGACCTTTCCTTCTGTGTTGAGCAGTATTTCATTGTGTAGATATTTCAAGTCAGACTTTGCACTTCGTGTTACATAACATTGATAATGTGCTTGAGTACTGAGTTTCAGTTAACTAAACATGTTGCTTAGGCGAACTCAACACCACGTGTAAATTTTAAAGAAATACATAACACTGTGCAATGTGGAATAACGTTGCTTTATTTTGCTACCGGTTTCGGTTGTGAACCATCATCAACGGCAGCTGTGCAGCGTACAATAGTGGACAATATGACAAAGCAAACGAAATTAGATAAAGAGGAAAAGCGTTAAACCGATCGAAACACTCCCGAAAATTATCATGGATGTATGACATGTCGTACATACCTTAACGTAAGTTACCACAGGGAACCATAAAGATCGAGATAATGTAAAATTAAAAATTGTAACACGATAAAAATATGATGGCACATTGACACGAGTCGGCCGGGGTGGCCGAGCGGTTCTAGGCGCTACAGTCTGGAACCGCGCGACCGCTACGGTTTCAGATTCGAATCCTGCCTCGGGCATGGATGTGTGTGATGTCGTTAGGTTAGTTAGGTTTAAGTAGTTCTAAGTTCTAGGGGACTTATGACCTCAGAAGTTAAGTCCCATAGTGCTCAGAGCCATTTTAACCATTGACACAAGGACAACAAGTGATGTGCAGAAATACAAGTCAAAGAACTTCAAAGTCAAACATGACAGTCTTGACCGAGTCCAATGAAGTCGCCATTAAATAATTATGCGATAATTAGGTTACAAAACTGATGTATTAACAGTTCTACATTTGACAAAGATTACATAAAAACACCAATAAAATAAAATGTGTACTTTCATCTGATACAGCTTGACTGATTGTAATTTCATGGATAGATATGTAGCTTGTATTTTAGATGCTTACATTTTTTGAAGGGGACTGTAAAATAATGCATATTCTTAGATTCATCAGTCTTGCTTATATGCAACTTTATATTTTATTGATGTTTTTATGTAATCTCAATCAAGTATAGAACTGTTAATACTTCAGTTTTGTAATCTGATTATCACATAATTATTTAATGGCAAGTTCTTTGGATTCGGTGAAGGCTGTTTTCTTTGACTTTGAAGTTCTTTAACTTGAATTACTGCAAATCACTTGTTGTCCTTGTGTCAATATGCCATCTTTTATCTTGTTACAGTTTTTGATTTTGTGCTGTCTGGGAAATTATGGTTTCCTGTGGTAACTTATGTTCAAGCATGTATGACATGTGGTACATCCGTGATAATTTTCGTGAATGTTTCGATTAATTTAACGTTTTTTCTGTTTTTCTGGTTTCGTTTGCATTGTCACATTGTCCACTTTTGTATGTTGTACAGCTGCCGTTTATGGTGGTTCAGAACCTAAACCGGTAGCAAAATAAAATGACATTATTACAGAGAGCACGCTGTTATATGTTTTTTAAAGAGTATCGGTTAAATAGTTTCCATTGAGTACATTTAGTTCGTTTTGGGATTTACTTTGATTCATTTTAGTTATTTCAAATTCAACATTTCACTACGATTAAATTTTTATTTTACAACACTGTTCACCAACGCAATACAGGGCCAATCAACTCCCAGTATTGCTCTGACAAACAAAGCAAAATTTAGTAGTGAACTGTGAGTAGAGGAGGAAGTTTTTGAAAAAGAATATTCGGCATTTTATATGTAGACAAATTACATAAAAGCTTGCAATATGTATTAAACTGGCAAGCTTCAGGGCTCCAGAAAGGAGTGAGAAATGAATATGCATTGACTGTTCCTGGGATTAAATCCTTCAGAATTCAAGTGTCATGATTGATGTTGAGCTTACAGGTGCACTTCACACTACTTTTGTAAGAGTTATATTTTTACTTTTTCTTGCTTATTTCTTCAGAGTTACATAGTCTGTGGCCTGGGTTCTAGGGTTTTGGACTGATCTTTGCACAGAACCTGTCTTTTTTAAAATGTTTATAATTTATATTTATATAGTGTGATTTAATCACATTTAGGGACACAGTGACTCATTATATGAAAACGTCTTTTATGGCAAAGGTTTTTCTTCCATTCCATGGCCAGCTGACTAAAAAATTTCATGTGAGCATATGTCCTGTTCTTTACAGTTTCCGAGGACTCTAATGGGGAATAGGGCAAATGCAGTTGGTATTAAATGCAACATTGTGAACTAATATTCTGTTTAATTGTGTACGTTTCCTCACAAAAGATTTTCGAAAATTGCACCGCCAACTGCAGTGCATTTTGCAGCTCTTGTAGACAGCTGCTGTATCGCTTTCCTGAGCTCATTTTTACCGTACTTTACGTGAGCACAGACTTGTATAATACGAGAGAGAGCTTCCCCCTGTGTTTTCACATAGCACTTGTGGACTTCGTTCTTAAGCCAACCCCACATGTCGCTTGGGTTGTATTCACATACGATTGCTGGTAACATGCGATTGAGGCCGGTGATTTTCAAACAGCTATATATCGGATTCGGTTAAGAAAAGGCCATACGCTCGTTTGAAGTTTGTGTTCAGAATCACCAGTACTGTCGCCCCTCAAAGCACGTATGTTTCCTCCTGACTCACCCTGCGTGTCTGTTCTGCCCGACTCTTTTGTAGTGGAGTAAAAATACTATTTAAAATTGTTCAGCGAACTTCAGTGCTAAACGTTGATATGATCTGCACAAATAATTCTCAGTACTTTGAGAAAAGACAAAAGAGTAGTAAATTAACATTTTGTGTTATAATGATTCAGCAATTTTGTCCAATTTTTATTACTTCTCTTAACCTCTCCTTGGTAGTTTTCGTGATGTTTCCCGTTGGCACAGAACATCTAGAAGTATAATTTCTGTTGGAAGAGGAGAGATCCAGGATGGTACTTTTGGTTATGTTATAAACGAAATCATCTGATTAATTTACAAATCAGTTACCGTATTAAATATCTGATGTTCAATGTGTGAGCGAGAAAAAACGTAGAACAGGCTTAAAGTTATGCTTGAAGTTTGTAGGTAGTCGATAAGCGCTCTCGTTATCAAACAATGAATAGATGTAGTGTGGTAATTTGCGCTCCATTTTTAAGCAAAAGCAAATCTTTCACGCATCTCAATATTTGTGACCTTATACTTCCTGATCTATGTTACGATACAGTTATATAATTTTGCAGGTGCATTCAGTGGTATACACTGATTTCGTCTGCAAACTGTGTTACGAACACAGTCGGTAGTAAAAACAAATAAGAACACATCTGATGTTGACATTTTACTGCAAGAACAGCAAAAATGCAACAAGCGATAAACTTAGTTCCTTTCATCGTTTTGTTGTGACTGTCACCATGAATAAATTTCATAAATGTTTGATTTTGTGTTTTACGTTTGTTAGAAATGGCTAACTGCTCTCACTCTCAAATACTGGATCAATGAAATCCGGGTACTTGCGCGCCATCTGTCAAACTGCCTTAAGCCAAACACGCAGTTTCTAAATGTTTCTTGTTTTATTGTGTTAAACTTTTAGCGTAAGATTATATGGGGTGCTCAAAAAGTCTCTCCGGAGTGCCGTATGTTTGTTAGCCGCGCGTGCCGTTTACCGCAGTGAATATACCGAAATGAAACTCAGTGAAATACAAGTTATTAATTTCTTGAATATTTATTTTTTCTTACAAATTTTCACATTAAATGTTGCAAGTGTCATCCCTCTTGTTGAATACACAATTCAATTCGTCTAATCATGTTTCGAAACTGAAGCTGTAACATTTCTTCTGTAACAGAAGCAGTGAAAGTGGATATTGCAGTTTTCAATTCATCGATGGATTTTGCACGGTTTTTATAGACAGTTGCCTTCGCTGCACCCCAGAAGAAAAAGTCAGGTGGTGTTAGGTCAGGCGATCGTGGAGGCCAAAGTCCCTGTGAAGTTATGCGATCACCAAAAGCATCAGCAAGGAGTGACATTGAAACGCGA
The DNA here is from genome assembly GCF_023864275.1 of Schistocerca cancellata. Lineage (NCBI taxonomy): Eukaryota > Metazoa > Arthropoda > Insecta > Orthoptera > Acrididae > Schistocerca > Schistocerca cancellata. The sequence goes on from NC_064635.1 coordinate 179,620,913, forward strand.
GCTGTATGCGCGGTTGCACCATCTTGTTGAAAATAGCCGTTCAGTATTTCACTTAACACAAGTTCTCCTATGAACAAGTGCAGAATATCACTGCAGTATCGTTGTGCGTTTATTGTTTCGTTCAAAAACATGGGGCCCACAATCCGACGTCTAGAAATTGCAATCCAAATTCCTATTTTCATGGAATGAAGTGGTTTCTCATGAATGGATTTTCAGTCCTCCACATACGAGAATTTTGAGAGTTCATGTACCCGGATAAATGAAACCACGCCTCATCAGTGAAAAAAGTTTCATTTTGTTGAAAGAAATTTTTGGACCATTGACAATGCGGTAAATTTGAGTTCATGGTTCAGAGTAGTTTCAGGGGTAAGACAAGGCTGCAAACCTGTCTCCACTTTTGTTCATATTATTTATGGATCATATGTTGAAAATGATAGACTAGCTGGGTGAGATTAAGATACGTGAACATAAAATAAGCAGTCTCGCATGTGCGGATGACTAGTTGTGATGGCAGATTCGATTGAAAGTTTGCAAAGTAATATTTCAGAGCTAGATCAGAAATGTAAGGACTATGGTATGAAGATTAGCATCTCCAAAACGAAAGTAATGTCAGTGGGAAAGAGATATAAACGGATTGAGTGCCAAATAGGAGGAGCAAAGTTAGAACAAGTGGACGGTTTCAAGTACTTAGGATGCATATTCTCACAGGATGGCAGCATAGTGAAAGAACTGGAAGCGACGTGTAGCAAAGCTAATGCAGTGAGCGCTCAGCTACGATCTACTCTCTTCTGCAAGAAGGAAGTCAGTACCAAGACTAAGTTATCTGTGCACCGATCAATCTTTCGACCAACTTTGTTGTATGGGAGCGAAAGCTGGGTGAATTCAGGTATCCTTATCAATAAGGTTGCGGTTACGGATATGAATGTAGCTAGGATGATTGCAGGTACTAGTAGATGGGAAAAACGGCAGGAGGGCGTCCACAATGAGGAAATCAAAGAAAAACTGGAAATGAACTCTATAGATGTAGCAGTCAGGGCGAACAGGCTTAGATGGTGGGGTCACGTTACATGCATGGGGAATCAAGGTTACCCAAGTGACTCATGGGTTCAGCAGTAGAGGGTAGGAGGAGTCGGGGTAGAGCAAAGAGAAGGTACCTGGATTCGGTTAAGAATGATTTTGAAGTAATAGGCTTAACATCAGAAGAGGCACCAATGTTAGCACTGAGTAGGGGATCGTGGAGGAATTTTATAAGGGGGACTATGCTCCAGACTGAACGCTCAAAGACATAATCAGTCTTAAATGATGATGATGGTGATGACAATAATGCAGTCTCTTGCCATGATCAGGGTTTTTCAGTTTTTGCACGACTGTCACTTTATATGGAAAAAGCTCTAATTTTTTCCTTACAGCCATGTGGGCCGTTCCGACACTAACATAACATCGATTTCCTGAGCGAGTTTCCTTACTGACTTCTTCGGACTCACGGACATTTTATGGGCAATATCGAGTAGTTCATCGTCAGACAAAACGTTAGGACGACCACTTCTCGGGGCATCTGTCACTGAACCCGCACTTCGAAATTTGTTAATCAGATCTCGCACAGTATCGCCATGTGGGAGTGTTGTCTCCGGGAAAACTCAATTAAATGTTTAACGAACTTAAACTGTGTATTTACCGCCAGGTTTGAACACTTGTTCAGCGAAAAACACACCTTCTTCAATGATTAGCATTTTAACAGTGACAAAAACGAAACAAACCAACAAAGGAACGAAATTCAAACTTCACGTCAACACGTAACGACACACACCAACGATACTATTGACGCTGGCTGAGATAAACGAAACAGTGGAATGATGGGAGAGTCCAGTTGAAGGTGGATACGGCACGCGCGGCTAACAATCATACGGCATTGTGGAGAGACTTTGTGAACACCCCGAACCTCTTAATAAGTGGATTATGGGAGCATTTTGAAATTTGGTCGATAATTACGCAGAATGATGAAAATCAAATTTTTCTTGCCCGTGGAAACCATTAGATAGGCAACCTCTATTTCGAACCGGGTTCCACGTTCCGGGCTGGTCACTTAGTAACACACTAAGAAGACTAAAAGTCACTGGAAAGCGACATGTATCTATACAAATACCGGTATTACAGAGTACAGCAGGTACAAAAGGGCAGTGCATTGGCGGACCTACTACACTCCTGGAAATTGAAATAAGAACACCGTGAATTCATTGTCCCAGGAAGGGGGAACTTTATTGACACATTCCTGGGGTCAGATACATCACATGATCACACTGACAGAACCACAGGCACATAGACACAGGCAACAGAGCATGCACAATGTCGGCACTAGTACAGTGTATATCCACCTTTCGCAGCAATGCAGGCTGCTATTCTCCCATGGAGACGATCGTAGAGATGCTGGATATAGTCCTGTGGAACGGCTTGCCATGCCATTTCCACCTGGCGCCTCAGTTGGACCAGCGTTCGTGCTGGACGTGCAGACCGCGTGAGACGACGCTTCCTCCAGTCCCAAACATGCTCAATGGGGGACAGATCCGGAGATCTTGCTGGCCAGGGTAGTTGACTGACATCTTCTAGAGCACGTTGGGTGGCACGGGATACATGCGGACGTGCATTGTCCTGTTGGAACAGCAAGTTCCCTTGCCGGTCTAGGAATGGTAGAACGATGGGTTCGATGACGGTTTGGATGTACCGTGCACTATTCAGTGTCCCCTCGACGATCACCAGTGGTGTACGGCCAGTGTAGGAGATCGCTCCCCACACCATGATGCCGGGTGTTGGCCCTGTGTGCCTCGGTCGTATGCAGTCCTGATTTTGGCGCTCACCTGCACGGCGCCAAACACGCATACGACCATCATTGGCACCAAGGCAGAAGCGACTCTCATCGCTGAAGACGACACGTCTCCATTCGTCCCTCCATTCACGCCTGTCGCGACACCACTGGAGGCGGGCTGCACGATGTTGGGGCGTGAGCGGAAGACGGCCTAACGGTGTGCGGGACCGTAGCCCAGCTTCATGGAGACGGTTGCGAATGGTCCTCGCCGATACCCCAGGAGCAACAGTGTCCCTAATTTGCTGGGAAGTGGCGGTGCGGTCCCCTACGGCACTGCGTAGGATCCTACGGTCTTGGCGTGCATCCGTGCGTCGCTGCGGTCCGGTCCCAGGTCGACGGGCACGTGCACCTTCCGCCGACCACTGGCGACAACATCGATGTACTGTGGAGACCTCACGCCCCACGTGTTGAGCAATTCGGCGGTACGTCCACCCGGCCTCCCGCATGCCCACTATACGCCCTCGCTCAAAGTCCGTCAACTGCACATACGGTTCACGTCCACGCTGTCGCGGCATGCTACCAATGTTAAAGACTGCGATGGAGCTCCGTATGCCACGGCAAACTGGCTGACACTGACGGCGGCGGTGCACAAATGCTGCGCAGCTAGCGCCATTCGACGGCCAACACCGCGGTTCCTGGTGTGTCCGCTGTGCCGTGCGTGTGATCATTGCTTGCACAGACCTCTCGCAGTGTCCGGAGCAAGTATGGTGGGTCTGACACACCGGGGTCAATGTGTTCTTTTTTCCATTTCCAGGAGTGTATTTACACTGAGGTGATTCACGTGAAAAGGTTTCTGAATCGACTGTGCCCGCATGACGGAATTCACAAACTCTGAACGCAGAATGGTACTTGGAGCTAGACGCATGGGACATACCATTCCGGAAAACGTTAGAGGATTCAATATTCCGGGACCCATAGTGTCAAGAGTGTGACGAGAATACCAGATTTCACGCATTACATCTACATCTACATCTACATCCATACTCCGCAAGCCACCTGACGGTGTGTGGCGGAGGGTACCTTCAGTACCTCTATCGGTTCTCCCTTCTATTCCAGTCTCGTATTGTTCGTGGAAAGAAGGATTGTCGGTATGCCTCTGTGTGGGCTCTAATCTCTCTGATTTTATCCTCAAGGTCTCTTCGCGAGATATACGTAGGATGGAGCAATATACTGCTTGACTCTTCGGTGAAGGTATGTTCTCGAAACTTTGACAAAAGCCCGTACCGAGCTACTGAGCGTCTCTCCTGCAGAGTCTTCCACTGGAGTTTATCTATCATCTCCGTAACGCTTTCGCGATTACTAAATGATCCTGTAACGAAGCGCGCTGCTCTCCGTTGGATCTTCTCTATGTCTTGTATCAACCCTATCTGGTACGGATCCCACACCGCTGAGCAGTATTCAAGCAGTGGGCGAACAAGCGTACTGTAACCTACTTCCTTTGTTTTCGGATTGCATTTCCTTAGGATTCTTCCGATGAATCTCAGTCTGGCATCTGCTTTACCGACGATCAACATTATATGATCATTCCATTTTAAATCACTCCTAATGCATACTCCCAGATAATTTATGGTATTAACTGCTTCCAGTTGCTGATCTGCTATTTTGTAGCTAAATGATAAAGGAGCTATCTTTCTGTGTATTCGCAGCACATTACACTTGTCTACATTGAGATTCAATTGCCATTCCCTGCACCATGCGTCAATTCGCTGCAGATCCTCCTGCATTTCAGTACAATTTTCCATTGTTACAACCTCTCGATACACCACAGCATCATCTGAAAAAAGCCTCAGTGAACTTCCGATGTCATCCACCAGGTCATTTATGTATATTGTCAATAGCAACGGTCCTATGACACTCCCCTGCGGCACACCTGAAATCACTCTTACTTCGGAAGACTTCTCTCCATTGAGGATGACATGCTGCGTCCTGTTATCTAGCAACTCCTCAATCCAATCACACAATTGGTCTGATAGTCCATATGCTCTTACTTTGTTCATTAAACGACTGTGGGGAACTGTATCGAACGCCTTGCGGAAGTCAACAAACGCGGCATCTACTTGTGAACCCGTGTCTATGGCCCTCTGAGTCTCGTGGACGAATAGCGCGAGCTGGGTTTCACATGACCGTCTTTTTCGAAACCCATGCTGATTCCTACAGAGTAGATTTCTAGTCTCCAGAAAAGTCATTATACTCGAACATAATACGTGTTTCAAAATTCTACAACTGATCGACGTTAGAGATATAGGTCTATAGTTCTGCACATCTGTTCGACGTCCCTTCTTGAAAACGGGGATGACCTGTGCCCTTTTCCAATCCTTTGGAACGCTACGCTCTTCTAGAGACCTACGGTACACCGCTGCAAGAAGGGGGGCAAGTTCCTTCGCGTACTCTGTTTAAAATTGAACTGGTATCCCATCAGGTCCAGAGGCCTTCCTCTTTTGAGCGATTTTAATTGTTTCTCTATTTAATTGTTTCTATATTACCCGCCCCCCAGGCAATAGTGCGTCAAAATATCGCAGGACAGCGCGTGAAACAACTGTTAGTATAGAACGGTCAAATTTGGCTTCAGTGAAGTATCTTAGCGGCAATAAACAATCAGTGCCTTCTCTGCGCGATAGCAATGGAGATACTACCGAAGACAGTGCTCCAAAAGCAGAGTTACTAAACACAGCCTTCCGAAATGCCTTCACATAAGAAGACGACGTAAAGGTTCCAAGGTTCGAACCAAGAACAGCCGCCAACATGAGTAACGTAGAAGTAAATATGCTCACAGTAGTGAAGTAATTTAAATCACTTAATAAAAGGAAGTCCTCAGGCCCAGACTGTATACCAGTTAGGTTCCTTTCAGAGTATGCTGATACAATAGCTACATACTTAGCAATCATACACAACCGTTCGCTCCACGAAAGGAAGATACTAGGAGTAATTCACTAAATTACTGGTCCATATCATTAACGTCGATATGAAGCAGGATTTTGGAACATATATTGTGTTCGAACATTATGAACCACCTCGAAGAAAACGGTCTATTGATACACAGTCAACATGGGTTTAGAAAACATCGTTCCTTTGAACTTTACTCACACGAAGTGCTATTGGCAAGGGATTTCAAATTGATTCCGTATTGCTAGATTTCCAGAAGGTTTTTGGAACTGTACCACAAAAACGGCTTATATTGAAACTGCATGCTTGTGGAATCTTGTCTCAGTTATGTGACTGGATTCGTGATTTTCTGTCAGAGAGGTCACAGTTCGTAGAAGATGACGGAAAGTCATCGAGTAAAACAGAAGTGATTTCTGGCGTTCTCCAAGGTAGTGTTAGAGGCCCTTTGTGGTTCCTTGTCTATATAAACAATGTGGGAGACAACCTGAGCAGCCGTCTTAGGTTGTTTGCAGATGACGCTATCGATTATTGACTAGTAAAGTCATCAGAATATCAAAACAAATTGCAAAAAGATTTAGAAAAGATATCTGCATGGTGCAAAAATTGTGCAGTTGACCCTAAATAAGGAAAAGTGTTAAGTAATCCACATGAGTGCCAAGGGGAATCCGCTAAACTTCGATTACATGAAAAATCAGTCAAATCTAAAGGCCGTAAATTCAACTAAATACCTAGGAATTACAATTACGAACAACTTAAACTGGAAAGAACACACAGAAAATGTTGTGGGGAAGGCTAACCAAAGACTGCGTTTTACTGGCATGACACTTAGAAAATGTAACAGACCTACTAAGGAGACTGCCTACACTACGCATGTCCGACCTCTTTTAGAATACTGCTGGGCGGTGTGGCTTCCTTACCAGATAATATTGACGGAGTACATCGAAAAAGTTCAAAGAAAGCCAGCACGTTATGTATTATCGCTAAATATGGGAGAGAGTGTCGCTGAAATGATACAGGCGTTTTTCGTTGCGACGGAATCTTCTCACGAAATTCCAATCACCAACTTTCTCCTCCGAATGCGAAAATATTTTGTTGACGCCGAGCTCCATAGGACGAAACGAACACCATAATAAAATAAGGGAAATCAGAGCTCGCACGGGAAGATATAGGTGCTCGTTTCTTCCGCGGGCTGTACGAGATTGGAATAATGAAGAAATATTGTGAAGGTGGTTCGATGAACCCTTTGCCAGGCAATTAAATGTTATTTACTGAGTATCCATATAGATGTAGATGTAGATCGAGAATAATCATGAATGTTCTCAAGTACGCCTTGCTTCCAGGACTCGTTGATTGTAGCTTGGAATTCGCCTAATCCACCACTCATGACTCTGCCAAATAAGAAAAGTATACTTGTTTAAAATATTAGCAATGCCACTGGGACATCAGCTCGTTCTCGGCGCACCTATTCACAGCAGCCAACTGAGTTCCACGTTCAACTTTCAGATCTTGAATAAAATTAAACCGAACTCACCGTTATCTGCTCTTTAGCCCGCATCTCGTGGTCGTGCGGTAGCGTTCTCGCTTCCCACGCCCGGGTTCCCGGGTTCGATTCCCGGCGGGGGTCAGGGATTTTCTCTGCCTCGTAATGGCTGGGTGTTGCGTGCTGTCCTTAGGTTAGTTAGGTTTAAGTAGTTCCAAGTTCTAGGGGACTGATGACCATAGACGTTGAGTCCCACAGTGCTCAGAGCCATTTGAACCATCGTTATCTGCTCTTGGGCTCCCTAAACTATTCACGCGTCTCCAGTCGCCGTGGACGAGGTCATGAACCATTAAAAACGACATCATGAACTGGAAAATGGAAATGAGATTTGGCGTCATTGGCCGGGCGGCCCCTTGCGAGGTAGGTCTGGCAGCCATGGTGAAGGTCTTACTACATTCGACGCCACATTGGGGGACCTGCACGCCGGATAGGGATGAAATGGTGCAGAAGACAACACAATACCCAGTGCCTGTGCGGAGAAAATCTCCGGTCCATCCGTGAATCGAACCCGGGCCCGAAGGACGGCAATCCGTCACGCTGACCACTTAGCTATCGGGGCGGACACGGACATTACTGATTTTAAGATCGAATATCTGACACAGTATCTGTTTCCATTTACTTACGACTTTCAGTGCGGCATTGGTCTTGTTTTGACCAGGTAATTGTACACTGATAAAAAAAATGGTACAAATGGCTCTGAGCACTATGGGACATAACTGCTAAGGTCATCAGTCCCCTTGAATTTAGAACTACTTAAACCTAACTAACCTAGGGACATAACACACATCCATGCACGAGGCAGGACTCGAACCTGCGACCCTAGCAGTCGCGCGGTTCCAGATTGTAGCGCCTAGAACCGCTCGGCCACCCCGGGCGGCTATACTGATCAGGCAGAACGTTATGACGCCCGTCCAGGCGATAGCAGCGTCTCCTGGCGAGGAATGACTGTTGGTCAGATACAGGAAGTATCAGCGAAAGTACTGTCGTGTGTAGAATGGAAAAGGCGATAAATCTCTTTGAGTTTGACCGACGGCAAATTGTGATGGTCCGGAGATTCGGCCCGAGCTTTTCGGAAACAGCACGACTTGTCGGGTGTTCGAGACGTGTTGTGCTGAATGTCTTCAAGTAGTGGCGAAACCAAGGCGAGACCCCATCGACACATCGTGGACTTGGGCTGCCCTAATACACTACTGGCCATTAAAATTGCTACACCAAGAAGAAACGCAGATGATAAACGGGTATTCGTAAATTATACTAGAACTGGCATGTGATTACATTTTCACGCAATTTGGGTGCATAGTTCCTGAGAAATCAGTACCCGGAACAACCACCTCTGGCCGTAATAACGGCCTTGATACGCCTGTGCATTGAGTCAAACAGAGCTCGGATGGCGTGTACTGGTACAGCTGCCCATGCAGCTTCAACACGATACCACAGTTCATCAAGACTAGTGACTGGCGTATTGTAAGGAGACAGTTGCTCGGCCACCATTGATCAGACGTTTTCAATTGGTGAGAGATTTGGAAAATGTGCTGGCCAGGGCAGCAGTCGAACATTTTCTGTATCCATAAATGCCCGAACAGGATCTTCAACATGCGGTCGTGCATTATCCTGCTGAAATGTAGGATTTCTCATGGATCCAATGAAGGGTAGAGCCACGGGTCGTAACACATCTGAAATGTAACGTCCACTGTTCAAAGTGCCGTCAATGCGAATAAGGGGTGACCGAGACGTGTAACCAATGGCACCCCATACCATCACGCCGGGTGATACGCCAGTATGGCGATGACGAACACACGCTTCCAATGTGCGTTCACCGCGATGTCTCCAAACACGGATGCGACCATCATGATGCTGTAAACAGAACCTGGATTCATCCGAAAAAATGACGTTTTCCCACCCAGGTTCGTCGTTGAGTACACCATCGCAGCCGCTCCTGTCTGTGATGCAGCGTCAAGGATAACCGTAGCTATGGTCTCCGAGCTGATAGTCCATGCTGCTGCAAACATCGTTGAACTGTTCGTGCAGATGGTCGTTGTCTTGCAAACGTCGCCATTTGTTGACTCAGGGATCGAGGCGTGGCTGCACGACCCGTTAGAGCCATGTGGATAAGATGCCTGTCATCTCGACTGCCAGTGATACGAGGCCGTTGGGATCCAGTACGGCGTTCCGTATTACGCTTCTGAACCGACCGATTACATATTCTGCTAACAGTCACTGGAGCTCGACCAACGCGAGCAACAATGTCGCGATACGATAAACCGCATTCGCGACCTTTATCGAAGTCGGAAACGTGATGGTACGCATTTCTCCTCCTTACACGAGGCATCACAACAACGTTGCACCAGGCAACGCCCGTGAACTGCTGTTTGTATATGAGAAATTGGTTGGAAACTTTCCTCGTGTCAGCACGTTGTAGGTGTCGCTACCGGCGCCAGCCTTGTGTGAATGCTCTGAAAAGCTAATCATTTGCATATCACAGCATATTCTTACTGTCGGTTAAATTTCGCGTCTGTAGCACATCATCTTCGTGGTGTAGCAATTTTAATGGCCAGTAGTGTATTTATTCACAACCGATACAAAAGTGTTTCATGTTTGCACCTGTTACTGTCCTTCAATGTAATCACCAGCGTTGTGTAGAACCTGTTGCCAGCTATGTGGAAGGCGTAGTATACCATTAGCAGTGCCTGTTCTGTTGATGGTGCGAATGGAGCGATCTACTGCCTGTCGAATCTCTGGAACAGTTCTGAACTGAATGACACGAAATGGTTCCTTCATCTTCGGAATCAAATCAAAGTCACAAGGACTTAAGCCGTATTACTCTTCTTTTTTGCAGCTTCACCTGCGACCAGCTTTGTGAAAGAAGCGGCGACACTTTCTGCGCAACCCACCCATCATTTTGCACGACAATGCGCGGGCGCATACAGCGCAAGCTGTGGCTGCTCGCCGGCCAGAGTGGCCGAGCGGTTAAAGGCGCTACAGTATGGAACCGCACGACCGCTACGGTCGCAGGTTCGAATCCTGCCTCGGGCATGGATGTGTGTGATGTTCTTAGGTTAGTTAGGTTTAAGTAGTTCTAAGTTCTAGGGGACTTATGACCACAGCAGTTGAGTCCCATAGTGCTCAGAGCCATTTGAACCATTTGTGGCTGCTCTGTTCGGTCGATGGGACTGGGAAGTACTGTACCATCCACCATACTCCCCGGACTTAAGACTTTGATTTTATTCCGAACATGAAGGAACCACTTCGTGGCATTCGCTTCTGAACTGTTCCAGAGATTCGACAGGCAGTAGACCGCTCCATTCGCACCAGCAGCAGAACAGGCTCTGCTAACGGTAAACTACGCCTTCCACATCGCTGGCAACGGGTTCTACACAACGCTGGTGACTACTTTGAAGGACAGTAACAGGTGCAAACATGTTTGTATTGGTTGTGAATAAATAGTTGTCACTATTTAAGTTCCAACCCCCGTAAATTATGATGCGTAGTAAAGAGAGGCGAACGGAGAGACCGTGACGCGCCCAGGAAAAATATTTTAACGCGCTGTAAGGAATATCAATGAGGCGAACAGAAATTACGCTTTTATTCAAAGACAATAATTATACTGAGGTCACCATTTGGACATTGCAAATGACGGGACGTGGTTCTCAATATGGTAGATGACCTCAAAATAGGACGAGCAAGAAGTGATTATCAGTAGTCTGTAACTTACCAGATGAAAAGCCCACCGGTTAGGAAAAGCTCTATATCCAGTACATACAGCGGTAATTTCGTAGAATGATTGCCTATTGAAGTCGCTGAGTCCAAACGATACATATCGAACGTGCGATCGTAAATCGATCCGGTGACCCCGGTGGCACGCGTTGTGATCAATTATTTGTGAACGTCATTTTCATCTGTTTTCCGTCGTTCCCTTACTTGCTCTAAATTTCATACCTCCGCGAATTATTTGTGAGTTGCTAGGGAAACCGAGACGATTTATGTCATTACTGAGTGGGATGTCTGGTGTTCTTGACGTTTCTTCGGTGGATTCTCTCACAGGGAAGAATCTAATTCAATGTTTATGCAGCGTAGAAAATTGTTCGATTGTTTTGTAGCAAATATGGAGTATTACCAGACAAGGAAAGAAGGGACTGTGTAGACTGTGGTGGTGCGAAGTGTGTAAAACTCCGTAATAACAGTTTCGATGCTGACATACCGTTACAATTTCATTGCGGACAGTGCGGAAAACGAACGAGTATCAGGAAGAATACGCGATTCGACTCTTCCAAATTATCCATCCAGACCACCGTTATGGACTTTCAGATGACGACAACACCGACGTCGAGTAAGGTAAGTCTCCTCCTTTGCAATTAAAAGTATTTTTGTAACGCTCTTATTTTATCGTTGCTGTAGTGACCATCGTAAACATACTCATAACGCTCGCCAGAGTCGCATGATCGATTTACGATTGCACGTTCGATATGTATCGTTTGGATCCAGCGACTTCGATAGGCAATCATTCTTGGAAATTACCAACTGCACAAACTGATCGACATGAAGCACTGTCATTAGCGAGGCTTTAAGATAGTTGTGTGGCAATCGTCTTTTCCCAGCAGTTGCTGCGGAAACGCCTTACGAATAGCAACAACACTTTGCTTCGAACATCCTTTGTTTTCAGAATAATGGCGATTTGAATAATGCAATGTCTCAATCTGTGTGGACGGTATGCGCTCCAATGGCAGTTTTTATTTCTCTGGGTACACATACACAAAGCAGACCAATTTACGTACACAGACAATGAGTCACGTACATACTGTGTAAGTAGGCTGCTTAGGTTTTTATGTAGGTAACACCACGTAGCGCTCTGTATGAAAATCACTGAATGTGCTGTGTGAAGTCCTGTGTGAAGTCTGTGGCTGGTCTGCATTGTTGTAATATTCGCTATTGTAGTGTTGGGCAGTTGGATGTGAACAGCGCGTAGCGTTGCGCAGTTGGAGGTGAGCCGCCAGCAGTGGTGGATGTGGGGAGTGAGATAGCGGAGTTTTGAGAGCGGATGATCTGGACGTGTGTCCATTAGAGAATCTAAATTTGTAAGACTGGATATCATGAACTTATATATATATATATAATGACTTTTGAACACGATTAAGGTAAATACATTGTTTGTTCTCTATCAAAATCTTTCATTTGCTAACTTTGACTATCAGTAGTTAGTGCCTTCAGTAGTTAAAATCTTTATTTAGCTGGCAGTATTGGCGCTCGCTGTATTGCAGTAGTTCGAGTAACGAAGATTTTTGTGAGGTAAGTGATTCATGAAAGGTATAGTTTATTGTTAGTCAGGGCCATTCTTTTGTAAGGATTTTTCACAGCCAGATTGCGTTGCGCTAAAAATATTGTGTGTCAGTTTAGTGTTGATCAGAATAAGTAAAGAGAGCACACTCACACCTGTTAAGGGGTCGGTCTTGGCCCTTACCCGGATAGCACAGTCGGTCAAGACGACCGTTCGCGGGAAACGGAAAAATGCGGGTTCGAGTCCCGGATGGCACAAATTTTCAACTTTCCTCGTTGATTCGTATCAGTACCCACTAGCAGCTAATGTGGTTATTCCTTTGATTAATTGTAACCTTGGTATCAGACGGATGCCGTATTCCTTCACTTCCGGAAAGCGTTTGACTCGGTGCCCCACTGCAGACTCCTAACTAAGGTACGAGCATATGGGATCGGTTCCCAAGTATGTGAGTGGCTCGAAGACTTCTTACGTAATAGAACCCAGTACGTTGTCCTCGATGGTGAATGTTCGTCGGAGGTGAGGGTATCATCTGGAGTGCCCCAGGGAAGTGTGGTAGGTCCGCTGTTGTTTTCTATCTACATAAATGATCTTCTGGATAGGGTGGATAGCAATGTGCGGCTGTTTGCTGATGATGCTGTGGTGTACGGGGAGGTGTCCTCGTTGAGTGACTGTAGGAGGATACAAGATGACTTGGACAGGATTTGTGGTTGGTGTAAAAAATAAATATCTAAACATAGATAAATGTAAATTAATGCAGATGAATAGGGAAAAGAATCCTGTAATGTTTGAATACTCCATTAGAAGTGCAGCGCTTGACACGGTCACGTCGATTAAATATTTGAGCGTAACATTGCAAAGCGATATGAAGTGGGACAAGCATGTAATGGCAGTTGTGGGGAAGGCGGATGGTCGTCTTCGGTTCGTTGGTAGAATTTTGGGAAGATGTGGTTCATCTGTAAAGGAGACCGCTTATAGAATGCTGGTGCGACCTATTCTTGAGTACTGCTCGGTCGTTTGGGATCCCTATCAGATCGGATTGAGGGAGGACATAGAAACAATTCAGAGGCGGGATGCTAGATTTGTTACTGGTAGGTTTGATCATCACGCGAGTGTTACGGAAATGCTTCAGCAACTCGGGTGGGAGTCTCTAGAGGAAAGGAGGCGTTCTTTTCGTGAATCGCTACTGAGGAAATTTAGAGAACCAGCATTTGAGGCTGACTGCAGTACAATTTTACTGCCGCCAACTTACATTTAGCGGGAAGACCACAAAGATAAGATAAGAGAGATTAGGGCTCGTACAGTGGCATATAGGCAGTCAGTTTTCCCTCGTTCTGTTTGGGAGAGGAACAGTGGGAGAAGATGCTAGTTGTGGTACGAGGTACCCTCCGCCACGCACAGTATGGTGGATTTCGGAGTATGTATGTAGATGTAGATGTAGATGAACCTTGGTGCCGCCAGGACGGACGCTAGCTGTTCTCGATGAAGATACTGAGCACCATTACAGGCAGTAGTCTCGCACGCAGCTTGTAACCTGAGAGTGTGGTGGAGCCCCGGCCACTGGTTCGCCCCCTCCCCCGGGTCTCCCACCAACCACCCCTCCTGCCCTCCCCACCCCTACCTCCCACTCCTCCAGCTGCCCCCCCCCCTCCCTGCCAGCAGTGGGCGCCCTAAGGGCTCTCTGCTCTGGCTGTGGACCTGTTGCTGGGATCAATACCAGCGCCCGGCGCTGCCCGCATCTACTCGCCGCCTCTCCACATCTACATCTACATCTGCGTCTACACCCCTACGCCGTAAACCATTGCCAGCTACATGGCAGACGGTCCTGCGCACTGTACCAAATACTAGTGGTTCATCCCGATCCATTCGTCTGTGGAGAGGGGAAAGAAGGAATGCTTAACTGCCCCCTTACATGAGCGTTACGTAGGGGGGTGCTGTATATGCTCTCAACCTTCTCTTAGTTTCTTAATACTAATTCTTCAAACTGCGTAAGGACTGCCATAGCTTTTAGCTATCAGTTTGATACTCTCAGATAGTACTCGCAGTATTGTTTACACGCTGGGGGCGAATTTTCAATGACAGATACTATCTATTGTAAAGTTTCGAACGCTTGGCGTATTTTTGGATTTAACAAAGGCATCTGACTGTGTTGATCTCACAATATTGTTCGAGAAGTTGGACCATTACGGAATAAGGGGAGTAGCTCACAACTGGTTCACCTCTTACTTTAGCGACAGGCAGCAAAAGGTCATTATTCACAGTGTTGATAACGGCTGTGATGTGGGATTTGAGTGGGGTACTGTCAAGTAGGGGGGGGGGGGGGAGGGGGGTGCCACAGAGATCAGTGTTGGGGCCGCTCCTGTTCCTTATTTATATAAATGATATGCCCTCTAGTATTATGGGTAACTCTAAAATATTTCTGCTTGCTGATGACACTAGCTTGGTAGTGAAGGATGTTGTGTGCAACATTAACTCGGTTTCAAGTAGTGCAGTACATGACCTCACTTCATGGCTTGTAGAAAATAAACTAACGCTAAATCACGTTTTTACAGTTTCTAAGACACAATTCAACAAAACCTTACGTTTTAATCTCACAGAACGGGCATATGATTAGTGAAACTGAACAGTTCAAATTTCTAGGTGTTCAGATAGATAGTAAGCTGTCGTGGAAAGCCCACGTTCAGGATCTTGTTCAAAGACTTAACACTGCCATTTTTCACTATTCGAACGGTATCAAAAGTGTGTGATACTTCGACACATAATTAGTCTACTTTGCTTATTTTCATTCACTTATGTCGTATGGTATTGTGTTTTGGGGTAACTCTTCTTATTCTAAAAAAATGGTTCAAATGGCTCTGAGCACTACGCGACTTGACTTCTGAGGTCATCAGTCGCCTAGAACTTAGAACTAATTAAACCTAACTAACCTAAGGACATCACACACATCCATGCCCGAGGCAGGATTCGAACCTGCGACCGTAGCGGTCGCTCTGCTACAGACTGTAGCGCCTAGAACCACACGGCCACTCCGGCCGCCTTTCCCATTATAGAAGGATATTTTTCGCTCAGAAACGGGCGGTTCGGGCAATAAGTGGTGTGAGTTCACGAACCTCTTGTCGACCTCTGTTCACGAGTCTGGGTATTTTGACATTGGCCTCTCAATACGTATATTCCTTATTGTCGTTTCTTGTTACCAGTATTAGTTTATTTCCAAGAATAAGCAGCTTTCACTCGGTTCATACTCGGCAGAAATCTAACCTCCATTTGGATCGGACTTCCTTAACTGTTGTGCAAAAAGGTGTGCAGTATACTGCTGCATCCATTTTCAATAAGCTGCCAGCGAATTCAAAAATCTTAGCAGTAATCCACGCGCTTTCAAATCGAAACTGAAGAGTTTCCTCGTGGGTCACTCCTTCTATTCTGTCGAGGAGGTCCTTGAAAATTAAAGTGATTCTCTGACTTCTTTTCATATTCATGAACATTTATTTTTATCTGTTATTACTTTTATGTTGTATTCATGTACTGACACGTTCCATGACCTTGGAGATTTGCTCCTCAGTTTGGTCCTACGGAACTTGACGTGTAAATAAAATAAATGAAGTATTAAACCGGGGACCTAGAAACGACATAGAGGCTTCGTCATGCCGTAGCATGGCCACTGTTCAGTCTTCACAGCTGAGCTCTTTGCCCTCTACCAGGCAGTTCTTTACATCTGCCGCCACCGACATTCTGCTTATGTCATCTGCTCAGATTCCCTGAGCGCCATCCAGAGCCTCAGTGATCCGTATCCGGTTCACCCTTTCGTGCACCGGATCCAACGCTCTCTTCAGCAGCTGGCGGACGTCGGTTCTCCGGTTAGCTTTATGTGGGTTCCTGGCCATGTCGGTATCCCTGGGAACGAAGCTGCAGATGCCGCGGCCAAGGCTGCGGTCCTCCAGCCTCTGACAGCTTCTTGTTGTCAAAACTAGACATAGTTGTCTCACTGGGAATTCCTCGATCGTTCATTAAGTAAAATATGGAGTTTCAGTCTTCGATCGCTATTCTTTATTTTCAATTACCGGTTTCGGGCTAGCTGCCCATCTTCAGATCATATGTTGTAGTTACAGAGTAACTTGTCCGTACAGAACACACAGTTCACTGTCATAAGTCAGTGAACTGTGTGTTCTGTACGGACAAGTTACTCTGTAACTACAACATATGATCTGAAGATGGGCAGCTAGCCCGAAACCGGTAATTGAAAATAAAGAATAGCGATCGAAGACTGAAACTCTATATTTTGCTTCTTGTTGTGTCCCTTCGTCAGATTGTAGCAGGGTCATTTGTCGGCGCATTTTATCGCTGTGGCATGCCGATTGGGCTGCACTTACGGACAACAAGCTTCGGGCCTTGAAACCTCTTCCCGCGGCTTGGACGTCCTCCTCCCGACCTTCTCGGCCGGAGGAGGTCGTTTTGGCCCGGTTACGAATTGGGCACTGCCGGTTCAGCCATCGCCATCTGCTGACGGCTGCGCCGGCGCCGTTCTGCCCATGTGGGCAATTGCTGACGGTCCGCCACATTTTAACGTCCTGTCCAGATTTTAACACACTGCGTCTCGATCTTGGCCTGCCATGTACTCAAGATGCCATTTTAGCGGATGACCCACGAGCAGCTGCTCGCGTTCTTCGTTTTATCAAGTTGACAAACCTCTCTAAGGACATTTGATTATGCTGTTTTTTTTAATCCTATGCCTGTCAGTCTGTCTTTTATCGTGTTTTCCCTTTTAGTTGCTGTTTTAAACTTGTGCCTCGCGGTGCATTCCTAACGCAGTCTGGGCGCTAATGACCATTGAAGTTGTGCGCCCTGAAACCACAAAAAAAAGGAGCCCTCAGTGATTCAGAACGCCACAGCAGGCCGCAGCAGTCCACCCACCCCACCGCTGCACACACCGAACCTAGGGTTACTGTGCGGTTCGGCCCCCAGTGGAACCCCTGGGTACGTCTCATACCAGACGAGTGTAACGCCAGATGTTTGCGTGACAGAGTAATGATGGCGTACGCGTATGCGGAAAAGGTGTTTGTGCAGCAATCGCCGACATAGCGTAACTGAGGTGGAATAAGGGGAACCACCCAGCATTCGCCGGGGTAGGTGGAAAACTGCCTTAAAAACCATACACAGACTGGCCGGCACACCGGACCTCGACACTAATACGCCGGGCGGATTCGTGCCGGGGACCGGCACGCCTTCCCGCTCGGGAAGCAACGCGTTAGACAGCGCGGCTAGCAGGGTGGGTTTCTACCTGATAGTGCCTTCTGAGACCTTTCTGTAAATGTCTGAAAGTATTACGAGAGCAGACGTCGGAAGCTTTTACATACAGCAGTGTGAAGGCGTATGCGAGAGTTCAGAGATCACTCTCATATTTCTTTTGCAGATCTGTGCGCGAGTCCGCAGCTCGTGGTCGTGCGGTAGCGTTCTCGCTTCCCACGGCCGGGTTCCCGGGTTCGATTCCCGGCGGGGTCAGAGATTTTCTCTGCCTCGTGATGACTGGGTGTTGTGTGATGTCCTTAGGTTAGTTAGGTTTGAGTAGTTCTGAGTTCTAGGGGGCTGATGGCCATAGATGTTAAGTCCCATAGTGCTCAGAGCCATTTGAATCATTTCTGTGCGCGAAGGAAGAAATTGTAATGTAAGAGCTGCAGTTTTAACACTTTTAATGGCAATGAAAAAACGTAGGCGACACTGTTCGAAAAGGACAAGAGAGCAGATTAGGCAGCGGGAAGATTCTGGAGCATGCAAGAATCTTACTGCAGACCTTGTGGTGGAAAATCGATAACCATATCGAAATTTTACGAGAATTACAGCGATGGAGATGGAAGAAATACTGTTTATAATAGGACCCAAAATTGCCAATCTACATAGTATTATGGGTACATTCATTAGCGCTATAGATGTTTATTTTCTTTGGTATCTGGTTGAAAGGGTCATGTAGCCACCTTTCATTAGTCCGGTAGCCCATTTTCACTAGCTTCTTTGGCTTGTTTCTCTTTTCTCATAACTCTCGTGTCACGTTGCTAGATGGGTGGTGTAGTCTGCTGCAGAAAGTCTGCGATAGTCGTACAGATTGAGCAGCAGTTGTACAGAATAGCCAACTCGCGGAGTGGTCAAGTAGGCAAAGAGATTTGCGCTACTTGTGAGAAATACACCTGCGTTAGGTTGGTGGCGGAAATGGCATCTTTGGGTTTTCTGGGCCACGAGGAGCGTGGAAGAGGCTGGAGAGGAAAAAGGGAGGCAGTCTGCCGCCGGTACGGGAAGCGTCCACAGCTGTGCTCCAGTCGAAGAAGGATGAGCTAGACTGACCGCGTGGCGCGTTGTTACTTGACGAGAGGAGAACTGTTAGCTTTTGGTCTCGCTTTTCAACTCTGAAAGATTGTTTTGCCTTGTCGCAGCAAGGAATGCAAAACTTTGGAAGATTTTTCTTTTAGAAAATTTCTGTAGCAGACTTGGATCCGCCGGAAGAACGCCACACAAAAGTGTCGATAAGAAGTGAGCACTCGCTCCCGTACGAATATCTACTTGCCTTCAGCTGTGCCTGTAATAGCTTTTATTTTCCTAAATATCAATAGCTTTGCCGTCTCGAAAATTTTCCTTGCTTTATGTATATTTCGTCCGTGGGAAGCCAACAACGTGGTTGAACATTAGAGTTGCTTGGGCTACCGTCATCACTAACTGTCCGATCTCATGTTTGTTTTAATGAATGTTAACTGTTCATGATTGTGTGATGTGATATTGTTGCAACTTGGTCACGATACCTAGAAACTGCGTCTCCACAAAGCACGTGGGAACGCGGGTGTACTGCGAAACGTGTACCGTTTCACGAGTTATTGCGATCAGTTATCAGACAACAGCAGTTATATGAATGATTCACACCAATGATTTTAGGTGTAGATTATAAAGGTGAATGTAGCGATGCTTTTCTTTAATGTTTTAGGAATTAATGTTATCAGGAATTGTGTCCATGCCTCACATCCGTGTCTTAGGAATAAATGATTTTATCTAGAATTTTCTCTTGTGTTCCGAGGTTACGTTTTTGCACCTAAGCCACTCACCTCGTAGCTTTCCCGTTAGCACATCCAACGCGTTTCCTTACGCACAGGTCCAGTGATTAGTTTCCTCTTTTGTTTTAAACGAATGCTTTAGAGTAAGTCTTATTTTCAGGTGTGTTGCTGGGAGCTCATCTTATGCACAGTGTTCATGCATTTCCTAGTTTATTTCAAATGTTTGATTCTCGTGAACAGTGCACGGGCAACACTATTAATTACATCGCATCCGCTGTGAGCGACCTCACAACGTATGCATTTTTTATGAGTTTTTGGTCTGTGATCAAATTAATTTATTTCCCGACTCGGCCAAACCTTTCATTAGTTGTATGGTTAGAGTCGGTGGCGACCTTAATCTTCTCACGTTAATTTCACAAGCAATAAGTGTTTCCATTCCCAATAATCTTAACGTAATAACCCGTAGAAAGAGGTTAGTTACATGGTAAGGCAACAATTATGAGGAAAAAAAACATTTCAGGAATTTCATGTTGATACACATAGACGTTCAAAAACCAAATCAGGCCAAACATTCATTTGGACGGTTTTACTTGTATTAACTTAAGGAACCACACGTAAAAGATCCGTTCTCCGACATCCAGTTGCTCCGTGGCCCTCTACAACGTATTTGGCCTCCGGGTTTGTGAGCGTTCCTTCCGGCTAAGCCACCTTTGTCGGCTCGCGATTGGCGGAAACTTGCTATTTAAGGAAGAAGTTGCCGTTTATGGGGAGCGGACTTTCATCTAGATGTACATCTACATCTACATACATACTCCGCAATCCACCACACGGTGCGTGGCGGAGGGTACCTCGTACCACAACTAGCATCGTCTCTCCCTGTTCCACTCCCAAACAGAACGAGGGAAAAATAACTGCCTATACGCCTCTGTACGAGCCCTAATCTCTTTGTGGTCTTTCCGCGAAATGTAAGTTGGCGGCAGTAAAATAGTACTGCAGTCAGCCTCAAATGATGGTTCTCTAAATTTCCTCAGTAGCGATTCACGAAAAGAACGCCTCCTTTCCTCTAGAGACTCCCACCCGAGTGGTGAAGCATTCCCGCAACACTCGCGTGATGATCAAACCTACCAGTAACAAATCTAGCAGCCCGCCTCTGAATTGCATCTATGTCCTCCCTCAATCCAACCTGATAGGGATCCCAAACGACCGAGCAGTATTGAAGAATAGGTCGCACCAGCATTCTATAAGCGTTCTCCTTTACAGATGAACCACATCTTCCCAAAATTCTACCAATGAACCGGAGACGACTATCCGCCTTCCCCACAACTGCCATTACATGCTTGTCCCACTTCATATCGCTCTGCAATGTTAGGCCCAAATATTTAATCGATGTGACTGTGTCAAGCGCTACACTACTAATGGAGTATTCAAACTTTACGGGATACTTTTTCCTATTCATCTGCATTAATTTACATTTATCTATATTTAGAGTTAGCTTCCATTCTTTACACCAATCACAAATCCTGTCCAAGTCATCTTGTATCCTCCTACAGTCACTCAACGACGACACCTTCCGTACACCAAAGCATCATCAGCAAACAGCCGCACATTGCTACCCACCCTATCCAGAAGATCATTTATGTAGATAGAAAACAACAGCGTACCTACCACACTTCCCTGGGGCACTCCAGATGATACCCTCACCACCGATGAACACTCACCATCGAGGACAACGTACTGGGTTCTATTACTTAAGAAGAATTCGGAGAGAATCGCGTGGCGGAGAGTGTGCCGGCGCTACCCGCGGTAGGGCTGTGTCGCTGGTGAGTGGGCCACGTAGCTGCGACGCGCTCGCCGCGGTGTGTCGCAGAGCTCAGCTCTGTGGACGGCGGTTGCTGCTTATTATTGCGCGACTGGGTTCAGCAGTGGCCACGGCAGCTCCGTGCTGTCCATGGGCCGTCGGTGTTGGCACACGACGGTACGTCGCCCGCTGCAGTACACCCTGCCTGACGCCCTCACAGTACAAAAAATGGTTCAAATGGATCTGAGCACTATGCGACTTAACTTCTGAGGTTATCAGTCGCCTAGAACTTAGAAATAATTAAACCTAACTAAGATTCAGGAGTGTAATTAAAATACAAGGTGAAAGGATATCAATGATACGATTCGCTGATGACATTGCTATCCTGAGTGAAAGTGAAGAAGAATTAAATGATCTGCTGAACGGAATGAACAGTCTATTGAGTACACAGTATGGTTTGAGAGTAAATCGGAGAAAGACGAAGGTAATGAGAAGTAGTAGAAATGAGAACAGCGAGAAACTTAACATCAGGATTGATGGTCACGAAGTCAATGAAGTTAAGGAATTCTGCTACCTAGGCAGTAAAATAACCAATGACGGACGGAGCAAGGAGGACATCAAAAGCGGACTCGCTATGGCAAAAAAGGCATTTCTGGCCAAGAGAAGTCTACTAATATCAAATACCGGCTTTAATCTGAGAAAGAAATTTCTGAGGATGTACGTCTGGAGTACAGCATTGTGTGGTAGTGAAACATGGACTGTGGGAAAACCGGAACAGAAGAGAATCGAAGCATTTGAGATGTGGTGCTATAGACGAATGTTTGAAAATTAGGTGGACTGATAAGGTAAGGAATGAGGAGGTTCTACGCAGAATCGGAAAGGAACATGTGGAAAACACTGATAAGCAGAAGGGACAGGATGATAGGACATCTGCTAAGAAATGACGGAATGACTTCCATGGTACTAGAGGGAGCTGTAGAGGCCAAAAACTGTAGAGGAAGTCAGAGATTGGAATATGTCAAGCAAATAAATGGGGTCGTAGGTTACAAATGCTACTCTCTGAGATGAAGAGGTTAACACAGGAAAGGAATTCGTGACGGGCCGCATCAAACCAGTCAGTAGACTGATGACCAAAAAAAAAAAAAAAACCTAAGGACATCACACACATCCGTGCCCGAGGCAGGATTCGAACCTGTGGCGGTAGCGGTCGCTCTGCTACAGACTGTAGCGCCTAGAACAGCACGGCCACTCCGGCCGGCCCTTCACAGTAGCTGCGCCAGTTGGGATTATTGAAACGATGGCCACCTGGAGCTTTCTGTGCAACGCTAAGACTGCAAAACTGTGTTTAGGCGTCGGTGACCTCTTATTCGAGGTTTGAATACACTACTGGCCATTAAATTTGCTACCCCATGAAGGTGACGTGCTACAGACGCGAAATTTAACCGGCAGAAAGAAGATGCTGTGATACTCAAATGATTAGCTTTTCAGAGGATTCACACAAGGTTGGCGACACCCACAACGTGCTGACATGAGGAAAGTTTCCAACCGATTTCTCATACACAAACAGCATTTGACCGGCGTTGCCTGGTGAATCGCTGTTGTGATGCCTCGTGTAAGGGGGAGAAATGCGTACTATCACGTTTCCGACTCTGATAAAGGTCGGATTGTAGCCTATCGCAATTGCGGTTTATCGTATCGCGACAGTGCTGCTTGCATTGGTCGAGATCCAATGACTATTAGCAGAATATGGAATCGGTGGGGTCAGGAGGCTAATACGGAACGCCGTGCTGGATCCCAACGGCCTCGTATCACTAGCAGTCGAGATTACAGGCATCTTATCCGCATGGCTGTAACGGATCGTGCAGCCACGTCTCGATCCCTGAATCAACAGATGGCGACGTTTGCAAGACAACCACCATCTGCACGAACAGTTCGACGACGTTTGCAGCAGAATGGACTTTCAGCTCGGAGACCGCGGCTGCGGTTACGCTTGACGCTGCATCACAAACAGGAGCGTCTCCGATGGTGTACTGAACAACGAACCTGGGTGCACGAATGGCAAAACATCATTTTTTCGGATGAATCCAGGTTCTTTTTAAAGCATCGTCATAGTCGCATCCGTGTTTGGCGACATTGCGGTGAACACACATTGGAATCATGTATTCGTCATCGCCATACTGGCGTATCAGCCGGCGTGATGGTACGGGGTGCCATTGGTTACACGTCTCGGTCACGTCTTGTTCGCATTGACGGCACTTTGAACAATGGACGTTACATTTCAGATGTGTTACCACCCGTGGCTCTACCCTACATTCGACCCCTGCGAAACCCTACATTTCAGCAGGATAATGCACGACCGCATGTTGCAGGTCCAATACGGGGCTTTCTGGATACAGAAAATGTTCGACTGCTGCCCTGGCCAGCACATTCTCCAGATCTCTCACCAACTGAAAACATCTGGTCAATGGTGGCCGAGCAACTGGCTCGTCACAATACGCCAGTCACTACTCTTGATGAACTGTGGTATCGTGTTGAAGCTGCATGGGCAGCTGTACCTGTACATGCCAACATGCCATCCAAGCTCTGTTTGACTCAATGCCCAAGCGTATCAAGGCCGTTGTTACGGCCAGAGGTGGTTGTTCTGGGTACTGATTTCTCAGGATCTATGCACCCAAATTGTGTACAAATGTAATCACATGTCAGTTCTAGTATAATATATTTGTCCAATGAATACTCGTTTATCAAATTAATTTCTTCTTGGTGTAGCAATTTTAATGGCCTGTAGTGTATTTGCAAGCTGTGTGTCATTTGGCTCAGGTGTGTTCAAACCCGAACCCTCAGATTGTCTTCCCGTGTGCGTCTGGATGTGTGTGTGTGTGTGTGTGTGTGTGTGTGTGTGTGTGTGTGTGTGTTTGTTCCTCTCTAGGACAATTCTTTCAGCTTAGAAAGAGGCACGTACCTATTGTAGGTGTTTCAAGAAACGTAACCAATAACTTCACTGCAGCATATTAAAAGTTATTTCTCACGAAAGTCAATGTTCTCAGTGCCAGATGACGAATCCTAATATTCCACAGTCTGTTCCGCGTTGCATTAAGTCGTTGATAAATGCATTTATGTATTTAGATTTGTAGGACAACTACTTTTCATTCATGAACTTAGCTACCCTTTTTCTTAATATCACGAGTAGTTAATGGCTTGGAGGTTCAAAGTAGTCTCTCTTCTATGGCCATGCAGTCAGTTACGCTAAGTGTCGCTGTTAAAGTTCTAAAGCTGCATTCCGTCTAGTTAATCCAGTTTTACATTATTTCCTTCCCTTTCTTAATTGTCACGGCTTAACAGTGTTACTTCTTTTGGCCCGTAATGTTGTAGAATACGTGTAATTTCGCCTGTGTGTATGATACTGTGACTGGTGTTATTGTTACCAGAATACTCGTGAGGGATTCCTCGCTATTGAAAGGCGCACTCTAAGACGGGCACCACCATAAAATCTTCTATGTTTTATTAGTATTACTTTATCCGTGTTTTTTTAATTTTTTTGTAATAATTGGTTTCTCTTAGAAATTACTAAATGTTTTTTTGCTGGCCCTTCAGGCCGAATTTCGTGCAAGAGATAAAATTCTGAAGGAATCGTTCTCTGAGCTAATTAAATTAAACCTGGTGTCGTATTAACCTGATCTAAATTCTTGTGATAAATTTTTCTCCTTTGTTAATATATTTGAAGCATATTAGTCACTGGTGGTCCTACTGGCCGGCTTAATCATTAACTTGCAGCTAATTTGAATCTGCACTTCATTTGCAAAGGATTTTCATGCAGGAACTGTCAGTCTGATTGATATTCTTTGCCCCATCTATCCAACATTTTGATATGTTATAAATTTTCGGTATATTCGTGTTAATCTTAAATGGTTTGAGGGCA
This sequence comes from Schistocerca cancellata, assembly GCF_023864275.1. Taxonomy (NCBI): domain Eukaryota; kingdom Metazoa; phylum Arthropoda; class Insecta; order Orthoptera; family Acrididae; genus Schistocerca; species Schistocerca cancellata. The sequence continues at coordinate 179,646,207 of NC_064635.1, forward strand.
CGATCCTTAAGTAAGTGCCGGTAATAATTTACCTTAATGAAATTTATACATGTTGTGACCAAAGTATGTGTTCAGTGCCGTGATTTTAACAAAATGTTTTAAATACATTCCGGATCCTCAGGTGGGCTTACTCCTACCACTCCAGCTGCGTGAGTGCTTTGCAATCACCTGCCATGAATATAATAATATAATGAAAAATACCACGTCATGTTAAATTATAGATACTGCTGCATTATTTGAAGCTAAATAGTAAATGTCCGAGATGCAAAAAGATTACTTTGTAACGTAACTTCACTTTTTCAAATGGTTCAAATGCTTCTAAGCACTATGGGACTTAACATTTGAGGTCATCAGTCCATTAGACTTAGAACTACTTATACCTAACTAAGCTAAGGACATCACACACATCCATGCCCGAGCCCATTTTTCCAACTCAGTTTCGTCCAATTGGGGAAAGACTTACTCTGTCAATATGTCACAGTAACCGCCCCCGTTTATTGTTTTTTCTACAAAAATGAAATTACCAATCCCGCGATCTTCCATCAAAAGCGCACCAGAAATTAACTTTGGGAGAGTCTCGTTGATACTGAATAACTTCGTGTGGATGCTCTGCCCCCCAAGTTCTGCAGTTATGACGATCAACTGTTCCACTGACATGAAATGCAGCCTCATCAAAAAAGAGAATTTTTTTAATTGACATCATCGTCAATTCTGTGTAGAAAATCAAAAGCAAACTCATACCTTTCGATTTTATCAGTAGGTTGTATTTCATGTAACAGTTGCGATTTGTTGGCGTGCAACTTCAGGCTTTTACGCACAACATCACACACAGTACCTTTAGGCACTCCTAGCTGTAGACTAAGTCTGCCCAATGACTTATTCGGGCTCCGAACACACGAAATACGGATCTGTTCAACAAAATGCGGCGGCGCGGTTCTTTCCGTCCCTTTACGACGGACCTGCACCTACCTGTGGACATTGTCTCAGCAGATCATCAGTAGGAAAGCCGAATGAAACCTACTGTACTTTGACGTGAACCAGGCTTTAATTTAAGACACTAATCTACGTTTCGGCAGAAAGTTTTCACACAAATGAAAGGTTGGAAATTTTGTTCTCAATTAATATATTCTGAAGCTTAGGTGAACAAGTATCACTGCCAAGCCCGTGCTAGTCTTAACACAGTCACTTACAATCCCTTTCACTCACGTTAGCAAGTTTATGGTGTTGTATTTCCCGAAAACGTAATAACTTCAAAAATACTGATTGTTTTTGATTGATAATGCTCGCCAAATATTAAGTCTGTCGGTAGCAAATGCAGTTATAGTTTTTAGCCACCGACCTGCTCAATACGCCACGCGGAATATATGTCTTTTCTCGTCACAAAATTGACTTAAAAATTCCGAAATTTCTACATACGCATCGGAATAATTATGCCGTCACTTACAACACTTATGATGTATGAAACATTGCTAGATCCGGCAACTTATCATTTCCATCGGAACTACTACTACACACGTCCGATCTGTTTCATGGCTAGGCTCCGACTCATCTCTAGAATACTCTGTCTTCTCTACCAGCAGAGAAAAGCGCGAGAAGAGTATTGCACTACAATTGGTCAGTTTACTCAACAGCCAATAGTAAAACAACATTCTCCCGCGCCACTCCACGCTTTTCATCAATAACCAATCGCAAAATAGTATACTTAACGACTGCACTTTTTACCGACGTAATTATCTAATACGCTGAACTATTGCTTATGCGTAAGTTATTTACTATTGTTATTTATACCTGAATTAACTTTCCCTTTACCATAAACTTACTTTACAAATCTATTCTACAAAAATACCCTTTGTCCATATCCATACTTCTTCGAAATGTTCCCACACTAAATCCTACTACCTCGTTAAACAATTATCTTCATATTAACCTTAAACCACAGTCACGCATCATTTATACTGCTAAAACACATTTGTAACATTTTATATACACAAAAAGACATAATAACACTTTATGAAAATACTAGAACAGTTTATGAAAAACATTCTATTACTTTAGTGCACTCTAGTGGGCAAAATCGAAACTAAAATCACAGTCCCCGTATCCAATATTGTCCTCTATCGGCTGATACATAAACTACGTGCGCGTCCAGTCTCGTGTCACCATCTGTCACTGTCCAGCTCTGAGACACATCTCCCACTTAACCCCCTCCAAGGCAGGATCGTTATACGGCGTTACGCCTTAAACATCTTCAGAAGTTCTCAGTCTACCTGTGATTTTGCTTTTAAAACACTACCGGTTTCCTTGAAAGAGTTTGGCCAATGACGGATAGTTTTTGCTGTAGGTAGTTCACCGCCATACTTACGTCTAAAATTGTTGCATTGTTATAACTGACTAATTTTACGCAAGCCAAACAACACACTGCGCTTTCTGTTGAGGAGTACACATTGTTGCTGTGCAGCTCTGCACTGCGCTGGACGCTCGCCTGAACTGAGGGAACAGAGGAGAAAACAGCACTGGTGCCGCCTCAAGGTGAAGCAGATCTGCCAACTGCAGGGGAACCAAACTTGGAGAGTTGATGAATCGAACACCAAAAACTAGAATAGTGTATTTAACTTTGTACAGGTTGTAGAACACGTTAAAACTAGGGGGTTCTTTTTCAAACACACTGTATATTGCCAACGTATGGTAGTGTACAAAAAGTGAAATACGCCACAAACCTGAGACTCAACATGGCCGCTGAGCACTGTCAGCTCTCCCGACAATCTCGCTATCTTGTCTGAGATCTACGGCGAGCAGCTCTCGAGAGATGGAAGTTGCCGTCTACACGAGAGGAGGACATTAAATGTATTTCAACTCAGGCAAAAAGAGGATTCCTTGTCAAATGAAGTCTACTATTGTCAAACACAGGCCTTAATTTGAGGCAGTAATTTCTGAGTATGTGCATTTGGAGCACATCGTTGTACGGAAGGCAGAAATGACTGTGGGAAAACCGGAAGATACGGGAATCGAAGCATCTCCGATGCGGTGCTACAGAATAATGTTGAAAATTAGGTGGACTGATAAGGAATGCAATGAGAATCGGCTGAGAGAGGAACATAAAAACACTGATAAGAAGAAGGAACAGGATGATGGTGCGGTGGAGCGGGTTGGTCTATACTAGCCTTTGATAGGTTTCAGGTTGTCTGTCCCTTCACTCTGCGATAGTAGATACTGGTTTAGCTGCAAAAACAGCGTTGCAGAAAATTTGACTAAATACATAACACGCAAAGGCCACATAATTCCAATCCATGGGCAGTAGTTGAAAGTTAGTTAAACTATCAAGCGGTCGCGATTCTTGCATGACTCGTTTCAAAATATATCTAAAATTTGATAAATGACAAGCACCAGTTTGCTTTTGTTCTGCAATATTACTTTTATTGTAAGCCGAAAACCGGTTTACAATAAAAGTAATATTGTAGAACAAAAGCAAACTGGTGCTTTTCATTTATTATAATGTTGTTCTACCAAGAACCGATGGAAGATTCTGTTAATATGTGTAAAATTTGCTTTTAAACACGGAAAATGCCTTTCAACACCGACATCAATTATCCAATGTTACTCACTGTCTCTGTTACAAGTTCACATCCGAATGCAGCCAGAACAAATTTAGTCCTACCCAAAAGTTGCACGTCCTAAACAGTCACTCACCGACGACTACTCGCGAGTAAGCACATTCAGTCGTTCAGTAGGATTCTTATAAAGAAGTGCTCGCAGTAATGTCTCGTAATCTACACAAAAAACGCCAAGCGCAGTTTATATATGACATGAAATGTTCACACACGAATATCTCACAAAATAAACCACTCACAAAGCTCAAGCTTCCACAAAATTATCCGCGCTCTAGTCGCTTTACATCAACAACACGATAACCCATCAAACGTGCGAATTTCTTCATTTTGGTACAAATTTAATCAGCGCGATTTAACACAGGTGTTTACCAGGAAACGGCTTCCAAGCGACTACATACCCATAGAACAGAGGCATAAAAACCTACTCAGACAAGTGAAGAAGTCCTGAATTCCTATTGACTACTATGTTAAGCTGCCAATCGCATCATCTCGAGAACTTCTATCCTCGTGGTATTTCCAATGTCAGCCAAACAGGTTATCACAAGTAATACCGGAACTAAATAAAATTTAAAGAAAACTAAATGCAATTCCTTTCCAAAAAATAAATTAGTAATAAATTTAATACTCAACGCCTCTTCTGGCTGCCTTTTACAAAATCAAGCTCTCTCTGACATACGTCATAAATTCCTATACTGCACAACGACTTTCCACGTATACATTTACACAGTTTTAATAAAATATAAGGTTCTCACTTTACGTACGTCCTCCATTCACTCTTTCAATCTCTCCAAAACAGTAACATAACCAAAACACGATGAAACAATAATTTTCCAAAGCACTCTTAACTGCGTGAGAAATCTGTGGCAATGAAACTAAATAAAATTCCAGAAAATAAGATGGTATGAACCTACCCTCCCGGTTATAATTTCAATTGATAGTATAGATGAATACGTTAGGGTCCTAAGTCAGTGTCACAACGCTAGCACGGTTATAATGTGTTTTAGGTAAAAATTTACATCTTCGAAAGTATTGAAGTTATTGATTTGAAATTTTAACCATAGGTCGATTAATATTTAATAATAGTGCTTCACATTGACAGAGAGTATGTGTAACACATTGTGCGCAGAGTTAGCCAAGTAACTATTGTGATCTAAAGTATCTGGACACCCCAGGAAACATGCGCTTTTCATATTAGGTGCATTGTGCTGCCACCTTCTGCCAGGCACTCCATATCAGCGAACTCAGTAGTCATTAGACATCGTGAGAGAGCAGAATGAGGCAGCTCCGCGAAACTCACGGACCTCGAACTTGGTCAGGTGGTTGGATGTCACTTGTGCCATACATCTGTACGCGAGATTTCCACACTCCTAAACATCCCTAGGTCCACTGTTTCCGATGTGATAGTGAAGTGGAAACGTGAAGGGGAGCGTACAGCACAAAAGCGTACAGGCCGACCTCGTCTGTTGACTGACAGGGACCGCCGAAAGTTGAAGAAGGTCCTAACGTGTAATAGGCAGACGTGTATCCAGACAATCACACAGGAATTCTAAACTACATTAGGATCCACTGCAAGTACTATGAGGCGGGAGGTGAGAAAACTTTGATTTTATGGCTGCTCATAAGCCACACATCATGCCGTTAAATGCCAAACGACTCCTCGCTCGGTGTAAGTAGCGTAAACATTGGATGATTGTACACTGAAAAGACGTTGTGTGGTGTGACAATTCACGGGACAGAATGTAGCAATCCGATGGCATGGCGTGGGTATGGCGAATTCCCGATGAACATAATCTGACAGCGTGTGTAGTGCAAACATTTAAATTCGGAGGCGGTGTATTATGGTGTGGTCGTGTTTTTCACGGGGGGTCGTTGCACCGCATGTTGTTTTGCGTGGCACTATGACAGCACAGGCCTACATCGATGTTTTAAGCACCTTCTTGCTTCCCACTGTTGAGGGGCAATTCGGGGATGGCGATTGCATCTTTCAACACTATCGAGCACCTGTTCATAATGCACAGTCTGTGGCGGAGTGGTTACACGACAGTAACATCCCTGTAATGGACAGGCCTGCGCAGAATCCTGACCTGAACCCTATGGAACACCTTTGGTATGTTTTGGAACGCAGAATTTCTGCCAGGCCCCACTGACCGACATCGATACCTCTCCTCAGTGCAGTACTCCGTGAAGAATGGGCTGCCATTCCCCAAGAAGTTCCCACCATCTGATTCAATTGTCATCAAGCCTAAGGATGGGCCGACACCACATTGAATTCCAGAACTAGTGATGGATGGCGCCACGTACTTCATTTTCAGCGAGGTGTCCGGATACTTTTGATCTCATAGTGTACATGGTTCGCTCGCCCCTGTAGCAGCGTGAGAACCAAAAAGTCTGCTCTCCTCCTCGTTCCACGGCAAGCTGCGCTTTCAGTGCAGGATAGCAATCGTCCAACCACTTACAGGAGAAATTGTAATATATGTGGATAATTTACCTGGTGTCAACTATAATGGTGTGGAGGATGGCTTAAATCCTACTACTGTATATCCTTTGGCATCGTGATTACCAGCTAAGGCGTGAATGATCTCGATTAGACAGGTTTCTCACCTCTTATTGGTTAGTCATAGCAGGGCCTTGTGTGACGGCTTTACCTCCCCTGGCTTGTGATTGTCTAGAACAAAGAAACAGGGACTCCACTGCAGCTTGACAACAGTTGACTGGCATCAGTTGCGGATAACGGTCGTAAGTGAGGATATACTGAAAGGAAGTTCGTGACCTCGGCGGGAGTGTGGTCGCTGCTCAAGATATTTGCTTCAGGACAGTGCATTTCAGTGAGTTCGTGGCTTGCGTTCAAGGGATAAAGTCGAACAATAAAATAATATAGAGCTGGAATATACGCATTCCTTGCCTATGCTGTTACTGGCACGACGTCTGCGTTCTGCGGGTTGCAGTCCCGTGCCTCGCAGGCGTTCCTCCTTCGGGGACGATTTTGTGTTTTCGCCAGTGTTTCGTATATCTTTATCCGGTGCTGATTGTTAACATTCTCTTCACAGGCTCAACGCAACCGAGCACCACCAGCGAAAGCTACCTTCGTCCATAGGCATTGCGCGGAGCACTAAGCGGCGCTGCTACGAGCGACTATCTTGCTTTCAAGGATCATGTTTACTGCCGTAAAAAATTCGATAAAATGTAGCGAGGATTCCGAATCCGAATTAATATGGGTGAAATTGAGTATCTGAGAGCGGTCAACAACGGTGATCGGATGCTATTATATACCACGTAGGTCAGGATTCGAAGTTGTAGAGCGCTTCAGACAGAACTTGCAGAATATCATTAGTAATTTTCCTGACCATGCGATTGTAACAGGAGGTGACATCTAATTACCAGGTATAGATATACAGTGTTATGCCATCAAAACTGCTGCCAGAGACAGTGATTCGTGTGGCATTGTTCTAGATGCCTTGTCCGAAAATTACCTGGAGCAGACTGGTAGAGAACCAACTCGTGAGGGTTACATATTAGAACGCCTGGCAACAAACAGACCTGAACTTGTCGAATTAGTTAACGCAGAGGAAGGTGTCAGTGATCGTATGGCTGTAACAGCACCTATGACGACGGGTCCTACAAGGAATGTTAAGTAAGGTAGGAAGACAAATTTGCTCAGCAAGGGTGACGGCATACAAATTTCAGAATATCTCAGCAGTCGGTGACAAATATTCACTGATGAGGACGAAGATGTGGGGAAAAAAATGACAAAAATTCGAAGGCATCGTTCAATGTGCCCTAGACAAATATGTTCCAAGTAAGGTTTTAAGGAATGGGAAAGATCCACAATCCTTCAATAGCCGTGTAAGAAAAGCGCTACGTAAACAGAGAGCACTTCATCTCAGTTTCCAGAGAAGTAAAAACCTAGCTGACAAGCAAAAGGTGAACGAAGCCAAAACTAGCTTAAGGAGAGCAATGAGAGAAGTAAAGACGTTGTCAATCGACCTGAGTAAGAGCCCTAAGAGATTTTGGTTGTATGTAAAATCAGTGGTCAAAACCATTTATTCATTCTCTCAGCGACTACAACGGCACCTAAAAGGAACAAAACAGAGAGAAGGCCGCTAGAAGGAACATAACAGAGAGAATGCCGAAAGACTGAATTCGGTCTTCCGAAGTTGTTTTACTACGGAAGATTGTAACACTGTTCCTCCTTTCAATCGTCTTGCGAACGTCGAAGTGGCAGATATTGAGATAACCGACCGCAGAATTGAAAAGCAGCTACAATCGCCTTGTAGTGGAAAGGATGAATTTTCTCATTTTGAGAAGATAAGAGGAGCGATATGTTTTACTTGCTAAAAACATTCAAAAACCAACATCGCATAAAAATTTCTTTATTTAAAACATCCGGCTTCGACAGACTTCCTTGACATCCTCATATTTTAAAAAATCTTTTTTCGGTAATGCATAGGTTTTCTTTAATGCCTAGCGTGGCACAGTTTGATTGAATTTTCTCATTTTGAGAAGACAGAAGAAGTGATCTGTTCTACTTCCTAAAAAAAAGACAAGATCGCATGGCAAACATTTTATAATGCGCTGTTTTTTATCCACATAACAACGTGGCATTATGTTGAATTTAAAATACATTTTCATAACAAAAAGATTTTTTAAGACCAGGAGATGACAGGAAAGTCTTTCGAAACCGGCTTTTCATTTAGAAATATTTATGTGATCTTGGTTTTTGAATACTTTTAGCACTTTTTAGATATTATTTATTGTAGCCTAAACAGTAAGTTACAAAATTATTTAAACAACACCATCTGCAGCTGCAAGATGTTTTTCTTCGTATCCGATTTAAAGACTGGAAATTCTGAGAAAAACGAACACACTACACTTAATTTTCCAGATGTATGGAAGCTATATAAATTAAGACACTGGTTTTCTAATTTGTACCAATGGGTGCGTAAATAGTAACAACGGTTAAACTGTGTCCCTGAGCTTAAGGATATGTGGTAGTCTGAAGGAATTGTTCCATGTATAAATTCCTACATAACTATTTGCAGGCATTGCTGTATAACATTTTCCTTCCTTTCCACACCTCTGATCACTTTGCGTGAGGCCACATTTTGCGTTTCATATATCTGATCATTCCTTCTGTTCAATCTTCCTCGAGCACCTCTTCTATTTTACGAATGAGTCTCTGTGGGGGGTTCGCTACAGAGTCTACAAAACACTTCCTTTTGACAGGTGGAGCTGCAGTTCTAGATATACTTCCCTCTTCTTTGGTTGAATTTATTCTTAAGCATGAACTGCTTCTCAGCTTACAGCCTCCTGGGAAATTTTGTTTTGAGCTTTAATCATTTCTCGCAGATTAGGTGATATTTCTTTGGTGCACGCTTTCAGTCCACTTCTTGTGTGCCATGGTTTCATCTGCACAGACGTCATGGGGCAGTCCGTTTCTTCCTGCAACGTCGAATGGATGTTTTCTTACGTCCAAGAAGCGTAAACCAAATATCATCTTTTCAAATGTGAGGATACACTCTTGCAGTCCGTTTTCAGTTGCTTTGGAAAACGCATTACTACGGCCAAAAATTTTGAATATCCCTATTTGCGTTTACGATTTTTTCAGTATGCCTCGTAATTCTTACATTAGGTACACTTTAAATGCGTGCATTGTAATGGAATGTATGATTCCCATATAGGCACTTAAATGTGAAATACAATGTAGTTATGTAGTTATTGCAGCTAACTGCTATCCACCTATTCTCCACCTTCCCATAACGCCTTTCTGTTTAAAAACTGTAATACAAACTACACACATCAAAAAGAGTTTTGAATCACCTCGTTTCCAAGACTTCCGGAACCTGTAGAGAAAATTGGAATAGAGATCAACATAAACATCATTTCCGCCCTTTTTATTGCTCATGAAAACCAACATGGCATGTTGTACCACCATACAGCGAGACCTTCAGAGGTGGTGATCCTCATTGCTGTACACACTGGTACCACTAATACCCAGTAGCAAGTCCTCTTGCATTGATTCATGCCTGTATTCGTCGTGGCATACTATCCACAAGTTCATCAAGGCACTGTTGGTTCAGATTGTCCCACTTCTCAACGGCAATTCGGTGTAGATCCCTCAGAGTGGTTGGTGGGTCACGTCGTCCATAAACAGCCCTTTTTAATCTATCCCAGGCAAGTTCAATAGGTTTCATGTCAGGAGAAGATGCTGGCCACTCTAGTCGAGCGATGTCGTTATCCTAAAGGAAGTCATTGACAAGATATTCACAATTCGAATTGTCGTCCATGAAGATGAATGCCTCGCCAATATGCTGCCGATATAGTTGCACTATCGGTCTGGGGACGGCTTTCACGTATCGTACAGCCTTTACGGTGCCTTCCATGACCACCAGCGGCGTACGTCGGCCCCACATAATGCCACCCCAAAACAGCAGGGAACCTCCACCCTGCTGCACTCGCTGGACAGTGTTTGTAAGGCGCTCAGCCTGACTGGGTTGCCTCCAAACACGTCTCCGACGATTGTCTGGTTGAAGGCATATGCGACACTCATCAGTAAAGAGAACGTCAAGCCAGTCCTGAGCGGTCCATTCGGCATGTTGTTGGGCCCGTCTGTACCCCGCTGCGTGGTGTCGTGGTTGCAAAGATGGATCTCGCCATGGACGTCGGGAGTGAAGTTGCTTATCATGCAGCCTATTGCGCATAGCCTGAGTCGTAACACAATGTCCCGTGGCTGCACGAAAAGCATTATTCAACATAGTGGCGTTACTGTCAGGGTTTGTCCTACCCATAATCCGTAGGTATCGGTCATCCGCTGGAGTAGTAGCCCTTGGGTGGCCTGAGCGAGGCATGTCATCGACAGTTCCTGTCTCTCTGTACCTCCTCCATGTCCGAACAACAACGCTTTCGTTCACTCCGAGGCGCCTGGACACTTCCCTTGCTGAAATCCCTTCCTGGCACAAAGCAACACTGCGACGTGGTCAAACCGCGATACTGACTGTCTAGGCATGGTTGAACTGCAGATAACACGAGCCATGTACCTACTTCCTCGTGAAATGACTGGAACTGATCGGCTGTCTGACTTCCTCCGTCTAATAGACGCTGCCCATGCATGATTGTTTACATCTTTCAGCGGGTTTAGTGACATCTCTGAAAAGGCAAAGGGACTGTGTCTGTGATACAATATCTATAGTCAACATCTACCTTCAGGAGTTCTCGGAAGCGGGGTGATGCAAAACATTTTCGTGTGTGTAATTAATCAATTAGTTAGGATAAAAAACGCATCAGAAAATTAGCTACGTCATTTCTAAACGTTACGTAGCACTAATAACGATAAACGTGTTTCATAAAGTTCACTATTCGAAGCGCAAATTATAGCCGTACAATATTGAAAACTTATAGTGGTATGTCGTTGTCAGTTCTCTATAAACGAAGAACAGTGAACACAAATTATTTCATGTATACGACACCGTTGGAAACTGAAGAAATGAATTAAAATTTGTACCACGGCTGGGACTCGAACGGATTTCATTGATTGATAGCTTCTATGCTGACCATTACACCACCGTAGCAAACTACAGTAGTGGCCATTAAAATTGCTACACCAAGAAGAAATGCAGATGATAAACGGGTATTCATTGGACAAATTTATTATACTAGAACTGACATGTGATTACATTTTCACGCAATTTGGGTGCATAGATACTGAGAAATCAGTACCCAGAACAACCACCTCTGGCCGTAATAACGGCATTGAGTCAAACAGAGCTTGGATGGCATGTACAGGTACAGCTGCCCATGCAGCTTCAACACGATACCACAGTTCATCAAGAGTAGTGACTGGCGTATTGTGACGAGCCAGTGGCTCGACCATCATTGACCAGACGTTTTCAATTGGTGAGAGATCTGGAGAATGTGCTGGCCGGGGCAGCAGTCGAACATTTTCTGTATCCAGAAAGGCCCGTACAGGACCTGGAACATGCGGTTGTGCATTACCCTGCTTAAATGTAGGGTTTCGCAGGGATCGAATGAAGGGTACAGCCACGCGTTGTAACACATCTGAAAGGTAACGTCCACTGTTCAAAGTGCGGTCAATGTGACCAAGAGGTGACCGAGACGCGTAACCAATGGCACCCCATACCATCACACCGGGTGATGATGATGATGTTTGGTTTGTGGGGCGCTCAACTGCGTGGTTATCAGCGCCCGTACAATTACCCAATCTTTGCTCAGTCCAATTTCGCCACTTTCCTGGATGATGATGAAATGATGAGGACAAACCAAACACCCAGTCATCTCGAGGCAGGTGAAAATTCCTGACCCCGCCGGGAATCGAACCCGGGACCCCGTGCTCGGGAAGCGAGAACGCTACCGCGAGACCACGAGCGGCGGACCATCACACCGGGTGATACGCCAGTATGGCGATGACGAATACACGATTGCAAGGTGCGTTCACCGCGATGTCGCCAAACACGGATGCGACCATCATATGCTGTAAACAGAACCAGGATTCATCCGAAAAAATGAGGTTTTGCCATTCGTGCACCCAGGTTCGTCGTTGAGTACACCATCGCCGGCGCTCCTGTCTGTGATACAGCGTCAAGGGTAACCGCAGCCATGGTCTCCAAGCTGATTGTACGTGCTGCTGCAAACATCGTCGAACTGTTCGTGCAGATGCTTGCTGTCCCGCAAACGTCCCCATCTGTTGACTCGGGGATCGAGACGTGGCTGCACGATCCATTACAGCCATGCGGATAAGATGCCTGTCATCTCGACTGATAGTGATACGTGGCCGTTGGAATCCAGCATGGCGTTCCTTATTACCCTCCTGAACCCACCGATTCCATATTCTGCTAACAGTCATTGGATCTCGACCAGCGCGAGCAGCAATGTCGCGATACGATAAACCGCAATCGCGATGGAATACAATCCGACCTTTATCAAAGTCGGAAACGTGATGGTACGCATTTCTCCTCCTTACACGAGGCATCAAACAACGTTTCACCAGGCAACGCCGTTGAACTGCTGTTTGCGTATGAGAAATCGGTTGGAAACTTTCCTCATGTCAGCACGTTGTAGGTGTCGCCACCGGGGCCAACCTTGTGTGAATGCTCTGAAAAGCTAATCATTTGCATATCACAGCACCTTCTCCCTGTTGGTTAAATTTCGCGTCTGTAGTACGTCATCTTCGTGGTGTAGTAATTTTAATGGCCAGTAGTGTAAGTTTTTTAAGTCCCAGCCGTGACACAAATGTTCTTTAATTTCTTCAGCTTCCCACATTATCGCAGATATATTCACCAACAAATCTAAACATTATGTTACCACTTACCTGATAACAATAATTCTCTTTGCAATGTACGCAGAAAAATTAGCTGGTAACTACACCAGTATCAATGCTATATTCAGGACATCTGTTTTTTAACACATATAGTTCACAGCTGACAATAAGATTCCGAACAAAACATTGGTCACGTTGACCTCGCTATATGCCTGTAATAGAAGAGGTACGAAGTTTGTAACAGTGGTAGAAAGGGAACTCTCCCTTAAAGGCGACCGTGTCATTGACTGTATTCTTGCGTCAAAGATTGCAATGTGTAACAAAATCATGGAATCGCTTAATAAGTTACTTAGTGGTTAGTAGAAAGCAGGCAGGCACATTTCTGTAACAGGTTCACAGAGCCGCGCAAAGAAGGGGGATCACTATCGCGCGAGATCATCTGGGAGAGGGACACAACTTTGGGAAACGCATGGGGAGTAAACAGAACTTTGATAACCTTTGTTTACATGTGCACGTGACCTGTGGAAGTTATCAGGCTTGGTTTTATGTTGAAAATTATTAATTAATAATTACTAATTAATGATTAATTAATGATCATTATCACTGTAAATGGAAGATCATTTTTCTTTAAATACGACCTAAATCTGGAGGGATTATAATTTGTGCCAATAGAATACCAGAATCCACCTACCTGAGAGCATAAGTGCTACGGTATTTACTAGTCGAGGCAGGTTGCATGCCAACAACAATCTTACATTTGTAGGATAACGGGAGCACTTCAAACCCCGACATATTACTATCTCGCCGATTCTACACTCGAGAATAATTCTGATCTAGTGCGTTCGTTACTACATGCTGTAATCCTTTTGAAGTAATATTGATAAATTAGATGTCTTTGGAGGCTACCCAGAAGTAAAAAGTTCGAAACTGTAATGAGCCGTCACATTTAACTGAGCGGCGTACTGTCCCGTCTGAATCAGCTCCTAATATTAGCAAGGGACTGCTGATTGCAACGTGTTTGACACCTGTTGTTTTGACCATCGCACACGATAGACATTCGTTTCTGGCAGACGCCTCCCAATGCGCACCAATGATGATGGGTCAATCAATATCATAAACGCGAAACAAGTACTCTCTAACGAAACCATCCATACGTTAGCTGCTTTCGAACCCTAGAAAACTACCACAAGCAGTTTGAATTCGGAAAATGTATGAAACTGTAACATAGTGTATAATGAAATTAGGACTACCACATGGGCTTTAACGTGAAAAAACACTAAAGGAAACTCACTTTCTTGCCCCGACGTAACAAAACTCGTGCAAAATCTCGGGCCTTAATACGGCAGACATGCGGCCAGTTGATCATATGGGCTAATCCCACAAAACAAAACAAAAATTGTTGCTGCTCGTAAACACAAATTCCGTTTTACGAGGGCTATCCACAAAGTACATTACGTTTTGGAATTAAAAATAAATAAAGTATTGGAAAATTTTTTTATTATGTACAGATGAAAGCCACAGTTAAATACTACTTTTCTACATAGTTGCCATTTAAATTAAGGCACTTATCGTAGCGATGGACGAGCTTGGAAATTCCTTCGTCGTAAAATTCGGCCGCCTGCGCCTTCAACCACGTGATTACTTCTTCTTGAAGCTGTGCGTCGTCATCGAAACGCTGCATAGCCAACCACTTCTTCATTGCTGAGAATAAGTGGAAGTCGCTCGGTGCCAGGTCGGGACTGTACGGCGGATGAGGAAACAACTCCCACTTAAAAGATTCGAGAACTTCACGAGTGGCATTTGCCGTGTGGGCCCGGGCGTTGTCGTGAATCAGCAAGATCTTTGAGGCCAACTTTCCCCTGCGCTTGTTTTGTATTGCTCTTCTGAGGTTGTGCAGAGTTTGACAATACCTTTGAGAGTTTATTGTAGTGCCTCTTTCCAGCAAATCCACAAAAATCACACCTTTTCTGTCCCAAAAGAAGGTTGAAGGCGCAGGCGGCCGAATTTTACGACGAAGGGATTTCCAAGCTCGTCCATCGCTACGATAAGTGCCTTAATTTAAATGGCAACTATGTAGAAAAGTAGTATTTAAGTGTGGCTTTCATCTGTATATAATAAAAAAAAATTCCAATACTTTATTTATTTTTAATTCCAAAATGTAATGAACTTTGTGGATAGCCCTCGTAGTCGTGATAATCTTGTCTGAAGGCCGAAGTACAAAGGTTGCCTAGAAAGTAACGCACCGCAATGTTTGTCACCCAAAAGCAATGCAGCGAATGCGAAACGTTACGTACGTATTATCTGAAGTCTCCTGAGTGGGCGCGCCATGTTTCCGTCACTTTCGACAAATAGCGCAGCTGCAGGACAGTTTCAATATGGCGCCTGTAGCAACGTGCCGTCATTGAATTTCTCACTGCAGAGAAAGAAACTTTGGGGAATATTCACAAACGATTGTGCAAAGTCTGTGGAGCATCTGCGGTCGACACAAGTACGGTTAGTCGCTGGGCACGGAGGGTGACGTCATCGGAAGGCGGTTCGGCAAAGCTTCACGATTTTCAGCGGTCGGCGAGACCACCCACGGCTCTCACAACTCTCACGTTGCCACGGCTCGTGTCGTCATTCGCGAGGCCGGACGCATTACGACTCGGCAGTTGGCGCTGCATCTGTCAATCAGCAAAGGAAGTGTGGATGCCTTTGTCCGCAATGTTTGATATTCAAAAGTGTGTGCAAATGGGTACCGCGGTGTCTAACGGTGGATCACAAATCGCACAGAAGAAACCGTTTGTCTTGATTTGTTCCAATGTTTTGAAGCTGAGGGGGAAGCCTTCTTCTCCCGGATTGTGACAAGTGATGAAACCCGTGCGGCGGCGCGGTTCTTTCCGTCCCTTTACGACGGACCTGCACCTACCTGTGAACATTGTCTCAGCAGATCATCAGTAGGGAAGCCGAGCGAAACCTACTGTACTTCGACGTGAACCAGGCTGCAATTAAAGTCACTAATCTACGTTTCGGGAGAAACACGAAATGAAAGGTTGGAAGTTTTGTCCTCAATTAATATATTCTGAAACTTAGGTGAACAAGTATCACTGCCAAGCCCGTGCTAACCTTAACACAGTCACTCACAATCCCTTTCACTCACGATAGCAAGTTTATGGTGTTGCATTTCCCGAAAACGTAATAGCTACAAAAATACTGATTGTTTTTAATTGATAATGCTCGCCAAATATTAAGTCTGTCGGTACCAAATGCAGTCACAGATTTTTAGCCACCGATCTGCTCAATACACCACGCGGAATATATGTCTTTTCTCGTCACAAAATTCGCTTAAAAATTCCGAAATTTCTACACGCCCATCGGAGTAATTATGCCGTCACTTTACCACACTTTTGATGTATGAAACACTGCTAGATCCGGCAACTTATCGTTTCCATCGGAACTACTACTACACACGTCCGAACTGTTTCATGGCTAGGATCCCACCCTTCTCTTTAGAATATTCGAAGTCTTCTCTACCAGCAGAGAAAGATACGCGAAGAATATTGCTTTACCATTGGTGTGTTTACTCAACAGCCAATAGCAAAACAACATTCTCCCACGTCAGTCCGCGCTTTTCATCAATAACCAATCGCAAAATAGTAAACCTAACGACTGCACTTTTTACCGACGTAATTATCTAATATGCTGAAGATTTGCTTATGCATAAAGTGATTTACTATTGTTATTTATACCTGAATTAACTTTCCCTTTGCCATAAACTTACTTTACAAATCTATTCTACAAAAATCCCCTTTGCTGATATCCATACTTCTTCGAAATGTTCCCGCACTAAATCCTACTACATAACTCGTTAAACAATTATCTTCATATTATCATTAATCCACACTCACGCATCATTCATACTGCTAAAACACATTTATAACATTTTACATACACAAAAAGACATAACAACAGTTTATGAAAATCATTCTATTACTTTAGTGCACTCTAGTGGGCACATTCGAAAATAAAATCACAGTCCCCCTATCCAATATTGTCCTGTATCGGCTGATACATAAACTACGTGCGCGTCCAGTCTCGCGTCACCATTTGTCACTCTCCAGCTCTGAGACACATCTCCCACTTAACCGCCTCCAAGGCAGGATCGGTATACGGCGCTACGCCTCACTGGATTCACCATTTTGAACCCGAAACAAAACGACAGTCGATGGAATGGCGCCATTCCCACTCCCCACAGAAGGAAAAATTCAAAGCAATTGCTTCCGCCATTTCTGGGACTGTGAAGGTGTTACTCTCATAGATGTGATGCCAAGAGGCGGTACCATTAATTCAGAGGTATATATCAACACATCAACAAAACTGGATATGCGCTTCCGGCGACTTCGACGTCGCAGTAACCCAGGAGATGTTTTGCTGCAACACGATAACGTTCGGCCCCACACAAATCTGAGGACTGCTGAACACATCGCAAAACAGGGTTGAACAGTGTAACCCTACAGCCCTGATGTAGCTCGCTCTTACTTCCATTTGTTTGGGCCATTAATGGATGCCATTCGGGGAAGTCATTTTGAGGACGATGAGCAGGTGATTCACACAGTGGAGCACTGGCTTCACCACCAGCAAAAGGACTGGTACCGACAGGCCATATGCTTCCTTGTTTCGTGCTGGAGGAAGGCCGTAGAACGGGATGGAGTTTACGTGGAAAAATAGGGTGAGTAGATAAAACACGATTCTTCCGTGTGTGTAATTCTCATTATGTTAAATAGAGAACGGTTAAAGAAAAAATTTTATGCATTACTTTCTGGGCAACCTTCGCAAAACATAATTGACTGATGGGTGAATTACAACATTAACAAATAAATTCTGTCGACATAAAAGTTTTCTGGGTTTGTTACCGCGTCATAATGTAAAAAACTACTGCTGCTGGAGAAAAACCAACGTTTCGGCCACGATTGTAGCGGCCTTCTTCTGGGTCTAATGGTGCTTTCTAGCTATGCAGTGTCCTTTATATTTTGTTGTTAGTTTTCACTGCGCATGCCATTACGTCATAATTTTAAAAAGGTAGTTAGTTTCATTGGTCACTTAAGGAAGGAGAGGGAACTTTATTTTAATAGGTTATTGCGGTGGAGGGAGAACGTGACCTCTGTTGTCCATTGGCTCTTGTGTTATGTACCATGATTGGTGGTCGCCGTCGAATGAGAAGTTTGCTGTTGTTTACCAACTGCTGGACGTCGGCTGTGCGGCGGCAGTTACTCGCCGGTGGTGCTCGTGCCTCGTGTTGACAAAAAAATGCTTCAAATGGCTCTGAGCACTATGGGACTCAACTTCTGAGGTCATTAGTCCCCTAGAACTTAGAACTAGTTAAACCTAACTAACCTAAGGACATCACAAACATCCATGCCCGAGGCAGGATTCGAACCTGCGACCGTAGCGGTCTTGCGGTTCGAGACTGCAGCGCCTTTAACCGCGTGGCCACTTCGGCCGGCTCGTGTTGACAGGGCGGCCTGTTGGGCTCTGATTGCTGGCAGCCATCCTCACTGCTCATGTTGTTAGGGTGTTTAAGTATTTCGATGGCCTCTCTGATTTTGCGTTTCGTCATAATTGGCTGCTTGGCCAACACACAGGCTTCGCTGAATTTGATTTCTTTTCCGCAGTCTCGGTGATGTTCTGCCACAGCGGATTTGTTGTGTTGCCCTAGACGAATATAACGCTCGTGTTCCCGAATGCGCGTTGCTATTGGCCTACCAGTCTCGCCGATGTATGCCTCTCCACATTCGCATTCCACCTTGTAGACGCCTGTAGTGTGTTATGCATCCACCTTGTCCTTAGTGGAGCCTAGCACGTCCTGGATCCTAAGACCACTGCAGAAGACAGGCTGCACCCCAACGCGGCGAAGGAGTTTGCCTATTCGGTCAGTCACGTTTTTCACGTAAGGTAAGCGCACTGTTGGCTGCAGTTTGTCTATTTCTTGCTTATCTTACTTGCTTGTGTTCGTCGACAAGGCTGTGTTTATCGACATATAGCTGTAGACATTGGCTAGAAATGTTGTGCGTAACCTTTTAAGCTCAGGTGTGATGTTTTGAGCATCACTTAGGCGCTGCGCACGAATTGCCAAAGAGCGGATGACAGAGTTCTTCTGCGCTGGGTGGTGGTAGGATTGGGCGGTACCAAACCCAAAAAGCGTGTATGTCGACTGACTCTGGCCCTGGAAGCCTACGCAATTATAAATAAATTCTGCCTAAACACCAAGAGAACAAAATAAATGTTTGCAAAAGGCAAAATTCTAATAGAACAACTGTTAATATCTTCGCTATACAGTCTGGCGGAAGCCTGGTATTGAAAAGTATTTAAGTCAGCTTGAATTAGGCTTACAACGTAATTCAGAAAATGAAGAAGTATATCAGTTATATTTTTGGGAGTTAGACATCAATCACTGATCTCTAAATTGGTGCAACCAACGTCAATAACTAGTATAATTTACAGATCCAGACTGTTGGTACGGCGTTGTATGCCACACGTCGACTGGTATTGGTCTGAAAAGAAGTGATGGCGCCGATAGGTAGACACAGCGACTGCGACGCGTCTTCCTGGATGCACCGAAGTAAACCCGTCATAGTGGAAGAGCGGTTGCTTTCGGCACCTGCTCAGCGCGATCTTAAATAGGCAGCGCCACGCAGAATACTCACCTACTCGTATGTGTACGTCGCTCTCTCGCGCGGCGTATCTGACGTCTCCTGCCGGCTGCCGATGTGACCTGTCTGTTGTTTGGCGGCCGAAAGGCTGGCCCCTACTCCGTACGGGACCCGCTTGACGAATGTGTTGTGCAGGTAGCCGAAGAGTGTAGGCGCTCGGCGGAGATGAACGCTTTAACCTGTGTGATTGAAAATGATGGCATATTCTTCTCTTTGAATATAGAGGAAACCTTTTACGTTACTACCACATATCACTAAGCAATATCCCACCATTTCGTGGTTAATTTCATTCGGGATATACCGGACATACGTATTTGCTAGGAGGAAAGCTGTGCGTTTTTCTCACTGGGAAGTTTCTCTTCCTGCAGTCTCTGCGTCCCCTTGGTTGGCTGAAGAAGGTCAATGGAAGCTGATCAGTCTATCAACTGAAGACATAAAGTCTGTATATGAGTCCGCTATCACTTAATTTTTAGCACTTCCATTTTCACAAGTCCGTCTCGATCACATAGATTTCTTTACACTTTATGACCGGTTTCGGCTTATCGCCATCTTCAGATCTGTTGTAAGTATAAATATTGTGTAAGCGACCAGGGTCAATTAATTAAGATTAAATCTATACAAATCTTAGTGATGCACGAAACATAAAGTATGAAATATCTATAGCCATGTATGGCAGTCATAATACCGTTAAAATATTCTGATATAAATCATCGTCATGTGCGTGCTAATACTCAGATTGCATCAGTATTTATACAAAACCCTAATGCCAGCAGAGGGCAGTAATTCCTGTTGTTGTTTTCCTGTGCACATAAATCTCCATTCCTTCGAGAAAAATGCAACACTTTCATATTACTATCTATACGTCCTACCGAATGTCTTTCTCCATCCAAATGTGTACCGAGAGCACTCTTATTTTGATTATATGTGTGTTCTCTAAAACAAGTCTGGAAATGTCTTCCTGTCTAACCGTTGTAAAATTTATCACAGTCCTGGCAGCTAATCTTATAAACACCATATCCCATTTTTTTATTGCTGTCGTTGCTAACTTTGCGCCGTAGCTTACAAACAACTGCACCTTTCGTTTGAAACACAGTTTTTATTTTCGTTTTTCAGAAGGCCTGCGCAATTCTATCTGAAAACGCACCATTATATGACATAACCATAAACTTCTTGCGCTCTGGGTCTATTGGCTTCTTCCTGTCTCATATTTATGATTTTAGTTTATAATTAAGTTTCATTACGTCACGACCTTTATATCCATTTGCCCTGGCTACTTGTTCAACCACGCTTAATTCCCCTATCTCGTCATCAGGGGTAAGCGGCAGTTTTAGCAGCCTGTTAAGCATAGGTCTGAAGTATGCTCATTTGTGCTTACTGGGGTGACAGGACCTTGCATTTATAATAGCGTCAGTGGCCGTTGTCTTCCTAAATATGGTAATTTTATGTCATCCATCTCTTTTAGTTAACCTAAGATCCAAAAAACTGATACTTCCTTCTTCTTCCAAATCCACCGTGTATTTAATCTTTTCGTGCATCTCACCAATCCTCTTTGCTATCCCGCGTATTTCACTTTCATCTACTTTGTACAGTAGTACAATATCATCTACATATCGTCTGTAAAGACAGTTTTCTCGCAGACATCCGTATTTTGTTCAAAACACTTATTTTGTAGCTCATTTATAAATAACTCAGCTAAAATACCAGACAAACTTTTGCCCGTTGACAGTCCCTCCGTCTGATAAAAATCTTGTTGATAACCTTAAAATAATTAAATGACAGCACTTTACAAAATTTCCAAAAGTTCTATTATTTCACCCTGACTAATATTCCTATGTGTTAGCAAGTTCCTCCTTATAATTTCCAACGTATCGTTTACTGGGACGTTAATATATAGGTTAATGATGTCAAAAGAAGCTAATGTAGCTCCATCTGGGATCGGTACATCTTTAATCTTATTCGCAAATTCATAACTATTCCTGACATTGAATGACTTTTTGTAAGTATATGCTGCTCTTAATCTCTTGTTGCATCACGGTTCAGTTTGTAATTGGGACACGACATATTATTAATAATCGATCGAATCGGTTCCCCTTTCTTGTGCAACTTAATTTGTGAACGAAGCACAAGAATGGACGGGTTCATCATTTTTAATCTACGCTTCTGTTTAACATGCGGAAACAAACATATATTGATGTCAGTTACTTTCCTTGTATCTGATTGGAATTAGTTCACAGGATTTCTCATAACTTTTTCGGTTTTTTGTTTTTTTTTATGTAATCGCAATCACAAATTTGCGAATGGGATTAAAGCTGTACCGATCCCAGGTGGAGCTACACTGGCTTCTATTGACATCATTACCCTCTATATTAACGTCCTAATAAACGATACGTTTGAAATTATAAGGAGGAACTTGCTAACACATAGGAAGATTACTCAGGGTGAGATAACAGAAATGTTGGAAATTTTGGAACTTGTGCTGTCATTTAATTATTTTAAGTTTAACAACAAGATTTTTTATCAGAAGGACGGGCTCGCAATGTGCTAAGTCTGCGTAAGCAGAAGAAACTAACGATCAAAGTCCGAAAACAATTTATTGGACTGTTCAATTAACCAAAACAAATTCTCCAAGTATAACACCAACACAAAATAGAGATCCGTCTTCGAATCACAACTACATACAAGAATAATACAGAAAACAATAGAAATAATTTGCTACTAGTCTCCGCCAGAGACTTCTCCGATATACCAAGCCTAATCCAGAGATCAGCGAGAAGATCCAAGCCGGGTTGCCGGGGCGGCAGCTATCCGAGTCTTCTGGCGGTCGATGAACTGCCGATGTGCGGCCGAGCACCGGCCTTTATAGCGCTTCGGCGGATCAGTGCCTCGGAACTATTTTCCATCACGTGGTTCGACGTGTGAAAATAGTTCCGGGATCTGCAGCGACCTCTTCCTTATGTTTATGTGGACCGGTAGTGGCCCTGGTGGCAGCTGGAGTCTTTGCAGTGTTGTTGTTGTTGTTTTTGCTTTTGTGGCCGTTCATCAATATTGCCTGTCGGTTGTGTAATGCTTCGGTGTGCCTGCAAGCGAGCAACTCATGGCTGCAGGGTGTCAGTTTAGTTGCTGATACTCTAGGCGCCATGATGTCTGATGGAGAAGGCCACAGCACAATGGCCCGCATCTCGTGGTCGTGCGGTAGCGTTCTCGCTTCCCACGTCCGGGTTCCCGGGTTCGATTCCCGGCAGGTTCAGGGATTTTCTCTGCCTCGTGATGGCTGGGTGTTGTGTGCTGTCCTTAGGTTAGTTAGGTTTAAGTACTTCTAAGTTCTAGGGGACTGATGACCATAGATGTTAAGTCCCATAGTGCTCAGAGCCATTTGAACCATTTTGAACCACAGCACAATGGGCAACAGTTTGTCTGGTACTTTGGTACTTTAGCTGAGATATTTATAAATGAGCTAGATAATCTTTTTTGAACAAAATCCGGAAGTCAGCGAGAAAAATGTCTATTACAGACGATATGTAGATGATATTGCACTACTGCACAAACGAGACGAAAATGAAATATGCGGGATAGCAGAAAGGACTTTGATAAATTTTACATCGGTCGGACAGGAAGAAATTTCCAGACTCGTTTTAGAGAACATACATATAATCAAAATAAGAGTACTTTCGTTACACATTTGGATAGAGAAAGACATTCGGTAGGACGTATAGATAGTAATATGAAAGTGCTGCATTTGGCCCCACTGGGGCAGTTAATGTACCTGCTCGAAGAAATGGAGATTTATGTGCACAGGAAACAACAACCGGAATTACTGCTGAATGAACAGAACTAGTTTAACCTGAATGCTTACCTTGACATATTCAGAGACCTACCAGTTTGAGTAGCGTGGAGCACCGCACCGGATTGGCGTGTGCCGGCCGCCGGCGATGAGGAGACTGAGCCGTCCTCCGTGAACTCAACCACAGGAAAACAAGGAAGTGATGCAAGGAAGACACGATGTATTCGCCATCGATACTGCAATGAATACGCAGGCAATGATGTGGGGGGATAAGCTAGTAATAAATTAAACCGGAGCACACATAAACTTGTTTTCACTGTGTTGGCGTTACCACAGAGTGGTCATACTCAACGATTAGTTTCATTAACAATTCAGAGAAAAGAATTAGCACTGCATTTACTCACCCTGTATGGTCGCATCCGTGTTTCGCGACATCGCGGTGAACGCACATCGGCAGCGCGTATTCGTCATAGCCATACTGGCGTATCACCCGGCGTGATGGTATGGGGTGCCATTGGTTACACGTCTCGGTCACCTCTTGTTCGCATTGACGGTACTTGGAACAGTGGACGTCACATTTCACATGTGTTACGACCCGTGGCTCTACCTTTCATTCGATCCCTAAGAAACCCTACATTTCAGCAGGATAATGCACGACCGCATGTTGCAGGCCCTGTACGGGCCTTTCTGGATACAGAAAATGTTCGACTGCTGCCCTGGTCAGCACATTCTCCAGATCTCTCACCAATTGAAAACGTCTGGTCAATGGTGACCGAGCAACTGTCTCGCCATAATACGCCAGTCACTACTCTTGATGAACTGTGGTATCATGTTGAAGCTGCATGGGCAGCTGTACCTGTACACGCCATCCAAGCTCTGTTTGACTCAATGCCCAGGCGGATCAAGGCCGTTATTATGGCCAGAGGTGGTTGTTCTGAGTACTGATTTCTCAGGATGTATGCACCCAAATTGCGTGAAATTGTAATCACATGTCAGTTCTAGTATAATATATTTGTGCAACGAATACCCGTTTATCATCTGCATTTCTTCTTGGTGCAGCAATTTTAATGGCCAGTAGTGTAATTGCATTGCAGTCATGTTCCTTGATTCTGGTCCAGAACTGGGGCGCAACTTTCATATTATTACCAAAATATCACTTTAAATGAAAGTAAATTAATGACACATGGGAGATATTTATAGAATAGTATGTAACGTTACAACTAGCCACACCCTCACATTCTTAAGACAATCCATGGTGGCCCAAAACCCAGATTTGGGCCTCTGTGTATACGCTGTGTGAGCGTGGATCGGCTCCAGGGCCATTTTTACAGTTTTAGAGCGAAGCGTTAACCGTCGGCACACGGACCGTGCTGTCGAATGTTAACGTTGAGCGTGCCAAGTTCAACGAGGACCCCCAACGTGGTGTACGCGATCGCAACGCACTCCAGCGGAGGTTGAGGGATGTTTCTAGTTCGTAAATCACACTGTTTACTCAACGGGCGCGCGTAAAATTCCCACGATAGCTCTATTAAAACGGACATTTCCTCCATCGTCCACGAAAAGGACACAGGCTTATAAAAGTTCCGTAACAAACAGTGTGGTACAAATTTTGAATACTTCTCCGCATAAGATAAACATTATTTCATCATTCCCACATTCGAGTGAAACCCCAAGGTCAGTCTTACTTGATCACTGTTCCTACCCAGTAGCAGAATCTTTGCGACATGTGAATTACGAAGCGTAAAAGAAAAAGCAGCAAAATATATTTATACAAGTAGCGCAAGCTGTCCTGTAGATTAAGCGAATTGAACAGAGTCACCCCTCAAAAAAAAGGTGAACTTATATTTATATAACATCAAATATTATAGTATATACTTATATTAAACTAATAATAAAGTACCAGAACTTAATAAAAACGCGAATGTTAGGAGAAAAAAAAAATTGGTAATGTCAGGACGCGAACCACCGCCCCATCTAAGACATTGCAACGCTACTCATTACGGTACACCAACAACACACACCTCGCATCTAAACGTATTATTTAACCCTTGCTGAAAACCTTAATCGTAGATATGTTACTAATTGAAATTTAATTATAATAAATTGTACCAGGAACAATCCGTTTTGGGTGGATCTTCAGTGTGTCGCTGCCTTCAAGTAGCCTACTCTCATAATACGCAAGTTACACTAATTCTTTGGCCACGAATATGATGTATCTCATTATTTTATCTGATCGAATCACACAGTTAACAACGGGTTTTCCAGTGATTCTCAATTTGCTGGTGCTCAGAAACGGCATATATACATTTTTTTTTTTTGGTCATCAGTCTACTGACTGGTTTGATGCGGCCCGTCACGAATTCCTTTCCTGTGCTAACCTCTTCATCTCAGAGTAGCACTTGCAACCTACGTCCTCAATTATTTGTTTGACGCATTCCAATCTCTGTCTTCCTCTACAGTTTTTGCCCTCTACAGCTCCCCCTAGTACCACGGAAGTCATTCCTTCATGTCTTAGCAGATGTCCTATCATCCTGTCCCTTCTCCTTATCAGTGTTTTCCACATATTCCTTTCCTCTCCGATTCTGCGTAGAACCTCCTCATTCCTTACTTTATCAGTCCACCTAATTTTCAACATTCGTCTATAGCACCATATCTCAAATGCTTCGATTCTCTTCTGTTCCGGTTTTCCCACAGTCCATGTTTCACTACCATACAATGCTGTAGTCCAGACGTACATCCTCAGAAATTTCTTCCTCAAATTAAGGCCGGTATTTGATATTAGTAGACTTCTCTTGGCTAGAAATGCCTTTTTTGCAATAGCAAGTCTGCTTTTGATGTCCTCCTTGCTCCGTCCGTCATTTGTTATTTTACTGCCTAGGTAGCAGAATTCCTTAACTTCATTGACTTCGTGACCATCAATCCTGATGTTAAGTTTCTCGCTGTTCTCATTTCTACTCCTTCTCATTACCTTCGTCTTTCTCCGATTTACTCTTAAACCATACTGTGCACTCATTAGACTGTTCATTCCGTTCAGCAGATCATTTAATTTTTCTTCACTTTCACTCAGGATAGCAATGTCATCAGCGACTCGTATCATTGATATCCTTTCACCTTGTATTTTAATTCCACTCCTGAACCTTTCTTTTATTTCCATCATTGCTTCCTCGATGTACAGATTGAAGAGTAGGGGCGAAAGGCTACAGCCTTGTCTTACACCCTTCCTAATACGAGCACTTCGTTCTTGATTGTCCACTCTTATTATTCCCTCTTAGTTGTTGTACATATTGTATATGACCCGTCCCTCCCTACAGCTTACCCCTACTTTTTTCAGAATCTCGAACAGCTTGCACTATTTTTATATTGTCGAACGCTTTTTCCAGGTCGACAAATCCTATGAAAGTGTCTTGATTTTTCCTTAGCCTTGCTTCCATTATTAGCCGTAACGTCAGAATTGCCTCTCTCGTCCCTTTACTTTTCCTAAAGCCAAACTGATATACATATAGGCTTGAAACGAATGCCAACGTGGCGCCTCACAACTATGTACCGAAGGAATACGGCGTGCGTGTGACGTAGGTGGCGTTGTGCCATCTCATTGATCAACGCACAGACGCACACTCAGAATATCTGACATGCCAGATATTGCTCTGCACGTTCGAAAAGACTGTTCCACGCTATGACGTCAGAAACTCGGCACGCTCAACGTTCGGATGCACGGTCCGTGTGCCGACGGATTTACTCTGCACTCCTATGACTCACGACCCATTATGCACGAGATAATATGACGAAGCTTCAAGCGACCTACGACTGCTTTTGAATGTTAATGACAATAGACGAACGGTGCACCACTGCGGCGCAATGGATTGGAGCACATTATAAGCTGGTTCTGTATTACGGACTGTTCCTCTTTCTCTCCCAGCACACGGAGAGCGGTCGCGAGGCCACGTCGAGCTGGCCATATTGAGCGACTGGCTTCGCGGCGCCCCGGGGTGCAGCGAGCCATTGTGTCGGCGAGGTGGGCCCGCATTCCTGCCTGACCCCACGCCCCCGCACCCCCGCCCCCGCCGCCCGCACGGCAGAACGCGGCGCTTTGACGGACCCCCTGGCACTGCACTCGATTACCGCCGCCGCCGCTGCTGCTATTGTCGGGGCGGCACGCCTTGTGCCGCGCACCCCACTGGGCGGGTCACACTGGCGCTCCACTCACATTCGGCATCCATAGTAGTGTTCAGCCTCCGGCAGCACTATTGTATGCGCAGGAGATTAGAAACCGCTAGCTCTGCAGGTGTGTAACACGAATTGTGAAACATCCTGTACTTTGTCCACGTCTTCTTCCATTGTGACGTCGGCATACGCATCTGAACTATCATTGTCGGCGTTGGTTTGCTATAGAATACGATGAGAACATTCCTATCACTGAACTGAGCACAGTAACACACTCTACATCTACATCTACATCCAAACTCCGCAAGCCACCTGACGGCGTGTGACGGAGGGTACCTTGGGAAATGCCTGAAATCACCTCTGTTTTACTCGATGACTTTCCGTCAGTTACTACGAACTGTGACCTCTCTGACAGCAAATCACAAATCCAGTCACATAACTTGGACGATATTCCATAAGCACGCAATTTCACTACGAGCGGCTTTTGTGGTACAGTGTCAAGAGCCTTCCGGAAATCCAGAAATACGGAATCGATCTGAAATCGCTTGTCAATAGCACTCAACGCTTCATGTGAATAAAGAGCTCGTTGTGTTTGACAGGAACGATGTTTTCTAAACCCATGTTGACTCTGTGTCAATAAGCAATTTTCTTTGAGGTAATTCATGATGTTCGAACACAATATACCGGGTCAGTATAAATTTGAAAACTTAATAAATCACGTAATAATGTAGATAGAGAGGTACAAATTGACACACATGGTTGGAATGACATGGGGTTTTATTAGAACCGAAAAAGTACAAACATTCAAAAAATGTCCGACAGATGGCGCTTCATCTGATCAGAATAGCAATAATTAGCATAACAAAGTAAGACAAAGCGAAGATGATGTTTTTTATAGAAGAAATGCTCAATATATCCACCATCATTCCTCAACAATAGCTGTAGTCGAGGAATAATGTGAACAGCACTGTAAACCATGTCCGGAGTTATGGTGAGGCATTGGCGTCGGATGTTGTCTTCCAGCATCCCTAGAGATGTCGGTCGATCACGATACACCTGCGGCTTCAGGTAACCCCAAAGACAACAATCGCACGGACTGAGGTCTGGGGACCTGGGAGGCCAAGCATGACAAAAGTGGCGGCTGAGCACACGATCATCACTAAACGACGAGCGCAAGAGATCTTTCACGTGTCTAGCAATATGGGGTGGTTCTAATAAAACCCCATGTCATTCCAAGCATGTGTGTCAATTTTTACCTCTGTGTCTACATTATTCCGTGATTTATTAAGTTTCGAAATTTATACAGACTTTTTGATCAACCGGTATGTTCTAAAATCCTGCTACATATCGATGTTAACGATATGGGCCTCTAATGTAGTGGAACTCCTACTGTCTTTCTTGAATATTGGTGTGACCAGTGCAGCTTTCCAGTCTTTGGGTACGGATCTTTCGTCGAGCGAACTGTTGTATGTTATTGTTAAGTATGGAGTTAATTTATCAGCACACTCCGAAAGGAACCTAACTGGTATAAAGTCTGGACCAGAAGACTTGCTTTTATTAAGTGATTTCAGTTGCTTTGGCGCAGCTCGGAGGCGAAGTACTTCGACTGCGCTGGCCACTCCGTTTCGCGCGTTCTGGAGGGCCGGACACGTCCTCTGTATCGGAAGCTACCGTACAATTAAGAAAGCTATGTCGAGTGTTGTAAAGGACAGTATAAAGTGTGTGATTATTTAAAATATAATGAAACAGGATACAGTAATGAGAAGTGTCGCCTACCACCATTGGTAGTACTACAGATCTCGCCTTCTATAGATACGGACACTAACCTGGGCATCGATAAAAAGCACAACACAGGTTCGAGATGACAGCATAGCAGCCTCCGCCAAAGAAGATCCCACGACCGACGAACTGTCTTCTGCGCTGGAGATACAACTTTAGAAGGCGACAGGTTTGTAGAAAAAACGTTTAGGGACTCTTATTCTACATCTACATCCATACACCGCAAGCCACCTGACTGTGTGTGACGGAGGGTACCTTGAGTACCTCTATCGGTTCTCCCTTCTGTTCCAGTTTCGTATTGTTCGTGGAAAGAAGGATTGTCGGTATGCCTCTGTGTGGGCTCTAATCTCTCTGATTTTATCCTCATGGTCTCTTCGCGAGATATACGTAGGAGGGAGCAATATACTGCCTGACTCCTCGGTGAAGGTATGTTCTCCAAACTTCAACAAAAGCCCGTACCGATCTACTGAGCGTCTCTCCTGCAGAGTCTTGCACTGGAGTTTATCTATCACACCCGTAACGCTTTCGCGATTACTAAATGATCCTGTAACGAAGCGCGCTGCTCTCCGTTGGATCTTCTCTATCTCTTCTATCAACCCTATCTGGTACGGATCCCACACTGCTGAGCAGTATTCAAGCAGTGGGCGAACAAGCGTACTGTAACCCACCTCCTTTGTTTTCGGATTGCATTTCCTTAGGATTCTTCCAATGAAACTCAGTCTGTCATCTGCTTTACCGACGATCAACATTATATGATCATTCCATTTTAAATCACTCCTAATGCGTACTCCCAGATAATTTATGGAATCAACTGCTTCCAGTTGCTGACCTGCTATACTGTAGCTAAATGATGCGGGATCTTTCTTTCTATGCATTCGCAGCACATTACGCTTGAGATTCTATTGCCATTCCCTGCACCATGCGTCAATTCGCTGCAGATCCTCCTGCATTTCAGTACAATTTTCCATTGTTACTACCTCTCGATATCCGTAAAAAGCCTCAGTGAACTTCCGATGTCATCCACATGGTCATTTATGTATATTGTGAATTGCAACGGTCCTACGACACTCCCCTGCGGCACACCTGAAATCACTCTTACTT
This sequence comes from Schistocerca cancellata, assembly GCF_023864275.1. Taxonomy (NCBI): domain Eukaryota; kingdom Metazoa; phylum Arthropoda; class Insecta; order Orthoptera; family Acrididae; genus Schistocerca; species Schistocerca cancellata. The sequence goes on from NC_064635.1 coordinate 179,676,597, forward strand.
CGGAAGATTTCTCTCCATTGAGAATGACATGCTACGTTCTATTATCTAGGAACTCTTCAATCACACCATTGGTCTGATAGTCCAAATGCACTTACTTTGTTCATTAAACGACTGTGGGAAACTGTATCGAACGCCTTGCGGAAGTCAAGAAACACGGCATCTACCTGGGAACCCGTGTCTATGGCCCTCTGAGTCTCGTGGACGAATAGCGCGAGCTGGGTTTCACACGATCGTCTTTTTCGAAACCCATGCTGATTCCTACAGAGTAGATCTCTAGTCTCCAGAAAAGTCATTATACTCGAACATAATACGTTTCCAAAATTCTGCAACTGATCGAGGTTAGAGATATAGATCTATATTTCTGCACATCTGTTCGACTCCCTTCTTGAAAACGGTGATGACCTGTGCCTTTTTCCAATCATTTGGAACGCTACGCTACGCTCTCTCAGCTGTACTTGCCTATCATAATGAATGCTACTCCTATTATACCATTTTCTGCTGTTGCTGATACTACCCTACATTCGTCTTATCAGATATACCTAGAATGAGATTTTCACTCTGCAGCGGAGTCTGCGCTGATATGAAACTTCCTTGCAGATTAAAACTGTGTGCCGGACCGAGACTCGAACTCGGGACCTTTGCCTTTCGCGGGCAACTGCTCACCAATTGAGCTACCCATGCACGACTCACGCCCCGTCCTCACAGCTTTACTTCTGCCAGTACCTCGTCTACTACTTTCCAAACTTTACAGAAGCTCTCCTGCGAACCTGGCGGAACTAGCACTCCGGAAAGAAAGTATAGTGCGGAGACATGGCTTAGCCACAGCCGGGGGGGATGTTTCCAGAATGAGATTTTCACTCTGCAGCGGAGTGTGCGCTGATATTCGCAGGAGAGCTTCTGTAAAGTTTGGAAAGTAGGAGACGAGGTACTGGCAGAAGTAAAGCTGTGAGGACGGGGCGTGAGTCGTGCATGGGTAGCTCAGTTGGTGAGCACTTGCCCGCGAATGGCAAAGGTCCCGATTTCGAGTCTCGGTCCGGCACACAGTTTTAATCTGCCAGGAAGTTACCTACACCTACTTTTTCCCATTTCACTTCACTTTTCACATATTTCACTTTTGCTCCTACGTTAAAACTTCTGACATTTCAAGGTCCAAACGGGAGACTAGTATGCCACCGAGCGAAGTGCCGCAGTGATTAGCACAATGGGCTCGCCATTCGGGAGGACGACAGTTCAAATTCGCCTACCGCCGTCCTCATTGAGGTTTTCCGAAATTTCCCTAAATCGCTTCAGGTAAATGCCCGAAGTGTTCCTTTGAAAGGCATGGCCGACTTTCTTCGCTCACTCCATTCGACCGATGACCACTCTGTTTCGTCCCTCCCCCAAATTAACCAACCCGCCAATCTTTTGCCAATGGAGATCATAATGATACTTTCCAGTTACAGGCCACATGTTCTGTGCAGTGGTTTCCATTGCCTTCTGCATCCTCAAGCCGTTGATCATTGCTGATTCCTCAGCATTCAAGGGCAGTCTGCCATCCCAAGGGCAACAGAGTACCCTGAATCTCTGTCCGCTTATTCGACATCTATGTCAAAACCGTTGGCAGGATGACCGAGTCTGAACATGGTGCTACAGTCCGCGAACGTGTGATCCGACACAGCATCCTCGAGGTAGCGAGGATTTCACGAGTGTGCCGTAAACATCAGGAATCAGATGGTTCAAATGGCTCTTAAGCACTACGAGAGTCCCCTAGACTTAGAAGTACTTAAAACTAACTAACCTAAGGACATCACATCACACACATCCATGAACGAGGCAGGATTCGAATCTGCGACCGTAGCAGCCGCGCGATTCCGGAATGAAGAGCCTAGAACCGCTCGGCCGGCCATCAGGAATCCGGTGAAACATCAAATCTTCGACATCGCTGCAGCCAGAAAAATATCCTCCAAGAAAGGGACCATCGACGACTGAAGAGAATGGTTCAACGTCACAGAAGTGCAACCCTTCCGAAAATTGCTGTAAATTTGAATGTTGAGCTATCAACAACTGTCAGCGTGGGTCCCGTTCAACGAATCATCATATACAGGGTGTTACAAAAAGGTACGGCCAAACTTTCAGGAAACATTCCTCACGCACAAAGAAAGAAAATATGTTATGTGGACATGTGTCCAGAAACGCTTACTTTCCATGTTAGAGCTCATTTTATTACTTCTCTTCAAATCACATTAATCATGGAATGGAAACACACAGCAACAGAACGTACCAGTGTGACTTCAAACACTTTGTTACAGGAAATGTTCAAAATGTCCTCCGTTAGCGAGGATACATGCATCCACCCTCCGTCGCATGGAATCCCTGATGCGCTGATGCAGCCCTGGAGAATGGCGTATTGTATCACAGCCGTCCACAATACGAGCACGAAGAGTCTCTACATTTGGTACTGGGGTTTCGTAGACAAGAGCTTTCAAATGCCCCCACAAACGAAAGAGCGTGGAGGCCATGGAATTGGTCCGCCTCTACCGATCCATCGGTCACCGAATCTGTTGTTGAGAAGCGTACGAACACTTTGACTGAAATGTGCAGGAGCTCCATCGCGCATGAACCACATGTTGTGTCGTACTTGTAAAGGCACATGTTCTAGCAGCACAGGTAGAGTATCCCGTATGAAATCATGATAACGTGCTCCATTGAGCGTAGGTGGACGAAACTAAAATGAGCTCTAACATGGAAATTAAGCGTTTCCGGACACATGTCCACATAACATCTTTTCTTTATTTGTGTGTGAGGAATGTTTCCTGAAAATTTGGCCGTACCTTTCTGTAACACCCTGTATATGGGCTTTCGGAGCAAAAGGCCCACTCGTGTAACCTTGATGACTGCACGACCCAAAGATTTACGCCTCGCCTGTACCCTACAACACCGACATTGGACTGTTGATGACTGGAAACATGTTGCCTGGTCGGACGGGTCTCGTTTAAAAGTGTATCGAGCCGAGCGGATTGACATGTCCACGTATGGAGACAACCTCACACATTCATGGACCCCGAATGTCAGCAGGGGCTCTTGAAGCTGCTGGGCTCTGTAATGGTGTGGGACGTGAGCAGCTGTAGTGATACGGGACTCCTGTTACGACTAGAAACGACTCTGACAGGTGACGCGTACGTAGCATCCTGTTTGATCACCTACATCCATTCATGTCAATTGCGCATTCCTACGAACTTGGGCAGTTCCAGCAGGACAATTTGACACCCCACACGTCTTTTTTGTTCTTCTAATTCTTTATCACATTTTTCCTTATTTATAACTGCATTTGCTACTGCTGCAGTTCTAGCAGAAAGTGAGCCAATTCTTGCTAAATAAGGTGATGCCATGCATAATAGTGGAAAAATCCACTTTCATGTCTTCTTTCTTTTTTGTTCATTAAATATACAACAATCTTTTTCACAATACAAGGAGTTAATTAAGTAAGTAATTTTTATTTCTGGTTCTTTCTGTTTTGAACATCAGTTAAAAATGATTCAATACTATTTGACTGTTCATTATTGAGTTTAAGTTTAACTGATTTGGGTTTCGGTTTACCTTTTGGAAACAAAGTATAATCCATCGAAAAGTATGAAATATAGTTAAAAATTAATCAAGAATTTTGCTAACTGAAACCATTTTCATCAACATATTTCCCAATTCCTAATTTTCTTTTTCCATACGTTTTTCCTCTAAATGCATTAGCTGTATTTTTTTCTGCTAATGATGCATCACTCGTATGCATTATTTCTTTTGCAGCTGATTGAAGTTTTTGATCAGCTTGATGCATAAATTTTAAATCTTCATGATCTCAGTAAGGAATATCATGTTTTTACACTTCATTTAATTTATTTTTCCTAGATCAACATGTCCTAATGTTTCTTCTAATTTAGTAAAGGGCCCAAATTATAAATATCCTGATAGATGCATTTCTGGCATTATTTAAAGCCCAATTCAGTAATACTTTACCATGTTTTTCACTTTCCTAAAATTTATGTGGTAAATTACTTAAAACTCTAATAAAATATGGAATTCCTTTTAGATTATTGGTTACAAAATGAGTAAATTTGTTTATTTACATTTGCATTCTTCCCACTTTCTTATTATGATAATTTTCATTTACAGTTAATAATTCACCATGAATTACTGTTAATCTATCAATTAAATCTTTAACATCATTCATCCAAATACATTTCACTGGTTTTTCTGAATATTTTTTTACTAAGTCTTCACCAATTTTTGTAATGAATCACTAAATTTCTTCAACAATTGATTATATTGACTTCCACAGCTTGATTTTATTTTATTTGGATTACTTTCCCTACATACTGCATTTGATTTGAATAAAATTCTTACATAATTTTGTAAATGAAGAGAAGGAAATTCTGTTACTAAATCATCCATAGTTATTTGTGTTTTAGCTAAGAGTTTCATTTATACATTTCTCCCCTCGTATTCTTTTAAATCAATTTTCAGTTTACAGCATTGAATTCCAGTGATAATTTGCCAAAAAATTTGGTCTTCCTTATGACTTATAAATTCTAAAATTCTTTCAGATATATTTATTTCCTAACATCTTTTTTCTTTTTCTTTTAATTTTATATCTTTTCCATAATTCTGTAATAAACTATTTATTTCTGATTCGCTTAATGTGTAATCACGTTTAGCAGTGTAATCATCAATCCATTCATATAGTGGAAGATCATTAAATTCATCTAAATAATGTCAGTTATAAGGAATAATTTATTTTTTTTACTTCTCTACTTTCTTCAACTACTTTTAAAACCATACAACTTATTCCTTTAATTGCTTGGTTAACTTTTTCAATTGTATCAAAAATTAGCTGATTTTCTTTTTTGAATTTTTTATTTTGTGTTGTATGCTGTTTTTCCATTTCTTAAACACCTCTTTTAATTGTTCTTTTACTTTTCTATTTCGTTTTTTTATTTAACAATTTCTGGATCAAATTTTTCCCACATTTATTAAGAACACATTTATGATAATAGTTTTTTCTTTATGCTTAATGTTAATGTTTATAATTTATGTTCAATGTTTATCTTTCATGGTTATGTTCAATGTTTGTGTTTTATGTTTGTGTTTATATTTATGATCAACATTTAAAAAATTCTTAAACATTCTCTAGATTTACTTTTATTAATTTTTTTCTCTTATCCATTGTTATGAAACCAAATTTATTTTTATTCCAACATGTAGTACATAGTTCTTTAAATTCGCCGAACTTTAAATCTCCACCAATAAATTCATGTGAAATACGATTTAAATTTGTATCATCTTGCCCAAAAATATTTTTAAAGGTTAAATTATCTGTAACTAATTGTTTTGGAACTTCTGAATATGTTTGACTTAAATAAAAAGAATCTCTTCCTTTTTATCTTGCTCTAGTAAAATCTAATTATACATTGATTTTCGAAAGTAAAATCATGAAAAACTACAACTGAATATTCTCCACATTCATAAAAATGGAATAATTTCCTCATTACTTCCACTAAAACAAACACTTTTTTCCTTAATTTTGTCTTCAATTTTTTCACATTTTTGTATAAATTCTTGATATTTTAATTGGTCAGAAATTTTTGAATAAATATATGGATGATTAACTTTTTTAATTTAATCAGCCAGGTGCTATAATGTACAAAGCGATCACTAACATTATTTTACCACTTCCACTTGGTCCTATGTTGCACATTGAATAGAATTTGGTAAAAGCTTTTTTAACTTCTTTTCTGGAATTCTGATTATTGGTTCCCAATCTGTCGTTTTTATATAAATTTTGCTAATATAAATGAGTAGATCATTTCAATTGAGTGATAATTCTTCTTTTCCTATAAGAGAAACTTATAAATATGTTAGTTTTTATTGTAGTTTTTTAATTCCAAATATTACATCGGAAAATAGTAAATAATATTGTGATGGAGAAACAGTAGAAATTCCGGTTGGTCAATATAGTTTGAAAAATTTAGAAAAACTTATTCATTCTAAAAATTCAAATACTCATATTAAAGTATATAAAATTTTAAATAGAATTGTTATTGAAAGTGGTAAAAAATTAAATGATACTGCAAGCTTTTTAGAATTTAATAATCAATTTACTGAACATAAAAAAAGTTCTATCAAAGATTTATTTAAAATTATTACTTTTGAATTATATAAAATATAATAAATAATAAATTAAAAAATTAAAATATTATATAAATTTTGATTTGTCAGATGGAAACCAAATCATCTAATAAAAATTCCAATTTTCAATACTATTCAAAATTTAGAAATAACTGTAACTGATAAAACTTAAAATTTAATTGACTTTAATGGTGCTAATGTACCAGTAATTTAAAAAAGAATTAATATATTTCTTCTTTATTAAATCGTGAACCAAATCCAAAATTATCAATTTAACTCATTTCCTGTTAATGAAAAAAATAATTTAAATCTTCCTACCAAGGGATCGGAAATTAATATTAATATTCATGATGGCTATATTCATCCAAATTTTTCACAGCTTTATATGACCTTTGATGTTATTCTCACAGATGGAACTGATTTTTCTGCATATAATGGTAAATCAAATATTAAATCGATTGATAATTATGTTTTAACATTGTTTGATGTCATTGCAATTAAAAAAGGAAGTAATATTTTATCTAGAATCGGACACGATTTACTACTTCTTCAACTCTTATTCATTTTAAATCTTCTCTTTCAAATGAATAAAATGTGGAAGGTCATATTCTTAACAATGGAATAATTAAAACTAAACAAAATGTAGTTCTTTATGCTTTGGAATCATTTGGTGGAATTTTTAAAAATTATATATAAATTATCTTTGAAGATGATTTTCACTTGGAATTCTAGAAAAGATCAGTAAGATTCTATTCTTCATTGGACTACAGATAATAATTCTACTCTTCCAAAGGAAGCTAAAATTGTTGTTCAGAGTATGGAATTGCAGTCCCAGTTGTTAAATATGGACCAGAATATTCACTTGAATTAGGAAGAGAAAGACTTAAAAATTCAAAATTTTCAAATTTCTTTCTTCAAACTTCAAACTACTGAATTTGCTGGATTACAGGGAGGAATAAATTTTGAACTAGATATTACTAATTACTAATATTCGACAGAATTTGATAATCCTTATTTTATTTTCATTGTTTTTCAAATTAATCGAAATTACTTAATTCTTCTTTATTTTATCATGTAAAATTACAAAATATCTATGTTACAAATGAAGAAATAAATGTTAACTATAAGAATTACAGAATGCTGATCCACCAAACAACTTCTTCCATAGACATTCAGACACCTAACTGAAAGTGTGTCTAGCAGAGTTGAAGGCGTTATGAAAGAGCAGGGCCTCCAGAACTCATATAAACTGGTATAGGCATGTGTATTCAAATACACGTAAACAGGCAGAATGCGGCTCTGCGGTCGACAACGCCTCCTGTGTATAAGGCAAGTGTCTGGCGCAGTTGTTCGATCTGTTACTGCTGCTACAAAGGCAGGTTATCATGATTTAAGTGAGTCTGAACATGGTGTTATAGTCGGATAACGAGCGATGGGACATAGCATCTCCAAGGTAGCGATGAGGTGGTGATTTTCCCGTATGACTATTTCACGAGTGTACCGAGAATATCAGGAATCCAGTAAAACATCAAATCTCTGACATCACTGTGGACGGAGAAAGTTCCTGCAACAACTGGATCCTTGAAAGTGACAGAAGTGCAACCCTTCCGCAAATTCTGCAAATTTCAATGCTGGGCCATCAACAAGTATTATCATATGAACCATTCAACGAAACATCATCGATACGGGATTTCGTGTACCCTTGATGACTGTGCGGCACAAAGCTTTATGACTCGGCTGTTCCCGTCAACACCGACACTGGACTGCTGATGACTGGAAACTGGATGGTCATGTACAGGTATGGAGACAGCCTCATGAAACCATGGAGCCTGCATGTCAACAGGGGACTGTTCAAGCTGGTGGAGGCTCTGCAATGGTGTGGGGTGTGCACAGTTGGAGTGATATGGGACCCCTGATATGTCTAGATACGACGAAATCATCCTGTCTGATCACATGCATTCTTCACGTTCATTGTGCATACCGACAGACTCGAACACTTCCAACAGAACAGTGCGACACCTTACACGTCCATAATTGTTACAGAGTAGCTCCAGGAACGGTCTTCTGAGTTTAAACACTTCCACCGGCCACTGATAGTTATTGAGCATATTTGGGATACTTTGTAATGTGTTGTTCAGATTAGATCTCCACCCCCTCGTACTCTCATTGCGCTATGGACAGCCCCACAGGACTGATGGTGTCGATTGCCTCCAGCACTACTTCAGACATTAGTCGAGTCCATGCCGTGTTGCGGCACTTCTGCATATTCGCGGGGGCCTTACGCGATGTTCGGCACGTTTAACAGTTTCTTTGGCTCTCCAGTATAACTCGCTTTATTTGTTCATGAGACCCAGAAAATATTAGATACAGGCTCCCAGGTAGATGCTATTTTTCTTGACTTCCGGAAGGCGTTCCATACAGTTCCGCACTGTCGCCTGATAAACAAAGTAAGAGCCTACGGAATATCAGACAAGCTGTGTGGCTGAAGAGTTTTTAGCAAACAGAACACAGCATGTTGTTATCAATGGAGAGACGTCTACAGACGTTAAAGTAACCTCTGGCGTGCCACAGTGGAGTGTTATGGGACCATTGCTTTTCACAATATATATAAATGACCTAGTAGATAGTGTCCGAAGTTCCATGCGGCTTTTCGCGGATGATGCTGTAATATACAGAGAAGTTGCAGCATTAGAAAATTGTAGCGAAATGCAGGAAGATCTGCAGCGGATAGGCACTTGGTGCAGGGAGTGGCAACTGTCCCTTAACATAGACAAATGTAATGTATTGCGAATACATAGAAAGAAGGATCCTTTATTGTATGATTATATGATAGCGGAACAAACACTGGTAGCAGTTACATCTGTAAAATATCTGGGAGTATGCGTGCGGAACGATTTGAAGTGGAATGATCATATAAAATTAATTGTTGGTAAGGTGGGTACCAGGTTGAGATTCATTGGGAGAGTCCTTAGACAATGTAGTCCATCAACAAAGGAGGTGGCTTACAAAACACTCGTTCGACCTATACTTGAGTATTGCTCATCAGTGTGGGATCCGTACCAGATCGGGTTGAGACGGAGGAGATAGAGAAGATCCAAAGAAGAGCGGCGCGTTTCGTCACAGGGTTATTTGGTAACCGTGATAGCGTTACGGAGATGTTTAGCAAACTCAAGTGGCAGACTCTGCAAGAGAGGCGCTCTGCATCGCGGTGTAGCTTGCTGTCCAGGTTTCGAGAGGGTGCGTTTCTGGATGAGGTATCGAATATATTGCTTCCCCCTGCTTATACCTCCCGAGGAGATTACGAATGTAAAATTAGAGAGATTAGAGCGCGCACGGAGGCTTTCAGACAGTCGTTTTTCCCGCGAACCATACGCGACTGGAACAGGAAAGCGAGGTAATGACAGTGGCACGTAAAGTGTCCTCCCCCACACACCGTTGGGTGGCTTGCGGAGTATAAATGTAGATGTAGATGTAGAAGTATCCACTATAGATGTGCCCATAATTTTGCTCACTTTCTGAAACTGAGTTCATTTTTTTTACTCCAGGCGATAATCCTGTAACATTACAGAAGTGGAGAACTACAGATATTTACGTCCTTAGTTCAGAAGAATGTGAGCAATATCTGCTGTTCCTTGGTTGATGAATAATTGTCTACAAAAGTATATGATATAGGTAGTATTAGATCAGCACGAGATTCATTATGTGACGTCTCTTTCTCCTCCCTGTAAAACCAAAATAACTCCGCCTTTCGCAATTGACAATAATTTCAAAAGCGTCGAATGAATCATTTCAGACAGGATGTACAGAAAAAAGTTATTTTCTTTAGAATGGGTTTAAAAACCAGTTTATACTCATTATTCATTTCTGATTACGATGTGCCTAGCTGTTAATTGTCCAATTAAGCTTGATTATTAGCGACTGACGCTGTCACTGGGAATAACAAAAGCGCTACGTCACAGCAAACGATGTAACTCTAGTGAAGAGGAGGCTGGATTGTATTGAATCGACAAATTACGGGTGCTCCGTGCTTCTGGGTAATGCAATATTTCAATTAACGATTGCCGCCCCACCTCATGGCACTGCACTGCACAACAATGTTAGTAATGAGGTGGAATCAAGCGCGATTCAATTCTCCTGTCCGTCTGTCAATGTGTCAATGCCGTATCGCGGCTGAGTCACTGAAATAACGCAGCGTAACTGTGGCCATCGCGAGGAACCGAGAACGTTTTCAGAACAGGGGATATAGGATAAGTGCAATGGAGAAGGATCGAGAAAGAAACCATTCCAGCAGTTTGTGGTGACTAACGTCGAATATCGCAAGCAGTAGCCTTAATAAGTATGTGATTTCCCTCTGAGACATGTAAACAGCCTTCACTGACGCTTTTCCAGCTTGAGGAAAGCAGCAGGTTTCAGACATCTGATGTCATGTAGTTACTCGGCAACGAGAACTGTATATGTGGCAGTGGTAGTGTTGGTTGGTTGGTTCGGAGTCATGGTCATCAGTCCCTTTCTCCTGACGCAAACAAGGCTCAATGTAAAATAACCCCCTAATATAATTTGGGAAAGTAAAAGCGGTAAAAGAAATGGGAAACTACACCGAAAGAGAAAACGAAAGAACAGAACAAAAGGGGAAAAAGTACACCACACGGAAAAGTAGAGGAAGGTATTAAAAGCATAGAGCAGATGGTCTGTGCTGGATGATCACAAGAATAAAAAAGGACAAGACAGCCACTCCAGAACAGATAAACTGTCCAGCCCAAAAAGACAAGGTGAGATGAACACACATAGGGATAAAACAAACAACAAGGCAAACAAAATTCAAAGAAATGGTGACAAAGAGTTAAATCGGAGGGAGGGTGGAGGCCCCGGAGAGAAGGGCACACGCCCGCCTTCGATAGTACGATAAAAAATAATTAAAAAAATAATAAAAAAATTAAAAAACCTCTCACGGATAAAACGTAAAACTAAATCTGCTGTTGAGAAGGGTGTTTTCCTAAGGAAATGGTTTTCTTATTAATGTATTTCATCTGCAGATATAGGAGATGTACTACGTTTTTCTTTTTCTTGGTGCGTAACGCGTGAATATGAGACATTGCGCTGGTTTGTCATCTAACTTCACACACTCATTTCAGAGCTACAAACTTTGTGAAATAATGACTAAAACGAGGAAACTGGTAGAGACCTGCATAGATGGACCGGAATTTTTGTCAAAATGACAGATGTAGAAGCCATTTCGTATTCCCACGTCGGGACCATGAGATATTGCGTGTACAGGGCATATCCCAGAACCTTTCAGGTAACTCTGGAAACTAACATATCCACCTAGTGTAAACCGAATGGTGCAGTTGTGTAATATTAACTTGGTATTGCCAGAAAGTCAAACGCTTTATGTTTTTTTTCCTTTAATTGACGAAATTAATGTGTTCATTTGAATCTTCTTTCAGCGGAGACCTTCAATTAATCTCATTTTTAATATTATGCAGCTCTCCATTTCAATGAAGGCAGCAGAGGATCAAGTAGGTAAAAAGACGAGGGCTAGTAGAAATCCTTGGGTAACAGAAGAGATACTGAATTTAATTGATGAAAGGAGAAAATCCAAAAATGCAGTAAGTGAAGCAGGCAAAAAGAAATATAAACATCTCAAAAATGAGATCGACAGGAAATGCAAAATGGCTAAGCAGGGAAGGCTAGAGGACAAATGTGAGGATGTAGAGACTTATCTCACGAGGGGTAAGATAGATACTGCCTATAAGAAAATTAAAGACACCTTTGGAGAAAAGAGAACCACTTGCATGAATATCAAGAGCTCATATGGAAACCCAGTTCTAAGTAAAGAAGGGAAAGCAGAAAGGTGGAAGGAGTATATAGAGGGTCTATACAGGGGCGATGTTCTTGAGGATAGTATATTGGAAATGGAAGAGGATGTAGATGGAAATGAAATGGGAGATATAATACTGCGTGAAGAGTTTGACAGAGTACTGAAAGACCTAAGTCGAAACAAGGCCCCAAAAGTAGACAACATTCCATTAGAACTACTGACAGCCTTGGGAGAGCCAGTCCTGACAAAACTCTACCATCTGGTGAACAAGATGTATGAGACAGGCGAAATTCCCTCAGACTTCAAGAAGAATATAATAGTTCCAATCCCAAAGGAAGCAGGTGATGACAGATGTGAAAATTACCGAACTATCAGTTAAATAAGTCACAGTTGCAAAATACTAACGCGAATTCTTTACAGAAAATGGAAAAACTGGTAGAAGCCGACATCGGGGAAGATCAGTTTGGATTTTTTAGAAATGTTGGAAGACGTGAGGCAATACTGACCCTGCGAGTTATCTTAGAAGAAAGATTCAGGAAAGGCAAACCTACATTTCTAGCGTTTGTAGATTTGTAGACTTACAGAAGGCTTTCGACAATGTTGACTGGAATACTGTCTTTCAAATTCTGAAGGTGGCATGAGTAAAATACAGGGAGCGAAAGGCTATTTACAATTTGTACAGAAACAAGATGGCAGTTATAAGAGTCGAGGGACATGAAAGGGAAGCAGTGGTTGGGAAGAGAGTGAGACAGGGCTGTAGCATCTCCCCGATGCTATTCAATCTGTATATTGAGCAAGCAGTAAACGAAACAAAATAAAAGTTCGGAGTAGGTATTAAAATCCATGGAGAAAAAATAAAAGCTTTGAGGTTGGCCGATGACATTATAATTCTGTCAGAGACAGCAAAGGACTTGGAAGAGCAGTTGAACGGAATGGACAGTGTCTTGAAAGGAGGGTATAAGGTGAACATCAACAAAAGCAAAACGAGGATAATGGAATGTAGTCGAATTAAGTCGGGTGATGCTGAGGGAATTAGATTAGGAAATGAGACTCTTAAAGTAGTAAAGGAGTTTTGCTATTTGGGGAGCAAAATAACTGCCCATTGTCGAAGTAGAGAGGATATAAAATGTAGACTGGCAATGGCAAGGAAAGCGTTTCTGAAGAAGAGAAATTTGTTAACGTCGAGTATTGATTTAAGTATCAGGAAGTCGTTTCTGAAAGTATTTGTATGGTGTGTAACCGTATATGGAAGTGAAACATGGACGATAAATAGTTTAGAAAGGAAGAGAATAGAAGCTTTCGAAATGTGATGCTACAGAAGAATGCTGAAGATTAGATGGGCAGATCACATACCTAATGAGGAGGTACTGAATAGAATTGGGGAGAAGAGGATTTTGTGGCACAACTTGACTAGAAGAAGGGATCGGTTGGTAGGACATGTTCTGAGGCATCAAGGGATCACCAATTTAGTATTGGAGGGCAGCGTGGAGGGTAAAAATCATAGGGGGAGACCAAGAGATGAATACACTAAGTGGATTCAGAAGGATGTAGGCCGCAGTATGTACTGGGAGATGAAGAAGCTTGCACAGGATAGAGTAGCATGGAGAGTTGTATCAAACCAGTCTCAGGACTGAAGACAACAACAACAACAACAACATTTCAGTGTCCTCAATTAGGCCCTTAATTAGTCCGTTTTCACAAAGTAATTCAGCTTGGTTCTTAAGATGTGATTATCTCCTAATTAATTTTCTATCAGATTAACGAATTCAAACACAGAAGGCGTTTTGCATAAAGTGGCAGAGCCTGCCCTGATCGCTCGAACTTAGGAGATACTGCGAAGTGTCAGGCATCATATTTTGTATGCGTAGTAAATGATCTGACAGGGACAAATACATGTTTCTGGTTCGTGGATTCTGTTCCACGTCTGTTTGATGATTGGCGTTGTTATTTCAGCTTTGTAAAATTTGTTGAAGAGTTTATACACGCACTAATTTTGTGATATGGTATAGAGTGCGCTAATGTGTAAGAGGTTGACTGAAGTTTTGTGTCAGTTAAATATCGATATGGAATTACACTACTGGCCTTTAAAATTGATACAACAAGAAGAAATGCAGATGATAAACCGGTATTCATTGGACAAATATATTATACTAGAACTGACATGTGATTACATTTTCATGCAATTTTGGTGCATACATCCTGAGAAATCAGTACCCAAAACAACCACCTCTGGCCGTAATAACGGCTGTGATACGCCTGGGCATTGGATTGCGTGTACAGGTACAGCTGCCCATGCAGCTTCAACACGATACCACAGTTCATCAAGAGTAGTGACTGGCGTATTGTGACGAGCCAGTTGCTCGGCCACCGTTGACCAGACGTTTTCAGTTGGTGGGACAGGACAGGGCAGCAGTCGACCATTTTCTTTATCCACAAAGTCCCGTACAGGACCTGGAACATGCGTGCGTGCATTATCCTGCTGAAATGTAGGGATTCGCAGGGATCGAATGGAGGGTACAGCCATGGGTCGTAACACATCTGAAATGTAACGTCCACTGTTCAAAGTGCCGTCAATGAGAACAAGAGGTGACCGAGACGTGTAAGCAATGGCACCCCATACCATCACGCCGAGTGATACGCCAGTATGGCGATGACGAATACACGCTTCCAATGTGCATTCACCGCGATGTCTCCAAACACGGATGCGACCATTGTGATGCTGGAAAATGAACCTGGATTCATCCGAAAAAATGATGTTTTGCCATTCGTGAATTCAGGTTCGTCGTTGAGTACACCATCACAAGCGCTCCTGTCTGTGATGCAGCGTCAAGAGTAACAGCAGCCATGGTCCCGAGCTGATAGTCCATGCTGCTGCAAACGTCGTCGAACTGTTCGTGCAGATGGTTGTTGTCTTGCAAACGTCCCCATCTATTGACTCAGGGATCGAGACGTGGTTGCACGATTCGTTACAGCCATGCGGGTAAGATGCCTGTCATGTCCGCTGCTAGTGATACGAGGCCGTTGGGATCCAGCACGGCGTTCCGTATTACCCTCCTGAACCCACCGATTCCATATTCTGCTTACACTTATTGGATCTCGACCAACGCGAGCAGCAATGTCACGATACGATAAACCGCAATTGCGATAGGCTACAATACCACCTTTATCAAAGTCGGAAACGTGATGGTACGCATTTCTCCTCCTTACACGAGGCATCAGGACAACGTTTCACCAGACAGCGCCGGTCAACAGCTGTTTATGTATGAGAAATCGGTTGTAAACTTTCCTTATGTCAGCACGTTGTAAGTGTCGCCACCGGCGCCAACCTTGTGTGAATGCTCTGAAAAGCGAATCATTTGCATATCACTGCATCTTCTTCCTGTCGGTTAAATTTCGCGTCTGTAGCACGTCATCTTCGTGGTGTAGCAATTTTAATGGCCAGTAGTGTAGAATCAGGGAGATTAAATTTGAATCTTAAGTTGTGGAAGAATAGTGATGCATCGGCCAATAGCACGCAGGCATGATATAACAAAAGAGGGTAAAGGCGACATGTTCAGAGAAGTCACAGAAATCGACAGACTGCGGTTTACATTGAGGTGAGAAACGTCATGGGCTAGCGACATGCACATATACAGATGGCGGTAGTATGGCGTGCCCAAGCTATAAAAGGGCAGAGCATTGGCGGAGCTGCCATGTGCACGCAGGTGATTCACGTCAAAGGGTTTCCGACTTGATTATGGCCGCATGATGGGAATTAGACTTTAATCGCGGAATGGTACCTGGAAGTGGACGCGTGGGACATTCCATTTCGTAAATCGTTTGGTAATTCAAAACTGCGAGATTCACAGCGTCAAGAGTGTACGAGAGTACCAAATTTCGGGCATTACCTCTCACCACGGTTGAGCCGTGGTAAAATTTGCTGTTTTGAAGAGCGCTCCGCAGCGCCTAGTGTGAAACAGTCGCCTTCCGTTTCTGGCGGTGGCACCGTTGTGGCTTTGGTGTCTCCCTCTGGTGGGAAATGGGAAATGTTGCCTGTTCACGTGCATTTAAGGGGCGCTGTGAGCTCGGCAGGGTCCGCCTCGCCTTCCGTATACGCCTCCCGTCCCCCATGCGTCCTCTATGATCTCATTCCTTTCCCCCATCTGCTCCTATTTCTCGAACATATCCACATCCTCTACACCTCCCGCCGTCTTGAACCCCCTCACTTCCTGGTTGCTCCTCTCCTCTCTGATCCCCGCCCCCTGCCACGTCTTCACCGTTGTGTCCCCCCTACCCTCCTACCCACCATCTCTACACCCTACATCTTCTTTCCCAAGGTGGCTTCCATCAACTCCCCCTCCCAGATGATGCCCTCTCTCCCTCCATTTATCCCTCATATCAACTCTGATCCTCACTCCCCCTCCTTTCCTCTGTCCTTTTCCCGGGCTCCCTCTCCCCCCCTTCCATCCTCTTCCTTCCCCACCTCCCCTCTCTTTGCCCCCTGCTCTCCCCCGAGTCCTTTTACATTTCCCTCCTCTGCCTCCTCTCATTCCCCCCCTTTATTAGTCCTCTCCCTCCTTGGTTCCCCCCCTTTTCGCTTTTTCCTCTCCTCCCTCCTTGTTTTTTCCCCTTCTCCAGGTCCCCCCCCCCCCCCCATCTGCCTTTGGATCGGGAGTGCCATATTTGTGCCGCCATTTTCGTGCAGTGTCTTACGGTGTGTTTTTCCAGTGAGTGTTCCGTGTTGTGTCTTTTGGGAAGTGTAGCGAACAGCCATCATACTGTCGCTGGGTGTGAATTTTTTTTATCTCTTGCGAACAGACACCAGCCTGTCGCCATGTTTTTTCATTGTGTGTCTACTATGTTACTTGTCTGATTCCTGTGTATTTTATCAACATTGCCAACCCCTTTTGCTTTCTGTTTTAACTTTCCGTATTTTTGCGCCATTTTACACTTTAAATCACCATTTTATGGCCTGTTTTTTTCTTGTTTCCTTCTTCTTCCTTTTCTAAAAAAAAAGTCTGCAGGCTGTAGAGCAGCGTAGTAAGCTGCTGCCAGCCCGCCCCCTTCGGGGGGAATTGAAAATCAATAAAGAAAAAAAAAACTCGGCAGGGGTCAGTCGGAGTGAGGCTAGGTCAGTCTCGCGTAACCAGTTGCTGGTCTGTCTCTCGTTTGCATTTGTGCGGCAGTTAGTGTCTGTCTGTCGTCGGAGTGCTAGTATGTCTGTCCTTTGGATCAACTTTAAGGCCAGAAAATGAGAGTCTTGCCACTCCGCCAGTAACAGAACTCAGCTAGTGGGCGCCCGGTCGGGTCTGAGTGCCAGCATCTGAGTCTGCGCGTTAGGCCGCCAGTCTGCTCGAGCTGCTGAGGCAACGGTCAGTGGATCAGTCGGTTGGTCGGTCGCGCACTGAGACACGAGGTGACTTGTCCGCCTTGAGCGTCGGTGCATGTGAGGTCGCCACGTGAGTCCAGTGGGCCGCGCCGTATAGCGAGGGGTAGTGGCTTCGCGGTCGACACGAGAGCAACAGGAACGAAACCATGACATCGGTCTGGCCGGGGCGAGCTGCGACGCCGTGAGACGGGAGATCGGCGCGCCTTCCTGCGTCCGTTGAAGCGGCTGGCAGCGGACGGTTCGGGAGAGCGTTTTGGGGGTGCTGCGCCAGGTCTTCGCCAGATATCGCTGTTTATTACATATGTTGTTTCATTTACTTGTTAAATTCTACTCGTTTTCTTGGTGAGGTCACCAGCCGCTTTGTTTTGGGGTCGTCCCACCATTCTTCTCCGTTTGCCCACCCGCGGGAAGGAGGTTATTTGTGTTTTGGGTGGTCCGTTTTTCCCTTGTGGAATTGGGGAGGTTTAGAGCAATCTGCCCCCCCCCCCCCCCCCTGTCAATCTGCCATACGTTAATAGCTGCCTCTGTCATGTTTGTCGGATTCGGTGTTCACGAATTTATCGCTTAAAGGCCGAATTCTTGAAATATGTTTTTAACTTGCGTATCATCTTGCGGGGTGGTATATGTGTAATGTAGAGCATGTTGTACATTTTATGTAAGTCTGCATTTTATGGGTTTTATTTAAATTGTCATTTTAGGCATTTTACGTTATAAGGTTCCCACCCTTCCACCGCAAGAGTCTCGGGACCTTTGCCTTTCGCGGGCAAGTGCTCTACCAACTGAGCTACCGAAGCACGACTCACGCCCGGTACTCACAGCTTTACTTCTGCCAGTACCTCGTCTCCTACCTTCCAAACTTTACAGAAGCTCTCCTGCGAACCTTGCAGAACTAGCACTCCTGAAAGAAAGGATATTGCGGAGACATGGCCTAGCCACAGCCTGGGGGATGTTTCCAGAATGAGATTTTCACTCTGCAGCGGAGTGTGCGCTGATATGAAACTTCCTGGCAGATTAAAACTGTGTGCCCGACCGAGACTCGAACTCGGGACCTTTGCCTTTCGCGGGCAAGTGCTCTACCAACTGAGCTACCGAAGCACGACTCACGCCCGGTACTCACAGCTTTACTTCTGCCAGTATCTCGTCTCCTACCTTCCAAACTTTGCAGAAGCTCTCCTGCGAAACTTGCAGAACTAGCACTCCTGAAAGAAAGGATATAGCGGAGACATGGCTTAGCCACAGCCTGGGGGATGTTTCCAGAATGAGATTTTCACTCTGCAGCGGAGTGTGCGCTGATATGAAACTTCCTGGCAGATTAAAACTGGTAGAGCACTTGCCCGCGAAAGGCAAAGGTCCCGAGTTCGAGTCTCGGTCGGGCACACAGTTTTAATCTGCCAGGATGTTTCACACCCGCCTTAGTTTCACAAGGAGTCCGCAGAAATCCGTTCGCCGTGTAGCTCAACAGCTCAACAGGCCCCCGATGTCGGTCTGACGTGCGTTGCGTCGACGCTCACTCATGAAACCATACAAAATTGAACCACTGCAAGCTCTTCGTGAATGTGACAAACATCAAGCGTGGAGTTTCGTTCTTGGGAAAATGGAGGATGACAGTTTTCTACCACCCTTAGAGTTTCGTGACGAGGCAACATTCCATTTAAATGGATAGGTTAACCGTCATAATGTGAAAATATAGGGTACGGAACCACATTAAGCTGCACAACATGAGAGGGACTCACATGTTTTATGCAGTTTCAGGGGAAAAGGAATACGGATTATTTGTGGCTAAGACGTCAAGTGTGTTTTCGTAACCATTTACAATCTGATTGGCCTCGTGAACTAATTGTTCAAAATAATTTTAAAAAAAGCATTTAGAACAATTACGGAAATTGTTTTTTATCTACAATAGAGTCTGAAAATGTATTTTTGTCGACATACTGAAGGTAGATTGAAGTCACTGCCAACTATAATTGTATGAGTAGGGTACCTGTTTGTGATGAGACTCAAGTTTTCTTTTAACTGTTCAGCAACTCTTCCATCTGAGACCGAGGATCGGTAAAAGGAGCCAGTTATTAATTTATTCCGGCTGTCGCATTTAACCTCTGCTCATACTGAATCACAGGAACTATCTGCTTCAATGTCGCTTGTGAGCTGGAACACACGTTACATAGTTTTTCTTTAAGTTGTGCTTCTTGTTTCTGTTGTAGTGCAGATCATTACAATTACGGCTTTTCCCTCCAAAACCTAGGATGCTTTCTCTGTGACCCTGTAAATACCAGAGCTAAACGATGTAGAACAACAACGTACGTTACAAGTATAGCTTTATGTATTACTTCATTTCCTTATTTCTAACATTTTAAAATTGTACGTCGGCTTTAGATGACATGTCAATCATAGATGACCTTATATTTAGTGAACGTATTTTCAGTCATGTTTTGAACATTGTCCCGCTACACTTTAACTAATGTTTCGCCGCAAGGGATATGGCATTTTAGAGAGTAAATTAATATGGAGTATGTCGTTCTTCTTTTCACATATTCACATACCCATTTCTTCTTTCCTTATTGTCTTTTGGGCATGCAGTTGTAGTAATTAAAGTAGGCACGAATGCCGTGATCAAAAAGAAATGATTAGCGTAGGCTACATTCGCATTCTGTTTACGTAGTTCCTTTCTTGTTGCTCCCATGGCGATGGACTGTTTCTAATGCAATCAGTAAGTTTGAACCGAAGCTAGCGTACAGACAGAGGGATCTATATTTATACTTGCCAGAACTAATTTCATACTGACATAATCGTCGGTATTGCTTTCATTTCCCAAAAGTTATAAATATTGCGGTTTTTAAAAGAAGCTCTGTATTTGGCCGAGATGTCGAAGAAGAAGAAGGTCCCTGACGTACTGGTCGTATCGAGTAAGATGTGGAGACGGCGGTTTGAAAGCGGACAGAAGTAGTGCGAGGAAGGGCGTCCCTTACCTGAGGGATCGCTACCTGGCGAAGGGGCAAGTGTGGCAAATGTCCGGCGTGGCAAACGTCTGGCACTCTCAGCATTTGACATGTGCAGTGGCTTATCTGGTGCTTACATTAACCTGTGATCTTGCAATCTTTATCAATGAGATATGTATTCTCGAATTTTCATTGTGTTGTTGTTGTGGTCTTCAGTCCTGAGACTGGTTTGATGCAGCTCTTCATGCTACTCTATCCTGTGCAAGCTTCTTCATCTCCGAGTATGTACTGCAGCCTACATCCTTCTGAATCTACTTAGTGTATTCATCTCTTGGTCTCCCTCTACGATTTTTATCCTCCACGCTGCCCTTCAGTACTAAATTAATGATCCCTTGATGCCTCAGAACATGTCCTACCAACCGATCCCTTCTCCTAGTCAAGTTGTGCCACAAACTCCTCTTCTCCCCAATTCTATTCAATACCTCCTCATTATTTAAGTGATATACCCATCTAATCTTCAGCATTCTTCTGTAGCACCACATTTCGAAAGCTTCAATTCTCTTTTTGTCTAAACTATTTATCGTCCATGTTTCACTTCCATACATGGTTACACTCCATACAAATACTTTCAGAAACGATTTCCAGACACTTAAATGTATACTCAACGTTAAAAAACTTCTCTTCTTCAGAAACGCTTTCCTTGCCATTGCCAGTCTACATTTTATATCTTCTCTACTTCGACCATCATCAGTTATTTTGCTCCCCAAATAGAAAAATTTCTTTACTACTTTAAGTGTCTCATTTCCTAATCTAATTCCCTCAGCACCCGACTTAATTCGACTACATTCCATTATCCTTGTTTTGCTTTTGTTGATGTTCACCTTATACCCTCGTTTCAAGGCACTGTCCATTCCGTTCAACCGCTCTTCCAAGTCCTTTGCTGTCTTTGACAGAATTACAATGTCATCGGCGAACCTCAAAGTTTTCATTTGTTCTCCATGGATTTTAATACCTACTCCGAACTTTTCTTTTGTTTCTTTTACTAATTGTTCAATATACAGATTGAATAGCATCGGGGAGAGGCTACAACGCTGTCTCACTCCATTCCCAACCACTGCTTCCCTTTCATGTCCCTCGACTCTTATAACTGCCATCTGTTTTCTGTACAAATTGTAAAAAGATTTTCGCTCCCTGTATTTTACCCCTGCAACCTTCACAATTTGAAAGAGAGTATTCCAGTCAACATTGTCAAAATCTTTCTCTAAGTCTACAAATGCTAGAAACATAGGTTGGCCTTTACTTAATCTTTCTTCTAAGATAAGTCGTAGGGTCAGTATTGCCACACGTGTTCCAACATATCTACGGAACCAAACTGATCTTCCCCGAGGTAAGCTTCTAGCAGTTTTTCCAATCGTCTGTAAAGAATTCGCGTTAGTATTTTGCAGCTGTGACTTATTAAACTGATAGTTCGGTAATTTTCACATATTTACTCTACATTAATATTTTTCCGTGTTGCGACTTCTTCCGTCAGTGTAGCTCTGTACAGTTGAACAAATGTTATCGTGTTCCTCTTACTGCTTGCTCTTCACTAACGACACACGCCAGCCCCAGCTACAGTGGAGGTTGTATTTCCGGCTGGCTCAGACCGTTCGCCAGCAGACAAAGCTTTGCTCTGCCTCCGGATTCCGCCCACCAGATGCGTGCCCTTTGTCTGTAGACCGTGAAGGGCCGCCGTGGATTACACCGGATTACCGGAGCGTAGGGGGAGAGCGAGGGGGGGGGGTGGAACGGAGGTTAGGCTGGGGGTGAGAAGACGAGCAACAAGTAGCTGCCAGTGAGAGGGAGCGTGACTGGTGGTGGTTGGGAGGGGGGGGGGGGGGACTGGCTCTGTGTTGTTTATGGCGAGCGACACCGTCCCAACAACCTTGCCGGGCGTCAGCTGCCAGAGGACCCAGACGTTGATACATCAGGTGAGTCACGGCCCTCTTCGACTCGACAAGCGTGCACCTGAGCTAGGCGGGGACTCTTTTGTCACCTGCAGGTAAGGTGACCACCCGTCCCGTTTTTTTCGGGGCAGTCTCGATTTTTGTGTGTCCATCCCGAATTTTTTCAAAGGTAATTCGGGACACCTGTTTGTCCCGAAATTAACAATCATGACCCAATTTGTCCCGAAATTAACGATCATGACCCAATTTGTCCCGAATTAGACATTCATTTCACCTGTATCGGTATATTTTATTATTAGTTTTAGTTATGGTGGGAAATTGTTTGACAAGAGGGTACGACAAATCGTCGAAACAGCTATCAAACTTTTTCTGCTGTGCGATCACGTGTTGGCCGCAGCTCGAACAGCTAATGGGCAGTCATCAGAGACCACGGCAACTGGGAAAAAGTCGCACTCGAACGCATTCGCGCGGTCGAAACGGTCCTAACCGCAACTCGAACACAAGAAGGAAGAAATCTCCATATTTTCTGATAGCCATGGAAGAGGCAGAGGAGGTTTTATGGCAAACATGCAGACGAAATACAAAGTAACTCGAACTAGCGAACAGTAAAATACGCTCTCGTTGACTTTGGCGTCGCCAACGCAGTGTATGCTGGTCTCTAGAACAGGGTGCGATTTGTGCTTCTGTCAGTGGGGGGGGGGGGGGGGATGTCTTAGGGGGTTACTAGATTGGACCGTGGCGTTACGCATGGTTAAACAGCTATTTATAAATAGATGTTAATGCTGAAACTCACTATTGACGCGTATGCATTATCAGAAAAGCCATCCCTTGTTATATCTTTAAAAGTACATTACAGGTAAAGCTTATTTACAAAATCATCTACATACGGGTACAGATATACGATGGGAATTCGAAACGTAGAGGCACATTTGTGCAAAATTATTCTGATGATAGAAAAAAAAATGGCTCTGAGCACTATGGGACTTAACAGCTGTGGTCATCAGTCCCCTAGAACTTAGAACTACTTAAACCTAACTAACCTATGGACATCACACACATCCATGCCCGAGGCAGGATTCGAACCTGCGACCGTGGCAGTCGCGCGGTTCCGGACTGCGCGCCTAGAACCGCGAGACCACCGCGGCCGGCTCTGATGATAGAAAACTGAAACATATTAATAGTCTTAATAGGAAGTCTTATTAAAAACTTTCAATGTTCGGCTCCCATGGAGCTTTACTCCATTGCGTGGGAAATAAACATCCCAGGTTAGGAGGGGATGGTCTGATGCAGAGGGGGGGAAATACCACCCTTCCCCCCCCCCCCCCCGGCAAATCGCACACTGCTCTAGAATACTATCATTTGTCATCTGTGTGCGCCATATTATATCAGACTGATATAATTTTCCCACATGAACAATATATGGACAAGTGACAAAACACAGTTGGCTGTAGAAACCATGAAAGCTGTGGTGTCACCGCCAGACACCACACTTGCTAGGTGGTAGCTTTAAATCGGCCGCGGTCCATTAGTACATGTCGGACCCGCGTGTCGCCACTGTCAGTGATCGCAGACCGAGCGCCACCACACGGCAGGTCTTGAAAGACTGACTAGCACTCGCCCCAGTTGTACGGACGTCTTTGCTAGCGACTACACTGACGAAGCCTTTCTCTCATTTGCCGAGAGATAGTTAGAATGGCCTTCAGCAAAGTCCATGGCTACGACCTAGCAAGGCGCCATTAACCATTTCTAGAGAGAGTCTCACTTGTATCATCAAGAATGCTGTATACAAATGATGGATTAAAGTTAAGTGTTCCAGCAGCTACGTACTTTTCTTAATAGCATTCATTACGTATCCTGTTTCAGACCTAAGCAAGCCTGCGTGAGTTGACGCGTGCATTTCGGCCTCCTCTATAAATTAGTGTACGTTGTGTTGGCTAATCTGCCGACACAACAAAAGCAATGTTAGTAAGTAGAATAAATTATGATGAAACTTGTGTCGAGGTTTTTCATATGTTGTTGAAAAATACAGACTTGATAAAGAAAATTCACAGCACTGATAGATACAGTTGTCCTGATCACACTCATTCATTATGTAAATGTGCTTTTCTTTGTAACAAATTTAATTGATATTTTGTATTTATTACATTTAATTGAAACCTTCTTCTCATATAATAAATAAATATAGCCTACTTTGCAAAATTTTTAATGAGTCCCGGATTTGGGCCTGGGATATATGTTAATGTCCCGAATTTGAGTCTAGAAAATATGGTCACCTTACCTGCAGGGCGGTGCTCTAAGCGTAGCAACAGCGAACTCTCATATTCAATCCTACCACTTGCCCCCTTTACGGACGCTAGATACCTATGCCAATGACAAATAAGTATCTGGTAAATTCGAGATGTGTTCAAAAATTACAGGAATTTCTGATTTTTGGCAAGGATTTCATTTACACTACTGGCCATTAAAATTGCTACACCACGAAGATGACGTGCTACAGACGCCAAATTTAGGCGACAGAAAGAAGATGCTGTTATATGCAAACGATTAGCTTTTCAGAGCATTCACTCGAGTTTGGCGCCGGTGGCGACACCTACAACGTGCTGACATGAGGAAAGTTTCCATTCGATTTCTCACACACAAACAGCAGTTGACCGGCGTTGCCTGGTGAAACGTTGTTGTAATGCCTCGTATAAGGAGGAGAAATGCGTACCATCACGTTTCCGACTTTGATAAAGGTCGGATTGTAGACAATCGCGATTGCGGTTTATCGTATCTACATCTACATACACACTCCGCAATCCACCATACGGTGCGTGGCGGAGAGTACCTCGTACCACAACTAGCATATTCTCTCCCTGTTCCACTTCCAAACAGAACGAGGGAAAAATGACTGCCTATATGCCTCTGTACGAGCCATAATCTCTCTTATCTTATCTTTGTGGTCTTTCCGCGAAATGTAAGTTCGCGGCAGTATAATTGTACTGCAGTCAGTCTCAAATGCTGGTTCTCTAAATTTCCTCTGTAGCGATTCACGAAAAAAACGCCTCGTTTCCTCTAGATGCTCCCACCCGAGTTCCTGAAGCAATTCCGTAACACTCGCGTGATGATCAAACCTACCAGTAACAAATCTAGCAGCCCGCCTCTGAATTGCTTCTACGTCCTCCCTCAATCTGATCTGATAGGAATCCCAAACACTCGAGCAGTACTCAAGAATAGGTCGTATTAGTGTTTTATAAGCGGTCTCCTTTACAGATGAACCACATTTTCTCGAAATTCTACCAACGAACCGAAGACGACTATCCACCTTCCCCACAACTGCCATTACATGCTTGTCCCACTTCATATCACTTCGCAATGTTACGCCCAAATATTTAATCGACGTGACTGTGTCAAGCACTACACTACTAATGGAGTATTCAAGCTTTACGGGATACTTTTTCCTATTCATCTGCATTATTTTACATTTATCTATATTTAGACTTAGCTGCCATTCTTTACACCAATCACAAATCCTGTCCAAGTCATCTTATATCCTCCTACAGTCACTCAACGACACCACAGCATCATCAGAAAACATCCGCACATTGCTACCCACCCTATCCAAAAGATCATTTATGTAGATAGAAAACAACAGCGGACCTACCACACTTCCCTGGGGCACTCCAGATGATACCCTCACCTCCGATGAACACTCACCATCGAGGACAACGTACTGGGTTCTATTACTTAAGAAGTCTTCGAGCCACTCGCATACTTGGGAACCAATCCCTTATGCTCGTACCTTAGTTAGGAGTCTGCAGTGGGGCACCGAATCAAACGCTTTCCGGAAGTCAAGGAATATGGCATCCTTCTGATACCATTCATCCATGGTTCGCAAGATATCATGTGAAAAAAGCGCGAGTTGCGTTTCGCAGGAGCGATGCTTTCTAAAGCCGTGCTGATGCATGGACAGCAACTTCTCTGTCTCAAGGAAATTCATTATATTCGAACTGAGAATATATTCGAGAATCCTGCAACTAACCGATGTTAAGGATATTGGTCTGTAATTTAGAGGATCCGCCCTTCTACCCTTCTTCTATACAGGCGTCACCTGCGCTTTTTTCCAGTCGCTCGGGACTTTACGTTGAGCGAGAGATTCGCTATAAATGCAAGGTAAGTAAGGAGCCAATGCAGTAGAGTACTCTCTGTAAAACCGAATTGGAATCTCATCATTGGTGCTCGCGTTAGTCGAGATCCAATGACTGTTAGCAGAATATGGAATCGGTGGGTTCAGGAGGATAATACGGAACGCCGTGCTGGATCCCAACGGCCTCGTATCACTAGCAGTCGAGATGACAGGCATCTTATCCGCATGGCTGAAACGGATCGTGCAGCCACGACTCCATCCCTCAGTCAACAGATGGGATGTTTGCAGGACAACAACCATCTGCACGAACAGTTCGACGACGTATGCAGAAGTATGGACTGTCAGCTCGGAGATCATGGCTGCGGTTACCCTTGACGCTGCATCACAGACAGGAGCGCCTGCGACGGTGTACTCAACGACGAACCTGGGTGCACGAATGGCAAAACGTAATTTTTTCGGATGAATCCAGGTTATGTTTACAGCATCGTGATGGTCGCATCTGGCTTTGGCGACATCGCGGTGAACGCATATTGGAAGCATGTATTCGTCATCGCCATACTGGCGTATCACCCGGCGTGATGGTATGGGGTGCCATTGGTTACACGTCTCGGTCACCTCTTGTTCGCATTGACGGCACTTTGAACAGTGGACGTTACATTTCATATGTATTACGACCCGTAGCTCTACACTTCATTCGATCCCTGCGAAAGTCTACATTTCAGCAAGATAATGCACGACCGCATGTTGCAGGTCCTGTACGGGTCTTTCTGGATACAGAAAATGTTCGACTGCTGCCCTGGCCAGCATATTCTCCAGATCTCTCACCAATTGAAAACGTCTGCTCAATGGTGGCCGAGCAACTGGCTCATCACAATACGCCAGTCACTACTCTTGATGAACTGTGGTGTGGTATCGTGTTAAAGCTACATGAGCAGCTGTACCTGTACACGCCATCCAAGCTCTGTTTGACTCAATGCTCAGGCTATCAAGGCCGTTATTACGACCAGAGGTGGTTGTTCTGGGTACTGATTTCTCAGGATCTATGCACCCAATGAATACCCGTTTATCATCTGCATTTCTTCTTGGTGTAGCAATTTGATGGCCAGTAGTGTATTTGTCTACATCGTTGTTAACTTCTTTGTAATAGTCCTTAGATTTTATACGCTTATGCTAGTGCTTTTTCCAATATCCGACACACATTCGGAAGTCCATCTTTTTGATATAGGGTGACAATTATTGAACTGCACGAAATAAAATCGACTTCTTAACCGTTTGCATTAGGATGTTCAAACTGTGCCATGCCGCGGGCTATGATGCCAATTACTATGCCCTATAAAGTTTGGTTTAGGGAAGAAGCCCACTTTCATCTTGATGGGTAGGTCAATAAGCAAAATTGCCGCATTTTGGGGATTGTGAATCCGCATTTCGCGATCGAGAAGTCTCTTCACCCTCAACGCGTAACTGACTAATGTGCAGTGTCTAGTCACGGAATAATCGGTGCGATATGCGATATTCCTTGATGACACGGTGGCTACCGAACGGTACGTGATGGTTTTTGAAGATGATTTCATCCCCATCATCCAAAATGACCCTGATTTTGATAAGACACGGCTCGTGCAAAGATCTCATCGAAGCAGGAGAGTGCTTTATGTCGTGGAAGAGCACTTTGGGGAGTGCATTTTGGCTCTGGGGTACCCAGAGGCCACTGGCAAGGGCCTCGATCGGCCGCCTTATTCTCCGGATCTGAACACTTGCGACTCCTTTGTGTGGGGTTATATTAAAGACAAGGTGTACAGCAATAACCCCAAAACCAATGCTGAGCAGAAAATAGCCGTTGAGGAGGTCAACAACAGCACCGATATTCCGACACTTCAGCGGGTCATCTAGATTTTCACTATGTGCTGTGCCACACCATCGGCAATGATGGCAGGCATATCGAACATGTAATAACCTAAATACGAAAATCTGTAGTGACGTTTAGACGATGCATAAAGTGTATGCCCGCCGTAACTAGTAACTAATTTTTTCTGCCCGCATCTCGTGGTCGTACGGCAGCGTTCTCGCTTCCCACGCCCGGATTCCCGGGTTCGATTCCCGGCGGGGTCAGGGATTTTCTCTGCCTCGTGATGGCTGGGTGTTGTTTACTCTCCTTAGGTTAGTTAGGTTTAAGTAGTTCTAAGTTCTAGGGGACTGATGACCATAGATGTTAAGTCCCATAGTGCTCAGAGCCATTTGAACCATTATTGAACTAATTTTTGTTTCCTTTCATATAGTTCAATAATTGGGACCCTGTAGTTTTTCACGGATGGTTTCTCACTGGTAGAAGCCGACCTCGGGGAAGATCAGTTTGGTTCCGTAGAAATGTTGGAACACGTGTGGCAATACTGACCCTACGACTTATCTTAGAAGAAAGATTAAGGAAAGGCAAACCTACGTTACTGGCATTTGTAGACTTAGAGAAAGCTTTTGACAATATTGACTGGAATACTCTCTTTAAAATTCTGAAGGTGGCGGGGGTAAAATACAGGGAGCGCAAATCTTTTCACAGTTTGTACAGAAAACAGATGGCAGTTATAAGAGTCGAGGGGCATGAAAGGGAAGCAGCGGTTGGGAAGGGAGTGAGACAGGGTTGTAGCCTCTCCCCGATGTTGTTCAATCTGTATATTGAGCAAGCAGGAAAGGAAATAAAAGAAAAATTCGGAGTAGGAATTAAAATCCATGGAGACGAAATAAAACCTTTAACGTTCGCCGATGACATTGTAATTCTGTCAGAGACAGCAAAGTACTTGAAAGAGCAGTTGAACGGAATGGACAGTGACTTGAAAGGAGGATATAAGGTGAACATCAACAAAAGCAAAACGAGGATAATGGAATGTAGTCCAATTAAGTAGCGTGATGCTGAGGGACTTAGATTAGGAAATGAGACACTTAAAGTAGTAAATGAGTTTTGCTATTTGGGGAGCAAAATAACTGATGATGGTCGAAGTGGAGAGGATATAAAATGTAGACTGACAATGGCAAGGCAAGAGTTTCTGAAGAAGAGAAATTTGTTAACATCGAGTATTGATTTAAGTGTCAGGTAGTCATTTCTGAAAGTATTTGTATGGAGTGTAGCTATGTATGGAAGTGAAACATGGACGATAAATAGTTTAGACAAGAAGAAAATAGAAGCTTTCGAATAGTGGTGCTACAGAAGAATGCTGATGGGTCGATCACATAACTAATGAGGAAGTATTGAGGAGAATAGGAGAAAAGAGGAGTTTGGGGCACAACTTGACAAGAGGAACAGACCGGTTGGTAGGACATGTTCTGAGGCATCAAGGGATCACAAATTTAGCATTGGAGGGCAGCGTGGAGGGTAAAAATCGTAGAGGGAGACCAAGAGATGAATTAAGCCGATTCAGAAGGATGTAGGCGTCAGTAGGTTTTTGTAGATGAAGAAGTTTGCACAGGATAGAGTAGCATGGAGAGCTGCATCAAACCAGTCTCAGGACTGAAGACCACAAGAAAAACAGTTTTTCGCGAAAAATTCAATAATACGCAACAAAGCGTGTGCAGTGCATTATCGCTGTGCAAAAGTAGTTTATTTATTTCTGATTATTCATATATTAACTCATGCCGAAATTATCTCCCAATGATACTCCGTTTGTCATCATAACACAAGGTGATTGAGATGTCCCTACCGCTTCCGTATTATGGTACTTGCAATGTTGCACACTGAAGCACCAAGGAAACTGGTATAGGCGTGCGTATTCAAATACAGAGACATGTAAACTGGCATAGTACGGTGCTGCGGTCGGCAACGCCTACATAAGACAACAAGTGTCTGGAACAGTTGTTAGTTGTAGATCGGTTACTGCTGCTACAATGGCAGGTCATCGAGAATTAAATCAGTTTGAACGCGGTGCTTTAGTTGGCGCACGAGCGATGGGACTTAGCATCTCCGAGGTAGCGATGAAGTGGAGATTTTCCCTGATGATCCTTTCATGAGTCTACCGTGAATGTTAGGAATCCGGTAAAAGACCAAATCTCCGACGTCCCTGCGCCGGGGAAAAATCCTGCAAGAACGGAACCATTCACAACTGAAGAGAATCGTTCAATGTGACAGCTGTGCAACCCTTCCGGCAAATTGCTGCAGATTTCAATGCTGGGCCATTAACAAGTGTCAACGTGCGAACCATTCAACGAAACATCATCGATATGGGCTTTCGCAGCCGAAGGACCACTCTGACTGCACTACTCAAAGCTTTACGCCTTGCTTGGGCTTGTCTACAACAACAATCGACTATTGGTAACTGGAAACATAGTTACCTGGTCGGAGGAGTCTTGTTTCAAATTGTATCCAGCGGATGGACGTTCTCAGATGTGGATACAATCTCATGAATCCATGGAGTCTATATGTCACCAGGGGGCTCCTCAAGCTGGTGGAGGCTCTGTAATGGTCTGGTGCTTGTGCAGTTGGAGTAATTTGGAACTCCTGATACGTCTAGACGTCTAGATACGAGTGCGACAGGTGAGACGTACAAAGGCATCCATTCGTGCCCATTGTGCGTTCCGACGGGCAATTCCAGCAGGACAATGTGACACCCCACACGCCCACTATTGCTACAGACTGTTTCCAGGAACACTCTTCTGACTTGAAACACTTCTGCTGGCCGCCAAACTCCCCAGACATGAACATTATTAATCATATCTGGGATACCTTGAACCATGCTGTTAAGAAGAGATTTCCACCTATTCGTACTCTTACGGATTTATGGACAGCCCCGCAGAATTCATGGTGTTGATTGTCTACAGCAGTACTTCAGACATTATTAGAGTCCATGCCACGTCGTGTTGTGGCACTTCTGCTTGCTCGAGGGGGCCTTACATGAAATTAGGCAGGTGTACAAGTTTTCGTGGTTTTTCAGAGTATATGGCTTTCAAAACCACGCGCGAGACTTTCATACCCTCTCGCTCGCATTGCACGAAATACTAGCCCCACAGAAAACATGAACAGGACCTTTTCGTAGGAAAGTTAGTACAGTAAAATTTTGTACGGGGATAAATTTTCACTAGAGGTGGTAGTTTTCGAGGTATTCCCCACCAGTTGGGATTTTTAGCATGAATTTCTTGGCACTCCCTCCTACCAGTGTAGAAAATTTTGTTACTGTACGAATTATTTCCTACATTCTGTCTTAAGTTTGGTCTTCATTGGCTGGCCTTATTACGCCACCGACTTAGCGAGCAGTTACAAATTGCTACACTGACGTTCGTGTAAATTTTACCTAATAATTTTATGAATTTTGACAGCACCTTATAAACAATCACATCATTGCATTCGTCAGGCCTGACTACGAAACTACTGTGGTTTCAAGGGTTATGCCTGGATCGAACTGTCAACGTAATTAGCTATAGCGTAACGTTTCCAAAAGTCGTTTTCTTTCATAACCCTCGCTGTAACGGCTATATTAAGTAAACGACTATGCTGGTGGCGTAATAGACCAATCGATAGAGACCAGAAAATGTCGAATATCGGGAACAGTTCGCGTAGTTGGATATTTTTGTGCTGTGATACGAGGAAGGGCCACGAACAACGTACTAGAAACCCTGACTGGTGATGTTTGAGTGTGGTGGTTCAAAAAATGGTTCAAATGGCTCTGAGCACTATGGGACTTAACTGCTGTGGTCATCAGCCCCATAGAACTTAGAACTACTTAAACCTAACTAACCTAAGGACATTACACACATCCATGCCCGAGGCAGGATGCGAATCTGCGACCGCAGCGGTCGCGCTGTTCCAGACTGTAGCGCCTAGAACCGCCCGGCCACTCCGGCCGGCGAGTGTGGTGGAAGCTGCGTTTGAAGGTTACTTTTGCTTGGCTTTTCTTGTACCGAAAACTGTGACCTCCAGCGAAAACGTATTTCAGTACAAAATTTAACTACATGAAATCACCTGCAGAAAAGTCCTGTTCATTTTTTCTATAGGGCTCATAGCTTGCCATTAGCGAGCGAGAGAATATGAAAATCTCTTGAGTCATTTTTAAAGGCCAAACATAACATCGCAGATTGCATATAACGACGTCGGTAGGGATAGCTCAGTCACCCTGTATACTGGAGCTGAAAAATATAGATACACATAAAATATGTATGGGACAGGTGAGCGACCATGACCTTTATGAAGGAACGATTCAGGAAAACCACGGGAATCCTAAAGCAGAATGGCTGAACAGGGCAAAATTCGTCCTTCAGAATATGTGGCCTGCGTCTTGACAACTGCAGTGCGGATGGTTCGTATTGTTCAACGTTCTTTGATATAAACACAGTTTTGCTCTTCGTCGCTGTACTCTTCATAGACACAAGCTGCTGGCTCAAGCACCGCAATGTTGCTGCTACGCCGGAATTATAAGGGGCAGTCAAATGAAAACGAGACATTTTGAGGAAAAGTAAACTGTTTATTGTATCAAAAATAATCGCAATACCTGTTAACTGCTGCCAACTGCTGTACGCAGAAGTTTCGCTGGGCAGCCCTGGCACATCCCCCACACAGTCCCTACATCTACATCTACATCTACATTTATACTCCGCAAGCCACCCAACGGTGTGTGGCGGAGGGCACTTTACGTGCCACTGTCATTATCTCCCTTTCCTGTTCCAGTCGCGTATGGTTCGCGGGAAGAACGACTGTCTGAAAGCCTCTGTGCGCGCTCTAATCTCTCTAATTTTACATTCGTGATCTCCTCGGGAGGTATAAGTAGGGGGAAGCAATATATTCGATACCTCATCCAGAAACACACCCTCTCGAAACCTGGCGAGCAAGCTACACCGCGATGCAGAGCGCCTCTCTTGCAGAGTCTGCCACTTGAGTTTGTTAAACATCTCCGTAACGCTATCACGGTTACCAAATAACCCTGTGACGAAACGCGCCGCTCTTCTTTGGATCTTCTCTATCTCCTCCGTCAACCCGATCTGGTACGGATCCCACACTGATGAGCAATACTCAAGTATAGGTCGAACGAGTGTTTTGTAAGCCACCTCCTTTGTTGATGGACTACATTTTCTAAGGACTCTCCCAATGAATCTCAACCTAGTACCCGCCTTACCAACAATTAATTTTATATGATCATTCCACTTCAAATCGTTCCGCACGCATACTCCCAGATATTTTACAGAAGTAACTGCTACCAGTGTTTGTTCCGCTATCATATAATCATACAATAAAGGATCCTTCTTTCTATGTATTCGCAATACATTACATTTGTCTATATTAAGGGTCAGTTGCCACTCCCTGCACCAAGTGCCTGTCCGCTGCAGATCTTCCTGCATTTCGCTACAATTTTCTAATGCTGCAACTTCTCTGTATACTACAGCATCATCCGCGAAAAGCCGCATGGAACTTCCGACACTATCTACCTGCTCGTGCGATTTATGTATCTTTGGAGCCCTGAAGAGAGACGTTCGTGGGCGCCGATTTGATGCCGACCAAGAGGCGTAGGCCTGGCCAAAATCATACTTGCATATGCAAACGCAGACATTTTTCCGTGAAGGTATTGACTGTCTTGTCTCACACTGGGATAAATGAATTATCATTTATGACAATTACTTTTAAAATGATAAATCTATTTCCAGAATGAGATTTACACTCTGCAGCGGAGTGTGCGCTGATATGAAACTTCCAGGCAGATTAAAACTGTGTGCCCGACCGAGACTCGAACTCGGGACCTTTGCCTTTCGCGGGCAAGTGCTCTACCATCTGAGCTACCGAAGTACGACTCACGCCCGGTACTCACAGCTTTACTTCTGCCAGTATCTCGTCTCCTACCTTCCAAACTTTACAGAAGCTCTTCAGCGAACCTTGCAGACCTAGTACTCCTGAAAGAAAGGATACTGCGGAGACATGGCTTAGCCACAGCCTGGGGGATGTTTCCAGAATGAGATTTTCACTCTGCAGCGGAGTGTGCGCTGATATGAAGATACTGGCAGAAGTAAAGCTGTAAGTACCAGGAGTGAGTCGTGCTTCGGTAGCTCCGATGGTAGAGCACTTGCCCGCGAAAGGCAAAGGTCCCGAGTTCGAGTCTCGGTCGGGCACACAGTTTTAATCTGCCTGGAAGTTTAATAAATCTATTACATAATTTTGTTCCGTATCCCTCGTTTTCATTTTACTGCCCCTTATGTTTCAGCACATATCCGGGGATTTCTGTTCGATTCCTTCACGCAAATTCACAAGTATGGCTCACTGTGCGTGGAATACGTTAAACGGAGGTATCTGTATCGATTATGTGCATGTGACGTAATCCGAGGCCGTTCCGGCAGACACTAATGCGAGACGGTGCAATCTGCCAGTATTTTACAGATGTTCCGGTGTGGCTCGACTAATAAACAACCGATGCAATTCCTATATATGCAAATAAAAACTTAAATCGCAGAATAACTCGTACGTGGACTGACAACGCCAAACCACCTGAAAAGAATGAGATAAGAACTCGCCAGTTGCAACTTTGTCATTTGACAGCGGGATTTACCTAATTTTTATAAAATAGACCTTAATTTACAGCCGTGACTTCCCGCAGACATCTTACCGACACAGTAGGAGGCTGATAATCGACACCAACATCATCAAAAAATATTTTTTGATTATTACTACAGGAAATGTAGGAGATGGGAGCGTTGGTCTGACCAAGGCAAAAAATTTTCAACGTCAAATAAACACCTGGTTTATCACAATTACTGAAACGAATCCTCGCATATACACTACTGGCCATTAAAATTGCTACACCAAGAAGAAATGCAGATAAACGGGTATTCATTGGACAAATATATTATAGTAGAACTGACGTGTGATTACATTTTCACGCAATTTGGGTGCATAGAAATCAGTACCCAGAACAACCACCTCTGGCCGTAATAACGGCCTTGATACGCCTGGGTATTGAGTCAAACAGAGCTTGGATGGCGTGTACAGGTATAGCTGCCCATGCAGCTTCAACACGAGCTTCATCAAGAGTAGCGACTGGCGTATTGTGGCGAGCCAGTTGCTCGGCCACCACTGACCAGACGTTTTCAATTGGTGAGAGATCTGGAGAATTTGCTGGCCAGGGTAGCAGTCGAACATTTTCTGTATCCAGAAAGGCCCGTACAGGACCTGCAACATGCGGTCGTGCATTATCCTGCTGAACTGTAGGTTTCCCAGGGATCGAATGAAGGGTAGAGTCACGGGTCGTAACACATCTGAAATGTAACGTCGACTGTTCAAAGTGCCGTCAGTGTGAACAAGAGGTGACCGAGACGTGTAACCAACAGCACCCCATACCGTCACGCCGGGTGATACGCCAGTATGGCGATGACGAATACACGATTCCAATGTGCGTTCACCGCGATGTCGCCAAACACGGATGCGACCATCATGATGCTGTAAACAGAACCTGACTTTATCCGAAAAAAATGACGTTTTGCCATTCGTGCACCCAGCTTCGTCGTTGAGTACACCATCGCAGGCGCTCCTGTCTGTGATGCAGCTTCAAGGGTAACCGCAGCCATGGTCTCCGAGTTGATAAACCATGCTGCTGCAAACGTCATCGAACTGTTCGTAAAGATGGTTGTTGTCTTGCAAACGTCCCCATCTGTTGACTCAGGGATCGAGACGTGGCTGCACAATCCGTTACAGCCACGCGAATAAGACGCTTGTCATCTCCACTGCTAGTGATACGAGGCCTCTGGGATCCAGCACGGCGATCCTTATTACCCTCTTGAATCCACCGATTCCATATTCTGCTAACAGTCATTGGATCTCGACCAACGTGAGCAGCAAAGTCGCGATACGATAAACCGCAATCGCGATATGCTACATTCCGACCTTTATCAAAGTCGGAAACGTGATGGTACGCATTACTCCTCCTTACACGAGGCATCACAACAACGTTTCACCAGGCAACGCCGGTCAACTGCTGTTTATGTATGAAAAATCGGTTGGAAACTTTCCTCATGTCGGCACGTTGTAGGCGTTCCACCGGCGCCATCCTTGTGTGAATGCTCTGAAAAGCTAATCGTTTGCATATCACAGCATCTTCTTCCTGTGGGTTAAATTTCGCGTCTGTATCACGTCATCTCCGTGGTGTAGCGACTTTAATGGCCAGTAGTGTATTATTACAACATCTAGACTCTGATACACTTAATAGATCTACATCTACATGTACACTCTGCAACCCACCGTTAGGCGCCATGGGAGAGGGTACGTCCCATTGTAGCAGTTATTAGGGTTTCTTCCCGTTCCATTCACGAATGGAGCGGGGGAAGAATGATTGTTTGAATGCCTTATCCTCACGCTCCCTAAGTGACCGATACAAAGGGAGTTGTAGTATGTCCGTCATCATTTAAACCCGGTTCTTGAACCTTTGTTAATAGGTAGCTTTGTCGTATGCTGAGAGGGAGTAAGACCGACATTGTCTGCGTGAGACAAAGCAACTTACCTCAGGCGGCGATGCCGATGCGGCACTGCGGCTCGTGGGGTGCCTACTGTAGCCCCGACCTCGGCTGAAAAGTAGACTATTGACTAGTGTAGAGTTTGGAACACGATGGGGATCTGGTCGGTTAGGGGATGCAAGTCATCTACTCGTAGACAAGTAGTTACTTTCCCTGGAAGCACACCCTGGCACTTTCCCTAACTATATACACTTTACTACGTACAAGTATCATAAGTATGAAACATCCTGACTGCTGCGCAGAGGCGAGTGGAGTTTTAGTAAGTACTTTCTGCTGCGGAGTATGACAGGTCCGGCTCCTAATCCTGTCCCTGTCTTCTGCTCATCTGTGCTCACCCTCGGTGTGCGGACATTTGCCACGCCGGACATTTGCCACGCCGGACATTTGCCACGCCGGACATTTGCCACGCCGGACATTTGCCACGGCGGACATTTGCCACGGCGGACATTTGCCTCGCCGGACATTTGCCACGCGGGACATTTGCCACGCCGGACATTTGCCACGATTTTACTTGGTTCGAAGGTTGGGTCCCTTGTCTCTCCCTCCTCCTCCTCCTCCTCCTCCTCCTCCTCATCGCTAACTGAGCCTTTCCGCTGGTTACCTTAACATAGAACCAGAATCTCTTTGGATTTTCCGCCACATGTCGAGAGAGAATTTCGTTGTGGAAACTATTAAATGCATCTCGCATTGAAATCCGCACCAAATTTCGAGCCTCAGTAATACTTCGCCAATCAAGGAGATTTTGCATTCGTCTAAATTATACTTGCCTTTTTCGATGCTCCTGCAGCAACTTTCTGTCCTGTTTTGTGTACCATGGGCGATCAGTTCTGTCTCCTATTAATTTATTTGGTATGAATCTCTCGAGTGCTGTTGATACTATTTCTTGGTACTTAAGCCACATATGGTCTTCACTTACATAGTTTGGAAGGATTGGAGACTGTCTCTTAGAAAGACGTCACCCGAATTTTTAGTTGCTTTTGTAAATAGATATATTTCGCGTTTTGTTTTGGTGAATTTCTTTGATACGCAATTGAGCCTCACTACGACTGTGTGTTCAGTAATGCCTGAATCCGTCGTGATGCTCAGGATTATTTGTGGCTAAGAGGTCAAGTGTGTTTTCGTAACCATTTACAATTTGAATGGCCTCGTGAACTAATTGTCCAAAATAATTTTAAAAAAAGCATTTAGAACAATTACGGAAGTTTTCTACCTAAATAGGGTCTGAAAATGAATTTTTGTCAACAGACGGATGGTAGATTGAAGTCACTGCCAACTATAATTGTATGAGTAGGGTACCTATTTGTGATGAAACTCAAGTTCTCTTTGAACTGTTCAGCAAGTGTTTCATCTGAGACCGGGGGTCGGTAAAAGGAGCCAGTTATTAATTTATTCCGGTTGTCGAATATAACCTCTGCCCATACTGAATCTGCTTCAATGTCGCTTGTGAGCTGGAACACACATTACATTATTTTTCTTTAAGTTGTCCTTCTTGTTTCTGTTGTAGTGCAGATCATTCCGATTACGGCTTTTCCCTCCAAAACCTAGGATGCTTTCTCTGTGACCCTGTAAATACCAGAGCTAAACAATGTAGAACAACAATGTACGTTACAAGCATAACATTCTGTATTACTTCATTTCCTTATTTCTAACATATTACAATTGTACGTCGACTTTAGATGAGATGTCAATCATAGATGTTCTTATCTCTATTTAGTGAACGCATTTTAAGTCATGTTTTGAACTTTGTCCCGCTACACTTTATTAACTAATGTTTCGCCGCAAGGGATATCGCATTTTAGAGAGTAAATTGATATTGAGTATGTCGTTCTTCTTTTCACATATTTACATACAAATTTATTCTTTAAAAAATGGCTCTGAGCACTATGGGACTTAACTTCTGCGGTCATCAGTCCCCTAGAACTTAGAACTAATTAAACCTAACTAACGTAAGGACATCACACACATCCATGCTCGAGGCAGGATTCGAACCTGCGACCGTAGCGGTCGCGCGGTTCCAGACTGTGGCGCCTAGAACCGCTCGGACACCCCGGCATTTCTTCTTTCCTTGTTGTATTTTGGGCATGCAGTTGTAGTAATTAAAGTAGGCACAAATGCAGTTATCAAAAAGAAATGATTAGCGTAGGCTACATTCGCATTTTATTTACATCGTTCCTTTCTTGTTGCTCCCATGGCGATGGACTGTTTCTATCGCAATCAGTAAGCGTGAAAGGAAGCTACCGTACAGACAGAGGAATCTATATTTATACTTGGCAGAACTAATTACATACTGACATAATCGTTGGTATTGCTTTCATTTCCCAAAAGTTATAAATATTTCGATTTCGGAAAAGAAGCTCTGTATTTGGCCAAGATGTCGAAGAAGAAGGTCCCTTACGTACTGGTTGTATCGAGTAAGATGTGGAGACAGCTGTTTGAAAGCGGACAGAAGAAGTACGAGGAAGGGCGTCTCTTACCTGAGGGATCGCTACCTGGCGAAGGGACAAGTGTGGCAAATGTCCGGCGTGGCAAATGTCCGGTGTGGCAAATGTCCGGCGTGGCAAATGTCCGGCATTCTCACCCTCCAGTCGGCGGGTCGCCTATTGATAAGGTGTGGCTCCACTCGACACCACCTTTCTGGAACGTTCCATGAGGCTAACGCGTCACTTCCTGCTGCTAGCACGTGATACTGCTCAACGTCTTCTGTAAGTGTTCCCCTTGTGCAGGTGCCTCTGCATTCGAAGAGTCAGGCGGCTGTGCTTGCTACAGACCCCGTGATGCTCCAGGGTGCTCTCCTTGTGAGCAGAACAAGCTTTGCATAGCGGCTTCCGGCGTGTCAGAAAAATATTTCACACACTCCTCGCTCAGCAGCTGTTTTCTGACGAAATCCGAATACTCCCCACTTACCCATTTTAATATTCTTAGGACTCAATATCTTACTATATGCGACAGTTTACGCCTGTCTTCAAGAGTCAACCAGTTCAGTTTCTTCAGCATCTCTGTGACACTCTCTCGTGGATTAAACAAATCTGTGACCATTCGTGCTGCCCTTCTCTGTATACATTCAGTGCCCCCTGTTTGTCCCCTCTGGTACAGGTCCTACACACTTGAGCAATATTCTAGAACCGAAAACACGAGTGATCTTTAAGCAATCTGTGGATTTGGTTAGATTCCTGAATCGCGCCGTCGGAGGTTCGAGTACTGGCTCGGGCATTGGTGTGTGTGCTGTCCTTAGTGTTTAAGTTAGTTTAAGTTACGTTAAATAGTGTGCAATCTTAGGGACCGATGACCTCAGCACTTTGGTCCCAAAAAACCTTACCACAAATTTCCAACTTACCTGAATCGGGAATTTGTAATGAGGCTGTTTAGGTTTTTATGTTGGTAACGCCACGTAGCGCTCTATATGAAAATCGCAACAGATGGCAGCTGGCCATCTCTACAAGGACTACAGTGGGTCTACACCTTTGCTCACTCACCAGTACCATTATCTCTACAAGGACTGCAGTGGGTCTGCACCTCTGGTGGCCCACCAATACCATAATCTCTACCAGGACTACAGTGGGTCTGCTCTGTGATGACCTACCTACCAATATCCTTCAACTTCGACTGACTCTGCTGTGGCTTTGCTCTGTTGTGGGCCATTACCTGTCTGCATGTCGAGAGTCAGCATTATCTTTTTGTTGGAAGGACCACACTACTTCTTCAAGACTGCATAGAAATCCACTACTTCCGTGTGCATTTTCTTTTACTGCTCAGACTTCGAGGAAAAAAAAAAAACACTGCAATTTTAATGTGATGAAAACGATTAGGACTGTCTTTATGGACTGTGAGAAAATCTTTGCTTTTGACCAACAGTAAATCAATAAGTGTGTGCATTTGATTTCTTTGTTATTGTAATTATAAAAAAAATTCAAATCTGTATTGGCTACTGCCCAAAACAATTAGTAAAATTTTTTGTGGGGAGCATGGGCTATGTAAGCAGGCTGTTTAGGTTTTTATGTTGGTAACGCCGTTAGCGCTCTATATGAAAATCACTGACTGTGCTGTGTGCAGTCTGTGGCTGGTTTGCATTGTTCGAATTTGCTATTGTAATGTTGGGCAGTTGGCTGTTATCAGCGCGTAGCACTGCACAGTTGGAGGTGAGCCGCCAGCAGTGGTGGATGTGGGGAGAGAGATAGCTCAGTTTTGAGAGCGGATGATCTGGACGTGTGTCCATCAGAGACAGTAAATTTGTAAGACTGGATATCATGAACTTATATATATATAATGACTTTTGAAAACTATTAAGGTAAATACATTGTTTGTTCTCTATCAAAATCTTTCATTTGCTAACTATGCCTATCAGTAGTTAGTGCCTTCAGTCGTTAGAATCTTTTATTCAGCTGGCAGTATTGGCGCACGCTGTATTTGCAGTAGTTTGAGTAACGAAGACTTTTCTGAGGTAAGTGATTCATGAAAGGTATAGGTTATTGTCAGTCAGGGCCATTCTTTTGTAGGGATTTTTGAAAGTCAGATTGCGTTGCGCTAAAAATATTGTGTGTCAGTTTAAGCATAGTCATTTATAATTTTTCTAAGGAGACATTTCAAATTTTAACTAAATAAACAAACATTTTCCATCCGTTTGGTAAATATTGGACGCAAACGTAACGATTTCTGAATAGCGGACTCATCCTTATAGTAGCTCTGGTATGTGGCCTATCAAAAAACCTAATCTCTCTTACTGCGGTTAGTGTCAACAGAACTGTCAGACCACGATTCCTGTGATACAGATAACTTCCAACCGGCCTCTTCCTACATAGCACTGGCTGCTCACAACAACCCACAGCAACATGCAGTTCACGCGCAAAACTACTCAGCGCCGACCAACTCGTAACAACATGGACTGCAATGGCAAACACAGGCTGTCTGTCTCAGTACAACTGCTTCCACACAGCTGACTCTTTGCAGCTGCCAGACTGCAGTTGCTTCGTGAGCCGTGTATCGACTCGTGCTATACCTCGTGTTTAGATTGCATTGGTTTTCCTTTCCTTCCGCTGACATGTTTGTTTGATATGTTGTCTGCCATTAAGTGGCTGCTCGGTTGTCTTTTGCCTCTGCTATCGATATCTGCGTTTTTGCTTCCGGGAAACTGGTATGGAGGAAGTGAGGTCTTTGACCGGTGGTAACTTTGTGTGGTGCCGCGGAAGTAGGGGCGTGGCGCGGCAGTGAGTGGGGTGGACACGGGAGGGCAGTCTCGGAGAGTCAGTCGGTCTGTCGGTCTCGGTGTCGGTGCAGTGAAGCGACAGTCAGTCAGACGGCAGACACTCGCATGTTAGTCGGTCGGCTCTAAGCCTCAGCCGCTGTTGGGTTGTGGACTGAGCAGTGTGCGATTTGTGCTTTTACCAGTGGGGGGGATGTCTTAGGGGGTTAGTATAATTATATGTGTTACTAGCTTGGACCGTGGCGTTACCCATGGTTAACACTTATTTATAAATAGATGTTAATGCCGAAACTCACTGTTCACGCATATGCACTGAAAGGGTACAGTACCGCCCGACATAGAAAATAGGTACAACATACTTCATTATTCTTGTCAGAACAACATATTTTTTCTAATAGTAACTCAATTTCAATTAATACAGCGAAGCTGGTTACCAGTGTGCGAAAGAATGACAATTTATTTATTTAATTGATCACATGTGCACTCCCACAAAATAAATCCCTACATCCAGTTTCGTGAGATCTGTGAAATGAATGAGTGTATGGTCGTCTGCTAACCGCAGATAGTGAATGTGAATATATGATCATCTTTGAGACGATCCTTTGGCCACCTTTAGTGGAACCAAAGAGATGAAACTTACCGGAGCTTTGAGCGCCTGAAATGTGGCTGACCAATACGGTGAGAGGTGCGAGAGGACCTGAAGATCGGCCATGTTTCAGCACTGTGCCGCTGGATCTAGTGTTGGTAAGACCTGTCTTAGGGGGTGCTCCGTAAGGACAAAAGAGTGGAGACATGGTATGCATGTGAAATACTTAAGAGTAGTTTAGAATAATAATTTCCCTATTTCAGGAACTTTTGTGGGGAGAATTAAATGTCAGGCAGGTAATATTAATGGGATCATAGTAATCTTCGGAAGTGACCAACGGTCACAATGAAACCACGTGTAGCAATAAGTTGAAATACTTCCGAGTGCTTAAGTTAAGCTGAATTACTAGCGTGTGTACTATAAGTTGGAAATATTTAAGAAATGGCGTGTGCAGGACTTGAAATTAAAGACGAGTACCTCCACGTGGTGAGTACTGTGTGAGTCTCAATCTGTGTATGAGACAAAGGATAAAGAGAAGTACTCGTCCATGGTATCAGTTGAGGACTCGCGTGTGTGGCGAATATGTTCTTAATATTACTTTGCGTGTTGTGTTTCCGTGTGACGCTTGATTCAAACTATAATACTCTGAGAGAGAAGCAACGTGAGTCAGCCATCTATCCAGCAACGCCACTTGGCTTGCATTGCACAGGAAGACGTGCATATATCGTCCAGAGTTCGTAGTAGGAAAGAAAAGTTACGAAGTGGGGCAGTGTCGTGTGAAACTGGGATCAATTTTAATTGAAGTGGGAAAGCTGAAGGTGATGGCATTATAACTTTGTGACTATTCCTTGTTTTGTATTGTATGTTGCCGGTGTGATGTATTTCATGAAATTTAAGTATGTGTGGTTTGCATGGGAGAGTAGCAAGGTAGTTTCAGAGATAGTGGGTTATGCATGTTCCTTTTGTACCGCTCGGTCTTGAGGAAAGTTTCGTGATGATGGTTGTGAGAGTCGAAGTCTGAGATATAGCAAAAGATCCACCATCCTATCCAGAAAGTGCACTGTAGCGTTAAATAATTACGAGACCATAAGATAGAGAATCACCAATGTACCCCACTGGGCGGAATTTCTCATGTGTTATTGTTGTAGGTTATAGAATTTTATGTGTTTAGGTTATAGAATTTATCGGAATAAATATGATAGTGAAAAGAAAAAGATTGGTGGCCTTTTCCTTCGAATTGTATGTTGCCATGATATCCAGAATTTATAATGTGTGCTCCATTCATATTCAGTGCAATGGCCACGTGTTGACCAAAGCCGGTAAATAAAAAAGAAAATGTGGTATTGCCAGTGCGTAGTGAACAGTCAGAGTTGTGTAAATTACTAATAGTCAGATGTGGGTTTCCGTTGCGTAATATTCATACAGAAGAATAATTTGTAACTTACTTGTGAGTACTAGAGTTCATGTTACTCGATAAATGAGAATGAACCCACTCGCTTGGCAGACCACTCATCTTGCAGGCCTGACTGCTTGATGCCACAGTATGAGCAAGGCATGTGGGTGCCTCTCAGCACTATCAGAAAAGCCATCCCTTGTTATATCTTTAAAAGTACATTATAGGTAAAGCTTATTTACAGAATCATCTACATACACGTATACGACGGGAATTCGAAAAGTAAAGGCACATTTGTGAAAAGCTGTACTTATTCTGATGATAGAAAACTGAAACATGCGTTATTTTTCTACATAACCTGCCTGGACTTCAATACAGTTTTCCCGACGTTTTACGAGTTTTTTTTCATCAGAAAATACGTTTTTCGGTTGCATCTGTAACCAATTTAGCACCGCAGCAATGACGTCTTCATCACTTTCAGATCTTCTTCCCTGTAGTGCTTCCGTTAATGGTCCAAACATGTGAAAATCACTTGGAGCCAGGTATGGTGGATGTTCCAGCACCTCGAATCTCAACTCCTTTATTGCGTCGGCTGTCCGTTTGGCAGAATGTGGGCGAGCGTTATCTTGCTGCAGGATG
Organism: Schistocerca cancellata; assembly: GCF_023864275.1. Lineage (NCBI taxonomy): Eukaryota > Metazoa > Arthropoda > Insecta > Orthoptera > Acrididae > Schistocerca > Schistocerca cancellata. The sequence continues at coordinate 179,721,220 of NC_064635.1, forward strand.
ACACCTCTTCACAGTTTTCTACGACATTTGGATCTGATTGCGGGTGTAGTTTCGTACGCAACACATCAAATCCACCATACAATACAGACCTGGCTCTAAAGTCTCGTTTACGCTGGGGCGACGTCTTGCAACATTGTGGCACGCTACGGAAATGTGGCGTGCGTCGTCTTGTAGGATGCTACAACAGGCAACATCTTAAGGCGTATGTTGCATGCGGCAGGTTAATTTATACCAAAGCAACAGAGTTTGTGCCACAGGTGTGTCGGTCTTGCAGTATAAAGGATGATAAAGTACCGCAGCGGCGGCCTACTTGGTACTTGCACATGCAGCTAACAACGGAAATGAAAACCAAAGGAAAAGAAAACGATGGTGGAAGAGAAGAGTATTTAAAGAAGGTCCACGAAATAGCATCCTCGGAACTAGAAGCAGACGATGGTGCGTTATTTAGTAATGTGTGCTTTGGTCCCAGGCGAGTTAGTCCGTGCCATACCGTTGCCAAAAGGTGGCCTAGCGGTGAATGTTCGCACAGGTACTGGGCCGGTCACCACCCTGTGGGTGGGACTTTCAGCCCCCAGCTCACCCAACTCTGCAGTACGACTGCCAGATTACTTCCCTCGCAGCACGCAAGTAAACGGATGACGCACCTTAGACAAAAGCAACAATGACAACATGAGAATGATGATTTAGCTCTAAATGTTTTGAAATGCTTAACTACTACATAACACTTTTTCAAAATTAATAAGCAAACATATTAATGGTATGAATAGTAAGACTGTATTAAAAACTTTCAGTGTTCGGCTCCACAAATTTAAATTATATGTAAAGTTTTACTCCAGTGCGTGGGAAATAAACATCCCAGGTTGGGATGCATAAACTAAGAGGGTTGTTTTTTAAGTAAGGGCCGTTCTCGCGTATAGTCACGTAGTTCGCGCAGACGCCGCAACAAGTCACCGCGCCACTTGCCGGCATCCTTCCCGTTCACGCTGATGCAAGTTGCAGCTCTGTAGTTGACGTGAACGCATCGCTGTGCTACTTTATAATGTTTACGATTATTGAATCGCCCGCCGCGTGTGAGATACGGTCAGTGATACGTGTTTTGACCGCGAGAAGCCTATCAGCTGCAGAAATTCATCGTCAGTTAACAGAAGTTTATGCCTCGAACGCAATGAGTGAAGGTAAAGTGCGTCAATGGGTTAGAGAGTTTAAAAATGGCCGTCAAAACGTCCATGACGAAGAACGCTCAGGCCGGCCCTCTGTGATTTGGTGGCTACAGTCGAAACAAAGATTCGTGAGGACAGAAGATTCACAATTTCCACTCTTTCTTTGGAATTTCCACAAGTTTCAAGATCGGTTTTGTACAAAATTGTGTCTGAAAACTTAAACTTTAAGAAACTGTGTTCTCTGTGGGTACCCAGACTCCTCACAGAAGACCACAAAGGGAAGAGATTTGCCACTTCATTGGACTTTTTGATTCGTTACGAGGAAGAAGGGGATGACATGTTGAGTCAAATTGTCACTGGAGATGAAACATGGGTATCCCATATCACTCTCGCAAGCAAGCGACAATCGATGGAATGGCGACACACAACCTCACCCGTCAAGGTCAAAGCCAAACGGATGCTGTCAAAGCGCAAGATTATGGCAACTGTGTTCTGGGACCGGCGCGGTGCTTTGCTAGTGGACTTTATGCCTCGAGGAACGACAATCAACTCAGATGCCTACTGTGCAACTCTAAAGAAGCTCCGCAGAGCAATTCAAAACAAAAGGCGCGGCATGCTGACAAAAGGAGTTTTGCTCCTGCACGATAACGCTAGGCCTCACACCTTTCAAAAGACTCGGGATTTTATTGATTCTTTTGGCTGGGAAGTTTTGGACTATGCACCATACAGCCCCGACCTTGCTCCTAGCGATTTTCACCTTTTCCGGTACCTGAAACACCATCTTGGCCGGCAGCGCTTCAATGACGACGATGGAGTGAAAGCGGCCGTGAACTCTTGGCTGTCGGAGCATGCGGCCGGATTCTTTGAAGAGGGAATTAAAAACTTAGTTGTACGGTATGACAAATGCTTAAATAAACAAGGCAACTATGTAGAAAAATACAGGGTGTTTCAAAAATGACCGGTATATTTGAAACGGCAATAGAAACTAAACGAGCAGTGATAGAAATACACCGTTTGTTGCAATATGCTTGGGACAACAGTACATTTTCAGGCAGACAAACTTTCGAAATTACAGTAGTTACAATTTTCAACAACAGATGGCGCTGCGGTCTGGGGAACTCTATAGTACGATATTTTCCACATATCAACCATGCGTAGCAATAATATGGCGTAGTCTCTGAATGAAATTACCCGAAACCTTTGACAACGTGTCTGGCGGAATGGCTTCACATGCAGATGAGATGTACTGCTTCAGCTGTTCAATTGTTTCTGGATTCTGGCGGTACACCTGGTCTTTCAAGTGTCCCCACAGAAAGAAGTCACAGGGGTTCATGTCTGGCGAATAGGGAGGCCAATCCACTCCGCCTTCTGTATGTTTCGGATAGCCCAAAGCAATCACACGATCATCGAAATATTCATTCAGGAAATTAAAGACGTCGGCCGTGCGATGTGGCCGGGCACCATCTTGCATAAACCACGAGGTGTTCGCAGTGTCGTCTAAGGCAGTTTGTACCGCCACAAATTCACGAAGAATGTCCAGATAGCGTGATGCAGTAATCGTTTCGAATCTGAAAAATGGGCCAATGATTCCTTTGGAAGAAATGGCGGCCCAGACCAGTACCTTTTTGTGGATGCAGGGACGATGGGACTGCAACATGGGGCTTTTCGGTTCCCCATATGCGCCAGTTCTGTTTATTGACGAAGCCGTCCAGGTAAAAATAAGCTTCGTCAGTAAACCAAATGCTGCCCACATGCATATCGCCGTCATCAATCCTGTGCACTATATCGTTAGCGAATGTCTCTCGTGCAGCAATGGTAGCGGCGCTGAGGGGTTGCCGCGTTTGAATTTTGTATGGATAGAGGTGTAAACTCTGGCGCATGAGACGATACGTGGACGTTGGCGTCATTTGGACCGCAGCTGCAACACGGCGAACGGAAAGCCGAGGCCGCTGTCGGATCACCTGCTGCACTAGCTGCGCATTGCCCTCTGTGGTTGCCGTACGCGGTCGCCCTACCTTTCCAGCACGTTCATCCGTCACGTTCCCAGTCCGTTGAAATTTTTCAAACAGATCCTTTATTTTATCGCTTTTCGGTCCTTTGGTTACATTAAACCTCCGTTGAAAACTTCGTCTCGTTGCAACAACACTTTGTTCTAGGCGGTGGAATTCCAACACCAGAAAAATGCTCTGTTCTAAGGAATAAACCATGTTGTCTACAGCAAACTTGCACGTTGTGAACAGCACACGCTTACAGCAGAAAGACGACGTACAGAATGGCGCACCCACAGACTGCGTTGTCTTCTATATCTTTCACATCACTTGCAGCGCCATCTGTTGTTGAAAATTGTAACTACTGTAATTTCGAAAGTTTGTCTGCCTGAAAATGTACTGTTGTCCCAAGCATATTGCAACAAATGGTGTATTTCTATCGCTGCTCGTTTAGTTTTTATTGCCGTTTCAAATATATCGGTCATTTTTGAAACACTCTGTAGGTAAAAGTGTGTAGAATCAGAAAATAAAAGTTTTTTTACACAAATATTTGTATCTTTTTTTAAAAATAAAAACGGCCCTTCCTTGAAAGACAACCCTCGTAAAACCAGAGGAGGGGATGGTCTGATGCAGAGGGGGGGAGTCCACCCATCCCCCCCTGCAAATCGCACACTGGGACTGAGTCGGGTTCGTCGTTACTCCGCGGTTGGACGAGCTGGCAGTCAGCAGCAGGCAGGTCCGCACGGTGCAGGTACGCGCCGGGGCCGTGGTCGACGCAGACGGAAGGCCGTCGGTCGATCGGTCGGCTGGTCGTCGGATGGCGACGTGTGGTCTGCTGGGCACTGAGACCAGGGTCAGTCGGGAAGAGTTGGCAGCCAGCGACAGTCGGGTATGGTGTTGGTAGTCGCCGGGACCGCTGTCGGCGAAAGCGGGCTGCCGTTGGTCGTTTGCTCGGCCGGTCGTCTTAGTCGACGGCGTCTTGTATCCTCAGGATGAACACCATTTTCCGAGTCGGGATGTGGTTGGACCTTGTTGGTTCGTCGGAACTGAGCAGCTACGCAGTCTCCACAGCGCGAAGCCAGGCCGGGGCTTTTGGCGGCGGGCACGCGCTGTTGCATTTGGAGGCGCTAGCAGCGAGAGCGACGTTTCGCTTTCCTCCGAAGCAGGATCCTCAAGTTGAGTGATTAGTGACTTCGTTTAAAATGTCTACTGTTAAGATTGGTTCGTTACGTGTGGATTGTTGTTGTTCCCTCAGCCGTTCACGCGTGTGATAACAAGTGGTGTGTGTTGTTGTCTAGAGCTCGCAGCCTTTTCGGTAGTCATTTGACAGTTGTGACCTGTGTTTTCTGTATTCTTTAAACTTGTCTTGACTGGGGTTTGATACCTTGATCTTGGTTAGGCAGAGTTAGAAATTGTAGGTATCTTGGTTTACTCGTCATCGGCCGGTATTCCCTGTTGTTTGTGCAGTTGGATCTGACGATTGAAAATCGGTCGGATTGTCGATAGGAGTGCTAATGTCTGTCTGTCAGTCGGTCTAGCCTGAGCATCCCTGAGTGGGAGATTTGTGGCCGCCTTACACGGGTCCGTTGTATCTGTTATGTTCCAATGATATTCCAGGACACTTTTGTTTAAAAACTTTTATTCCTCCATTCCTTTATTGCCATTAATCGTGTGTTTGCTGCGACTTTTCAGTTTTTTTAATCGCGGTGTTGGTAGCTTCACTACCTCAACGTACCTTATTAACAAGATTCTGTATTTACTTTAGTAGCCTGTTTACTAATGTTCTTTAAATTTTTTGAACTGTTGTATTGCTATAAATTACTTGATTGCCGTTAGCGGCGTGTTTTGAAACGCTGTTATTGCCGTACTGCTAGTTTCTGTGAGATACGAATAAAACATTTGTGAGAATCTCAACTCGACAGTAAACTACTAGAAATTTGGCCCCGTTTCCCAACTTGTGGTGTGGCTTGTAGTAACCGTGACCACCGTGTGTGTCGCCTCGTTTCCTCCCTCCAAGTGCGGCGCGCGCACGTGGCACCACCACGCCCTGGACGCTCATTGGCTGAGATACTCGCTCCAAAGACCGCCAGCGAAACCAAAATACTTCTCATGCAGCAGAAGGAGATCAATATCGACCAGCGAGCGGTCGGAAAACACTTAAAATCGTAACCGTGTTACCTATACGTTAAGTGTGTTGCATACCTATCAGGCGTTACCTCATTTCGATTACTTTGTTTGAGTAGGCGATCAATGTCTTACAAGCCTTCCTTAGAATCCCAAAGCGGTATACACTGATGAGTGAAAGGGACTGATACGCCTGTATAATATCGTGTATCGACCGGCGAGCACGCGGAAGTGCCTCAACACGACGTAGCATGGATTCGAGTAATGTCTGAAGTACCCGCCCGGTTAGCCATGCGGTCTAACGCACTGTTTTCCGGGCGGTAAACCGTACCGGCGGATTCGTGTAGAGGTCCGGTGTGCCAGCCAGTCTGAGATGGTTTTTAAGGCGGTTTTCCATCAGCCTCGGCGAATGTGGGCTGGTCCCCATTATTCCACCTCAGTTACACTATGTTGGCGAATGCAGCGCAATCACTATCTCCACGTACGCGTACAACATAATTATTCTACCACGCAGACATTGTGGCAACGGCCTTACCGCAGTGAATACACCGGTTCCCGTGAGATCACCGAAGTTAAGCGCTGTTGGGTATGGCCGGCACTTGGATGGGTGACCATCCAGCCGCCATGAGCTGTTGCCATTTTTCGGGGTGCACTCAGCCTCGTGATGCCAACTGAGGAGCTACTCGACCGAATAGTAGCGGTTCCGGTCAAAGAAAACCATCATAACGACCGGGAGAGTGGTGTTCTGACCAGACGCCCCTTCTATCCGCATTCTCAGCAGAGGATGACACGGCGGTCGGATGGTCCCGGTAGGCCACTCGTGGCCTGAAGACGGAGTGCACGCAGACATTGGGGGTTATACTCGTGTGAGACGTTCCTGGGGGTTTACTGGGGGCCGAACCGCACAATAACCGTGGGTTCGGTGTGGGGCAGTGGAGGGTTGAGTGGACTGCTATATCCAGTTGTGGGGTTGTGAACCACTGAGGGCTACGGCGGGAATGAAACCTCTCCGTCGTTTCTAGGTCCACAGTTCCATGCAATACAATGCAAAAAGTGTCTGAAGTAGTGCTGGAGGCAACTGACACCACGAATCCTCTAGGGCTGTCCATAAATGCGTAGAGTTCGACGGGTGGAGATCTCTTCGGCACAGCACGTTGCAGGACACCTCAGATATACTCAATAATGTTCATGTCTGGCAAGTTTCATGGCCAACTGAAGTGTTTAAACAAAGAAGCTTGTCCCTGGAGCCACTCTGTAGCAATTCTGGACGTGTGGGGTGTCGCATTGTTCTGCTAGAACTGCCCAAGTCCGTCGGAACGCACAATGGACATGAATGAGTGCAGGTGATCAGACAGAATGCTTACGTACGTGTCATCTACCAACATCGTATCTAGACTATCAGGGGTCCCATATCACTCCATCTCCAGGCGCCCCACACCATCACACCATCACTTGAATAGTCCCCTGCTAACATGCCGGCTCCATCGATTCGTGAGGTTTTCTCCATAGCCGTGCACGTCCATCCGCTCGATGCAATTTCAAACGAGGCTCGTCCGACCAGGCAATATGTTTCCAGCCATCAAGAGTCCAATTTCGGTGTTGGCCTTCCTAGGCGAGGCGTAAAGCAATCGTCAACGGTACACGAGTGGGCCTTTGCCTCCGAAAGCTCATATCGACGATGTTTCATTACGGTTCACACGCTGACACTTGTTGATGGCCCATCGTTGAAATGTGCAGCAATATGCGGAGTGGTTGCACTTCTGTCACGTGGAACTATTCTCTTCAGTCGTCGTTGGTGCCGTTCTTGCAGCATCTTTTTAGGGCACAAAAGCGTTGGAGATTTGATATTCTACCAGATTTCTAATATGCACGGTATACTCGTGAAATGGTCGTACGCGAAAATCCCCACTTCATCGTTACCTCGGAGATGCTGTGTCCCGTCGCTCGTGCGTCGGGTATAACACCACGTTCAAAGTGACTTAAATATTGATAACCGGCCATTGCAGCAGCCGTAACCGGTCTAACAACTGCACAAGGCACTTGTTGTCTTACGTAGGCGTTGCCGGCCGCAGCTCCGTATTCTGCCTGTTTACATATCCTTGTATTTGAATACGGATGCCTATAGCAGTTTCTTTGACGCTTCACTGTTGAAAGTGTAGTGTAACCTATGTAACATTTTTGTTCAAATGGTTCAAATGGCTCTGAGACTATGGGACTCTACTTCAGAGGTCATCAATCCCCTAGACCTTAGAACTACATAAACCTTATTAACCTAAGGACATCACACACATCCATGCCCGAGGCAGGATTCGAACCTGCGATCGTAGCGGTCTCGCGGTTCTAGAATGTAGCGCCTAGAACCGTACGGCCACTCCGGCCGGCAACATTTTTGTTCGGTTAGTTAAAAGCAAACAGCGTTTATAGCAAAATTGTAATTGTTAATGTTTAATTCAGGTTTCATTTGAGAATAATTCTGTCTAACGTGAAACAGAGGGATTGTGCAGTAAAAATAAAAAAAGAATATAGGTTTATCGTAAAGCGGTAGAAAATGAAATTTCGTCCAAAACAAGGGTACAATTGAAATAAATCGAAAAACAAAAACACATCAAACATAGCTTCAACACTTCGTCGAGTTTATATAAAACACGTTTCTGTTGTTCGTAAACTACTTTCGCACTTATCAATAATAACCAGGAACTCTTGCCTTTGGCCATGATGAAGAACGTTCTGTTGAGTGCAAATTTACATAGATTTTTTGTATTTCTGTGTGTACACTGAACTTGCATCAAACGTAACTGCTTTGGTTACATAAAAGCGTAGAACTTACGCGGCCGAGAAACATTTATCACTTATAAAATACAATTTATATTTTGTAAGGATGTAAAATAGACAAGAGGCTACACTGAACGATGTGCGGTTCTGATTATGTGCAAAAGAAACAAACAGACAAACAACAAACAAAGACAAGTCGTTGGTTTCCGGTTTCTCCCTCACACGTTCACTTATGTTTATTTCCCTACCACTGCTACCAGTACCACCGTTAATGCTACCATTTTCTGTTGTTGTTGTTGTGGTCTTCAGTCCTGAGACTGGTTTGTTGCAGCTCTCCGTGCTACTCTATCCTGTGCAAGCTTCTTCATGTCCCAGTACTTACTGCAACCTACATCCTTCTGAATCTGCTTAGTGTATTCATCTCTTGGTCTCGCTCTACGATTTTCACGCTGCGTCGTTTATTTACTGTACCAAAACAACTGAACCGCAGTTTAGGTACAGCGCAACTCTGTTTCATGCCTAAAACACAAGATAAAAATTTATGTCATGAACCAACTCAAATATCATCATCATCATCATCAGCGACTTCTCTGGCTGTCATGTGGCGATATTCCATAATCATCTCTTTCACAACACTCTCTTCAATTTCCCCAGTAGGCGATGTGGTGGGGTGCTAGTTTTCAACGTCTTTACCGCCCTCTTTGAATCTCTGATACTATTCGCAAAGCCCTGTTTTACCAAAAGCAATATCTAATATTCATAAAACCTTGCTTCGTGTTGTGCTATTCTTGTTGTAGTATATAATACAAGTTCCTTTTTTCCAGTTTCGTGCAAAATAATCGCCATGTCTACCAAGATACATGTAACTTTTTGACATCCGACGACAAACTAAGTATCCGATATGTCCAGCAATGCACAAATACTTTTCAGACATGTTCACCAACACAACAACGAAGAAATCACGTAAATCGCACCAATACAATTCTGTCAATGTGTAATTTATGGGGTAATTCGATGACATGAGTTTGTTTTCATTATTTATTACAGCGATATCCAGTTCTTCATCGCACAGAAAACTACTGAAATGCTCTGCAGCTAGGTCACACTCAGTTTATAGCAAGGAACGTTAGGTCCACTGAAATCCCAAATGCGACGTACATTGATGAGCTAAAAGATTATGTCCATTTTTGAAACCAAATACATCGCTGACTCTGCGTATCCGTAATCGGACAGTTCGTTGGTAGGTTTGTGGAGTATGAGGCATTAGATGTCTACGCACTGATCATGTAACTTGCGTAAATCAGGGGCCACCGATTTGCGGCTAGTAAAGGAGAACTGAAAAAAAAAATGATGAAGAGTAACTGTCCAAATAGAGGACTGAATTCAAAATGGCCAAAACTAGAAAATGGCGTATTGAAATGGATTCAAGAGTAGCGTCAACATGGCACTGGAATTATTACAAAAATGATTCAAATACACGCTCGCAAACTAGCGCTACAGAAGAACTTAACAGACTGTAAGGAAGAGTTGGTTGGAGCTACAGGTTTATGAAGCGGCATTGACTTAGGATGCGAATCAAAATCAAAATATCTCAGAAAACGCCGTAAGAGTATGAAGAGAAAATGTTATCTTTCCATCGCTTTATTATTCATCGAAAGAACAACAATGTGTAACTAAGCCAAACAGCAAATATGAAAGAAACTGCTCTGATATTTAATGTGCAGAATAACAGAACTGTTGCAATGAAAGGTGCTCAAAACTGTAACTATAAAAACAAGTGGAGAAGGGAAAAATTCGCTACACTGTTGTCCGTTTACGTTGTACTAGCGGTACTAAGCCCAGTGATCATTCTCACGAACAGAACTATGCCAAAATATTCTGAAATACACCCAAGAGTTGTTGTTCACGGACATGAAAAGGGTTGGATGGACGAGGGTGGCAAGAACTCATGGATTTACAGAGTGTGGAAGAGAAGAAAAGGTGCTTTATTGATGGAGAGTTCTCTTCTTGCGCTGGATCAGTTTAGCAATCACTTGAAAAATTCTATGAATGAGAAACCGTGACAAGAGAAATACAGAGCATGCTGTTATTCCGGAAGGATTTACTTCACAACTGAAACACAATTGCAACTTCTTGGTGTCTCGATAAACAGACCATTTAAAGTGGATATGAGAGAGGAATGGAACAAATGGATGATAGGTGAATTTACGCCGAAGGGAGCTTCAAAAGGACCCACAATCAAACAAGTGTGTCAGTGGATAAAACAGTTGTGGTCTATAGTGAGAAAAGCCACTATTGTTAAATCCTTCAAGAATTCCGGCATGGCAGTCTAGAACATGACGACAAAGAGGAAGAGGAAGAAAGAGCAGATTGCGATTTTTATGGATTTTAAACGTCAGCTCGGTTTTATAAACTAAGAACTGTTTTTAGTCTGGCTTCGCGATCGAATAACAGAAACGGCAATAATGTTATTTTTTTAAAGATTTACTTAATAATTAAAGTGTGTCTTATAGTCCGCAGCGTCTGATAGTCCGTAGAATACGGTACTAAATCGCTTATTCCAGCAAGACAATGTGCGTGGCTCGATACCGCTGCTCACATCACGTAGACTTTATGGAGTGTGCAGATCGTTGATCGAAGCGCTTGATCGCCTGATTTGTCACCAACAGAGTATGCCAGAGACGTGTGAGTCAAAAAATGCCTCTCAGTTGACCGTTGTACTTTGTATAATCATCCAATGACCGTCATTTTGTACACATTTCCACGAAGATTGATAAATATCTGACTGCTGCTTCGTGGTGGAACACTTTTCATTTGAGTGCCTGTGTCTGCATTACGAAGCGGCTAAAACAGGGCAGGATCCCTGTTGCTTCCAAACATTTGATTTTCAGTGCTTCCTAGAAATACTGATTGAATTAAAAAAAATTAAAATGCTCTCATAAACTATTCATTAAGAGGGAAAATCTTATGTTAAAGTTTTAACAGAGTAAGTCAAATATTAAAGTTAGTTAACAGTGGCTCGGTAGTTTTGGTACAGACAAAAATGACGTAGTAAACAGTAGCATTACTGGTAGCACTGGTGGCATTGGTAGGGAAAGAAACAAAATTGAATGTGCCAGAGAGAAACTGAGAGCGCTGGAGTTCTCTTTTTTTTTTTTTTGTTTTGCACGTAATTACAATTGCACATGGTTCAGTGTTATTCCAGTGTGTATTTCATATTCTTACAAAATATAAATTGTGTTTTATGAACAATAAAAACTAGTTGATCGTATAACTTCTTCGCGTTCATGCAACGGAAGCAATTACTTTTGATGCAAGTACAATTTACATGCTCAAACATAAAAAAATCTATATAATTCTCGTATTTAATAGAATGTTCTTCAGTATGATTAAAGAAAATAGCTTCCCATTATTATTGATATATGCGAAAGTTATTTTATGAATAATAGAAACTGTTTTATATAACCTCGACGAAGTATTGTTATGTTTTTGTTTCTTGTTCCCTTTTTTTTACCTTTCTTTATTGAGCAAAATGCGTTTTCTAGTGCTGTATGATAAGTACGTACTTTTTTTTACGACAATATCCGTGTGTTTCACGTTACAAATCAAAATTTTCGAATAAAACCGGAATGAAACAATGACAATTGTGTTAAAGATGCTGTTTAGTTTTAAGTAACAGATAGGAGAATAGCCATGTAGAACGAAGAAGTTCCGTAGGTTACACAGCTCTTTATGTATCCTGACTCAGTTTCTAGACGTTCCACCGCTTCCGGTTCCTAGGGGAACCTAGTAAGAGACTGATAGCATATACAGACAAAGAGATAGCACCGAGATAAAGCTTGGTAGCTATGCAACACCCCTAACATGCAGGTAACGCCATTACCGTCTTAACTGACCAAAGCTACTACGAAAAATACCGTACTTCACACTTACTTATGGAAGTCTCTGGTTACCTGCAGTAGTTTTACAAGTTCCGTATGCCCTGAGCCAACATAAGTCACAGCGTACAAATTACCCAGTTTATTTTCGTTCAAATATTGGGAACGAGAGCACTTAACAACCTCCAACAATCCTCACACATAATTTCATACCTCTTCTAAGCTTCTTCTCGATTCCATGCTTAATGTCAAATATGTAAGATATAACTCATTTGTAAAGTTACACAGGCCAACGCAAAATTTTTTTAAAAAACTTTTTCTACTTTGATACCTGATCTTTATAGATTTTTATGAGCTGAATCCAAATCTAGCCTTAATTTCTTTGTATCACCCACAGTTTTTGAGCACTATGCTTTTTATTATATAGTATAAAAATCCTATACTGCCAGCAAAACAACCTCAAAATCATGTCAACCTCCCTGATGAAAAAGCCCAAGAAACAAAAGACGTGGCGATCACCAGTCCACTCACTAGGCGAGTTCCAGATAGATCACGTGGCAATCTCCTATGAATACCAGAAAGAAATCCACGACGTCCAAGTGAGAAAAGGCGCTAACATAGATTCGGACCACTACCTAACAAGAATCAAAATCAAACTCACACCAAGAAGACAACACAAAAAGAAATTGACCTCACCGAAATTTGATACAAGAAAGATCAGAGAATCGAACATCACAGAACACTGGGAAAAACAAGAGGCGAAAGATTGGACCAGCTTTAAACAAAAAATTGTGAACACAGCCAAAGAACTGAACCCGCTGACTAGAAAACCCAGGCACCCTTGGTGGAACACTACCTGCGAAATCGCCCTACAAAATCGAAGAACAGCTTTCACAAACTACAACAGCAACAAAACACAAGAAACACAGGACAACTTCTATGAAATTCGAAGACAAACATCGAAAACAATAAGACAAGAGAAACGCAAATACATAAACGATCAGCTAAACTCCATCGAAGAAGACTTCAGAAATTTCAACACACGGGATTTCTACAGGACGTTCGCCAACCAAGTCAAAGGATATTCACCACAGAACCTCTGCTTCAGAAAAGAAGACGGAAAACTGGCACTTACCAACAAAGAAAACTGTGAAGAGCTCGCGAAGTACTTTTCAAAATTACTAAATTGCCCGGAACCTAACTCAACCTTCGAACCCCGAGAACCGGCCAACGCACCGGAAGACTCACCAGCACCAACAAAAGAAGAAATCCTCCACTGCATAAAGAAACTGAGAAACAACAAGGCAGCCGGTGAAGACGGAATAACGGCAGAACTGCTGAAGAACCTAGGACCAAACTCACCAAACGAAATCACACAAATCATACAGAACACCTGGACAACCGAAATCATACCTGACGACTGGAAGACCGCACTCATTCACCCGCTACACAAGAAAGGTGACAGGACAGACACAAACAATTGTAGAGGAATTTCCCTGCTACCGGTCATCTACAAAATTCTATCAAGCTGCCTTCTCACCAGAACGCAAGGACAACTGGAACCCGCCATCTCGGAATACCAAGCGGGTTTCAGACCCAACAGAGCCTGCCCCGAACAAATCTTCAACCTAAAATCAATCATAAAATCCCACATGACAAGCCCCAAAAAAATCATCTGCACTTTCGTCGACTTCAAAAAGGCTTACGACTCGATCGACAGAAAGTCCCTCATCCAAATCCTCAGAGAAAAAGGCCTAGACCAGAAGACCCGAAGACTAATCGAACAGACACTAACCAATACAAAATCCAAAGTCAAATTCATGGGCGAAATCTCGGACCCCTTTGAAATCCACACTGGCCTAAGACAAGGAGATGGACTATCCCCGCTATTGTTCAACATCGTCCTGGACAAAGTAATGAGCGAATGGGAAGCTGAAGTCAGGAGACAAAACACCTGGAGACCAGTCACATTAGGAAGGAAAACAATGGAAATCCCTTACCAAGCATTCGCAGACGACCTAGCGATACTGACCTATGACCCAACATCAGCAAAAACACAGATCGAAATCTTGAAAGAATGCGCCGAGAAAGTCGGCCTACAAATCTCTTTTGAAAAAACGCAAGTCCTAACAAGAGAAGGCGACGACATCACAACCAAGTACGGCAAAATTAAAGGGGTCACACACTTCAGATACCTAGGCGAAATCATCGAACCGACCGGAACAGAGAAACTGGCTTACGAAGACAGACAACAGAAGACACGGAAATCACTAGGCATGGTACGAAACGTCTACAACAAACAATGCATTTCCAGAAACACAGTGATCAAACCCGCCGTACTGTATGCCAGCGAAACACTAGCACTTAACAGGAAAATCAAAATTGAAGAAATCAAAAAAGAAGAACGCAAAATCATGAGGAAAATTTTAGGAGGAAGACCCACACCAGATGGCTACAGACTACAGAAGAACACAACAGTAGAAGCATATTCGAACATCGAGAACGATATGAGAAAAAGGCGCCTTAAATTCTACGGACATTTAGATAGACTCCCTGAAACAAGACTCACCAAGAAAATTCTAGAACACATCAAGACACTTAAAGTCTCGACACCCTGGATGGAAGGAGTCCGAAAAGACCTACAAGCAATTGGCACCACAAACACCACAGACAGAAGCACCTTCCGAAAACACATAGACAATTGGGAAGTAAAGTCAGAAGCGCTAAAACAGCGGACCAAACAAGAATGGTCTGAGGAGAGAAAAGAGGCCCTCTCCAAGAGAATGAAGGAGTACTGGAAGGACAAGAAGAACAAGCCTTCAAAGTCATAAGCTTAACGATTTCCTTTTAGGGAAAATCCGCCAACAATAACAATAACAATAAAAATCCTATGCTATAGAGTAAATGGGGAAATTAATGAAACGCTTTGTTACAGCATAAGCGTGGTTTGTATTTACAGTAAGCTACTTAAAACAATGACAGGTCTTAACAGAGGTTTCACTTGGCAGCTGGAATTGGTTTGTATTTTCTTTCTCTTTTTCTTTGAAGCTTCTTGTGTGGCTTTTTCTACGATGAGTTGCTTGCTGAACTTCTCGGTGAAGTGACCAACAGTAGTCCCCCATCATGCTGGTGTTCCAGCGGCCTTGGTAGCGTTTTTCCATCACTTAACGCTCTCCTTGCTACTCACTAACATCTCCCATATTGTCTGGGTAGTAATCAAGGTGTCAGTTCAAAAAGTAAACTTCCAGGCTCATTAAACATCCCAAAGTTTTAAACTTCTTTGACATTGTAGCTGTAAAGAAACATATTCTGGGTCTATTTCATGTCCTACGAACCTCGTAAAGACTTGCTTGCATGATACCCATGCTTCTTTCTCATTTAAGGTCATTGTGAATTCAAAGTTAACATCAGACATCAATTTCGTACCGTCAGGTCCGACATTAACGCCTTCTTTTAGTTTAGCTTCTGAAAGGTGTGGAAACTTTTGGCAGAGATACTTAAAACATGGTCCCTCTTTAGGCAAAGCCCTTACAAACTGTTTCAATAGGCCTAACTTTATATGTAAAGGTGGTAGGAGTACGTATTTTGGCTCTGCAAGGTTTTTGCGTAGAATGTTCTTCTCACCAGGTTTTAAGGACTCTCTCACAGGCCAATTCTTTCTGAACCAGTGTTGGTCCTTAGCCCTATTGTCCCATTCACACAAGAAACATGGAAATTTGGCCAAGCCACCTTGCTGACCAAGGTACATACATGTTAGATCTAAATCTTCGCATATCATCCAACCATGAGCAGAATAGCCTATTTTATTTAGCACTATTTCTAGGTTTTAATAGCTTTCTTTCATATGTACAGAATGTCCAACAGGTATAGATGCATACATGTTACCATAGTGTAACAAAAAAGCCTTTAAACTAGTTTTGGATGAATCAATAAACAGCCTCAAGTCTTCCTTTTTGTGTTCAACACCAAACTCATTCAGCAGACTGGGAATGTCTGAGCAGTACACTAAATCACCTTCTTGTTGAAAAAACTTGGAAACTTGCTGTTCTCTCTCTCTATACATGTATATGCTAGTTCCACCTCCCAATAAGACCTTTTCTTTTAATCTAGAGCAAAGCAATTCAGCTTTTTCTTTCTTTAAGCCCAGATCCCTAACCAAACCGTTAAGCTCCGTCTGGGTAAACAATTTGGGCTCTAGACTTTCTGTATTACAACGGAATTCATCATCATGTGGTTCATCTAAATCAGATTGTACACCAGAAAACACTGTTGTTGGAATAGAATTTAAATCATCTGGTGGTTCAGGAACCGGCATATCTACACAATGCCCTACTGGTCGGATGGCGGACGGAAGGTTAGGGTAGCTTACTACTTTCTTGTTTTTCGAATTGTGACCAGTAATATGGACACTGCAAAAGTAGCAATCATCGAAATGATTTCTTGGCTCCCTCTGTATCATAGGAACAGAAAAATCTAAAGGCTTTTTCTCCTTTTTGGACCATTTTCTTATATCTTCAACACACACATAAAATAACTTATGTGGTGCCCAAGATTTATCTTGATCGACAAGTTTAGATCCAAAGTATGATAGATAAAGATTTTTCACGAAGTCTGTAATGTTTATTTGGTGTTTCTTAATAACAAATTCACCACAAATATAACAAAAACTGTCAGTTGAGTTTTTACATCCACGGTTAGACGTTATACTGAGCACATCTACAGGAAACGGGAAAGTGAAGTTAGGCTGAGAGTAAATAAAACACCATCTGTTAACACAAAAACAGAATCGATCTTTTTTTGCCAGTAAATGTTTTTCAGCAGTGCTGCCAACGTCATCTACATTTATTACACCTCCTTTTTAAATTATTTTAACTATATAAAAGCTGTTAAATTCTTTAAAAATAGCTTAATATAATAAATTTCATTGTAAGATGTGAAGAAATAGTGGGAGATACAGTTTTTTAAGTATCATATTTGTTTTTTAAGTATCATATTTGGATCCCACCCTAAAAAAACATAAGGATAAGAAATTTTCAGTAAAAAAGTTTTTCCATCATTGGCATGTGTAATTAGACGCTTGATGCTGTTTTATTTGTGGAGTTTTAATTCTTCGAAAAATCTACGTTCGGGATGGAGTTACTGGTAATGCAACCATTCTGGCACATTTTTGACTTGTTATATAATAGGTACGTTTGTTCACATTTTTATTTGGAGCTCAAATCCGAAAACGGTGCTCATAAGACTTTATTAAAAGATAGAAATGAAACAAAACATTTCTTGAGTCAAATATATTGTTTGATACATTTAATTAACTTGAAACACAGCATGATTGAACCTGAACGCCATTTAGTCTTTTATTAAGTGATTTGACTTAATTCGGGGTTTCATCAAGTCCTCCCTAAGAAATGCTCGGTATCGTGTGTTTTTTAAATTTTAATAAAGTAAGTGGGGAAGATGCTTGCTGTAGTACTATCGTCTTGTTTGGTATACTATTCATTTCAGTGTAATACTGGATATCTATCGCACGTTTATCCCTGCTATTCCGTTATGGCCAGCGCTAAAGTCACTGGAATTTCCGCAGTGCGAGACCAGCACACGCCTCATTCGGTAGCGCGGCCAGAGACATCATAATAACCAGATTAGCTGTCCAGAGGTCAACAACGGATTGTCTGAGGTACTTGTTTGCTTCTTGTGAAGGTGTCCCAGGGCTCTCTGTTCACGGTGTCAGCCTCTTGGAACATGGAGTCGCTGGGACGGCGGAGTGATAAGCTATTCTCATTGCTTGAGAACTGTGTGTAACAACAACGACGCTGTACTATTGTACATATAAATAACTTTTTTCTTCTAATTTTTCGATACATTTGTGTAATTGGTGTTCTGATTTCATTTTTTTTTTCATGCCATTCTGTTAAGATAACTGTAAACACGTTTCAGTGTGAATATTAAAGTTTATGTCAAATGTCAAGTAATATTGTAATAGAATTGAAATGTAACAAATTTTGAAGCTGTTGTAAGATGTTTAAAATTGTAACTGTGTGTCTGGCCCATACGTAGGCAATGTGTTAGGATGTGTAGAATGAAAAACCTCGGGTGAATACCCGGTCTGTCAGGGAGCGGTAAAAGGTGGATGGCAGGCGAGCGCGGGAAAATGCGCGCGGGCACTGCACGGCACAACGGGCTCAGCAGTAGTTGGAGTTTGGCACTGGTCTGAGCAACACCTTCTGGAGCGAGGAGGCTCTCCTGGAAGACATAGCTTCACTGAGCCTCGGCTATGCCGTTCCATCGCCCACACAGCATGGCAAAATTCCATAGGCACTAAATGGAAAAGTATTGTGACGCTAAGAAGATTTAAAGTGCCGATACGTCAAGAGCCATAGCTGTGGTTGTATGTGTGCTCTGTGCCTCGTCATCTCGCCGCCCGTCAACCGCCGCATCGATACAAGCAGGTTGAAACTTTTAGTACTGTATTCGTATGGATCAGAGAGTGAACTGTGCATAATAACCTAAATTTTACCAAAACTTTCCCATCATTTAATTATCCTCACAACTAACCTAGACAGGGTCCTTTCCAAATGTTGTGCAATCCGAGTGTCCCGAAATGAAAATTAAAATTTGTGTTAATAATAATTATTTGGAGAACTAGCTATGTTAGAATGGTGTTTAAAGAAGTGTTTTGTTAATTAACCAGTAAATGAATAACGAAGGCCAAACGAAGTTGAAAGATAACTTTAGTATTGATATAGTAATGAAGTTTATTATTTCGAGACAGATTTAAAGGCATTTAAATGAGCAGTAAATAAGATGAAAAGAGTAGTAACTTATATACTGGAAATTTTGAACGCATAATAAACTCAGTAATCATTTTTTTAAATACAGCGATCATAACAGTTTCAGGGTCCCCCCTCATTCATTTGAATTCTCAAGTGTTCTAAATTGGTTTGACCACCAAAAGTTAAAGTCAATATAAAAGTCAAAATTTATCAGTGTTTTATCTTTATCAAAATTGACAATTTGTGTGTGACACAAAAGTGCTATTTCTAGGGTAGCCTACGCCCGATTTTAATCAGATTAATAGACAGTATAAAGTTTTGTAGTATACATAATAGTGTAGTGTTATGTATTCATGGTTTTTCCATATCAGTACAGAATGTGAAACTATCAGTTCAATAGATTTTCTGGTTCTAAAATGCTACTATATTATGCAGTGTTGCTACTTGTTGTTTTGCATGAATATCTACCAACTTGTACAGGGAAAAACTCAGTTAATGCCTAATTAGGCTGGCGACCGTATTGTTATCAAAGAAAGAAAGAAAGAAAGAAAACGCTGTTTAGGTTTTTATATTGGTAACGCCACGTAGCGCTCTGTATGAAAATCACTGACTGTGCTGTGTGAAGGCTGTGGTTGGTTTGCATTGTTGGAGTATATGCTATTGTAGTGTTGGGCAGTTGGATGTGAACAGCGCGTAGCGTTGCGCAGTTGGAGGTGAGCCGCCAGCAGTGGTGGATGTGGGGAGAGAGATGGCGGAGTTATGAGAGCGGATGATCTGGACGTGTGTCCATCAGAGAGAGTAAATTTGTATTATTGGATGTCATGAACTGATATATATATTATGACTTTTGAACACTATTAAGGTAAATACATTGTTTGTTCTCTATCAAAATCTTTCATTTGCTAAGTATGCCTATCAGTAGTTAGTGCCTTCAATAGTTAGAATCTTTTATTTAGCTGGCAGTATTGGCGCTCGCTGTATTTGCAGTAGTTCGAGTAACGAAGATTTTTGTGAGGTAAGAATTCATGAAAGGTATAGGTTATTGTTAGTCAGGGCCATTCTTTTGTAGGGATTACTGAAAGTCAGATTGCGTTGCGCTAAAAATATTGTGTGTCACTTTAGTGAATGTCTGAGTACGTTCACTTTTGCTCAGCTATTTTAAAGTCAAATAACATAAGATGTTTATCAGCACAGTACAGGTCTTAGCAAGCATTAAGGATCTTACACTAACATTGGCCTCTTTAACAGAGTTTCTGGAAATAACTTAAAATAACAAAGCAAATTTATTCCAACAATATTCACAAACTTGTTTTGAGATCTTATAATGATCAATTCAGTAAACAGTAAAGAACATAATAAACAATGCTTTCCATTTAAAAAATAACACGACATACAAGGACGGATAAACTAATCACTTATTTTCATTCATCACAGTCAATGGAATGCATTTTGCACACGTACTTTTGACATGTAGAACATGTTGTGATAGTTTTTTGTGTCTTTAAGCCGTGAAAAAATGTGGCATCGCGACACCTTCATTTTTTTTTTCTTACATCATCGCGCTAGGACTTGCACTCAAGGTTCAACAATCCTGCTATCATTTTCCAAATTTTGCAATAAATTTATTCCACTGCAATCTGCAACTCCCTACAAAAATTTCAGGAATTAATTTTCCTTTCTTTGATATTTGCTTTGATCAATGCCACGCCGAGGTGTTCTGTAAAATCACTATAAACAAACTTGCTATTCTTATTCATAACGTTTTTCCCATATAAGTTGCCATAAAGTTTTTCCCATAGAAGTAGCCAGATTGTGTTACTATTTCTTAGTTTTCTCGGGAACGTTGGTTTTTTTTTCTGGCCCTCACCGTCCGCTATTTCAGTTTGATGATTAGAAAGTCTGCGACATCCGTCAGTCTTATTAAGGGATCAAGGATTCAACGTGCTTCACATTTTTCGTAAAGTGGTCACCAGCCCACGCACCCATGCTCGCGGCGCAGATGTTTATTTGTTCAGTCTTTTTATCGCTGGCGTAATTTGGTTTTTTATGTTTATGGCGTATGATCTCGGAGAGAGGGGAGTGAAAATCGATTTGGCTGTTACATTATTTACACTACTGCCCATTAAAATTGCTACACCAAGAAGATGACGTGCTGCAGCCGCGAAATTTAACCGACAGGAAGAAAATGCTGTGATATGCAAATGATTAGCTTTTCAGAGCATTCACACACGACTGGCGCCGGTTGCGACACCTACAACGTGCTGAGATGAGGAAAGTTTCCAACCGATTTCTCATACACAAACAGCAGTTGACCGGCGTTGCCCGGTGAAACGTTGTTGTGACGCCTCGTGTAAGGAGGAGAAATGCGCACCATCACGTTTCCGACTTTGATAAAGGTCGGATTGTAGCCTATCGCGATTGCGGTATATCGTATCGCGACATTGCTGCTCGCGTTGGTCGAGGTCCAATGGCTGTTAGCAGAATGTGGTTCAAGAGGGTAATACGGAACGCCGTGCTGGATCCCAACGGCCTCGTATTACTAGCAGTCGAGATGACAGGCATCTTATCCGCATGGCTGTAACGGATCGTGCAGCCACGTCTCGATCCCTGAGTCAAGAGATGGGGACGTTTGCAAGACAACAACCATCTGCACGAACAGTTCGACGACGTTTGCAGCAGCATGGTTATCAGCTCGAAGACCATGGCTGCGGTTACCCTTGACACTGCATCACAGACAGGAGCGCCTGCGATGGTGTACTCAACGGCGAACCAGGGTACACGAATAGCAAAACGTCTATTGTTTGCATGAATCCAGGTTCTGTTTACAGCATCATGATGGTCGCATCCGCATTTGGCAACATCGCGGTGAACGCACATTGGAAGCGTGTATTCGTCGTCGCCATACTGACGTATTACCCGGCGTGATGGTATGGGGTGGCATTGGCTACACGTCGCGGTCATCTCTTATTCACATTGACCGCACTTCGAACAGTGGACGTTACAATTCAGATGTGTTACTACCCGTCACTCTACCATTCATTCGATCCCTGTGAAACCCTACATTTTAACAGGATAATGCACGACCGCCTGTTGCAGGTCCTGTACGGGCCTTTCTGGATACAGAAAATGTTCGACTGCTGCCCTGGCCAGCACATTCTCCAGATCTCTCACCAAGTGAAAACGTCTGGTCAATGGTGGCCGAGCAAGTGGCTCGTCACGATACGCCAGTCACTACTCTTGATGAACTGTGGTATCGTGTTGAAGCTGCATGGGCAGCTGTACCTGCACACGCCATCCAAGCTCTGTTTGACTAAATGCCCAGGCGTATCAAGGCCGTTATTATGGCCAGAGATGGTTGTTCTGGGTACTGATTTCTCAGGATCTATGCACCCAAATTGCGTGAAATTGTAATCACATGTCAGTTCTAGTATAATATATTTGTCCAATGAAGACCCGGTTATGATCTTCATTTCGTCTTGGTGTAGCAGTTTTAATGGCCAGTAGTGTATCAGTCTTTCTGTCATAAATTCTGATTCATAACTCCATGTTTAATTTAACAGTAGTTCTATGACACTGGTTCACTTCCGTTTAATAACAATATGAACTGAGTTCACGTATTGTGAATGCATGTCAACATCAGCTACTTGTCACAAATGAAAGTTTGTGCCGGACCAGAACTCGAAGGCGGATTTTCCACCTGTCAATATTGCTCGCCATAACAATTTCCACTATACGTGCACGCTCCGAGCGCCATCGAAAATCCCTGTACGTCACGCAGTCACAATCCAAATGGCCGCACTTTCGTGAAATTAAGTACAGGAAGGCTATTGCAGTTACAGTGTCGTCCTTTTAGCCGAGCTATTCGTGATTATATTATTAACGGCGACAATGCCAGTGCAGTAACTTCATTTATTACAATGTCTTCTAGACACGCACGAATGTCTGAAGGACAATGTGTTTGTTATAAACACACTGTGTAAACACAGACGTTGCCGCCATTAATTAAAATAGTAATGACATACTTAGTGGCACACCACAACTCATTCTCTGTTGTTGTTGTGGTCTTCAGTCCTGAAACTGATTTTATGCAGCTCTCCATGCTACTCTATCCTGTGCAAGCTTCATCATCTCCCAGTACTTACTGCAACCTACATCCTTCTGAATCTGAATCTACTTAGTGTATTCATCTCTTGGTCTCCCTCTACGATTTTTACCCTCCACGCTGCCCTCCAATGCTAAATTTGTGATCCCCTGATGCCTCAGAACATGTCCTACCAACCGCTCCCTTCTTCTTTTCAAGTTGTGCCACAAACTCCTGTTCTCCCCAATTCTATTCAATACCTCCTCATTAGTTATGTGATCTATCCATCTAATCTTCAGCATTCTTCTGTAGCACCACATTTCGAAAGCTTCTACTCTCTTCTCGTCCAAACTATTTATCGTCAACGTTTCACTTCCATACATGGCTACACTCCATACAAATACTTTCAGAAACGACTTCCTGACACTTAAATCTATACTCGATGTTAACAAATTTCTCTTTTTCAGAAACTCTTTCCTTGCCATTTTGCAGTCTACATTTTATATCCTCTCTACTTCGACCATCATCAGTTATTTTGCTCCCCAGATAGCAAAACTCCTTTACTACTTTAAGTCTCTCATTTCCTAATCTAATTCCCTCAGCATCACCCGACTTAACTTGACTACATTCCGTTATCCTCGTTTTGCTTTTGTTGATGTTCAACTTATATACACCTTTAAAGACACTGTTCATTCCTTTCAACTGCTCTTCCAAGTCCTTTGCTGTCTCTGATAGAATTACAATGTCATCGGCGAACCTCAAAATTTATATTTCTTCTCCATGGATTTTAATACCTACTCCGAATTTTTCTTTTGTTTCCTTTAGTGCTTGCTCAATATACAGATTTAATAACATCGGGGAGAGGCTACAACCCTGTCTCACTCCCTTCCCAACCACTGCTTCCCTTTCATGCCCCTCGACTCTTATAACTGTCATCTGGTTTCTGTAAAAACTGTAAATAGCCTTTCGCTCCCTGAATTTTACCCCTGTCACCTTTAGACCATATGACATATGAGTTGCGGCTAGAAAAAAACCGGACTGATGCTGGAAAAAACATTTATTTACAATTATTTACAATTTCATGTTATCTCCTTCAATGTACTCTCCTCCTCGGTCTCTACACCGTTCCATACGAATTTTCCAGTGTTCATAGCAATGCTGCAGATCATTTTCGGCAAGTCCATACATTACTTCCGTCGCTTTTTCTTTTACTGCTTCAACAGTCTCAAATCTAGTTCCTTTCAAAGCTGACTTGACTTTATGGAAAAGAAAAAAGTCACAGGGGGCCAAATCAGGTGAGTAGGGTGGATGATCTAAGATGGGAATGTTGTGTTTTGCCAAAAGCGTCTTCAATGACAACGTACTGTGAGCTGGGGCATTGTCTTGGTGAAGGATCCATGACTTTTTTCTCCACAAATCGTTCCGTTTTCTCCGTACTCGCTCACGTAGGGTAGCCAGGACGCTAATGTAGTAATGCTGATTCACTGTTTGTCCCTCTGGTACCCAATCAATGTGCACAATCCCTTTGATGTCAAAAAAAAACAATCATCATTGCCTTGAATTTCGATTTTGACATTCGTGCTTTTTTTTGTCGTGGAGAACCAGGAGTTTTCCAATGCATCGATTGGCGTTTAATTTCGGGATCGTAAGTAAAAAACCACGATTCATCGCAAGTAATAACATTTTGTAACAAGGTGGGATCACTTTCAATGTTTTCCAGGATGTCAGAACAAATCATTCTTCGGCGTTCCTTCTGTTCAATTGTGAGACACTTTGGAACCATTTTTGAACACACTTTGTTCATGTTGAAACTTTCATGAAGAATCTGCCTAACACTTTCCTTGTCAACTCCTGTTAACTCAGACACTGCTCTGATTGTTAAACGGCGATCTTGTCGAACAAGTTTACCGATTTTTTCAATGTTTTCATCAGTTTTTGCTGACAATGGTCTGCCAGTGCGAGTGTCATCACTGGTATCTTCGCGGCCATCTTTAAATCGTTTAAACCACTCAAACACTTGTGTTCGCGATAAACAATCATCGCCGTACACTTGTTGTAACATTACAAACGTTTCACTTGCAGATTTTCCTAGTTTGAAACAAAATTTGATGTTAACACACTGTTCTTTCTGTACACTCAAAATTTTCCGACGCACAGACAAAACGTCAACTACTTAAAACAGACGCCACGGGCAGACTGAGTGCAGGAGGCAGATGAAACTCGAGCAGTAGGCGGAGAGAGAGTCACGTGACAGGCCACGCGACTTTCAGCCTTATTGCATTCGTTTTATTGTTTCACCAGTACTAGTCCGGTTTTTTTCTAGCCACACCTCGTAAGTGAATGAAAATAAGCAAAGTAGATTAATTTTGAACACAATAACTGGTTCAAATCAAATGGCTCTTTGCACTATGGGACTTAACTTCTGAGGTCATCAGTCCTCTAGAACTTAGAACTACTTAAACCTAGCTAAGCTAAGGACATCACACACATCCATGCCCAAGGCAGAATTCGAACCTGTGACCGTAGTAGTCGCGCAGTTTCGGACTGAAGCGCCTAGAACCGCTTGGCCACCCGGCCGGCGCCATTATTGGAAACACAGTTAAGTCAGAGGGAGGGAAAAATATTGAGATTGATCTCCGTTTCTACGTACTCAATGACAAACCCGCATTTCGTTTAGGACCCCTTCCATTAATGACGCACTCTGCCGTAAGAGCTAAAGTCGCCTTTCAAACTGCTTAAAATTAGTATTAGACAATCAAAACGTGTAGCAGCGACGGATTGCACTGCTGAAACACCTCGTTTTTGGGCTGCAGACGTTCACAGTGTAATCCGACAACAAAGGCGTAAGCTCGTGTAGCACACGCTGAAGGATCGCGGAATGTGCCATTGAGAGACAGCGACGCCGAAAATCGGGAGCACCACACGATATTCATTAGTGGAGCGCCAGAAGGCAGCAGAGCAGACGCACACGAATTCACGCTCCGCGATTCTGCCCCAGTCCGGCAGCCGGCGAGCGGAAAATTTGGAAGGAAGGCAGCGGGCGGTAGCAGTAGGAAAGGGGGCACAGAGAAAGAGTGATGGAGTGGGTTAGGCAGGCGAGGGAGTGATCTGCGATGGGGCGAGGAGAGTGCCGTGGCAGAAGGGAGGGGCGGGGGAAGTGGATGGTCGGGCGGAGGGTTATGTAGGGGGGTGGGGGGTGGGAGGGGTGAGCCGGCAGTCGATACGCGCGGCGGGACAGTCGATATCTGCGCATCTGGGTCGCCCAGCCGCGCCGGCCTGGAGCGGCACGTGGCGTGTTGCGGCGCCTGTTGCTGTGTTTTGCGCCCGAGCCCATTGTCCGCGCGATGGGGCAGGTCCGCGCAGGGACAAAGCAACTCAACCCCCCCCCCCCCCCCCCTACCTGCTCGCCATCGCTGGCTGACTTCCAGCCACGCCAAACCGCGACGCGCCGCTTGATTCACGCCCTCGTGCTATCGCAGAAAGCGCACGTGCCCTAACCGGTTAGGAGTCGTTACTGCAAAATTCCGCAGTCCTTTATGCGCGCTCGCGAATTTACGGGGCGCGGGCGTTGTCTGCCGGAAAGCCTGCTGCCGCTGTTCAGTGGCCCGAGCTGAGCTCTGCTTTTCCCAAAACCACACACCGACGAGAAGTTGGACACCCCGAAAACAATTAGCGCTCTGGCCAATTGTAAAACACTTACTATAGTTCAATTCTTTTATCTTGGCGACTCGCGCATCCCCGCCCAGATGCGGGAGATTGCTGCGTTGCCAGTTGCAAACGACGCACGCGCTAAGAGAAGCAGTGCCATAGTATAGTAAGTTCGCAAACTTACGTTTGAGGGTTACACCACGGCTGCATTAACCCTTTCGCTGCTGCAGATACGTGCTCCCCGCATTCCGCGCGATTTTGTCATCACTTCACTGCTCGCCTGTGCAGACACATGGTGTTTCGACTGCTTTGACATACTTTATCACTCGATTTCACAAAAACTGTTTGGTCCAAAAATTTGATTTTTACACATCTTCTTGACTGATACCTTCCCTCCATAAATTACTTAATTTTGTTTCGATGCTCAACGCAGTTATTGTGCAGCATTAGATGTAGTAAACCATTGCACGAAATTTTGAAGAGTTTGCAGAGGTAAAAGTCCATAGTGTATACTTTCCATATGGTCGATTTTACTTGCCACTAGAAATTCCAAAAAATTACATTCAAACGAATAAAATTCGATATTGTTTTTAAATAAAGAAAGACAATGTTCACAGGTAGGTGCAGGTCCGTCGTAAAGGGACGGAAAGAACCGCGCCGCCGCAATGTCCATCTTTTCACAGATGGTTGAGAGACCTCTGCTATTTAGTGCAAAATGTCGAATCAAAGCACCTCTCAGCCCTCTAAATTTCCAACTTGTTATTTTATTGCGCTACTAGTTTCGGCAATATATTAAGCCGATCCTCTTTAGGCCCCCTGACCGAGATGTAAGAAAGTTACCACCTTTGGTCCAGCATTCAGTGACTTGCATCCGTAGATTTTGAGGCAGCGATCACGTGAGACACTCTTGTCTAACAGTTGGCAGGTGATATTTCAAGTGAACACTGTCTCAAAAATCTGTGGCTACCAGTCATAGAATGGTGGCCCCCGATTTGACTGGAACAAAGGTGGCAGCCTTCTTACACGTTGGTCAAGGGGTTGAAAATGGCTTAGTATATCGCCGAAACTGGTAGCCCAATAAAATAACAATCTGGAAATTGAGACAGCTGATAGGTGTTTGATTTGACATTCTGTAATAATAAAACATAAAATGAAATACAATGAGCTCACATTAAAGCATTTGAAACACATTTCCAGAACACTGATAAGTAAAAGAGGCACCTTCCTATCATTAGAAATTGTTAGGTACTGCAACGAGACAGTTGTTGAAGGAGAAAAGGTTGGCTGGTGAAGAGGATAGGAATGTGGCGGTATAAGGACGGAGGACTAGCGCACTGCAGCGAAGTGGCTGTTTGGACAGAAGAGGGGATGCAGCAGAGGGGTGAATTGGTGACACTAATAGTTGTTGGGAAAAGGGAGTGGAAAAAGGAAGGGGATAAGGATATGTGATGTGCGAAAGAGGGCCCCGATAAGGTAGATAGGGCACCTACCTATAGCTTGTAGGACCGGTAAATGTCAGGGCAGAATTCGTGGTCTGGGACAGGAAAAATGGCTCAAGTATCTTTGGGAGAGCATATGGAGGGCGCGTAAGTGGGGTGTTGGTGGTATGTATCAGTGAAGGTCCGCCAGGATATAGAATGTAAATGGGGAACGATAGTATTATTCGAGTCGAGTTTGCAGATCTACATATCTACATATATATTCCGCTAGCCACCAAGCGGTGTGTGGAGGAGAGCACTATTCGCTCCAAAGTCATATTCCCCCCCCCCCCCCTCCCTCCTCTTTGTTCCACTCGCGGATCGTGCGAGAGAAATCGTATTTTCTGGACGCCTCAGTACGAGCTCTGATTTCCCTTATCTTTGAATGGCGATCATTTCGCGATTTGAAAGTTGGTGGTAATAATAATTGCTGAATATCCTCATCGAAGATCGGATTTTGGAACTTAGTGAGGAGCCCATACCGTTTAGCGCGTCGTCTATCTGCAAGTGTGTCCCACTCCAAACCTTCTATGAGATTTGTAACGCTCTCGCGATGGCTAAATGTTCCGGTCACGAGTCTTGCCTCTCTTCTTTGGATCTTCTAAATCTCTTGAATCAGACCCAGATGGTAAGGGTCCCATACAGACGAACAATAAGACCGAACGAACTAACGTATTCTAAGCTTCACGATTCCACCAATAAACCGCAATCTAGAGTTCGCCTTACACGTTACTTGTGTAATCTGATCGTTCCATTTAAGATCATTTCGAATAGTCACACCCAGATACTTGACGGATGTTACCGTTCCAAAGACTGGGCATTTATGTTGTACTCGTACATTAACGGGGATTTTCGCCTTGTTGTACGCAGTAGGTTACACTTACTAATATTGGTGTAGACTGTTTGGAGGCGCTCAGTGTGAGTAAGGAGAGAGGAAATGCGATGAACTGGTAAACGTACCGTCGTGTATATGTAATAATTATACACAGTAATCATAACATCTGCAATCTGTTTTTTTATCTAAGCCGTGTCTGTGTTTACTGTCCATTTGAAACTACATTCCTGTCTATAGTTTTGTTATGTAAGACGACTTAAAAATTATTTGGTTTGTAAAATATTCGAAATAATCGTATACACATCATCCCCCTGTTCTGTGACGTCCAATGGCTCAGTCTTCCTGAGTTGTCGACGCATAGTCTTTACAGATGTATCTGTTTTTGCTGCTCTACTCCTCATTGCTGCTATGGATATTTTATTTAACAAGTTTTACGTACATGACAAACCAGTGTGGGGCTCTGTTAATGGAGCTGTATTTACTGTAATTGGAGTTTGTTCTCAGTATGTCGACGTGACTGAC
Source organism: Schistocerca cancellata (assembly GCF_023864275.1). Lineage (NCBI taxonomy): Eukaryota > Metazoa > Arthropoda > Insecta > Orthoptera > Acrididae > Schistocerca > Schistocerca cancellata. The sequence continues at coordinate 179,750,476 of NC_064635.1, forward strand.
GTATGGTTATATTTCTGGCACGTACATAATTTTTATTATTCAGGTTCCTGGTGTATATTTTTTTTACAAAAATGTGGCTTCATACACTAAGATTACTCTATCCGTAAGATGCAGATCTGAGAATCTGAAGATGACAGCTAGTTACTGTCGAAACTGGTCATGAAATAAACTATTTCACATCAAGCGATTTTGGCTTCTGATATGCCAAATCGTTTTTAGAAAGTGCGTGATAAGCAACTGTGTACATTTTTTTTACTACAACCTACTTCGGTTATGAATTGTCGTCGCGAAATAAAAACTTACATGTTATTATGTCTACAACTTCGCTTGCGCCCGTTTTTTTCTCGAAGTTCAAGGCTGTGTTCTGAAAAAGTTACAAAACATTTACAGTTCAAATTACTGGCCATCGCTGGCAGCATACGAGTTGCGCCGCGGAAGAACTGAGGGCCGCATGAGGAGATCAATGAATCGAGCCAATTTTGCACTTTGTTCATATAATCTGAGATTCTGGTCAGCTAGATTGTGTAGCGTTGATCGAAAAAGGTCTAGTCAAAGGGAGCGATGTCTTGCAAACACGGCGGGTGTGATAGAATGTTCAAGTTCAACGTTTCCAAGTATGTTTTGACGGCTTCTTCACCATGGAGTCGAGCGTCTCTACGCTGCAAAATCACATTTTCATGCCTATCGCTCTATTGTGGCCGTTTTTCTTTCAGTGATCAGCTGAAGCTCATCAATTGCTTTCGATACTCCTTTGCTGTGATTGTTTCCGTCGGTTTGAGTTGCTTAGGAAACCAACTTTTTCCCCCTATGTAGGGCTTCGACGTTACTGAAGCGTTGAAACCATTCTCTGATCATTCTTTCACTAACAGGTGCCACGCCATATGTATAACACAGAATTTTATGAGCTTCATCCACAGATTTCCTGATGTTAAAGCAGAAAATTAGAACTTTGGCTCCAATGACGATAACGGAGCTCGGAAGTTGATAGATGCGTTTCCTCACAGCCAACACAGACCTGTAATAATACAAATTGGCTGCACTGTTTCTGTCATACGATCAACTCCGCATGCTCGATGGAATTTCCAGAAAGCCGAATGGATGAAGTTTCCAACGGAACTGGATAAGACCATTCGATGGATACCTCCATCACATAATAACTATCAACGCTTCATTGGTGCAGTAACAGCAACAGCTAAAAAGTGTATGCCAAGAGGACACCGAAAAGAATATGTTCCAGGATGGAATGAGGAAAGTGAAACACTGTACCAAAACTTCCAGCAAAGTGGTGACCCAGAGATAGCTACGGAACTACTGTCCAGCTTGGACATGTCTCGGAGGCAGAAATGGGCAGAAACAGTCAAAAATATGGACCTTACCCACTCGAGCAGGAAAGCATGGAGTCTTCTGAGAAAACTGGGAGGAAGTGCACCAGCATGCAGAAAAAATTCGGAAGTAACACCAAACCAAATTGCTTCCCACATCATTACTACCTCATGAGTACCTCCTGACAAGAAACACACAAGACATATCAGACGACAGCTTCGTGACCTGAAAAAGAAGGCATCTCCCTCATCTGAGTATACCCATCCCTTCACAGTTTCAGACATTGACTCTGGACTGAAGGACCTCAAACCTCTTAAGGCACCTGGATTCGATGGAATCCATCCAGAATTCCTGATCCATACGGGAGGAAAAGCTAAGAAATGGCTGGCAGAATTCTTCACTGGCATCCTGCTGACTGGTCAACTTCCATCTGAGTTTAAAAAGGTGAAGATAATATCTGTTCTGAAACCTGGCAAACCCAGCAACAAGGTAGAAAACTATCGCCCCATTTCCCTACTCAGCTGCTGCTACAAGCTTTATGAAAGGCTAATATATAACAGAATAAGCAGCGCTATCTTAGAGAACGTTCCAGTTGATCAGGAAGGCTTCAGACCAGGGCGTAGCTGCTGCGACCAAGTATTGTCTCTCACATCCTTCATAGAGTCAGGATACCAAACGAAGGAGAAAACATCTATGGCATTTGTTGATCTAACTGCCGCCTTCGACACTGTGTTGAGGGAAGGCCTTATCTACAAATTTCTCCGCATCATACCCTGCAGAACAATGGCTCGACTGATTAACAGCATGCTAAGTGATCGGAAGTTCCAGGTAACCACTGGAAGCAACATAAGTAAGGAGAGGAAGCTGAACAACGGATTGCCTCAAGGATCAGTTCTCTCACCCTTACTGTTCAACCTATATCTATCTGATCTACCTGACACTTCGTCCAGAAAATACTGTTATGCCGATGACCTGGCTCTAGCCGTCAAACACCAGGAAATGAAGACAACAGAAGAGATTTTAGCCAATGACCTGTCTGCATTAGACAATTACTTCAAAATCTGGAGACTCCAACCCAGTGTAAGTAAAACAGAAGTGTGCTGCTTCCATCTAAATAACCAGTTGGCGAACGTAAAACTGGAAGTAAGATTCAGAGACAGAATTCTTCGTCACAATTGGAACCAAAAATATCTTGGTGTCATCCTGGATCGTACATTATGCTTCAAACAACACCTTCTTAACTTAGCTCAAAAGCTGAAGACTCGAAACAACATCCTCCATAAGCTATGCGGAACTACCTGGGGATCTTCAGCAACCACGCTGCGAACTTCAGCTCTGGGCTTGGTATACTCAAGTGCTGAGTATTGTGCACCTGTTTGGATGAATAGTCATCATACAAGGCTTGTTGATACCAGCTGAATAGACAATGCGCATAATACCTGGCACAATCAGATCTACTCCAGTTTATTGGCTTCCACTGTTAACCGGTATAATGCCTCCTATTCTACGCAGATGTACTGCCCTTATGAGAGAATTCCACAAGATCTCCAGGAATTCTAACCTACCCGTGCATAGCGACCTGCCACTTTTAAATCGCAAGAGACTGAAATCACGTCATCCAACTCTGTGCGATGCTGCTGACATGGTTGCTAAGAATTTCAAACCTCTTGAAGACTGGAAAGGTCGGTGGGAAGCAGTGACAGATGTGCAGCTGCATAACATCTTCTCAGGTGCTAAACTTCCAAGTGGATTCGACCTACCACGCAATACCTGGACTACTCTCATCAGAATCCGTACCGGCCATGGCCGATGCAGGGATGCTCTCTTTAAGTGGAAGAAGCTGCCTGATCCAGCTTGTGACTGCCGGTCTCCATACCAGACTGTTCACCACATTGTCAGTGAATGCAGGATTTGAGCCTATCACGGCGCCAAAGAGGACTTCCTGCTAGCAACTCCAGATGCAGTGCGCTGGATTGAAGGACTGGATATTCAGATGTAAAGACAACCTTGTACATATGTATATGTAATTTCATGATATGTCTGTATTAGCCATACGCTAAATAAATAATAAAATCTGTTACCCAAGGATTTCTACTAGCGCTAATCTTTTTGTCTACTTGATCCTCTGCTGCCTTCACTATTTCATCTCTCAAAGCTGCTTATTCTTCTTCTACCATATTTCTTTCCCTTGGTCTTGTCAATCGTTCCGTAATGCTCTCTCTGAAACTCTCTACAACTTCAGGTTCTTTCAGTTTATCCAGATCCCATCTTCTTAAATTCCTATCTTTTTGCAGTTTCTTCATTTTTAATTTAGAGTTATAACAAATAAATTTGTGTGTGTCCACATCTGCACCAGGAAATTTGCAAAGTACGCCTACTAAAATTCAGTTTGAGAGGTGGCATGAGCCCCCTCTCATATTTCTATCTTACTCTGAGTAATTCGATTTTCCTCTCTACTTGCATGCAGTGAAAAGTCGCTATTCCTTCACATGCGGACTTACCACGTAACGTCTCTTGTCACCTGGGTGGTCTGGTGACAGGTGGGTTCTGCTGATCCTGAAAGGGTTAAGCCGACAGGTGTGAGGGAGTCAAGTGGATGCTTTCCAGATGCCAACATTCTCATAAGAGCGGGGGCGACACGCCCACAGGTGCCTGAAGGAGCAGGTGGGGCTAGAGATTCCGTTACTTTGCAGAAACTTAGTGAAAACACTTTCTGGCGGGGTACCTGCGAGGCGTGGGAATGACTTGTGTTCCCAGGCAGTCTTGGTGGACAAATTCCCGCGTTTTCTGCAAAATCATAACTGCGATTGGCTTGCTCAGGGCATAGCTCTATGACATAGCAAAATCGACGCAGAAATTGGCACCAAGTATCTCCATTGGTGGAATAGTAGTCCGTCGGCAATAGAGGGGAATTTTTCCGCCGGTTTTCGAGTTGCTGATTGGAACATTTAACCACGGCCACTGTCTTGGGGGCGGGAATGGTCTGTGTTCGGCTTGTACGAGTGCTCTTGAGAGAGTCGGCTCTCGCTGCTCTGGACAGCCTGCCTTCTGTTGGCTGTCTAATATACTTTCATTTAAATGTAACTGTTTGACAAAGTTGCTGAAGTTTCGACTTCAACCCAAGTTTCTGAGCACAGTTGGCAATTGCGCCTTCTGCGTAAAAGTGGCCTATATTGTCCGTCTTGAGCAGTTTAGGCTAAAGTTGACTGTATCAGAGTTACTGTGTGACTTCGCTTGTTAAAATCAATCACTGTACCGTTAGTGATTGTGTGGCGAGCCTTCTTCGTCTCCCTCAGAGGCGCATTTGTATTGATAGGAAGTCTTTAGTCTGGAACAACCAGACCAGGATAATTTGTTTCGGGCTATACTCGTGACATTATCATCACCACGACGGGACGCCGAAGCAACCAGCCATCGCTCCCGATACGCCAGATCGTGTCCCTGCAGTTAAGAAGACAGCTTGGTAATGTATGACCGCAGCACTGGCAGATTAGGGAATTTTGCTCTGTGATAATCAGAGCTCTGCAGAGCGTGCCTGTTCCCGTCTTTTCTTACGTGGTTCTGTCTTAGGTGTTCATTGTCTGAGTTCTCACTACTGTAACAGCAATTAATGTTGGGTTGGCTGGGTGTTTCTCTTAAGATTTTAGTTGCAAGGTATTGGCTCCACATACCACTTGGTCAATAACGTCACAAGCTAGTTTACGGACAACTTCGCCTTCACAGCATTTATTTGAGTATCCAATTTGACGTATTGTAAATGTTTCATGTGTTGTGTTTATTATTTTGAGTTTAGTCATAACAAATCAAATTGTTATTTTGGATAGAACTTTCATTGTGTAGATCGGTAGAGCAACCTTTTCATTTCTCACCACGTTAACGAAACTTAATTACCAAATTAATTTCTATCAAATTAAATTATTGCAGGTGCCAAACTCTTTTCTACTCCACTTGCAGGGTCGATTACAATCAGTTCGTGTTTCTTCTTAATCCATGTGCAACAACCAAAGTCGAAGTTAGAAAAGGGGAGGGGGGCTTAGAGCATCATTTCCATATGAAGATTCTAGAAGAATTTAGTGTTAAATACACTGCTAGCCCCGGCACCTCGCAAGTTGCTCCGCATCCCATGTTACGCAGCTCCAAACAGCAATATAGGGCGACCGTATTCGTTCTGCTAACGAATTTCTAAGATATGATATTTGAGCTGGAAGCCAGCTTGCAGTGTCCAGGGCGCTGAGACTGGCTAGAAGAATCCTACTCTCGCCGCGCCCTAGGGCCGAGTGAACCACGCCCGCCCTATTGGCTTTTCCTAGCGCCCCCACCCAGCAGCCGCCACCTCCACGATTAAGCGGGTCGGGGTCGCCGCCGCCTGGGAGATTCTCGGCCATCGCTGCCGGTAATTAAGGAACCCTCCTCCTCTCCCCAATCGCCCCAAGAAGTGAGAAGCGGCGACAAAGTTCAGGGGTGAGCTTTGGGTGGCGTCACTTCTGACGGCACTTGCCGATTCACCTCGCCCTCCTTGTCCAGCGCACACATGACCGCGAAGCTGCCGCACCTTATTCTTACACACTTGTTATCGTATCGCATCTACTGGGATGCGAGTACGAGAGACGTTCAATAAGTAATGCAAATGCATTTATTTCTCAGGCTGTTCCTGTCGAAAAGATGCGCAATTTGTTGTGGAACACTGTGGAATATTCCCGCTTCAGCCCCTATAGTTCACGAAGTTCTCATAGGTGGATGCGGTATACCTCTTAAAGCTCGTTAAATAAAACTAACCTTATTTGCATGCTACATCTTTATTCTTCATGTGTTCTTATTTATTTCTCAGCGTAGTCATCCTGACGAAGAACACATTTCTCCCAACAGGCGACCAGTTTGTTGATACCGTCACTGTAGATTGTCTTACTTTGTTGACGGAGCAACAACGTCACCTGTGCTCGCATCGCTTCAACACTGTTAACATGAAGTCCTCGAAGGGTTTTTTTTCTTTACTTTTTGGAAACGGATGAAAATCGTATGCGCTCAAGTCGGGACTGCACGGAGAATAATCGGTGACAGTGAACCCAAGGTGTCGAATTGATGCAGATGTCGCAACGCTTGTGTGTGGTCAACCATCGTCATTCTCAAGGAGATGGTTATCCATGTCTGGGACGAACTCTTCTACGAGGTGCATTCAAGTTCTAAGGCCCCCGATTTTTTTTCTCCGGACTGGAAAGAGATAGAAACATGCGCATTGTTTTAAAATGAGGCCACGTTCATTGTCAATACGTCCCAGAGATGGCAGCACCGATGGCACAGATGGAATTTTACCACCAGCGGCGAGAATGAAAACTGTTTTAAATACTTAAAATGCCGAAGTTTTCCTTACTTGAACAGCGTGCAATCATTCGTTTTCTGAATTTGCGTGGTGTGAAACCAATTGAAATTCTTCGACAGTTGAAGGAGACATGTGGTGATGGAGTTATGGATCTGTCGAAAGTGCATTCGTGGGTGCGACAGTTTAATGAAGGCAGAACATCGTGTGACAACAAACCGAAACAACCTCGGGCTCGCACAAGCCGATCTGACGGCATAATCGAGAAAGTGGAGAGAATTTGTTTTGGGGGATCGCCGAATGACTGTTGAACAGATCGCCTCCAGAGTGGGCATTTCTGTGGGTTCTGTGCACACAATCCTGCATGACGACCTGAAAATGCGAAAAGTGTCATCCAGGTGGGTGCCACGAATGCTGACGGACGACCACACGGCTGCCCGTGTGACATGTTGCCGAGCAATGTTGACGCGCAACGACAGCACGAACGGGACTTTCTTTTCGTCGGTTGTGACAATGGATGAGACGTGGATGCCATTTTTCAATCCAGAAACAAAGCGCCAGTCAGCTCAATGGAAGCACACAGATTCACCGACACCAAAAAAATTTCGGGTAACCGCCAGTGCTGGAAAAATGATTGTGTCCATGTTCTGGGACAGCGAGGGCGTAATCCTTACCCATTGCGTTCCAAAGGGTACTACGGTAACAGATGCATCCTACGAAAATGTTTTGAAGAACAAATTCCTTCCAGCACTGCAACAAAAACGTCCGGGAAGGGCTGCGCGTGTGCTGTTTCACCAAGACAACGCACCCGCACATCGAGCTAACGTTACGCAACAGTTTCTTCGTGATAAGTACTTTGAAGTGATTCCTCATGCTCCCTACTCACCTGACCTGGCTCCTAGTGGCTTTTGGCTTTTTCCAACAACAAAAGACACTCTCCGTGGCCGCACATTCACCAGCCGTGCTGCTATTGCCTCAGCGATTTTCCAGTGGTCAAAACAGACTCCTAAAGAAGCCTTCGCCGCTGCCATGGAATCATGGCGTCAGCGTTGTGAAAAATGTGTACGTCTGCAGGGCGATTACGTCGAGAAGTAACGCCAGTTTCATCGATTTCGGGTGAGTAGTTAATTAGAAAAAAAGTCGGAGGCCTTAGAACTTGAATGCACCTCGTAATTCGCCTTATTACCGCCATATTACAGGCTACAGTTCGGAGCCCTCTAGCGGCAGAGGGCTGACAGTACGAGTAGTATGTATGAAGAATACATATGTAGGATGTTAATAACGTGTGCTACATTTAAAAGACTTTAGGAGTTTTGATATAAAAATTTCGGAGGCGTTACTTTTCAGCTGCAGTCGCCAACTTGCGCATCCCTCGTAAGGCGGCCAGGTGAATTTTCGCAGTTATTACTACCACCCCTTCAATGGTTCAAATGGCTCTGAGCACTATAGGACTTAACTTCTGAGGTCATAAGTCCCCTAGAACTTAGAAGTACTTAAGCCTAACTAACCTAAGGACGTCACAAACATCCATGCCCGAGGCAGGATTCGAAACTGCGACCGTAGCGGTCGCGGCGTTCCAGACTGTAGCGCCTAGAACCGCTTGGCCACACCGGCCGGTACTACCATCCCAAACAGCCATAGATCAGGGTCAGATATATCGATGACAATGCCGTCGATGAGTAAAGTTAAGAATAGGTGGACCGCTAATACGAGGGTCGTTCAATAAGTAATGTACCACACTTCTTTTTAAGCCATTAATTAATATACAGGGTGATCAAAAAGTCAGTATGTCCGACAGATGGCGCTTCATCCGATCAGAATAGCAATAAGTAGCATAACAAATTAAGACAAAGCAAAGATGTTCTCTACAGGAAATGCTCAATATGCCCACCATCATTCCTCAACAATTGCTGTAGTCAAGGAATAATGTTGTGAGGAGCACTCTAAAGCATGTCTGGAGTTATGGTGAGGCATTGGCGTCGTATGTTGTCTTTCAGTATACCTAGAGATGTCGGTCGATCACGATACACTTGAACCACAAAGCCAATAACCGCTCGGACTGAGGTCTGGGGACCTGGGAGGCCAAGTATGACGAAAGTGGCGGCCGAGCACACTATCATCACCAAACGACGCGCGCAAGGGATCTTTCACGCGTCTAGCGATATGGGGTGGAGCGCCATCCTGCATAAACATCGTACGTTCCAGCAGGTGTTTATCAGCCAGGCTGGGGATGATGCGATTCTGTAACATATCGGCGTACCTCTCACCCGTCACGGTAGCAGTTACCTGTTGTCCAGCGCCATCTGTCAGACATTTTATGTTTTTTTTTGTTGTTGTTGTTCTAATAAAACTCCATGTCACTCCAAGCATGTGTGTTAATTTTTATCTCTCTATCTACATTATTAGGAGGTTTATTAAGTTTTCAAATTTATACTGACTTTTTGATCACCCGGTATATAGACAAACGTCCTTGTTGGCGCTTCACATTTGATGTTTGTTCAGTCCGCCCGTGAAGTTTCGAACCGTTCTGGCAGATGGCAGAGCCGTAGTTCGGCGTCAAAATGGTGTCTACATACGACTCACGTCACAAGCAGTATGCTCTTATTGAATTCCTTGAATTCTTGTGTGCAGAAAAAGAAACCGTGGTGAACACCCATAAACGTTTGTGTGCAGTGTGCGGCGATGCTGCAGTTAATAGGAGTACAAATGGGGGATGGGTAAAGAGAGTTACAGCCTCACGAAATGCAGAAGCAAAGCTGCGTGATCAGGCACGCTCGGGACAGCCACTGCTGCCACAGCCACTGCATCATAACCCGACAATTGGTTGTGCTGTTGTCGGTCAGCATTCGAAGTGCGTCTGCAATGATCGAGACCCCCGGATATTCAAACAGGTGCTCACGACGGGTTCCACGATGCTCACAGCAGACCCCAAGATTCGAAGAAAGGCCATTTCATCTGAACTGTTGGAGCGTTTGGAGACCGGCGGCGAGGTCTTTCTGTCGCGGATCGTAACGGGGGACGAAAGCTGGGTGTACCACTTTGCGCCGGAAGCAAAGAGGCAGTCCATGGAGTGGCATCATCTTCATTCACAACAAAAGAAAAATTTCAGGACAACTCCCTCTGCCGGGAAAGTCATAGTGACTTCTGGGACTGTGATGGCATCATTCTTGTGGATGTGATGCCAAGAGGGTCAACCATCAATTCAAAGGCACACGTGAAGACTCTGAATAAATTCAAGAACCGTTTCCGACGTGTTCGATCGGACAAGAATCCAGCAGAAATCTTGCTCCAACACGATAATGCACGCCCATATACACGTCTGAGAACTGTAAGGGGTCCGTAGGCCCTTACTATAACTTTGCACTAGGCACAGGTCGACAGGGCGAACAATCGATTGTGACGTGTTGCGGGAGCGAGTGTCGAGATGCGCCAGAGTGGTTGGCGGGAATGGTGTGTGTGTGGAGGCCATTATTGGAATACAGGGTTTTTAATCGAGAAGGGTGTCACCATCGCCATGGCTAGACCCCTAAATAATATACAGGCTGTTACAAAAAGGTACGGCCAAACTTTCAGGAAACATTCCTCACACACAAATAAAGAAAAGATGTTATGTGGACATGTGCCCGGAAACGCTTAATTTCCATGTTAGAGCTCGTTTTAGTTTCTTCCACCTACGCTCAATGGAGCATGTTATCATGATTTCATACGGGATACTCTACCTGTGCTGCTAGAACATGTGCCTTTGCAAGTTCGACACAACATGTGGTTCATGCACGATGGAGCTCCTGCACATTTCAGTCGAAGTGTTCGTACGCTTCTCAACAACAGATTCGGTGACCGATGGATTGGTAGAGGCGGACCAATTCCATGGCCTCCACGCTCTCCTGACCTCAACCCTCTTGACTTTCATTTATGGGGGCATTTGAAAGCTCTTGTCTACGCAACCCTGGTACCAAATGTAGAGACTCTTCGTGCTCGTATTGTGGACGGCTGTGATACAATACGCCATTCTCCAGGGCTGCATCAGCGCATCAGGGATTCCATGCGACGGAGGGTGGATGCATGTATCCTCGCTAACGGAAGACTTTTGAACATTTCCTGTAACGAAGTGTTTGAAGTCACGCTGGTACGTTCTGTTGCCGTGTGTTTCCATTCCATGATTAATGTGATTTGAAGAGAAGTAATAAAATGAGCTCTAACATGGAAAGTAAGCGTTTCCGGACACATGTCCACATAATATATTTTCTTTCTTTGCGTGTGAGGAATGTTTCCTGAAAGTTTGGCCGTACCTTTTTGTAACACCCTGTATAAACACCGGGAAAGTGATGAAGTATCTTTATAAAAGTGATCAGTGACGTTACTAGTGCCGATACTTAGTTTCGCGTCTACCGCGCCAGCCTAACCTTGGATTGCAGTGTTGGATGCAGTGATGGATTAGCGTGTGACGATAACGGCAAATGAAGAAAGCCTGTGCTGAGATTAGCCGTAATTAGATATGTATGACGAAGGCAGTGGCTGTCTCCTTTTTGTGTTTTGAGAAGAATGTAAGTTCGTAATTAGTAAAACTGTGTTGGTGCTCCTTATTACCATACATTCAGTATTATAGTATTGAACAGGACGAACTGGAAAGTAACAACTTCCATACCAGTCAATTCCGATTACCAGCCCCATTAGGTTCACGGTCATGTTAATAATAAATATTGGTGTGCTATTCGATCAGATCAGGTCGGGATAAAAACGCAGGTGTTAGAGAACCCGGGAACAGATCACCAAATTGGATTGCACATCATTGCCTCATCCACCCCACAGTCCAGACACCCTCGGACTTCCATCTCTTTGGGATGCTTAAAGATTCTGCACGGGGAACACACATTGAAGATGACGAAAGTGTCAGTCACGCAGTGAAAACACGACTACCTCTACAGGACAAGAGTTTTTACTAGCAGGGAATATATGGTCTTCCACAACGTTGGAGTACGGCCATAGAACGTGATGGACACTACGCAGAAAAATAGGACATGGACAAGACATGTTGATGTACGTATATTGTCACCAAATTCTGACTCGTTAACAATAAATATGTTCTGAGAGAAACAGTGTGGATCACCACACACATCTATGCCCGAGGCAGGATTCGAACCTGCGACCGTAGCGGTCGGGCGGCTCCAGACTGTAACGCCTAGAACCGCTCGGCCACTCCGGCCGGCTGACGGGTTATATACAATATGTACAAGGACCAAAGGGAGCAATAAGACTCGAAGACCAAGCACGAAGGGCTCGGATTAAGAAGGTTTCGAGACAAGGATGCGGCCTTTCATCTCTACTGTTCGATCTGTACATCGATTAAGTGATGACAGAAACAAAACAAAGGTTCAACAGTGGGGTTAAAATTCAAGGTGATTATTAGTGATAAGATTCGCCGATGGCATTGCTATCCTCAGTGAATGTGAAGAAGAATTCCTGCCCGCTGTGTCGGAGCGGTTCCAGGCGCTTCATTCTGGACCCGCGCTGCTGCTTCGGTCGCATGTTCGAATCCTGCCTCGGGCATGGATGTGTGTGATGTCTTTAGGTAAGTTAGGTTTAAGTAGTTCTAAGTCTAGGGGACTGATGACCTCAGATGTTAAGTCCCATACTGCTTAGAGCCGTTTGAAGAAGAGTTATGGATGGAATGAATAGTCTAATGTGTACAGAATATGGAATGAGAGTAAACAAGGAAAAGGCCAAGTTAATAAGATGTAACAAAAATAATGACAGTGAGAAACTTAACGTCGACCAAGAAAAATCTACTGGTATCAGACATAGTCCTTAATTTGAGGAAGAAATTTCTGAGAATGCATGTTTGGAACACAGCATTGTTTGGTAGTGAAAACTGAACAGTGGGAAAGAGTGAGCAGAAGAGAATCCAACCAATTTAGATATGGTGCTGCTGAAGAATATTGCAAATTAAGTGAACTAATAAGATAATATATGAGGACTTTTTGCAGAGGATCGCTGAACAAAGGAACATTTGGAAGAATGGACGGAATGATAGGACATGTATTAAGAGAAGACAACAGGCAATAACCTCCATGGTACTAGAGGGAGATGCAGAGGGTAAAAACTGTACAGAAAGACAGAGATAGGAATAGATTCAGCAAATAATTGAGGACGTATGTTTCAGTTGCTGCTGTGAGATGAAAAGGTTCGCACAGGAGAGAAATTCCTGGCGGGCCGGAGCATACGAGTCAGAAGATGCCGATAATACTGTACGAATTGCACACTGTAGGCAGTATCTAAGAATACTAATTAACGTCGAGGGTATCGATTCGAACTGGGCTTGAGTGAAAGACAGGGCTAACCATTAAATGTTACTCCTACTCTATGTCATTCATCAGTCATTCAGGCTGTTGCGCCATTGTTTCGCCATACGACGACTAGATGGTATCAATGACTGAAAGATCTGCAGAACAGTCGCAAGAGCAATACGAGGTTCTGTTGTATCTTGTTCAAAGTTAACGTTACAGAGACCTTGAAGATTGTTGTTGTTGTGGTCATCAGTCCTGATACTGGTTTGATTCAGCTCTCCATGCTACTCTATCCTGTGCAAGCTTCTTCATCTCCCAGTACCTACTGCAGCCTACATCCTTCTGAATCTGCTTAGTGTATTCATCTCTTGGTCTCTCTCTACGATTTTTACCCTCCACGCTGCCCTCCATTGCTAAATTAGTGATCCCTTGATGCCTCAGAATATGTCCTACCAACCGATCCCTTCTTCTAGTCAAGTTGTGCCACAAACTCCTCTTGTCCCCAATTCTGTTCAATACCTCCTCATTAGTTATGTGATCTACCCATCTAATCACAGCATTCTTCTGTAGCATCACATTTCGAAAGCTTCTATTCTCTTCTTGTCTAAACTATTTATCGTCCATGTTTCACTTTCATATATGGCTACACTCCCTACAAATACTTTCAGAAATGACTTCCTGACACTTAAATCAATACTCGATGTTTACAAATTTCTCTTCTTCAGAAACGCTTTCCTTGCCATTGCCAGTCTACATTTTATATCCTCTCTACTTCGACCATCATCAGTTATTTTGCTCCACAAATAGCAAAACTCCTGTACTACTTTAAGTGTGTCATTTCCTAATCTAATTCCCTCAGCATCACCCGACTTAAATCGACTAAATTCCATTATCCTCGTTTTGATTTTGTTGATGTTTATCTTATACCCTCCTTTCAAGACACTGTCCAAGTGCTTTACTGTCTCTGACAGAATTACAATGTCATCGGCGAACCTCAAAGTTTTTATTTCTACTCCATGGATTTTTTTCTTTTGTTTCTTTTACGGCTTGCTCAATATACAGATTCAATAGCATCGGGGAGATGCTACAACCCAGTCTCACTCCCTTCCCCACCACTGCTTCCCTTTTATGTCCCTCGACTCTTGTAACTGTCATCTGCTTTCTGTACAAATTGTAAATAGCCTTTCGCTCGCTGTATTTGACCCCTGCCACCTTCAGAATTTGAAAGAGAATATTCCAGTCAACATTGTCAAAAGCTTTCTCTAAGTCTACAAATGCTAGAAACGTAGGTTTGCTTTTCCTTAACCTTTCTTCTAAGATAAGTCGTAGGGTCAGTATTGCCTCACGTGTTCCAACATTTCTACGGAATCCAAACTGATCTTCCCCGAGGTCGGCTTCTACCAGTTTTTCCATACGATTATAAAGAATTCACGTTAGTATTTTGCAGCTGTGGCTTATTAAACTGATAGTTCGGTAATTTTCACATCTGTCAACACCTGCTTTCTTTGGGATTGGAATTATTATATTCTTCTTGAAGTCTGAGGGAATTTCGCCTGTCTCATACATCATGCTCACCAGATGGTAGAGTTTTGTCAGGACTGGCTCTCCCAAGGTTGTCAGTAGTTCAAATGGAATGTTGTCTACTCCTGTGGCCTTGTTTCCACTTAGGTCTTTCAGCGCTCTGTCATACTCTTCACGCAGTATCATATCTCCCATTTCATCTTCATCCTCATCCTCTTCCATTTCCATAATATTGTCCTTAAGAAGGTAGTCCTTCAGAAATATGGCGTTAATGTCCGAATTATCGGCGATACGAAGCAGAGGTGATCGTTCGGTGCATCCAGCGGCACTCTGGACCAGGTTAGGGATCAGAAATGCAGTCTGCAGCGTTCACTCTGCAGTGAGCCTCCGCGCGCGGCTACGTCCAATCGCGCCTCTGGCGGGTCACACAGTTGGTGGTTCGCCCCTTGGCCCTTTTGGCAGTGCTGCGACCGCCGCAACAGGTCCCAGCGAACGAGCGGCCCTGCCGCTAGTAAAGTGACGTCACGGATAGCCGCATATGGCGACCTGTTGCCTAGTCCGTCTGCGGGGAACCTCAACGCCCTGATATCTGACCTCGTTCGAGGCCGTCCGCGTATTTCCACAGACTTTCTCTGTGGAAGGAAAGAGCTCGAATCCCTTTATGCAGCGGCAGAGAGGGTATTTTGTTCATGCTAGCGAGGCGTCCTCTAGCATATTCCATCGTTCAGAATTCATGTTGTGTACAACTACAGAAAAGAATCTAGAGTTATAAATTATGTGTCCTTTTGGAAGTCATATCTGGAAACTCGAGAGACTGAATAAGAGTCTCTGACCGACCTTTCCATAAACCTATCGTCTTAAGTTGTGTCCCCAGCGCAGAAGACAGCTATATCGTTACTCTTATGTTTCTCAAAACTTGTGAAAGTTAACCATGAGAGTCTGTCATACTAAAAACTGGGTTAGATACACCACTGGCCATTAAAATTGCTACACCACGAAGATGACGTGCTACAGACGCGAAATTTAACCGACAGGAAGAAGATGCTGTGATATGCAAATGATTAGCTTTTCAGAGCATTCGCACAAGGTAGGCGTCGATGGCGACACCTACAACGTGCTGACATGAGGAACGTTTCCAACCGATTTCTCATACACAAACAGCAGTTGACCGGCGTTGCTTGGTGAAACGTTGTTGTGATGCCTCGTGTAAAGAGTAGAAATCCGTATCATCACGTTTCCGACTTTGATAAAGGTCGAATTGTAGCCTATCGCGATTGTGGTTTATCGTATCGCGACATTGCTGCTCGCCTTGGCCGATACCCAATGACTGTTAGCAGAGTATGGAATCGGTGAGTTCAGGAGGGTAATACGGAACGCCGTGCTGGATCCCAACGGCCTCGTATCACTAGCAGCTGAGATGACAGGCATTTCATCCGCATGGCTGTAACGAATCGTGCAGCCACGCCTCGATCCCTGAGTCAACAGATGGGGAACTTTGCAAGACAACCACCATCTGCACGAACAGTTCGACGACGTTTGCAGCAGCATGGACTATCAGCTCGGAGACCGCGGGTGCGGTTACCCTTGACTCTGCATCACAGACAGGAGCGCCTGCGATGGCGTACTCAACGACGAACCTGGGTGCACGAATGACAAAACGTCATTTTTTCGGATGAATCCAGGTTCTGTTTACAGCATCACGATGGTCGCATCCGTATTTGGCGACATCGCGGTGAACGCACATTGACTCAACGCCCATGCGTATCAAGGCCGTTATTACGGCCAGAGGTCGTCGTTCTGGGTACTGATTTCTCAGGATCTATGCACCCATATTGCGTGAAAATGTAATCACATGTCAGTTCTAGTATAATATATTTGTACAATTAGTACCCGTCTATTATCTGCATTTCTTCTTGGTGTAGTAATTTTAATGGTCAGTGGTGTGCAATGAAAAGTATACAAATAGTAAGAGAAATTAGGCGTTTTGGCGCCTAGCATCCGAACGTTCCGACCTATCAGAAGCAAGTGCAGAACAGTTGACGGACTCTCCCACGGGGCTGGTACATACTGGAACAACTGTCGCCTGTAGGTTACTCCACTTTTGTACCATATGCTACTTCACGCGTATCAGACAGGATATCAGCGACAAGACTTCGTGAAGACATTGCTGTCATCAGTGGTTTGAGGAAGCATTTCAGCACCTCTCGAATGCAATTAACACACTAATGCTAATGAGTGTATAACTCAGATTGAGGGAGAATAATAGGTTAGCGATAAACTTAACATCAAAACTGAGGATTGCCGGCCGTGTGGCCGAGCGGTTTTAGGCACTCCAGTCTGGAACCGCGCGACCGCTACGGTCGCAGTTTCGAATCCTGCTTGAGGCATGGATGTCTGTGATGTCCTCAAGTTCGTTACGTTTAAGTAGTTCTAAGTTCTAGGGGACTGATGACCTCATATGTTAACTCCCATAGTGCTCAGAGTCATTTGAACCCTTTTGAAAACTGAGGATCAAATAAGAGAAGAAGTGAAGCCAGTCTCCTGATCCAGCTAAGGTGTTGACGACAGATATTTCTTGAAACGTTGGAGATATCTTAATTGTTTTCACACTGGTGAACTGTGAAAACGTCCTCACTAAATGGAGGAAGGT
Source organism: Schistocerca cancellata (assembly GCF_023864275.1). Taxonomy (NCBI): domain Eukaryota; kingdom Metazoa; phylum Arthropoda; class Insecta; order Orthoptera; family Acrididae; genus Schistocerca; species Schistocerca cancellata. The sequence goes on from NC_064635.1 coordinate 179,767,568, forward strand.
CTCTTTACATAGCTATATTAATTACACCTACATCTCTATTTGACTTTACAATTCACCTTGAAGTGTGTGGTGGAGGGTACTTTGTGTACCACTTCTTCATTTTCCTGTTGCAGTTGCGTGCGGTTCGTAGGAAGAACTACTTCCGATAAGCTTCCGTGTGGTCTGGAATGTATCTAATTTTGTCTTGATGGTATTTTCGCGGGATGTACGCAGGAATACGCGATATATTGCTTGACTCTTCTAGAAACGAGCGCTCTCAAAACTTTAACAGTAGATCAAACCTGATGCAGAACGCCTCTCTTGCAGCGTGTGCCCTTGGAGCTGGCTGAACATCTCCGTGACGTTTTCGAGCTCACTAAATGAACCTGTGACGAAACGCGCTGCCCTTCTTTGTACCTTCTCTGTTTCCGCTACCAATTCGGTCTGGTGCGGATCGCAGACTGACGAGCAACATTCAAGTATCGGTCGAACGAGCGTATTGTAAGCTACTTCCTTTCTTGATGGATGGACTGCGTTACCTGAGAATTCTTCTAATGATTTTCAGTCTGGTATCTGCCTTAATGTGATAGTTTCACTTCAGAACGTCCCTTCCATACGCTCCTAGATATTTTACGGGAGTAATTGCTTCGAACGATTTTTCTCCAATTTTGTAGTCGTACAATAAAAGCTTTTCCTTTCTATGTATGTGTTACATTTGTATACGCCAAGAGTCAGTTGCCACTCCCTGTATCAAGCGTCGATTCGTCGTACAATATGCGTTAGATGAGTATGTCCCAAGCAAGATCGTGAGAGATGGAAAAGAGCCATCGTGGTACAATAACCGAATTAGAAAACTGCTGCGGAAGGAAAGGGAACATCACAGCAAACATAAACATAGCCAAAGCCTTGCAGAAAAACAAAAATTACCCGAAGCGAAATGTAGTGTGAGGAAGGCTATGCGAGAGGCGTTCAATGAATTCGAAAGTAAAGTTCTGTGTACTGACTTGGCAGAAAATCCTAAGAAATTTTGGTCTTATGCCAAAGCGGTAGGTGGATCAAAGCAAAATATCCAGACAGTCTGTGACAAAAATGGTACTCAAACAGAGGATGACAGACTAAAGGCCGAAATACTAAATGTCTTTTCCCAAAGCTGTTTCACATAGGAAGACTGCACTCTAGAATGTCGCACAGATGACAAAATGGTAGCTATCGAAATAGACGACAGAGGGATAGAGAAACAATCAAAATCGCTCAAAAGAGGAAAGGCCGCTGGACCTGATGGGATACCAGTTCGATTTTACACAGAGTACGCGAAGGAATTTGCCCCCCCCCCCCCTTCTTGCAGTGGTGTACCGTAGGTCTCTAGAAGAGCGTAGCGTTCCAAAGGATTGGAAAAGGGCGCAGGTCATCCCCGTCTTCAAGAAGGGACGTCGAACAGATGTGCAGAACTATAGACCTATATCTCTAACGTCGATCAGTTGTAGAATTTTGGAACACGTATTGTGTTCGAGTATAATGACTTTTCTGGAAACTAGAAATCTACTCTGTAGGAATCAGCATGGGTTTCGAAAAAGACGGTCGTGTGAAACCCAGCTCGCGCTATTCGTCCACGAGACTCAGAGGGCCATAGACACGGGTTCCCAGGTAAGTGCTATATTTCTTCACATCCGCAAGGCGTTCGATACAGTTCCCCACAGTCGTTTAATGAACAAAGTAAGAGCATATGGACTATCAGACCAATTGTGTGACTGGATTGAAGAGTTCCTAGATAACAGAGCGCAGCATGTCATTCTCAATGGAGAGAAGTCTTCCGAAGTAAGAGTGATTTCAGGTGTGCCGCAGGGGGTGTCGTAGGACCGTTGCTATTCACAATATACATAAATGATCTTGTGAATGACATCGGAAGTTCACTGAGGCTTTTTGCGGATGATGCTGTGGTATATCGAGAGGTTGTAACAATGGAAAATTGTACTGAAATGCAGGAGGATCTGCAGCGAATTGACGCATGGTGCAGGGAATGGCAATTGAATGTCAATGTAGACAAGTGTAATGTACTGCGAATACATAGAAAGAAAGATCCCTTATCATTTAGTTACAATATAGCAGGTCACCAACTGGAAGCAGTTAATTCCATAAATTATCTTGGAGTACGCATTAGGAGTGATTTAAAATGGAATTATCATATAAAGTTAATCGTCGGTAAAGCAGATGCCAGACTGAGTTTCTTTTTAAGAATCCTAAGGAAATGCAATCCGAAAACAAAGGAAGTAGGTTACAGTACGCTTGTTCGCCCACTGCTTGAATGCCTCTCAGCAGTGTGGGACCCGTACCAGATAGGGTTGATAGAAGAGATAGAGAAGATCCAACGGAGAGCAGCGCGCTTCGTTACAGGATCATTTAGTAATCGCGAAAGCGTTACGTAGATGATGGATAAACTCCAGTGGAAGACACTGCAGGAGAGACGCTCAATAGCTCGGTACGGGCTTTTGTTGAAGTTTCGAGAACATACCTTCTCCGAGGAGTCAAGCAGTATATTGCTCCCTCCTACGTACATCTCGCCAAGAGACCATGAGCATAAAATCAGAGAGATTAGAGCCCACACAGAGGCATACCGACAATCCTTCTTTCCACGAATAATACGAGACTGGAGTAGAAGGGAGAAGGTACCCTCCGCCACACACAGTCAGGTGGCTTGCGGAGTGTGGATGTAGATGTAGAAGTAGAGGAGATTTTGCGTTCGAAAATTCTACAACAGAACGACGTCAGAGATATGGGCGTTTAGTTTTGTCCTTCTGTTCATGAAAACGGGAATGAACTGCGCTTTTCTTCTGCTGATTAGGAAACCTTCGCTCCTCCAGTGATCTACGTTACACTGCTAGGAGAGGTGCAAGTTCTCTCGGATAGTGTTTGTATGATAGTATTAGTAACCCGCCAAGTGTAGTTGCCTTCCCACTGTTGAGCAATTTCAGTTCCTTTTCTGTCCCACACTCACCTGTTTCAGTATATCTCATTTTAACATTCGTACAGCTTTTTAAAGGAGGAACTACAGTATTTCCGGTTCTCTTTGTTATCCGCCGTTCCTGTGCCATTACGGTCACAAAACGTCTAGCCAGTTGGCTTCGATTTCTTTACTAACATAAGCCAAAACGTCTTAAGACGTCAAGTCGGTAGATAGAATTTTACCTTCGAATTCGTTCAGTTATTGCACACACGAATGTTCTTATGTTAATTTTGGCTTTACACAGGTTTTTAAAATTTGCAGTTAAGCTCCCTTTGCTTCCGTGGCAGCTCTCTAACATGTCTGTCGAGCCACGGTGGGATTTCTCCATGACTTTGCTCGGCACATACCTAAAGCGTACTGCACACTACTCTCGAACCTTACCCTTTCTCAGTGATAGAGATGAGAGTCTCATGTTGTCCCCTCAGGTAATCTAAAATCTGTTTCTGTCGCCTTCGCTAAGCAGGAGTATGTTCCTATTTAAAGACGTGTTTGGTGACGCTATAACAACCATAAAATCTCTGATTCTATTTTTTACGCTAAGTGAGTCTTATAGTATGGGCGTGTCGGTGACCAAGAGAGCTAGTATATTGTTACCGTGAGTCGGTTCTTTGGCTAGCTGCTCAAGGTAGTTTTCAGATAAGACATTTAGAACAATTTCACACGATTTCTTAGTCTACTATTCGCCGCAAATGTGGAATGCACTTTACAAAGAACCATTTGAGTGTTGGACAATAGTAACTTTAGCATAATGGCTATTAGCAGTAACTTCCATCTACAGAGCACTAATAAAATGTAATTTGCCCAAATGAGATGTTCATTTTCAGAATTTTAATGCGTAATGAAATAATTAATGAAATACGGTACCTAAGCAAAGAAGAAAGAAATACTGTAAATCCGAATGTAATACAAACATTTGACTGGATTACACATTATAAAGGACTGTGTTACAATCCAGAAATCAAAGAAACAGAGAATAAAGAACAACTGCAAGCAATAGATTGTATAGATGTGGTGTAACTGAAGACAGTGCTCTAAAAAAATTGAAAAATCACTGATCACGAGAACTAGCTAGAACAACTTCCGAATTATTTAAACACGAAGGAATTTGCCTAGAATTAAAAATGCTACATCTCTTTAACATGTGCTAGATACAATGTGAGATACCGGAAGAATGGAAAATATTGTAGCAATGGTCATTTCATTATACATCCAACTACAATGATGTGAGTATTCTGATTAATGGGTACAAAATGTACAGCAAAATAATAAATGAAAGACTTTGAAGTATCTCAGATATAACTTTAACGGAGGAACATTTAGGTTTACCGATGGGAAGGTCACGGATTGACGGTATTCTCGCACTGAAACAGATAATAGAAAAGAGACGAGAATTAAATCTGGAAACTCACCTAGCTTTTGTAAATTACGAAAAAGCATTTGAAGAATTCAAAAAGTTATATTGTGGACAATAAAAAAAGAAACCCGTAAACATCTGATCTAAGGCGCAAAATTCCTTGCACGAACACTAGAATTAGAATTGACGCGACTAAAGAGAGAACACTTGAAATACAACGAATCAAAGCGTAAGGCAAGGGTGTAGCTTGTCACCAACGTTACTCAATATCTATTTACATGATACGATCAGAGAAAGGAATAGAGATGGAACACAATCACACATAAATATTGGGCGCAATGAGCCTATTAACACGACGTTATTCGCGAATGATCAAGTTATTCGAGACGGCGAAGCTAGATTACAAATGGTATTAAATAAACTAAATGAAATAAGCGCAAGCTACAATCTGGCTATACCTATAAATAAAACTAAAACCGTTGCCATTTCAGGTATTCACGCAGTACGAGCAAAAATAGTCCTCAATAGAAAACCGCGAGAACAGGAAGCCCTTTCCGATATTTAGGATGTGACGTATCATATGAACAAGATTTGGATATACAGAAAAAACTAATTCTTATCACCATACATGTGGCACAATCAGGAGAACTTCTAAAGGGTAGAACAAAACAGTTCACACTTTATTATAAGGGGCGTAAAATTAGACACTAAGAAATAAAGATCGAAGACAGTTAGAAACATACAAAAAAAAAATTTCTAAGCTCCGTGAAATGCTGTGTTAGGGAAGACAGAATGAAGTAATTAAGAGAAGAATTAGAGGTTCAACAAACAACCCAAAGAGCAACCTAAGACATAGCAAAATGACGGGAACATTTACTTCGTATGCCACCACAAAGACTTCTTTAACTAGAAATAGAATGGCGTAAGAGAGGTGTGGATAGGCAGAAGATGAGACAGTGAAACCGGAACAGGTCCTAGGTCTAACCCTGAAGCGGAATAAGAGAAAAAATTAAGAATTTTTATGATCACCTCGCATCTTACCGTTGCATTTCCCTCTCTTCGTACTGCAATTTCAGAAAAATTTTGAAAGGAGTAACCGCAAAGAGAAACCACAAGCTTTCAAACAGTCCTTCTTTGGATGAAATGGAGCCTCTTGTGAAATTGGTTTGTTTATCGATTAACGGAGCAACAATGTCTACTAGTTCACGGATGATAGCTGGACACACTTTTAAATATTATAATCGAGTAACGCAAATATTTCTAGTTTTTCGAGATTTTTAGTAACAAAAAATCCCTCGATTATTTCCACATGAAGCACAGGTAATTAGATACTCGATTCTGCAGACCATGACACCGTTAGACTCACATAAGTAGCCTAGAATTAGATGTGTTACATCAAATCGCGTGAACTACACCTAAAAAATGAATGCAAAGTTTCAATCCTGAATTATTCTGAAAAGGGAGAAAATTTTGGTGACTTAGAAATAAATTACACTACTGGCCATTAAAATTGCTACACCACGAAGATGACGTGCTACAGACGCGAAATTTAACCGACAGGAACAAGGTGCTGTGATATGGAAATTATTAGTTTTTCAGAGCATTCACACAAGGTTGGCGCCGGTGGCGACACCTACAACGTGCTGACATGAGGAAAGTTTCCAACCTATTTCTCATACACAAACAGCAGTTGACCGGCGTTGCTTGGTGAAACGTTGTTGTGAAGCCTCGTGTAAGGAGGGGAAATGCGTATCATCACATTTCCGACTTTGATAAAGGTCGGATTTTAGCCTATCGCGATTGCGGTTTATCGTATCGCGTCATTGCTGCTCGCGTTGGTCGAGATCCAATGACTGTTAGCAGAATATGGAATCGGTGAGTTCAGGAGGGTAATACGGAACGCCGTGCTGGATCCCAACGGCCTCCTATCACTAGCAGCCGAGATGACAGGCATCTCATCCGCATGGCTGTAACGAATCGTGCAGCCACGCCTCGATCCCTGAGTCAACAGATGGGGACGTTTGCAAGACAACAATCATCTGCACGAAGAGTTCTACGACGTTTGCAGCAGCATGGACTATAAGCTCGGAGACCACGGCTGCGGTTACCCTTGACGCTGCATCAGAGACAGGAGCGCCTGCGATGGTGTACTCAACGACGAACCTGGGTGTACGAATGGCAAAACGTCACTTTTTCGGATAAATCCAAGTTCTGTTTACAGCATCATGATGGTCGCATCCGTGTTTGGCGACATCGCGGTGAACGCACATTGGAAACGTGTATTCGTCATAGCCATTACTGGCGTATCACTCGGCGTGATGGTATGGGGTGCCATTGCTTACACATCTCGGTCACCTCTCGTTAGCATAGACGGCACTTTGAACAGTGGACGTTACATTTCAGGTGTGGTACGACCCGTGGCTCTACCCTTCATTCGATCCCTGGGAAACCCCACATTTCAGCAGGATAATGCACGACCGCATGTTGCAGGTCCAGTACGGGCCTTTCTGGATGCAGAAAATGTTCGACTGCTGCTATGGCCAGCACATTCTCCAGATATCTCACCAATTGAAAACGTCTGGTCAATGGTGGCCGAGCAACTGGTTCTTCACAATACGCCAGTCACTACTCTTGATGAACTGTGGTATCGTGTTGAAGCTGCATGGGGAGCTGTACCTGTACACGCCATCCAAGCTCTGTTTGACTCAATGCCCAGGCGTATCAAGGCCGTTATTAGGGCCAGAGGTGGTTGTTCTGGGTACTGATTTCTTGGTATCTATGCATCCAAATTTCCTGAAAATGTAATCACATGTTAATTCTAGTATAATATATTTGTCCAATGAATACCCGTTTATCGTCCGCATTTCTTCTTGGTGTAGCACTTTTAATGGCCAGTAGTGTATAAATGGAGATTCATATGGTTCAGTCACTGGTCCACTTCCAGTCAAAAATGGCTCAAATGGCTCTGAGCACTATGGGACTTAACTTCTAAGGTCATCAGTCCCCTAGAACTTAGAACTACTTAAACCTAACTAACCTAAGGACATCACACACATCCATGACCGAGGCAGGATTCGAACCTGCGACCGTAGCGGCCGCGTGGTTCCAGACTGTAGCGCCTTTAACCGCTTGGCCACCACGGCCGGCCCAGTCAATAAAACCAGATCTTTATCAACATTCTGGAACCCGTTATGAAGTATACTTCAGAGAGAGCTTTACGTCGTACAACCTATTAGTATTTCGTCTCATTTCGTGTCTATATAGATTGCCTGCAGTCTGTCTTACAAGAAGAGAGCAGAGTTAGGGCGCTTCGGCCCTGGTTCAGAGGAGAGACTGGAATGTTAGTCGGTGGCTGCAGCCTCACTGCTCCGGTAGCAGCTGCCTCGCCTCGCCTCGCCGCGCCGCTTAAAGAGATTGATTTTTAAAGCGGCAGTGCCGCGATTTTCACGCTCCACGCCCTGGGCGAAGCGTGTGAAACCGCGCCCAACGGACCGCGCCCAAGTGTCGCACAAGTGGCGACCGTTCCACGTCAGTGGTGTAGAAACAGCGCACGGCTGTGTGGCACCCACTGCAGTTAGGGATGCTTCCCGTTCCATCCGCGTAAAAAGTGTGCTAATAACCGCTGCTTAAATGTCTCCGTCCTCAATGTACGAAGGCTCTTTCAGTTTTTTTTTTCCAGGATCCAGTTTGTCGCGAAACGGAAATCACAGCGAAAGTTATGTGAGCGTGGGATTTGCTATTCTGTCATTCTGCGCAACGGATTAATCTGAGATGTACCCTTTACCCTGTGGATCCTGCAAGATGCAATTTCCACCCCCCACACTACTACAGAATTCAGACAGACGCTCCTAACGTTCTAAAGAGAAATGCCTGAAAAACTTTCAGCAATAAATATCTTCTGGAGTCGTCCGCTGTAAGGAAATGACACAAAAATTCACAAAATTTCCTACGTAACTAGTGGGATACTTGGGTACTGGAGCAGTGCTAGTCAGTGTAAGAAAAACATAAAACTAACGAAAATTATTATTTATTTTGCAAAAACTCTGAGAAATCACAATGGAAATTTTAGTTATGAATTGAGCAAGTTATTTCCTGGTTCTTTTCGGAATGTGAAGTTACCTCTCAAGAATAGGATTCGCTAATGAAATTTCTATACAAAGTTTAAGATTGTTATTGACTTGGCAGAATGGCTGAGAGCCGCACCTACTCAACTTGAATAATTATCCATTAGAATGTTGCTAGGGTGTCCCGTGTGAAATGCAGTGAAGGGTACTGTTGTGGGGGAAATATTGGGCTCGCAATATCTGTAGCGCACAATACCGTAAGCTGCGATAACTGCTGTCTGCGCCGCTCGCTGCTGACAAACAAGATAACTCTCATTCTATCTAGATTGACCTTCGCCAATCAAACTGTCCCTATGCCTTGATGAAGCCAAGGACTCCTATTCGCCCCTAGTCTAATGGCGTGGTACACTGATCAGACAACCAGTCCACCGTGAAGCCACTCAAAAATTCGCTCGCAGGCGTTTAACTATAACTCTGTCTGTTCACACCGCACAATAAGTGTCTCGGCCGTTCGTTCAATGTTTACACTCCTTACAGCAAGCGATGCGTCGCGTGGCATTTGCCGGTGTGACGTGTGGCTTATGACCAGCTGCTCGACCATGAAATCGAAATTTTCTCACCTCCCGCCTGCGTTTCATAGTACATAGTACTGACGCAATCATGAATTCCTGTGTAATGGTCTGGATAAATGGTTCAAATGGCTCTGAGCACTATGGGACTTAACATCTGAGGTCATCAGTCCCCTAGAACTTAGAACTACTTAAACCTGACTAACCTAAGGACATCACACACATCCATGCCCGAAGCAGGATTCGAACCTGCGGCCGTAGCGGTCGCGCGGTTCCAGACTGAAGCGCCTAGAATCGCTCGGCCACACCGGCCAGCTTGGTCTGGATAGATGTCTGCCTATTACTGTATCAGCTGTTGTATCAGCGCTGACTGTCCATCGTGTCTACAAGGGATGGTGTGCCACTTCCAGCCATGTAACACCGTACAGAAACATGATCGTAAAGATATTCTAAGAAACGGTGACAGGAGACAATCTGGTGCAAACGAGACATGAATCTCTCCTGCCTGTGAATGCAGGTAAAACTCAAATAGTTTCCGAGCGAAGAAGGAGAAGGGGATTCGACCCACTGGATATTTGGATGATGATGATGATGATGATGATGATGATGATGATGATGATGATGATGATGATGTTTGGGTTGTGGGGCCCTCAACTGGGCGGTTGTCAGCGCCCGTACAAAGTTCCAACCTTTGCTTAGTCCAAACTCGCCACATTCATGAACCTTGATGAAATGATGAGGACAACACAAACACCCAGTCATCTCGAGGCAAGTGAAAATCTCTGACACCGCCGGGGATCGGATATTTGGAGTCGGGTACTTTGCAAGAGGCCATTGTTCACAGTGGCATATAAAGATGTCCATCTTCAATGAGCCACATCTCTGACATCTAAATTGGACAGTAACTGAATGGCAGATGGTAGAGTGTTATTAAGAATCGTGGTTTTACTCCTTCCCAAACGATGTTATTTATACATTCACTCATCAAATAGTACAAGCCATAAATAGTAATATGCCACCGATCGGGATTTTTGTGATCTTTCAAAGGCGTTTGACGTTTGCACTTCATATTACTCTCTTAGAAAAACTTAAGTGTTACGGAACTGATGGCTTTACGAACAGCTGGTTTCAGTCACGATCAACAAACAGTATGCAAAAGGTTGTGCTGAATATATCAGATGATGTTGGAGGCATAGAAAATTTTAGCAAACTTGTAGGTATGAATGAATGACCTTACACTTAATACTGAACAAGCAAAACTGCTACTTTTTACAGAAATGCTGGCATTATAATAATTCCCGTCAGAGAGAAAGCGATGAAAGAGTTGGTAAATGATATCTTCCAAAGAATTATTAAGTGGTTCTCTGAAAATGGTGTCTCCCTAAATCTGGAAAAAAACGCCATATTCAGTTGTGTACAAGAGATGGCACATCATGTAGATACCTCTTCAAGGAGCTAGGCATTATAACCGTGCTGTCACAATACGTATATTCGCTAATGATAAATAATCCGCCATTGTTAAAGCTATTAATGGCTCAGAAAGGATTTTAATATACAGCAACAAAAATTCTTGATATTTGCCCAATAACAAGCAAGTTTTAAATCTACTTTAAAATCATTTCTCCTGAACAATTCCTTCTCTTCTTTTGATGAATTCCCACTTCAAAGCTGATAGCCAGTTAAAAAATAGAAACATGAAACGTTAAGTGTAATTGCATAGTTGGACTAAATATAATGATGTCTTCAATGATGTTAACACTTATCATGTATACATATCCTGTAAAGTGACTCGTTCCACACCATTTAGACGAAAGAATCCTTCACATGATATATGGAACACGTAAATTACTAACTGAAAGATGGTCCAGTGAGGCGTTTAATGTGCAATGTGTGTACGATGTAGCCCAGGCCCCAGGTTGTATGGTGTGTCGAAGAATAATAGAATATGCAAATTACAAAAGTCTCTGGTATAGAGTTTAAAATTGCTTTTCCCAATTACCGGGGCATTGGCCTTGCCGCAGTGGGTACCCCCTGTTCCCGTCAGATCATCGAAGTTAAGCGCTGTCGGGCGCGGCCGGCACTTGGATGGGTGACCATCCGGGTCGCCATGCGCTGTTGCCATTTTTCGGGGCGCACTCAGCCTAGCGATGCGAATTGAGGATCTACTCGACTGAACAGTAGCGGCTCCGGGCAAAGAAAACCATCATACCGACCGGGAGAGCGGTGTGCTGACCACACCCCCCTCCCATCCGCTTCCTCAGCTGAGGATGACACGGCGGTCGGATGGTCCCGGTGAGCCACTTGTGGCCTGAAGACGGAGTGCTTGTGCTTTTTTCCCCCAATTGCTACTCACTTTAGAGCCCCGAATCAAAAAGAAACACTACTTGCAAACGTACGTAAATCTATGTATTTTATTCACCATTACTTTATGCTTCATTCACCACAGTCTACAACAAAATGTGCTCCACACCTTCGACCATAAATATAATAGACTGGCCCTGACGTCATTTTCGAGGCTCCAACATCTCTGGACTAAAGTCACGTGAATGTTGGCAAAACATGGTTGTTTCGTGTTGCGTTTATGGCTGTACTCAGCGTTTTGTCGGGGGAAATGGCATTACATTTCATGAGTGTTTCTATGATAGTGCAGATGCGTTTACTGAAATCTGCTGACGTGACTTTTGCATGTTTTTTACACCTGAAATAGAGTATCACGTAAATTAAAGTGTTGAAAGTGATGCCTCTAAAGTCACACTCATATTACATTTTGGAAAGTATCTGTGACAACTCGGTTACAGAAGTAAGTATAACTGTTTCTCGTTCCTACTCATAGGTTCCCTAAGGATGAAAACCGAAGGCAGCTTTGGATACAGGCCCTGAAACGGAAAAACTTTAAGCCATCTGCACATACGCCCCTTTTTGTATATACAAGTGAGATTATAATAAGGTAAGAGCACCTATAGAGCATTTTTTTCTACCTTCTAATACTATTAAATAAATGTAGGCTCCAAAATTATTTTCTGAAACTTCAAAGTCTCACCTTTCATATAAAATATAATTTTTTTTAACTGATGGTTTAAACTTTTGTAAAAATTGTAGGAACTGAACCTTCGAAGTGCACCTAAAATTGATACTCTAAAATGGACCTGCTCCTAAAGTCGACAATTTGGCACCTATAGTTGACATAATTCCCATATCCCATTTTCTTTTATAAGTGACTAGAGCTCAAAACGCGGCGAATCCAATGTTTAAAGTTTTGACACGAGCCCACTCTTACTGTCTTAACGACATTTTACTTTAATTGGTAGTTTACAGTAATTTCGATGTATTTGTTAGATTTTATAAATGGTACTGTGAACAAATCCAGGTCAAATGTAGTTCTGACATAATTTTTCGCAAATAAAAAAGTAATTTTTGTTGGAAGCGTTTGGCAGTCAATTGAGAAATGTGGGTAAAATACGATACAAACATAGGATGGCAGACCGCTGATTTGAAATCCCGCCACATTTTGCCAACAGTCACGTGGTTTATGTTGGGGAACACCTGTTGTATGGATAATTTTTAAAGTGTTGGAAGACAAATTGCGACTTCTAGGTAGCCATAAAAAGTTCCAGGTCCGACCATGTTAAAAACCTACTTAATACCGACTTTTAAATCATATTCTTGAAAGAGAAAAGCCTGACTACACTATATTTTTACATTTGCCCATGGGCTACCCGCCCCTACCGCTTCCTTGCCACGAAATGCGGACGCCATTGCTTTTTAGTGTTTCAGTAAGTCTTTTGAGAAAAGGTGACTTCCGTTTTTCATCCATTCTCTGTCGTAATGTTTGATTAGTATGTTCAAGTTGTGCTGATAACCATGAGAAGATACACCACATCATTGGCCAGCACTATCTTCCCTCAGTGACGCGGTTCGGTGCAAGATTTGTAGTAATAACTCTGGATATACAAACCAATTTTCAAAATAAAGAAAACGTAGTTAAACTGTATCAGGTCGTGATATCAAAAATGAGTATATACGTGATATGCATGGTTTTATGTTAGAAGTAGTGTGTATTGTGCGTTGTTGTGTCCTTCTGTTACGTTGGTTCGAGGACGGTGGAGCAACGGCGGCACTTCTGTCACGTTGAACGATTCTCTTCAGTCGTCGTTGTTCCCGTTGTTGCAGCATCTTTTTCCGGCCGCAGTGATGTCGGAGAGTTGATGTTTTACCTGATTCCTGATATTCACTAGCGAAAAGGTAGTACGGGAAAATCCCGACTTCTTCGCCATCTCGGAGATGCTGTGTCCCATCGGTCTTGTGCCTACTGTAACACCACGTTCAAACTCACTTAAATCTTGACAATCCGCCGTTGTAGCAACAATAACCGACCTATCAACTGCGCCAGACACTTTTTGTCTTGTATAGGCGATGACGACCGCAGCACCGTATTCTGCCTGTTTAGAAACATATCTCTGAATTTGAATGCTTCTTCTGAATCCCACAGCGGAACGGAGATTGTACGCCATCCTGAAATGTCCAAGAAATAATACAAACTTGGTAATTTTATTGAGGTTCTGATAATTGTACCATAATGGCCTATAACGGCCTTGCCTAAAATCAAAGAACCTGTCTGCACATCTTATACCATTCGGCATAAATACATATTCTCTATAAGCGTCCCTCAACTGACGTACTAAATCATACAAATTGGGCTTATAATACCACAGTTCATCCAACACTAAAACAGCTGCAGAATAATTAATCCTGTTGCCATAAAATGTAATAGCAAGTTCATCAATCCTCTGCTGATTATTAGGAACAAGGAAGGCGAGGCGTAGATCGTCCGGGTAATTACGGATATGGTCCCAGTTGGCATAAAAAAACTCCAACGCAGACATTAGCTGTAAGCAAATACTTTTATTCAGAAAGTTACATTACCTTTCCTCTTACAAAATGTCATATACACTCTATTTCTTACAATAAATGTGACATATTTTACTTCACTCTGCACGTTATCGTTTTTCTCGGGTTCATCATCAGCAATTTGTAGTCCGATATAAAATGGATTGGTCCCTTGAAACAATCTATTTTTGACTTTACACTCTTTTTCAAGATCTGTCCAGGTTTTTACTGTGCTTACATCTGCACTTGGTTCTGGCTTAGAATACGTTACAAACTTAACCTATACCTTCCAGTATATTTACGCCAAGGTACACCAGATGCATTCTGCGGATTCAAATCAAAAGCACCCATTTTGTTACTACATGCTGTACGAACTTTCTCCAAAGCACCCTGATCTTCAAATATCTTCTTGTTAGCTTTATCATCAAGAGTTAGTCTTTCAATCCTAACATTAACCCTATACACATGTGTTACAATTTTATTAATGATTACAGAACCATATTTGTTGCCAAAAAACTTCAACTCATCAGTAATATCGTAATGTCGCAACGTTGAAAAATTCTTTGCTTTCTCATCATCCTTCTCAAGAGCAGCCATTTTACCATACTCAAAGCGTACACCATCTGTTTGAGTGAACTCGGTACGCCACATACACATTCGACCAAATATGGGCCTAGAGCATCCCCTCTCAATGAGGAACACACTAATAGTTCGGTAATTTTCACATCTGTCAACACCTACTTTCTGTGGTGATTGGAATTATTATATTCTTCTTGAAGCCTGAGGGTATTTCGCCTGTCTCATACATCTTTCTCACAAGATGGTAGAGTTTTGTCAGGACTGGCTCTCCCAAGGACGCCAGTAGTTCTAATGGAATGTTGTCCACTCCCGGGGCCTTGTTTCTACATCTACATCTACATTTATACTCCGCAAGCCACCCAACGGTGTGTGGCGGAGGGCACTTTGCGTGCCACTGTCATTACCTCCCTTTCCTGTTCCAGTCGCGTATGGTTCGCGGGAAGAATGCCTGAAAGCCTCTGTGCGCGCTCGAATCTCTCTAATTTTACATTCGTGATCTCCTCGGGAGGTATAAGTAGGGGGAAGCAATATATTCGATATCTCATCCAGAAACGCACCCTCTCGAAACCTGGCGAGCAAGCTACACCGCGATGCAGAGCGCCTCTCTTGCAGAGTCTGCCACTTGAGTTTGTTAAATATCTCCGTAACGCTATCACGGTTACCAAATAACCCTGTGACGAAACGCGCCGCTCTTCTTTGGATCTTCTCTATCTTCTCCGTCAACCCGATCTGGTACGGATCCCACACTGATGAGCAATACTCAAGTATAGGTCGAACGAGTGTTTTGTAAGCCACCTCCTTTGTTGATGGACTACATTTTCTAAGGACTCTCCCAATGAATCTCAACCTGGTACCCGCCTTACCAACAATTAATTTTATATGATCATTCCACTTCAAATCGTTCTGCACGCATACTCCCAGATATTTTACAGAAGTAACTGCTACCAGTGTTTGTTCCGCTATCATATAATCATATAAGACCCAGGTCTTTCAGTGCTCTGTCAAACTCTTCACGCAGTATCGTATCTCCCATTTCATCTTCATCTACATCCTCTTCCATTTCCATAATATTGTCCTCAACTACATCGCCCTTGTATAGACCCTCTATATACTCCTTCCACCTCTCTGCTTTCTCTTCTTCGCCACCTCGAAGATGCTGTGTTCCATCGGTCTTGTGACTACTGTAACACCACGTTCAAACTCACTTAAATCTTGATAATCCGCCGTTGTAGCAACAATAACCGACCTATCAACTGCGCCAGACACTTGTTGTCTTATATAGGCGATGACGACCGCAGCGCCGTATTCTGCCTGTTTAGAAACATATCTCTGAATTTGAATACGAATGGCCGTACCAGTTTCTTTGGCGCTACAGTGTACTTCACCTCTCACGACACTGGTGCTCTTCCACGTGTGGAAGGAATCGCCACGTCAACCCTTTCGTGGGCAAAATTACTGAGCTGTTTTTTTTTTTAATGAATGGAGAGCAGATAGTAGTTAACAGATGGTGAGGTCACACAACAAGGTGGGAAGTATTCTTCTCACTGCCCTTCCTTGGAGTTAAATGACAAAAACAACTTTTTCGATAAATGTCGTATTTATTTGATAAATTTACTTCTCTTGTTACAATGATTGTTCACAATTACTTGCCATGAAATTTTCTGAAACATGGGTCTATGCAAAGTGGTATTTGACAATATGTGCCAACACAGCGAGTGCTCTTTTCCGCAGCTTTGGTACTACAATGACGGCACGTCCAGTAGGTTTCTCCTAAAATGGGTTGATGCTCCCCTACAGCTACAAGACGAAAATCTTCATGTACTTTACCCATTTTTGCCAGAAAGACAGGTTTTTGTCCGCGCCTTTTTTGGGATGAGAAGCCAGCGATCAATTGTCTGGCTAGATGGATCCTGTACGTGAGTTGACCATGCTGCCCACTTTCTCTTTTACTTATTTTCCACAGGATAAAACTGTTCACTGCAGCAACGTCCACCAGGAAATAAAATATTCTGTGCCACCATTTTACAGAACGTCTGCCAATAGCATTCCTTTTTCGTAATTGATCAAATTTATCGACACTTTGTTGTATTCAGGACAAGAAATCTCTGTACTAGTACCATCCTTGTTTTTCCTTTTCACTGTGGCTGTTTCTCATGGGTCATGAATTGAGGACAGGAAAGTGACTGGACGGTTATCCATCCATTTTACTGCAGAAATGGCTCCTTTTGTTTCAAACTGGAATTCTCCTCGTTCAAATTTTACGTTTTCCTTCGTAAATTTGGGTAAATCAAAAGTATTTACCTTACACTGTAGTTTTGAGGAAAAAATCACAAAATGTCACGCAAACAGCACTGGAAGGCTCCTCTACGGAGCAACACTCACAAGGGAACCTCCCCATCGCACCCCCTTCGGATTTAGTTATAAGTTGGCACAGTGGATAGGCCTTGAAAAACTGAACACAGATCAATCGAGAAAAGAGGAAGAAGTTGTGTGGAACTATGAAAAAATAAGCAAAATATACAAACTGAGTAGTCCATGCGCAACATAGGCAACATCGTGGCTAGTATGAACACAGGAGCGCCGTGGTCACGTGGTTAGCGTGAGCAGCTGCGGAACGCGAAGTCCTTGGTTCAAGTCCTCCCTCGAGTGAAATGTTTAGTTTTTTATTTTCAGACAATTATCAAAGTTCAGGCACTCACGCATAATCAAATTCGCTCTCCAATATTCCAGGACATGTTCAGATTTCCTTGGACATATGCAGGATTTGACGGCCTACACACGGAAAAATTTGAAAACGCTAAAAACACATGTTTTGACAGAGCACATGGAAAACTGTGCGACTGTGAAACTGTTGCATTCATTTGTTGCAGTTTATGTGACAAACTCTTATGTTTTCATCACTTTTTTGGGAGTGATTATCACATCCACAAGAAAACCTAAATCGGGCAAGGTAGAAGAATCTTTTTACCCATTCGCCAAGTGTACGAGTTAGGTGGGTCGACAACATATTGCTGTCATGTGACGCACATGCCGTCACCAGTGTCGTATAGAATATATCAGACGTGTTTTCCTGTGGAGGAATCGGTTGACCTATGATATTGCGATCAAATGTTTTCGGTTCCCATTGGAGAGGCGGTCGCAAAACACAGACACTAAACTTATTACAGTGAACAGAAACGTCAATGAACGAATGGACAGATCATAAACTTGCGAAAAGAAAGAAAGTAAACTTTTCACTCGAGGCAAGACTTGAACCAAGGACTTCTCGTTCCGCAGCTATTCACGCTAACCACGGGACCATATTAGCGTTGATGTTGCCTATCTTACGCATGGACTACTTAGTTTGTATATTTTGCTTATTTTTTCATAGTTCCACACAACTTCTTCCTGTTTTCTCGATTCATCTGTGTTCAGTTTTTCAAGGCCTATCCACTGTGCCAACTTATAACTAAATCTGAGGGGGCTGCGATGGGGAGGTTCCCTTGTCAGCTATACACTGTATCTGCGCGAAGGTACAGCAAAAACGGCGGGAACTTCCGATTGGAAGTAGTACCCTATACTGTTCGCTAGGTGGTAGCACCGTACAGAGGGGTCTACTGTGAATCCCACGGGACTAGGAGCGGGTTCGTTGTAGTGGGAAGCATGTTTCCCACGGCTCACGAATGGGTTAACGGAGGGCGGCGACGTTGCTATGGCGTCGCAGCCGCGCGGCGAGGTCCTGCGTTGTCACGTGAGCGCTCCGTTTCGGTGAGGAGCGGCCGGTTGTCCGCCGTGGCAGTCTCTACTCGCAGCGCGCCGTGCAGCGACGCAGCCGGCGCCGGGGGCGGCTCCGATGGACCAGCTGCTCACTCCAGTTCGGGTGTCGCGTCAGCTGTCGGATTCCTGCAGTTGTCGAACGAGGTGGATAGCTGGCTCTCTCAGCGGCTCCGTCGGTGAATAGAGCGAGCAGCGAAACTGAATCGATGGGAGTTGCCGGCCGCGGTGGTCTAGCGGTTCTGGCGCTGCAGTCCGGAACCGCGGGACTGCTACGGTCGCAGGTTCGAATCCTGCCTCGGGCATGGCTGTGTGTGATGTCCTTAGCATAGTTAGGTTTAAGTAGTTCTAAATTCTAGGGGACATATGACCTAAGATGTTGAGTCCCATAGTGCTCAGAGCCATTTGAACCATTTCGATGAGAGTTGTTCTTTCACTTTGCTACCAGTGTAGGTTGCTACAGTCAATATTGCGTCGTTTAATTAGGATCTGAGTCAGTGCTGCGGCGCGTGGTTTATGCTCGCTCAGGTTCAGCTACCCTTGTGGATGTCGTGCTGGGGATATTTCTGCACTACCCCTTACTGAAGCCGCCCATCTGATTGGCTACAGCTTATTCTACATTACTTTACATTTTGACGTATTTAAATAATCAAAGTTTGACCACTTTCACGTTCTAAATAAAGTAACAATAATTTCCAACACATAATAAACGTTAAATTCTTTTACATAAAACCAATACAATTTCCTTCTTAACTTTGAATGCCACAGCCAGCAGCCTTGCACCAATGTGATTTCTGATAAATAAATGAAGAACAAAAGTAACTATTATGCACTAAACTTTACAACAAATATTCTATTACCTAATGATTCAATAATGTGTCATGCTGTCATCGTTCAATGTGTTTTGTGTGGAGGAAATGATGATCTGTTGCTTAACTGAAAATACTGATAATTTAGGTTTACTATACCTTTTAAACAAATGAAGTTACAGAGTTGATACTTGCAACATTTGCCATTTTAATGATGCGTTTCTATATGAAATGTCGATCGTTAAGATCGAAGAAAGGGTTCAGATTTTAGCATTCACTTCTTTGTTGCAAAACTTGTTAATTTCACTTTAACAGCAAATCCTTAACTATTACAGATATGATCAATATTCAAGTTTTATCGGAATCACCATTAAAATTTATGGAGGATGGTAGATTAAAATTATCGTGGATTCATTCCCTGAATTGCTACAGAATTCAATAGTTTTTATAAATGTTTCCCTTTATGGCCGATCTTAGGTCTGCTTTATTTAACACTGCTACGTCTCCCTGGCCACAAACAGCTTCTAAGGGGTTTCCCTATAACGTAGGTTCTCGTCTGTCTCACTTGCACCTTACAGCGCTTAGGCCTCATTCAGCACAGTAGACGCCAGTGAATTTCCCCATCTCGTGGTGAATCTGCGTTCTTTGTGGCACACGGTCCTAGACGACAGGGTTCGTTTCTCAATTCCTGAAGGCTGACTCTTTAGGCAATATACTTAAATGATAGCGAAATCCTCGTTAACTCACAGAGGCGACGCTACTATCGATCAGCCGACCGGTGTGGCCAAGCGGTTAAAGGCACTACAGTCTGGAACCGCGTGACCGCTACGGTCGCAGGTTAGAATCCTGCCTCGGGCATGGATGTGTGTGATGTCCTTAGGTTAGTTAGGTTTAAGTAGTTCTAAGTTCTAGGGGACTGATGACCTTAGAAGTTAAGTCCCATAGTGCTCAGAGCCATTTGAACTATCGATCCGGTTATTATTGGTGAAAAGTTTGCAACATTCTAGTAAAGATAAAGATGATGTCATTATCGCGTTTGAAGACTTGTAAGTTGCTAAGAGCTTGAAAGGCCAAACTAGTCAATATATGTAGTAGTACTCAAACTTATTTTTTAGAAAGCATCAGTTAAAATTACATAAAGATAAATGTGTAATAGAAAAACTGCCAGTGGGTAACTCAGAAGCTTTTAAATATAATCCATGTAGCAAGAAACTACATTTCGTTTAAACAAATATATCTTGCATCAAAACAGAAATAATACCTCTTCTGGTTCAAAAGGAGTTTGTAGCTCTATGTATGGAAGAACAAGACAAAACTATTTTGCAATCTGTAAAATAAATCAGTGTTTCATTACATACCAATGGGCTTTTATCACAGGTGCACACCCATTTGTCATTGAATGCACGAACTTTTGTGACAGGTCAAGTGGGAGTTTTCACCATTCGTCTACTGAGGCAGCAGCAAATTTATCTTTGTCTGAGTAGCTTGTACGACTAACACGTCTATCTAATGCATCCCACAAGTGTTCGGCTGGATTTAGATCCGATCTCTGGCTTGGCCATTCCAAAGTTTGATTTTTTCTTTTGTGGAAATATATGTTTTAATTGCCGGAGGTGTGTTTTGAATCGTTGTCCTGCTGAAATATCCAATTATCTGACATATTCATTCTCCCATGTGATCCATACTATTTTCCACAATGTCACTGTACAGGAAACGATCAATTTCGCCTTTTTTCCTATTAAAAACAGTCTTGATCTCAATTTATTTATTATGGTGACCTGTTTCGACCACTGCTGTGGTCATCTTCAGATCAATGAGTAAGAACCTCCTTCTGCTGGAGAAGATTGATCACTGTCACTCCCATAATGCTTAGTTAACCGTTAAGTTAAATATAAACGTAGGCTTCTGAGGCTATTGTCACAGTCAATAAAAAATTTTCCGGGTTTGTGACCCTGTTGTCGATATGTAAAACTACGTTGCAAGTGATGTCGGTAGTTTTACGTATTGACAATGCTGTCACAAACCCAGAAAATTTTTATTGACCATCAATTAAGTTGTCTGTTGGCTAAAATTTTACTTACGGCAGCGATGGCGCAATGTGCTGATGTTGGTAACGACCGTTGAATGCTCGGTATTCACGAGATTGAATTTTCTGTTTAAGACAGTCATGAAGGGCGATCTACTTTAATTCTTAAAAACCGTTCAAACGCCAAGATCACACAAAATATTTTTTTTTATATTCAAGACAACCAGTTTCGACAATCTTAGCTGTCGTCTTCAGGTCTTAAACTTTTATTTTTGTTCATTTTATGCTGACCTCATGCTCAAGATGTTTGTCATCGCTAAAATATTTGATAAAAAAAAAGCACATCATCTTGTCCAAAAGGCCATGTCGATATACATATTGCTCGCAGATGCTTGTTACTTAATACAAATACGTGTGATGCTGCTGCAGATGTGCTGTTATGTACATATTTGTATCACGTAACAAGCATCTGTCAACAATATGTATATCGACATGGTCTTTTAGACGGTATGTTGTTTGTTTTCAAATATTTTAGCCACGACAAACTTTTATAATATGCTAAGTTTTATCCACTTGACATCTTGTGCATGAGGTCAGAATAAAATGAACATGCCTTACTGCACAAAAAAAAAAAAAAAAAAAAAAAAAAAAAAAAAAAAAATTAAATTAAATTAAATTTAAGATCTGAACATGACAGTTAAGACTGTTGCAACCGGTTGACTCGAGTGAAGAATATTTTGTGCTATCTTGGCTTTTGACTAGTTTTTCAGGATTCACAACACAGATGCAGCCATCCAATCAGATTTTAGCCGGTAATAGTTAATTTATCTCCACAATAAACATGATTGCTTTGATATGTGCGATCGGGGGTTCCTGTTCCACGACGTGGGACAAACGCTGGTCCGTGATTTAAGTTCAGAACTCGCCTGGTGCGCAAATTGTCACGTGTATGTTTTTAACACCAGTGGAAGGAGCCCCTGAAATTGTTTCACAAACGGAAAAGTCTCTCGTAAACTCGTTGATTGACGTGTGAGATAATGTTATGGGCGCAATTTTTTTAGTGTCAGACACGTGAAATTTGTTTACGAAAACAGATGTCTTTAATGCAGAATGGTCACACACACACTGATCGTATGTAAAATGTCTTTGAAAACATAACCACAAAGGATCTCGAGAATAATCCTGCCTGTTTTCCACTGATAAAAGAAGTAACACTATTCCCGCTATACAGTTGTATGTACTTCTGTTGCGATACTGAAGTAATTATTTTGTCGCAACCAGGGAACACAGACAAAGAAAAATCAGGACAGTGAAACTTCTGTGACCATCAACTTCGTAATCAAAAAGGCACTAGAAATAGATTGCCAAAATATGACTATTCTTAGAAAACACAACCATATAGAATGAGGAAAAAAATCCTATCATATAGATTGACGGGAATAACCTTTAGTGTTGAACATGAAGTAAATAATTAATGCCGTTCCCGCTCTAGGGTTGACAGGTTCTTGGATGTACCCTTATGTGCTGAGTAAATTGATTAGCCTTGTTTATCGAACGTTTCATAACACAATTTGTGTTAACATGAAAGGAATGTCTTTGGATACACTATACTATTACTCGACTGCTTGACAACAAGGTCACATAATTCCCAACATTCAACGGTAGTGGAGAACATCACTGCATTACGCCGCCGTTGCTGTAAATAAAATTTAACCGTCTATTGTGTGTGTCTGTGCCTTCCTGCTAGAAGATAAGCGGTGGGGTTGCTAATGATTGTTCAAATGTTCAAATGTGTGTGAAATCTTATGGGACTTAACTGCTAAGGTCATCAGTCCCTAAGCTTACACACTACTTAACCTAAATTATCCTAAGGACAAACACACACACCCATGCCCGAGGGAGGACTCGAACCTCCGCCGGCACCAGTCGTACAGTCCATGACTGCAGCGCCGCAGACCGCTCGGCTAATCCCGCGCGCTGCTAATGATTGTGGGGAGGCTACCGTGTGCCCAAACGTTGCTTTATGTCCTCAGCGCAGGATATTTCAAGTAGCGTTAGTAGCCATCCTTACGATTGTTGATTTATTTACACATAAAGTGTAACAGCGTTCTTCTTCTCGCATATCAGGTACAGGTGGGCTGGAAATGCATTGAATGAGCTCTGTAGTTCCAGTCTAAGGTTAATTATCCGTGTATGTTCGGTATGGTGAATACTGCCAGCCCCTGATTGCTAATTAATGGATTATTAACTGAAGCAGCGAAGGAACTGGTATAGGCATGCATATTCAAATACAGAGATTTGTAAACAGGCAGAATGTACATGTGCGTCAATGAAAAAGACCAATAAAAAGGTGTTAGCATGAGGACGTAATGTGCTGTTCCAGTGTCTTCTGTACCTAAGGTCCATCACCGTTCCCTTTGGATCCCTACGTAATTCGGTGCTCTCCGATACACACGATCGAACAGCGGAGGAGTGGTACTCAAGCGTCAACTTTAGGTTACAATATCTCCGGATGTAATTAGCATTTTACAATGCAACAAACGGCACTGATTACGTATTTGTTTGTATGTTCAGATGTGCTAACAAAACGAACGCGGTTCCATTTAGAAAAACGTAGGTTTGTGTAAAAAAACATGCTTCCGTGCATTTTGTTATGGTCTGTATTAACCAAATACACTAGCCCCTCTCCTCACGTTCGGTCTGTGGAATCGATTCGTGAGTATTTGATGTGGTTTACGAAATATATCCAGCGGTAATGTTAGGTGTATATATATATATATATATATATATATATATATATATATATATATATATATATATATATATTGGGATCCATCGATAATTCGGTTTGCGAGTGGGATTTCAAGGCCGAAGAAATTTAACTTCATTCAAATCTTTCTGCGACCTTGCTACAATATGCCTGCAAGCCATAGAGGTCCTCTCTACATTATCGAAACATTTGTAGACTAAAAAAAGCAAAAAAAAAAAAATCAGATTCATATAGTCCAGTCCGTTAACGATTCAGAAGTTAGATATTTGTGCTAGGGAATTGTTTTAAGGCGAAGCGAGAATCGTTGCGAAATAATCTGGAGTTTGTAAATCGCAGCGTCTTTGGTAGACAACTTTAGACTATTTCTACGGCAGCCACCAGAAAGTAGTGTTGTTGGCGCTGTCAGTTAACCCTCTGAGTTCCAAGACATGAAAATAAATATAATTTTAAATTTTTTCAGAGAATTAACCATTATTATCAGAGTAAGCAAAGAATACAAGAACAAATTTCCAAAACGTAAAGCCTCGTCTTTAGGAGACGGTTTCACTTTGGGACCACTGGCCACTTATTTCATGTGATGTACTTACAAGCAATTTCACATTTTTCGTGGACACAATCCTACATCTCGAAGCACCCATGAACTCTCAACGCCCAAAACAAATTGTAGGCAGAAACCACTAATACTCGAACGACTACGAGCATGCGACTTATACCATTCTCTGTTTCAGAATACGCAGCCGGTCGCTGTCGCCGGGGACTATTACGGCGGTCTTCATACGGTCCACTTACGCCCTCGTAGCTGGGAAGAAGATGAGCCGGAAGCTCCGACATACATTATAATGTTCTTACGAAATTTGAATGATTAAGTTCAGGTCAATCAAATAAACCCATCTCTCCGCGGAAGTGGCGCAAAAAAAGACTTGCACTAAGCTACGATTTTTCTTACACTACTGGCCATTAAAATTGCTACACCACGAAGAAGACGTTCTACAGACGAGAAATTTAACCGACAGGAAGAAGATGCTGTGGTATGCAAAAGATTAGGTTTTTAGAGCATCCACACAAGGTTGGCGCCGGTGGCAACACCTACAACGTGCAGACATGAGGAAAGTTTCCAACCGATTTCTCATACACAAACAGCAGTTGACCGGCGTTGCCTGGTGAAACGTTGTTGTGATGCCTCATGTAAGGAGGAGAAATGGGTACCATCACGTTTCCGACTTTGATAAAGGTCGTATTGTAGCCTATGGCGACTGCAGTTTATCGTATCGCGACATTGCTGCTCGCGTTGGTCGAGAGCCAATGACTGTTAGCAGAATATGGTATCGGTGGGTTCAGGAGGGTAATACGGCACGCCGTGCTGGATCCCAACGGCCTCGTATCTCTAGCAGTCGAGATGACAGGCATCTTATCCGCATGGCTGTAACGGATCGTGCAGCCACGTCTCGATCCCTGAGTCAACAGGTGGGGACGTTTGCAAGACAACAACCATCTGCACGAACGGTTCGACGACGTTTGCAGCAGCATGGACTATCAGCTCGGAGACCATGACTGCGGTTACCCTTGACGCTGCATCACAGGCAGGAGCGCCTGCGATAGTGTACTCAACGACGCTCCTGGGTGCACGAATGGCAAAACGTCATTTTTTCGGATCAATCCAGGTTCTTTTTACAGCATCATTATGGTCGCATCCGAGTTTGGCGACATCGCGATGAACGCCCATTGGAAGCGCGTATTCGTCATCGCCATACTGGCGTATCACCCGGCGTGATGGTATGGGGTGCCATTGCTTACACGTCTGGGTTACCTCTTGTTCGCATTGACGGCTCTTTGAACAGTGGACGCTACATGTCAGATGTGTTACGACGCGTGGATCTACCCTTCATTCGATCCCTGCGAATCCCTACATTTCAGCAGGATAATGCACGACCGCATGTTGCAGGTCCTGTACGGGCCTTTCGGGATGCAGAAAATGTTCGACTGCCGCCCTGGCCAGCACATTCTTCTGATCTCTCACCAACTGAAAACGTCTGGTCTATGGTGGCCCAGCAACTGGCTCGTCACAATACGCCAGTCACTACTCTTGATGAACTGTGGTATCGTGTTGAAGCTGCATGGGGAGCTGTACCTGTACACGCCATCCAATCTCTGTTTGACTCAATGCGCAGGCGTATCAAGGCCGTTAATACGGCCAGAGTTGGTTGTTCTGGGTACTGATTTCTCAGGATCTATACACCCAAATTGCATGAAATTGTAATCACTTGTCAGTTCTAGTATAATATATTTGTCGAATGAATACCCGTCTATCATCTGCATTTTTTCTTGGTGTAGCAATTTTTATGGCCAGTAGTGTATTTTACATTATTTTTTTACTTTCACTTCGAGTTATCAATTTTCCGACTGGTTTGATGCAGCCCGCCACGAATTCCTCTCCTGTGCCACCCTTTTCTTCTCGAAGTAGCACTTGCAACCTATGTCCTCAATTATTTGCTGTGTGTATCCCAATCTGTGTTCCTCCACAGTTTCAACCCTCTGCAGCTCCCTCTAGTACCGTATCCTGATATCTTAACAAATGTCCTATCACCCATTTTCCTTCTCCTTATCAGTGCTTTCCATATCTTTCTGTCCTCGCCGATTGTGCTTAGAAGCTGCTTCTAAATTACCTTATCAGTCCATCTAATTATCAACTTTTTTCTGTAGTACCAAATCTCAAAAGCTTTGACTCTCTTCTGTTCCAGTTTTCCCCCAGTCCATGTTACACTACCACACAATGTTTTGCTCGAAACGCACGTTCTGAAAACTTTCTTCGTTAAATTAAGCCCTATGTTTGATACTAGTAGACTTCCCTTGGTCAGGAATACTCTTTTTGCCAGTGCTCGTCTGCTTTCGATGTCCTCCTTGCTCCATCCGTCATGGGTTGGTTTGCTGCCTAGGTAGCACATTTCCTGAACTTCAACTACATCGTGATCACCAATTCTGATGCTAAGTTTCTCGCTATTCGCATTTCTACTACACTCCTTGAAATTGAAATAAGAACACCGTGAATTCATTGTCCCAGGAAGAGGAAACTTTATTGACACATTCCTGGGGTCAGATACATCACATGATCACACTGACAGAACCACAGGCACATAGACACAGGCAACAGAGCATGCACAATGTCGGCACTAGTACAGTGTATATCCACCTTTCGCAGCAATGCAGGCTGCTATTCTCCCATGGAGACGATCGTAGAGATGCTGGATGTAGTCCTGTGGAACGGCTTGCCATGCCATTTCCACCTGGCGCCTCAATTGGACCAGCGTTCGTGCTGGACGTGCAGACCGCGTGAGACGACGCTTCATCCAGTCCCAAACATGCTCAATGGGGAACAGATCCGGAGATCTTGCTGGCCAGGGTAGTTGACTTACACCTTCTAGAGCACGTTGGGTGGCACGGGATACATGCGGACGTGCATTGTCCTGTTGGAACAGCAAGTTCCCTTGCCGGTCTAGGAATGGTAGAACAATGGGTTCGATGACGGTTTGGATGTACCGTGCACTATTCAGTGTCCCCTCGACGATCACCAGTGGTGTACGGCCAGTGTAGGAGATCGCTCCCCACACCATGATGCCGGGTGTTGGCCCTGTGTGCCTCGGTCGTATGCAGTCCTGATTGTGGCGCTCACCTGCACGGCGCCAAACACGCATACGACCATCATTGGCACCAAGGCAGAAGCGACTCTCATCGCTGAAGACGACACGTCCCCATTCGTCCCTCCATTCACGCCTGTCGCGTCACCACTGGAGGCGGGCTGCACGATGTTGGGGCGTGAGCGGAAGACGGCCTAACGGTGTGCGGGACCGTAGCCCAGCTTCATGGAGACGGTTGCTAATGGTCCTCGCCGATACCCCAGGAGCAACAGTGTCCCTAATTTGCTGGGAAGTGGCGGTGCGGTCCCCTACGGCACTGCGTAGGATCCTACGGTCTTGGCGTGCATCCGTGCGTCGCTGCGGTCCGGTCCCAGGTCGACGGGCACGTGCACCTTCCGCCGACCACTGGCGACAACATCGATGTACTGTGGAGACCTCACGCCCCACGTGTTGAGCAATTCGGCGGTACGTCCACCCGGCCTCCCGCATGCCCACTAGACGCCCTCGCTCAAAGTCCGTCAACTGCACATACGGTTCACGTCCACGCTGTCGCGGCATGCTACCAGTGTTAAAGACTGCGATGGAGCTCCGTATGCCACGGCAAACTGGATGACACTGACGGCGGCGGTGCACAAATGCTGCGCAGCTAGCGCCATTCGACGGCCAACACCGCGGTTCCTGGTGTGTCCGCTGTGCCGTGCGTGTGATCATTGCTTGTACAGCCCTCTCTCAGTGTCCTGAGCAAGTATGGTGGGTCTGACACACCGGTGTCAATGTGTTCTTTTTTCCATTTCCAGGAGTGTACTTCTCACTAGATTCGTCTTTCTTGGATTAACTCTCAGAGAATATATTCTGTTCGATCCATTCATCACGTCCTGTAATTCTTCTCCACGTTCACTGGGAATAGCAATGTCATCAGCGCATCTTATCATCGATGTCCTTTCACCTCGAATTTTAGTCGCACTATTGAACCTTTATTTTATTTCTGTAATTGTTTCTTTGTTGAACAGCAGGGGCGAAAAACTGCGTTCCTGACATGGAGAATTTCGTTCTCGGCGGTCTAACAACCCCATATGCGGTATCCCGGCCAATAATTCAGTACAACATTCAATTTTTTTACTAACATCTTTCAATAATCTTTCAGTTTATTTCCAGCCGAAATACTGTCTCAGGAACTTCAAAGACGTCTTACCGTAGGATATAATGGGCTGTCAGACTCGTTTGCTGGCTGGCAGGTAAGTTTTTGCGCTACTGTATAATCGTTGGAAATACTTCCCCTGTAGCAACTCCAGTATTTGAGTAGCTTTTAAGTATTAATTATAATCTCCAGTTCCTAAGCTTTTGCGATCTGTTTCCTCATGAGCTCAAAAAGTGGCGGTCTTATTCCTTCCCACGAAAAAATAGACTTAATGGATTTTCAGCCTGACGACTCAGTTATGAATAAGCAAAACCTACTTTCCAGTACCACAACTAGACATTAATAACAATGCACTAAATATCTGTGTAAAGTCCTCAGCGAGTCATTCAGTTTTACACACTCCTAGATATAATTCAGCCAGCGTTGTAATTTGATAATGTAGGAGAGTACTTTGGCTTATTTACTTTAAATTCTGATAACATTAAAGCACCCGGATTCCGGAAGAGCAACCTTCTATCTTCATACACACCTCATCACAAGAATGAAAATGCGTAACTGCGTAAAAGCTACAAATTGGTTCACAATGACAATATCGTCCTCCTGCGGGTTGACAAGACGACAACTTTGGATTTTTTATGTGCATTTATATTTAGCTTTTATTCAGCGAAGTATTCTGATTCTTGTGTAAGGTGTGTCTACAGACAGAACCTTGCTCTTCCGAAACCAGTCAGTGTAGTGTGATCAGATTTTTATATGTCTGACATTACAAGCGTGGCTGGAACGAAATCTTGTATTACACTGTCCTTCGAGTAGAACTGGCTAGAACTGAAACATTCTCTTAAACTGCTCTTCGACTCCAGTTGAATAACGGGTTGAAATAGTCAGTAAACGGAAAATCTACTCAAGCTCAGTTCATGATGTTTTGCACCTAGAAGTGTCTGTCATTCTATTGAAATAAAGATAAGGGGTTTCTCAGTACCTTGTATGCTGAGACTTATTTCATCAATAGCTGGGTATGTATTTATTCCAGTCTTCTATTATTTCATCTCCTTCTTTCCCCTTCTCACTGTCCATTTCTTCACCCCCTCCCCTCTGTTTACTTCCTACTCCCCATCTCCTTGTCCTCTTTCTCCACTCCTAAACTGTGTCATTCTCCTGCTGCCCCATTCTCCTCCCTCCTATCTGCGCCTGCCTCTCCATCCAACACCTCCTGCCACTCCCTCTCTCTTCCTCAACCTCTCTAGGACCATTTTCTCCTCTCCTATCTTCCCTCTGTCCTCTGCTGTCCAGTTCCCCTCCTTCTGTCTATCTCCTTCTGCCCGTAATGTGCCCATCTTCCTGCTCTCTGTGTCTCCATATCCATCTCCCTCATTATTTCTCCAGGTTATCACCGACATCCCAGTAGGACGCTGTTGATTCTTAACCCCACAGCATTTCTTTCCAGATAGTAAATGATACGTGCACAGTACTAAGTTCGTTGCAATCGATCCCCAAGTCTCCAATTATGTCTCCAGTATCATAACTATAATGACACACAGTTCATTACGATGGCACCATTGTGGAAACGTATGTAAATACTCTTGTCACTTAAAACAAATTACTTTTTTATAAAAGTCATGCCAACGCTGATACAAGTCCAAAAGCTGCGGAACATCTGGAGTACATCCGCGTTAGTGGATACTTTGGTACGCAGTGCCTGGACTCCCCT
This sequence comes from Schistocerca cancellata, assembly GCF_023864275.1. Lineage (NCBI taxonomy): Eukaryota > Metazoa > Arthropoda > Insecta > Orthoptera > Acrididae > Schistocerca > Schistocerca cancellata. The sequence goes on from NC_064635.1 coordinate 179,797,837, forward strand.
CCAGCAACACACTGCTTAGTTACTTTCAGGTGTTGAAATCGAAATATGTAACCAGACGTATATGCATCTCTGGTAGATTTGCACTATTGTAGATTTTACAAGATGGATAATCGTTTGCATGCTAGTAAAGCAACATTACAGTTGTGCTTTCATTTGGTTTAATATGCAATTGGATTTCTGACAACAGCTCGTCAACTAACATTACACACTGCTCCTGTTGCATCGTTCATGAAACCAACACTCGTTTTCCCTGTAGCTAAGACTTTATCGACTTTCGTTCTCAGTACATCACTGTTTGAACTTTCCAAATTCTTGAGAACTGAGCATCCCCTCTCAATGAGAAACACACTATCTCTGAGGTGACAGGAAGTTTATCTATGATTAATTAGTTAAGCCAGCAGTTACATTGTAAGTCCCACTCAAAAGAGCTTTCAGTGCTCATCTAATCTTTAGATGAGTAATGGATTCTGAATCAAAAAATTGTAAATTGATTGGAAAAATGAAAGTATAAATTTGTTGTAAGGATTGTATTGGTCAGATGGAAAGCTCTCATCCTTTTAAACATTCAGTTATACTTCTATGTTAACAAGTTGAAGTCAAGAAATATTTTTTTCTTAAAGAATGTGTAAGAAATACTTCATACCAGAGAACGTTCATACATTACTTTTTTTTCATGGAAGACGTTAAACACTTTTACAACATAAATGAAATAAAATTGAAATTAAAGCATATTATTTGAAAACATACAGATCTGATGATTCCACATTTTTTCAGAAGATTAATTGCAATTATAAAATGTAGTGCAGCCATCATGAGTCTTCGTCTTGTATTTAAGTAAATGAAGTTCCTATCAACTTCATCAAAAGGAATTATTTCTTTTGGGCTGTATACATACACTGAGGATTCTTGTAAACGGCATTATCCCAGAACAATATTTCAAATAAAAATTATATCCTCTGTGCTCTGACCTAAGGAAAAGAAAGCTAATTGTAAAAAATCTGAGGACTGTATGTAACACTGTATATACACTTTTATCTTTGGAAATAGTGATAAAACATCTAGTTCCACAACACATGTTCTCCCATTTTGAGTATAAAGTTATTTCTTAAAATCCTCTGACTCAAACATCAGAATCCTATATTAAAATATGTGACAGTATTGTACATTCCTTCAGCTGTATTCTTCAATCATGTAGCTAACATACTGAAACTCTTATTTCTGTGAAAAGTTCTCCTTATACAGAGACAAATTTGTGAAGGACATTTTGTAACAGTATTAACAGTGATCTATACAGCTCAACATCAAATGTTAACTTATTAATTTCAAGTACTAGAGGTCACTCAGTGTAAGTCCTACACACTTTAACAGTCATAAGCATGGACAAGCAATCCACATTGGAGTTTATGATATTTTAGCTGCACACATACAAAAATAAGGACTGCTGTTAACAGCAAATCTTGTTATTTGCAGTTATACAAAGATGTGACAATCTAACTTGTCATTCTTGAGTTGTTTTAAATTTTCCAATTAATTTCGGAAACATCTTCAGATTTTACGTAAAGGTCAATCGTGTCGCTTCTCTCTTCTCAGATGGCCGTAAATTTCGAAGAAACGATTGATAAAAAAAGCTTCATAAAAGTATGTGGAAACAATTGATGGTGGAGTACAATGTGATGAATAAAAATGAAATGACAATTAATTTTCAATAGCATTTACATTACAAATGAGCATTATATGTATGCTCAGGACGGAATTACTGGCTGTGTAAACTTGTTGCTTCCATAGCAGTGGAAACTGTGGACGTCAGCCATGAAATACTTTGTTATTGAAAACACTGTTCTATTAAAACTTCTCTTCTGGTCAGCAATTTTTGTTGCTTTAATTTATTTACAACTGGTTTCAAAGAAATGACGGTTTCATCCCGAAGCACAGAGATCACAGGATAATGTGGGCTGGTAGATTTTTATGGTGACAAAAGGCTATTATACTACTAGATATGTCCCACTCAACAGTGTTCATAGTTTTAATTTATTTACAATTCATTTCGAAGCAAGTAAGTTTCATCTTGAGGTAATTGAGCGGTGTTATTGGTAAAAGTGCTTGAGTGTTGGAAGATGAAACTGTACTTGCTTCGAAAAGAAGTGCAAATAAAATAAAATAACAAACACAGCTTTCCATTTAAAAAAAATGTAGCAGTCTAAGTTTTATTGTGCCCTCTCAGTGTATGAAGGGGAGCAGTAATTGCTTATAAATAATTGCAAATACATTAAAACAATAAGCACAGATTAAAGGAAGAAATCAAATAGTGGGCTACCCTTTTTCTCCGTAAAATAGCTACTGTCTTCCCAGTGTACCTAAAGAAATGTTTTAAGTTGATGCTAAGCGTAACAGGAATATAGCTGATCACTAAACTAAACTAAATATCTAGTTACATGATGAATAACACAAATTTAAAGGGAGTTTAAATACTAAAGTACTGTACCTGTTGGGTTTTATCATACATTCCACGACAGGTTTCAGGAAAATATTCACATTTTGAAGTTCTGTCGATGTTCACATCGGCATTTAATGTATGTGTATGTGTTTGTGCTTCACTTACCCAAAAGTTGTCTTTTTCTGTTGTCACTTGAACGAAAAAAGGTGAAGTATCGGTCTCGGAACTTAAAAAAATTCCAAGACGACACAGAATGACAGAGAAAGAGACGCAGAATGACGCTCATATAGACACCACAACCATTACCGATGTATACTCCCACAGAATTTCAAAAACGAATAAGTTCTTAAATGTGTTGTCCAATGCTTGGGAAAAAGAGTAACTGGGGTAGTGTTTCATTACTGCCATCGTTATTTCAAAAAGAATTGTTTATAAGACATGAAAATGATCGATGTAAGAATCACCCATATTGTATCTCATTACTACCTCTCCTGATGATGGAACACATATGACGAAACACAGAATGCTACAGCCGTAGCTGAGGATAACAACGTGGACTCGCCCACAGCTTAAAGCAGAAGAGCGACTGAAGTGGCTCTGCACGGAGTTGAAAGGGGGGGGGGGGGGCGGGGGAGGAAGTTCAGTTGTTAGGGTAGGCTGTAGCGCTGGCTAGCATACACTGGAGGGGAGCCGTGACGCGGGCAGGTATATCTGACAGGAGAAACAGGTGTAAGTGCGTAGCGCTGGGCAGCCTACCTGCAGGGGCGCGGCGGGCACCGGAAAGGCAGGCGGAGCTGAGCTGCAGCGCGTCGAGGGCTGGGTCGTCGTAGCCACAGCCAGGCGGGCACTGGCCGCTGCCACCGCGGCGCAGGCGGCCCGGCTCCAGCCGGCCCGGCCGCAGTCGATACGGAGGGCGCGGCGCGTCACCTCCACCCCCGGCAGCGCCGCCTGCTCCTCCCCCAGGGCAGCAACGGCGCCTCCAGAAGCTTCACACCGCGCCTTCCACGCATTCCAGGCCACCGCTGGCATTTGTGCCCCGTCATCTCTGGAGCGCCACGCCGGACCCATATCGTGAGCTAGTTCCATTAAGCCGTATGACAGGACATTTATTATTATGAAGGGGTAGCAGCATGGAATGTACGACACTTACCAGATGGGTAGGTTACAGAATTTAAAAACATGTGTGAATATGTTGTAGTTAGATGTAGTGGTAATTTCTTAAGTGTGCTGGCAAGTAAGAACAGAACTTTCAATCAGGTGAGTATAGGATTATATATGCGAAACAAAATAGATTTAACGCAAGAGCAGATCTAACAACGAATACGAAAACAGGAGTGTAAGTATTATTTTAGCCAAAATAGATCTGAAGCCAACACTCACCAAAGTAGACACGTTTATATGCCTGCTAGCTCCACAGATGATGAAGAGATTGAAAAAAATGCAAGAAGATAAAAAGATAGGATACTTTAAAGGAAACGAAAGTGTAACTGTGATGGGGGCAGCGAATTCATTAGAAAGAGAAGGAAAAACAGTAAAGAATTTGGATTTGTGAAAAAGAATGAAAGAGAAACTGCCTCCTAAAGCACAGAGCACAATTTTAATCATTGGAAACGCTTTACTTAAAAATCATGAAATCAGATTTTACACATGGAAGAGATTTGGAGATACTGGAAGACTTCACATAAATTGCCTCCTAGTAAGATAGATTTCGAATGATGCTTTTAAACTGCAAGCCGTGTTCTAGGTCAGATGTGGAATTCCACCATAATTACTTGGTTATGAACTGTAGATTGAAACAAAAGAAACTGTGGAAAATTGAGGGGATAAAAACTACAAATTATTGAGAGTTTCTAATGGAACTTTAGGCAACGATTGAAAGCAACAGGTGAAAGGAATACAACAGAAGACGAGTGGGTAGCTTTCAGAGATGAAATTATGAGGTCACCAGAATATCAAATAGACAAAAAAGAAAACAAATGCTCAATAGAAATGTTTTCATAACACACAATACTGAACTCCACTGCCGAAAGGAGCCACTTAAAAATGTAGCAAATGATGCAGGTAAAGGGAGAAACGAACATCTAAGAAGTGAGCTTCACAATAAGGCAAAGCAGAACTGTCTAGAAAAGAAAAGTAAAGCTGTAGAAGCTTGCATTTTTAGGGGAAAGACATATCCAATACAAAAATTAAAAGAAGAGAACCACGTCCATGAATCATAGGATACATATGTAAGTGCTGTATAAGGGAAAGGAACTTGAAGACATTATTATAGAATGGAGAAAGGAAGTAGTTGAAGATGCCATGGGAGATATGATACTGTGAAAAGAATGTGACAGAGCATTCGAAGACCTACGAGGCACCTTCAGTATAAAAAATGGGACTGATGAAGAATGCAAAACAGCCCGCATCTCGTGGTCGTGCGGTAGCGTTCTCGCTTCCCACACCCGGGTTCTCGGGTTCGATTCCCGGCGGGGTCAGGGATTTTCTCTGTCTCGTGATGGCTGGGTGTTGTGTGATGTCCTTAGGTTAGTTAGGTTTAAGTAGTTCTAAGTTCTAGGGGACTTATGACCACAGCAGTTGAGTCCCATAGTGCTCAGAGCCATTTGAACCATTTTTGAAGAATGCAAAACGTCGAGTAAGGAATGTATAGACAAGAAATGTAATGTAAAAGTATCGTGACAACGGAAAATATGCATGCAACGGATAAAATAATAAAAGAGTACCACTGGCAAACAGAGAAGCAACTTTATGAAAATCAAGAGCTCAGACTACAAGAAAATATTAAGCAAAGACGGAAGAGGTGGAAGGTTTATATAAGCTCATCAGACAAAAACTTTGTCACCCCAGTGCACATGCAAAGATGATCATTATGCCTTTACAGAAGCTGCAGCGACACAGTTTCGCACTCACGCGCATGCGTACTGCCTCCTCCGTGAGCATAATGCAGTAGCGACCAGTGGGACATTTATGTTACAAGCGGACATTTTACGTAAAAGTGGGTGAACATAAGGGCTTAACAGAGTGCAAAAAGGGGCAATTGCGTTTAGCTGCGCCCATGGCCATATGGTGGAAGAAGTTGTTGGATTTGTTGGTGATTCACGGTTGATTACTGAACAGTATAAAAACAGTGGTGTAGCACATGTGGCCATAAAAACGATGTCAGATTTATGGTCGAAAAAAAATCCAGACGGAGAGGGACTGGAGACAGGTGTGAATCAAAATTGCTTCCAAATCCTGCGGGAAGTGATTCAGACGGTGGACGAACGTCCATCCCACCTTGTCAGCGAGAGAACATTGCCACGAGAACTGCATTCAATGAACATTTGGAGTCAGTCACCTCGCAAAAGGTCATTGCTGACACAGAAACATAAAGACGACAACAGGAATCCTCATCGAGTTGGAAAAATACACTACTGGCCATTAAAATTGCTACACCAAGAAGAAATTCAGATGATAAACGGGTATTGATTGCAAACATATATTATACTAGAACTGATATTTGATTACATGTTCACGCAATTTGGGCGCATAGATCCTGAGAAATCAGTATCCAGAACAACCACCTCTGGCCGTAATAACGGCCTTGATATGCCTGGGCATTAAATCAAACAGAGCTTGGATGGCATGTACAGGTACAGCTGCCCATGCAGCTTCAACACAATACCAGAGTTCATCAACAGTAGTAACTGGCGTATTGTGACGAGTCAGTTGCTGGGCCACCATTGACCAGACGTTTTCAATTGGTGAGAGATCTGGAGAATGTGCTGGACAGGGCAGCAGTAGAACATTTTTTGTATCCAGAAAGGCCCGTACAGGAACTGCAACATGTGGTCGTGCATTATCCTGCTGAGTTTTGCAGGGATCGAATGAAATGTAGAACCACGGGTCGTGACACATCTGAAATGTAACGTCCACTGTTCAAAGTGCCGTCAATGCGAAGAAGAGTTGACCGAGACGTGTAACCAATGGCACCCCATACCATCACGACGGGGTCATACGCCAGTATGGCGATGACGAATACATACTTCCAATTTGCGTTCACCGCGATGTCGCCAAACACGGATGTGACCATCATGATGCTGTAAACAGAACCTGGATTCATCCGGAAAACAGACATTTTGCCATTCGTGCACCCAGGTTCATAATTGAGTATACCATCGCTGGCGCTCCTGTCTGTGATGCAGCGTCAAGAGTACCCGCAGCCATGGTCTCCGAGCTGATATTCCATGCTGCTGTAAACATCGTCGAACTGTTCGTGCAGAGCCGGCCGCGGTGGTCTCGCGGTTCTAGGCGCTCAGTCCGGAACCGCGCGATTGCTATGGTCGCAGGTTCGAATCCTGCCTCGGGCATGGATGTGTGTGATGTCCTTATGTTAGGTTTAAGTAGTTCTAAGTTCTAGGGGACTGATGACCACAGATGTTAAGTCCCATAGTGCTCAGAGCCATTTTTTTTTTTGTTCGTGCAGATGGTTGTTGTCTTGGAAACGTACCCATCTGTTGACTCAGGGATCGAGAAGTGGCTGCACGATCCATTACAGGCATGTGGATAAGATGCCTGTCATCTCGACTGCTAGTGATACGAGGCCGCTGGAATCCAGCACGGCGTTCCGTATTACCCTCCTGAACCGACCGATTCCATATTCTGCTAACAGTCATTGGATCTCGATCAACGTGAGCAGTAATGTCGGGATATGATAAATCGCAATCGCGATAGGCTACAATCCGACCTTTATCAAAGACGGAAACGTGATGGTACGCATTTCTCCTCCTTACACGAGGCATCACAACAACGTTTCACCAGGCAACGCCGGTCAACTGCTGTTTGTGTATGAGAAATCGGTTGGAAACTTCCCTCTTGTCAACAAGTTGTAGGTGTCGCCACCGGCGTCAACCTTGAGTGAATGCTCTGAAAAGCTAATCTTTGCATATCACAGCATCTTCTTCCTGCTGGTTAAATCTCGCGTCTGTAGCACGTTATCTTCGTGGTGTAGCAATTTTAATGGCCAGTAGTGTATAAAAGAGCAGTGAATAGGCGGAGCTGTCATTTGTACTAAGGTGAAACGGTTTCCGATGTGACTGTGGCTGCGCGGCGGTTATTAACGCGGAATGGTAACTGGAGCTAGACGCATGGGTTATTCTTTTTCGGAAATCGTTAGGGAATTCAATCTTCTTTGATCCACAGCGTCAAGAGTGTGCCGAGAATACTAAATTTCAGGCATTACCCCTCACCACGGACAACGAAGTGGCCCATGGCCTTCAGATAACGAACGAGAGCAACGGCGTTTGCCTGGAGTTGTCAGTGCTAACAGACAAGAAACTCTCCGTGAAATAACAGCAGAAATCAATGTGGGACGTACGACGAACGTATCCGTGAAGACAGTGCGGCAGATTGGGGTTAATGGGCTATGGCAGCAGACGTCCGACACGAATCCTCTGCTAACAGCAAGACATCACCTCCAGCAGCTGTCCTGGGATCGTGACCATATCTGTTGCACCCTAGACAAGTGTAAAATTGTGACCTGGTCAGATGTATTCTGATTTCAGTTGGTAAGAGCCAATGGCAGGTTTCAAGTGTGGGGCCAAATTGTCAACAAGTAACTATGCAAGCCAGCGATGGATACATAATGTTGAGGACTGTGTTCCAATGTAATTTACTGGGTCCTCGTTGTATTCAGCTACGTGGAGACCATTTACAGCCATTCGTAGACTTCATGTTCTCAAACAACGACGGACTTTTTGTGGATACCAACGCACCACGTTACACCATGTCACATTTCTGCTTGTGTAAAGAATGTCAATGTGACTTCCTCCTGATTCAAGAAACTCATCGGGGCAGTACAAGACCTACCCCAAAATAGATGGGAGTAAGATGATCTTGGAGAGACCACATGAACGGTACGGAAGTGCCATCTTCGCCAGGCCAGGAATTAGAGTCACTTCTGCATCATTGACTGACAGGCCAGACATTGAGATATTAACCGTTCAAACTCAGCAGTATAACGTTACCTCTGTGTACAAACCCCCAGAATCAGATTTTGTCTTCACTGAGCCTGGCAGTTTCAGTTACCAAGACTTTAATTTTGTACTGGGCGATTTCAACTGTCAGAGCACTACATGGGGCTATAAAGAAACTAACAGCAGCGGAGTGGAACTAGAGACCTGGGCCGAGGTACACGATCTACTGCTCATACATGACCCGAAACTGGCAAGCTCCTTTAATAGTGGCAGATGGAGGAAAGGGTACAATCCCGATAATATCTTTGTTAGCAAGAAACTCGCTGACAAATGTGGAAAACTGATTGGGGGCCAATTCCCCATACGCAGCATCGGCCCATAATTTGCACGGTCAATGCAGTTGTTAAGCCTGAACAAGTTACTTTCAAAAGAAGGTTCAATTTTAAAAAGGTCAATTGGAAGAAATTTAGAGAGCTCATTGATGTAGACATAACAAAAATTCCCCGACAACCTGAGATGTAAGACTCTTATGTCAAACTCGTTCAGAAGGTGTCTAGGAAAACAATACCGGAAAGATAGCAGAAGCTCTTCGATAACGACCCATTTGATGATGAGACACTTCTAGCAGGCGATGAACTCATGTCATCCATAGCTAAGAACCGCAAAGCCAAATGGTGTGACCTCGTGGAGACCCTGGACTTGAAAGTGAACAGTAGGCGGGCTTGGAAACTGTTAAAGAACCTTAACGGTGACGTCACAAAGTCAAATGATAAGTTTACTAACGTCAAGGCAGACCAAGTCGCCACTACACTCCTTATGATTGGCAAAACCCACGGCAGAAAGTACCAGGAACCATCAGCACGTGATCCGGCAGAGGAAAATCATCACCTTAAGGCACCATTTACAAAGTCAGAACTTACTGCAGCCATTTCCAGTTTGAAGATTAACAGAGCTCCTGGTATCGATGAACTTAGAGTCAATCAAATTAAAAACTTTGGCAGTAATACCCTACAATGGCTGCTAGATTTGATAAACGCATGAGTAGAAAGGCTCCATATTCCAAAGACGTGGAGGAAAGCCCGAGTGGTTGCGCTTCTGAAACCAGGAAAGGACTCTAATGATCCAAAAACCTTCCGACCTGTGTCTCTTCTATGTCACTGTTTTAAGATCTTGGAAGGCCTGACGCTAAGTCGCATAGAAAGCGCCCTGGAACAACAGATCATCCCACATCAGGCAGGTTTCCGACCAGGCAAATCGTGCTGCGGTCAAGTCCTGAACCCGACCCAACATATCGAGGGTGGGTTTGAGAGCAAGGAGATCACGGGAGTGGCATTCATAGACCTTTCAGCTGCATATGATACTGTAAACCATCGGAGGCTCCTTAGGAAAGTATATAATGTGACAAGAGATTACCATTTAACATCACTGATGGGCATTTTCCTGCATAACAGGAGATTTTTCGTCTGTCTCCAGGGTAAGAAGAGCAGGTGGAGAAATCAGAGGAATGGCCTACCTCAGGGAAGCGACCTCATCCCCGCTCTGTATAATATATATACAAGTGACCAACCAGTGCCAAACATCACGCGCCAGTTTATGTACAGGGCTATTACAAATGATTGAAGCGATTTCATAAATTCACTGTAGCTCCATTCATTGACATATGGTCACGACACACTACAGATACGTAGAAAAACTCATAAAGTTTTGTTCGGCTGAAGCCGCACTTCAGGTTTCTGCCGCCAGAGTGCTCGAGAGCGCAGTGAGACAAAATGGCGACAGGAGCCGAGAAAGCGTTTGTCGTGCTTGAAATGCACTCACATCAGTCAGTCATAACAGTGCAACGACACTTCAGGACGAAGTTCAACAAAGATCCACCAACTGCTAACTCCATTCGGCGATGGTATGCTAAGTTTAAAGCTTCTGGATGCCTCTGTAAGGGGAAATCAACGGGTCGGCCTGCAGTGAGCGAAGAAACGGTTGAACGCGTGCGGGCAAGTTCCACGCGTAGCCCGCGGAAAATTGGCTCATGCCACAACTGGAGACCGACAGCGCCGACTTCATCTTTCAACAGGATGGTGCTCCACCGCACTTCCACCATGATGTTCGGCATTTCTTAAAAAGGACATTGGAAAATTAACCCCATGCGATTTCTTTCTGTGGGGTTATGTGAAAGATTCAGTGTTTAAACCACCTCTACAAAGAAACGTGCCAGAACTGCGAGCTCGCATCAACGATGCTTTCGAACTCATTGATGGGGACATGCTGCGCCGAGTGTGGGAGGAACTTGATTATCGGCTTGATGTCTGCCGAATCACTAAAGGGGCACATATCGAACATTTGTGAATGCCTAAAAAAACGTTTTGAGTTTTAATATGTGTGTGCAAAGCATTTTGAAAATATCTCAAATAATAAAATTATTGTAGAGCTGTGAAATCGCTTCAATCAATTGTAATAACCCTGTACGTCGATGACACTGCAGTTGTAGCCCAAGGTAACAATTTTATGGATGTAGAGGAGAAATTAACCAGTACATTGGAAGCTCTCTCTCAGTATTATGAGGCAAACCACCTACGGCCGAACTCTTCCAAGACGCAGGTCTGTGCATTCCATTTAAATCGTGAATTAAATGTAATATGGAGAGGTGAACGTCTTGAGCATTGTAAAACGCCCAAATATCTTGGTGTCACGTTGGATCGCACACTGACCTATAAACGTCATTGTAATGCCACAAGGGAAAAAGTCTCAACTAGAAACCACATCATCAGGAAACTAACCAGAGGATCCTGGGGCGCAAACCCAAAAGTCCTGAGAACTTCAGCCCTTGCGCTCAGTGTGTCAGCCGCGGAATACGCCGCTCCAGTATGGTCTGCATCAACACACGCGAGAAAAGTTGACGCCGCGGTGAATGAAATGACACGGATTGTTACCGGATGCTTGAGGCCAACCCCAGTGCACAAGATGTACTTAATGGTGGGGATCGCACCGCCCAACATACGACGTGACATCGCAGCCGACATGCGTCACCCTTTATATGGACACCAGCCTGCTGACCGACGGCTTTGTTCGAGGAAGAGCTTCCTGTCACGTACCCGAGCCCTGGAAGGGTCGGCTGCGGAGAATCGCCTGATAAGGTTGGAAATCGACCTGAGAAACCCCCATAAAGATGTAAAAGAAGAACTGGCGCCTGGCGGAGACCTACCATACACAGTCTGGAGAACCCTAAACCGTATGAGGGTAGAAGTGACAAAGTGCAAGACAGACCTGCAGCAATGGGGGTTTCCTAAAAGACAATGAGAACACTCTCTGTCTGTGGTTCTGTCCAGGATCCTCAACACCTGCTTATCTGTCCATATTTAGACCAGCCCTGCACAATGAATGACTTACGGGAGGCAAATGACAAAGGCCATATTGGCTGCTGATTTTTGGAAGTCTGAAGTCTAGTTCCGGACGCGGAAAGTAAAGTAAGTACCATGTCACCTGGCCACAACTGTTCGCGATTGGTTTGAAGAACATTCTGGACAGTCGAGAGAATAATTCGGCCACCCATATCGATCGACAGTAATCCCATCGAACATTTGTGATACATAGTCAAGAGGTCAGTTCGTGTGCAAAGTTCTGCACCAGCGTTTCCTCCGCGATTAGGCACGTCTATAAAGGCAGCATAGCTCAATATTTGTGCGTGAGACTTCCAACGGCATGTTGAGTACATGCCTTGTCGAGTTGCTTCCCTACTCCGATTAAAGGAGGTCCGGCACGATATTATGAGGTATCAACATGTATCAGACAGGCGAAATACCACCAGACGTCAAGAAGAAGACATTAATTCAAATTCTAAAGAAGACAGGTGCTTACAAGTTAGTATATTACCCCAAAATTTATCTAATCAGTCATGGTTGAAAAATACTACACGAATAACTTTAATAGAGATGGAAAACTTGTTGAAACCATCTTTGGGGAAGATCTGTTTGGGTGCTGCAGTCCGGAACCGCGGGACTGCTACGGTCGCAGGTTCGAATCCTGCCTCGGGCATGGATGTGTGTGATGTCCTTAGGTTAGTTAGGTTTAAGTAGTTCTAAGTTCTAGGGGACATAGGTCATTAGGGGACTTATGACCTAAGGTGTTGAGTCCCATAGTGCTCAGAGCCATTTGAACCATTTTGAAGTATTTATAAAGAAGAGACATTTAAAAATTGAATAAGATACATTTTTCTCATGTATCCGTATTATAATAATTTCTCCGTGTAAGTTTCGAGGGCAAAGAAATATAACAAAATGATCTAAAGAGACGACAAGATACGCTCTTTTGTTAACTTTTTAGTCGTCTTCACTTCTTCTCTTGTCTTGGTTGTGTGTAGACGGACATCTTGTGAGTCGTGGCAAATGTAAGCATATTTGTACTAATTAAGCAGATAATATATTGATTTAATATTATTGTGCGCTTCTAATGTGTTATAGATGATACCGATTTCATGTCCGCCTTCCTTGAATTAACCTACATTCGAGTAATTTATAGTGCTACAATCGCAGCGGCCGATACAGCCAACGACGCCATTACGGGGCGATAGTAACTTATAAAATTTAGCGGAAGCGAAAAACTCGCTCGCTATTAACATAATATACATTCCTCTACACAGCCGCCCGACGCTGCAGAAAATACGTAGCTTTAAGATTCTTATTTTCAGTACAACAGCCGAGAGCCAGAGCCAGGACTCCGACTACAATGCAATGGTTAACGGAGGTAAGAAGAAATACTCTCGCGCGTGTGTGCGGGCGCAACTGTAATTAATAACTAAAAATTTTTTGCTTTAAAGTGAACTGACTAGCCGAGGAAACTAATATGAAAAGTTTATTCCACTGTTCAACTTATATGCTCATGTTTTAAGATTCAGAGAGTCTAACGTTCATTAACGTAACAAATAATTTATACTGAAGATTAATATTGTTAAAAAGAGAACTTCACAAAAGCATTTAATTGTAAATCAAAATAAAATGAAAAATCATTTTTATTAAGGCCCACCACGTAAGTCGGCAACAATCAGCATAATAAAAATATATGAAATTACGTCGGCTGACGGACGCGAGAAGGAGTATTAATCCTACGACTTCTGTCAGAAATAAGACTGAATAATTTATAGCGTTTACAGAAGTAACGAACCAGTTTGACAATTTGAATAGCGACACTCCATTCAAAATCCTGAAGGTAGCATGGAAAAATTCAGCGAACGAAGGTTACCTACAATTTGTACAGTAACCAGACCATAGTCGTAAGATTAGTTAGGGAAGCAATGCTCTAGAAGAAAGAGTTCTATCCTATCCCCCACGTTATTCAAACTGCACACTAAGTAAAGAGAAGTTCACATATACGTACCGACGTAGAGAGCAGATGATGAATAAATAGAGATACTGAATAGGTAATTCAGTACGTAAGAGGAGATGAAAATTTACCGGAATAGCAATGGAGGATTGGAACGCAATTGCATGAGAAGCAGTAGAAGATATGTTACAGAAGAGTTTGGGCTTGGTAGTACGAATGAGAGAGGAGAAAGACTAATTAAGATCTCTAGTAAATTTCAGTTTGTAATAGCGGATACTCTGCTCAAGAATCTCAAGAGGAGGAGGTATACTTGAAAGGGCCAGAGGATACAATAATCTCATTCTGGAAACATCCCCAGGTTGTGGCTAAGCCATGTCTCCGCAATATCCTTTCTTTCAGGAGTGCTAGTTATGCAAGGTTAGCAGGAGAGCTTCTGTTAAGTTTGGAAGGTAGGAGACGAGATACTGGCAGAAGTAAAGCTGTGAGGACGGGGCGTGGGTCGTGCTTGGGTAGCTTAGTTGGTAGAGCACTTGCCCGCGAAAGTCAAAGGTCCCGAGTCTCGGTCCTACACACAGTTTTAATCTGCCAGGAAATTTCATATCAGCTCCGCTGCAGAGTCAAAATCTCATTACTACCGCTACAGGTATCTCTGACAGAACCATTTTACAGCAGTTCAACCGGATTTCTTTGTATGCTCGGAAGTCTGTTACATGTAAATGCATTCCACTTCAACCACACCTTCCTCGAGGCAGAGCTCATCAGTTTAAGAAGCAGGCTTGTTGGAATCAGCAACAATGCTCCAGAGTGATATTCTCCAACAAATACGACTTCAGCGTGGCAAGTGATTTTGGTTCAAAAATGGTTCAAATGGCTCTGAGCACTATGGGACTTAACATCTGAGGTCATCAGTCCCCTAGAACTTAGAACTACTTAAACCTAACTAACCTAAGGACATCACACACATCCATGCCCGAGGCAGGATTCGAACCTGCGACCGCAGCGGTCACGCGGTTCCAGACTGAAGCGCCTAGAACCGCTCGGCAGTGATTTTGGCCACCAGTTAGTGTGGAGAGAGAGAGAGTGGAACATGTTACATATCACGGAATGTTCATGAATGACATCAATATGGCCTACGTGCTTCGGTGTGGGGAGGCATTATGCACAATGGCCGAACCCCTTTGCATATCTTAGTGCGAGGTATCGTTACAGCATAACGGTATTGCAGGGAGATTATCACGTCCATCTGTATAGAGGTACAGTGGGTCCCAACTATCTCCCTATGGATGACAACAGTACCCGACCACACGGGATCTCTTATGTGTCAGATACTGGAAACGGAAGATACTGGACGTGTGGAATGGTCTGCATACTCCCCAGACCTAAACCTTTAGAGCATGCTGGGGATGCTCTTGGCAGGCGTGTTTCTCAGTGAACACATACTCCCCGAAGCGTGCAAAAACTGAAAACCACCTTGAGAGAGGAGTGGGACAATATCCCCAAAGGACTCCTCAACAGTTAGGTAGCCAGTGTTGAATGACAGATGCAAAATGTGCGTTAGTGCCTGAGGCAACCACATTCCATACTGAGAGGCTGATTCTGACCTTCATGTTCGGAGTCTGACCAGTGTCCACCATGAACATTATTTATGTCTGTTATCCTGTGGTGAAATCTATATCACTTTTATTATAAATATAACATTCCACCTCTATTACTTATGTACTGTGTATCATGTCATGCATCATTGTGTGTGATTATTCCTGTCCAACAATGTGTCTGTTCCTTGGTAATTGTCAAACAGTCTAGAAAATCATTTCACCATTGACATTGATTCTTATGAATGTTTTCGTATTTAATGTGCTCTTCAAACTATAATTTCTTTCATCAAATGTCAGCAAAGGTGACTGAGAAGGGGGAGGTGACCATGAGAAAAAGATTGAATAAGCAACGAAAGGATAAGGTTCTACGAGTCGGGACGTGGAATGTCAGAAGTCTGAACGTGGTAGAAATTCTGAAAAGGGAAATGAATAGGCTGAGTCTAGATATAGTGGGCGACTGTGAAGTGCAATGGAAAGAACACAAGGATATTTGGACGGACGAGAGCATGATAACATCAACAGCAGCAGAAATTGCTGTGACGGCAAAAAAATTGGTTATTGATAGGAAGGTAGGACAGAGAGTGAGCTAATGTGAACACTTCAGTGATAAGGCTGTTCTTATCAGAATCGGCAGAAAACGAACGCTGATAACGATAGTTCAGGTACACATGCCGACGTCGCAAGCTGAAGATCAAGAGATAGAGAAGGTGTACGTGGATACTGAAAGCTTAATTCAGTACGCAAAGGGAGACGAAAATCTAATAGTCGTGGGACACTGGAATGCGGCTGTAGGGAAAGAAACAGAAGACGGGATTACAGGAGAATATGGGTTTGGTAACAAGAATAAAACAAGAGAAATACTAGTTGAGCTCTGCAATCAATTTCAGCTAGTAATAGCGAATAACCTGCTTAAGAATGACCAGAAGAGGAGCTATACTTGGTAAAGTCCGGGAAATACAGGAACATTTCAGTAAGATTCCGTCATGTTCAGGCAGAGATTCAGAAATCAGATATTGGATCATAGGGCTTACCCAGCAGCAGGTATAGGCTTACGTCACAAATTAGTAATAATGAAGAGCAGGCTGAAGTTTAAGAGACTAGTTAGGAAGATTCAGTGCACAAAAAAGTGGGTTACTGAAGTATTAAGGATTGAAGGGAAACGGTTGGAGTTCTCTGAGGCTATAGATACTGCGATAATAAAAGGTTCAGAAGGCACCTCAGTTGAAGAGAAATTCATACCTCTAGAAAGGGCAATGACAGAAGTTAGAAAAAACGTAGATAACTGCGAA
This sequence comes from Schistocerca cancellata, assembly GCF_023864275.1. NCBI lineage: Eukaryota > Metazoa > Arthropoda > Insecta > Orthoptera > Acrididae > Schistocerca > Schistocerca cancellata. Next base: position 179,814,422 of record NC_064635.1, read on the forward strand.
GAATGCTTCAGTTACTCGACGAAAGAAAGAAACACAAAAACGTTCAGAGAAATTCAGTAATAAGGAATTACAAGTCACTTACAAATGAAAAAAATAAGTGCAGGAAAGGTAAGGCGAAATAGCTACACTAAAAATGTGAAGAAATTTGAAAAGAAATTAATGTCAGAAAGACTGACTCAACATACAGAAATGTTAAAACAACCTACTGTGAAATAAAAAGCAAGGGCACTAACATTAGGAGTACAACCGGAATTGCACTGTTAAATGCAGAAGAAAGAGCAGATAGTTGGAAAGACTACACTGAAGGTCTCTTTGACGGCGAGAACGTCTATGATGACGTTATAGGAGAAGAACCAAGAAGTCGACAAGTGAGAGGTGACGGATCGAGAATTAAAGTGAGAGTTTACAACAGCTTTTGACTACTTAAGATCAAATAAGGCGGAAGGGATAGATAACATTCCATCAGAATTTCTAAAATCATTGGCGGAAGCGGCAACAAAACGACTATTCATGTCGGTGTTTAGAGTGTATGAGACTAACGATATACCGTCAGACTTTAGGATAAACATGAGCCACACAAATGCAAAGATAGAAACAGCTCACAAGTGTGAGAATTATCGCACAGTCAGCTTAACAGCTCATGGGTCCAAGTTGCTGACAAGAATAATACAAGACTGGAAAAGAAAATTGTGGATGTATTCAATGACGATCAGTTTGGCTTTAGGAAAGGTATGGTTCAAATGGCTCTGAGCACTATGGGACTTAACATCTGAGGTCATCAAATCCCTAGACTTAGAACTACTTAAACCTAACTAACCTAAGGACATCACACACATCCATGCCCGAGGCAGGATTCGAACCTGCGATGGTAGCAGCAGCGCGGTTCCGGACTGAAGCGCCTAGAGCCGCTCGGTCACAACGGCCGGCTAGGAAAGGTAAAGGCGACAGAGAGGCAACTCTGACGTTGCGGTTGATAATAGAAGCAAGACTGATGAAAAATCAAGACACTTTCACAGGACTTGTCGACCTGGAAAAAAGCTTTTGACAGTGTAATGTAGCGCAATTCTGAGAAAAATAGGAGTAATATGTAGGGAAAGACAAGTAATGCACAATCAAGAACTGAGAGGGAACAATACGAGTTGAAGAACAATAACAAAGCTCTACAGTCTGGAACCGCGCGACCGCTAAGGTCGCAGGTTCGAATCCTGCCTCGGCCATGGATGTGTGTGATGTCCTTAGGTTAGTTAGCTTTAAGTAGTTCTAAGTTCTAGGGGACTGATGACCTCAGAAGTTAAGTCCGATAGTGCTCAGAGCCATTTTTTTGTACAAAGTGCTCGGCTTAAAAATTGTGTAATACGGGGATGTAGTCTTTCACCCCTACTGTTTAATCTATAAATCTAAGAAACAGGAGTCGACAGAAAGGTTCAAGACTGGAATTAAAATTGAGGGTGAAAGGATATCAATGATAAGATTCGCTGGTGATATTGTTATCCAGAGCCAAATTGAAGAAAAATTCCAGGCTCTGTTGAATGGCTCAACCAGTCTAATGAGTAAATCTAAGAAAGACGAAAGTAGTGGCAAGTGGTAGAAATGAGAACAGCGAGAGACCTAAAAACAGAACTGGCAACGACGAAGTAGACGAAGTTAAAGAATTCTCTCCAGGTAGCAAATTAATGTGTGATGTACAGAGCAAGGAGGATATGAAAAGCTGAGTAGCACAGGTAAACAGAGCGGTCTTGGTCGAGAGAAGTCAACTAGCATCAGACAGAGCCTTTAATGAGGCAGATATGTCTGGGACTGTGCGTTTGGAGCACTGCATTGTATGGTAGTGAAAGCTGGACTGCGGGAAAACCGAAACACAAGAGAATCCTAGCGTTGAATTTGTGGTGCTATAAAAGAGTGTAGAAAATTAGGTGTACTAAAGTGCGCGTCATTTACGATGGCGGCCGAGTTAAGGTTCGTTCTGCGCATCTGACGTCACAAAACACAGTCAGCCAATGAACAGAGAACGGCGTTGCCAGAGCTCGACTGCAGTGCAGACCATGGACGAGTGTCTTCAGTTTTAGAAACATTCAGTCATAAATAAAGTAATTGATCAAAAGCAATGTCTTAATAGCAGACTTTTTTTATAGAAAGTTTAGAAAAAGCATTCTTTATACCAGTTGCTTCATATTCTATTAATTATTTAAACCAAACAAGCAATAAGCCTCCTAATTCAGGCGATAGCAAGGAAAGGTGTTTGTATCATTCTCACTAACCGCTTTTTTGCAATAAAGAACACTGGTAATTGTTTATTTCCTATTGTACTTCGACGAAACGTGAGTAATTCATAGTCATACCAACAGTGTTTGTCGATATTTTACCTGATGTTTTAAAGTCCTCCGCCAGGTGAGCTATTCAATAACGAGTTGCGTTAGCGTAATGGTTAAAGTGTATGGCTCCTAAGGGAAAGGTTCTGAGTTCAAAACCTGTTTGGTGCTTAACACTTTCTTTATTTAAAAACAATATCGAAGTGTCTTACTTCATGAATTTTATTCGTTTGAATGTAATTTTTTGAAATTTCTAGTGGCAACTAAAATCGACCATACAGAACCATACATACACTATGGACTTTTACCTCTGCAAACTCTTCAAAATTTCGTGCAATGGTTTACTACATCTAATGCTGCACAATAACTGCGTTGAACATCGAAACAAAATTAAGTAATTTATGCAGGGAAGGTATCAGTCAAGAAGATGTGTAAAAATCAAATTTTTGGACCAAATAGTTTTTGTGAAATCGAGTGATAAAGTATGTCAAAGCAGTCGAAACACCATGTGTCTGCACAGGCGAGCAGTGAAGTGATGACAAAATCGCGCGGAAAGCGGGGAGCACGTATCTGCAGCAGCGAAAGGGTCAATGCGGCCGTGGTGGCTTTACTTCATAAACTGCGCGCTCCCCCCTAAACGTAAGTTTGCGAACTTACTATACTATGGCGCTGCTTCTCTTAGCGCGTACGTCGTTTGCAACTGGCAACGCAGCAATTTCCCGCGTCTGGGCGGGCATGCGAGAACCGCCAAGATAAAAGAACTGAACTATAACAAAGTAGTAATGAGGAGATTCTTCGCAGAATCGGCGAGGAAGAAAATGTATGGAAAACACCGACAATAAGAACGCACATGATGACAGGACATGAGTCAAGACATTAGGGAATAAATTATATGGTACTAGAGGAAGCTGCAGGGGATAGAAACTGTAGAGGAAGACGTACTGGAATGCATCCAGCAAATAACTGAGGACGTAGGTTGCAATTGCTACTCTGAGATGAACACATTGACTCTCTGAGAAGAAAAGGTTGGCATAGGAGCATTTCGTGGAGGTCAGCATCAAAATAGTCAAAAGACAGAAAAAAAATATGTCGCCTTAGGCGAGGTACAAAATGTGAAAGCAGGGCCAATGTTCAACAGGTGTAAGGCCACAGGATGTGCCAGGGGCGACGTATCTTCCAAGTGATATGTGCTAAATATTAGTGATCACGGGGGAAACCACATTAATCACCGGCTAACAGTAGCGCTAGCCGTAATGTCTGTCTCATTTCGCGAGGAAGAGTGTTCACAAGTTTCTTCAGTTACGCCCCATCCGGCTGAAGCCGCTAATTGATAGTCAGATCTTGTAGTGTTACCACATTGCGACTCCAGCCCCTGGTAGCTGAGTGGACCGTGCTGCTTTGATACTTCACTCCGACCGTGACTTGAACATACTACAGAAAGTTAAGACCATCGAGATCGCCATTACGAGCAAGATGAATTACTTGGCGCAAATTCTTCCAATCTCCGACCATCTAGCCAAGTGTATACAACAAGCGTTAAGTTGGTTGCTTTTTAGGGGGCACATTTTCAAAGTTCAGTTCGATACCTTGACCTTACCTTCGTCCAAAGGTGGCCTTAACCTCATTAATGTACACAAAAATGTGTCACCCTGCTCCTAAATCGCATCAGGAAATGAGTTTCGTACCCGGCGGACCAGTATCATCACAAACCTCATTCAGCGGTGGAACCCTCATAGCCTTGACCCACCCGTTAATATCACCGGCATTCCACTTTCTTACCGACATGTGCGACTGTACTACATGGAAATGAGCTACATTCGACACAGCCTCGTCGATAACGGAAGCCTGACGAACAGGAAACTTTATGACCTTCTCATGATAACAAACGACAGAAATCGCCTCGAAGAAAAACATCCACATACATATTGGAGTATAGTATGGCGGAATGTGCACAGCGACATGTTACCATCACGCGTCGTAGCCGACTGGTATCTAACAGTCAACGATAAAGCAGCAACGAATGAAAAGCTACATAAGATAGGCCTTCATCCAACACCCAACTGTGACGCATGCGGAAGAGTCGATACGCTTATTCGAAGGCTCACGTGCGGACATGCAGAGGAAATTACATTTCTTCGTCAACGATTGTCGGTGATAGACCGTACGTCGCCCAGTGGTGTAGACCTTTTAGAGATCATTCAGCCACAAAAACTGAGGTATCCACGAGCAACAAACAACGCTGCAACGTGCATCATGGGCCACACAGCATCGTTTATTACGCAGAATAGGCATGCTACTTTCCTAGACTATTAATCCAACATAGAAAATGAACACTTTAAAATGAGCCAACATTGTGACTACAGGAGGATATTTGCAAATATCCTGAAAATCATAATTAACGGTTAAATACTTCAAATACAGTATTTCGGATAGCAGAGGTTGCCAGTGATCTGTATGTATGAATCCTAATTGCTTCCTGAGACTTTTGTTCATGTCGGAATTTTAAGATAATATCCAGACGCTCACCCATGCAGAAGGCATTTTTTCTTTCCCATTTTCGTTCTAACGTTTTCCTTCTCTCGCAGAGCAGTGGAGCAACTTTCCTTCAACAATGAAGTGATAGTCTTTTGTGCACCATAAAATTTTCTCTTTACTGCATGGCAAAAAAAAAGAAAGAAAGAGAAAACATAACAAGAAGGCATTTCATTTCTTGTATTGCGCAACGGCAGCCTAGAAATGATATATGCTTTGTTCATTCTATTCTCATTACAAATTGGAGCAAATGTTTATTTTCCCTTCCTTATAAGAAATACAATAAGAAAAAGAAAAAAAATAAGTAAAAGAAAAGTGGTCAGCGCGACGGAATGTCATACCTAACGGCCAGGGTTCGACTCCCGGCTGGGTCGGAGATTTTCTGTGCTCAGGTACTGGGTGTTGTGTTGTCCTTGTCATCATCATTTCATCCCCATCGACACGCAAGTCGCCCAAGTGGCGCCAGCTCGAAAGACTTGCACCAGACGAACGGCCTACCCGACGGGAGGCCCTAGCTACACGGCATTTCCATACCACATTGTGAGTATGTTGGCCGTTAAGGCTTCACCCGATGTTCCAAGAAAGAACAGACTTCTTTCGTGGGATTAGTTTTGGTTGATTTTTGGGCCAATCGAGATGCGATGGGATCAAGGACGTGGCCAGAGTTTTGTCAAAGGGGAGGCGTCCGATCTGTCAAAGAGGATCTTAAAGGGGTTCTGGTTTTTCATTTATTCTGAGAACAAATTTACTTATTTAATAAATTTAGGTACATAAGTTACTTTCGGAAGGCTGTCATACATATAGTATCTGGTTTATAAAATTAAACAAGGAAAGCTTTTCTTAAAATAAAAAATACCCAAATGCACAATTAATTATTTCTTTATTTGCAAATATGATCACTTCATTGCCAAACTAATTCAAATTCTAATATGACGTATTGCCGCTCTGCTAACAAAAGACAGCTTAGTCTTCTAATACGTTTAAAGTACACTAACAGAGAGCGGAAAAATCTTAACTTTAGGATGAACAATTTATAAAGTTAGGTTCAAACATTTTTCGACAACAGCCATCTTTTTCCTAATACAGGGCTATTACAAATGATTGAAGCGATTTCATAAATTCACTGTAGCTCCATTCATTGACATATGGTCATGACACACTACAGATACGTAGAAAAACTCATAAAGTTTTGTTCGGCTGAAGCCGCACTTCAGGTTTCTGCCGCCAGAGCACTCGAGAGCACAGTGAGACAAAATGGCGACAGGAGCCGAGAAAGCCTATGTCGTACTTGAAATGCACTCACATCAGTCAGTCATAACAGTGCAACGACACTTCAGGACGAAGTTCAACAAAGATCCACCAACTGCTAACTCCATTCGGCGATGGTATGCGCATTTTAAAGCTTCTGGATGCCTCTGTAAGGGGAAATCAACGGGTCGGCCTGCAGTGAGCGAAGAAACGGTTGAACGCGTGCGGGCAAGTTTCACGTGTAGCCCGCGGAAGTCGACGAATAAAGCAAGCAGGGAGCTAAACGTACCACAGGCGACGGTTTGGAAAATCTTACGGAAAAGGCTAAAGCAGAAGCCTTACCGTTTATAATTGCTACAAGCCCTGACGCCCGATGACAAAGTCAAACGCTTTGAATTTTCGGCGCGGTTGCAACAGCTCATGGAAGAGGATGCGTTCAGTGCAAAACTTGTTTTCAGTGATGAAGCAACATTTTTTCTTAATGGTGAAGTGAACAGACACAATGTGCGAATCTGGGCGGTAGAGAATCCTCACGCATTCGTGCAGCAAATTCGCAATTTTCCAAAAGTTAACGTGTTTTGTGCAATCTCACGGTTTAAAGTTTACGGCCCCTTTTTCTTCTGCGAAAAAAACGTTACAGGACACGTGTATCTGGACATGCTGGAAAATTGGCTCATGCCACAACTGGAGACCGACAGCGCCGACTTCATCTTTCAACAGGATGGTGCTCCACCGCACTTCCATCATGATGTTCGGCATTTCTTAAACAGGAGATTGGAAAACCGATGGATCGGTCGTGGTGGAGATCATGATCAGCAATTCATGTCATGGCCTCCACGCTCTCCCGACTTAACCCCATGCGATTTCTTTCTGTGGGGTTATGTGAAAGATACAGTGTTTAAACCTCCTCTACCAAGAAACGTGCCAGAACTGCGAGCTCGCATCAACGATGCTTTCGAACTCATTGATGGGGACATGCTGCGCCGAGTGTGGGAGGAACTTGATTATCGGCTTGATGTCTGCCGAATCACTAAAGGGGCACATATCGAACATTTGTGAATGCCTAAAAAAGCTTTTTGAGTTTTTGTATGTGTTTGCAAAGCATTGTGAAAATATCTCAAATAATAAAGTTATTGTAGAGCCGTGAAATCGCTTGAGTCATTTGTAATAACCCTGTACAATGTTATATGTAAATTTACGACCTTGTCAGAATTCCTTCAATACATGAAAGAGAAATTCAGTCCAGATTATATTATAATACCTTTCATTTCAATAAAATTTTTCAGTTACCTTCAGTGATCTCAAACTTATTTTTAAATTGTTATTTCAACAGTCAACTTGAATCTATAGGGAACATTAATTTTAATTTATTAAAATAATTCATTAAAATTAATATTAATATTTACACAGCCGGGAAATGTTGCAGATATTTAAATATTATAGGGAACAAATTCATTTAAAAAACAAAAGGTAATACACAAATGCTATAGATTACAGTTTTGGGATCTTAACACTTATGCTTAACATACTGGAAGGTTTCACTTTATGAACGTGATTTTATTTTTAAACTTTTTATACTGGCTTTTACACAATTGTTTGTTCTGCTTTGGCAGGCCAAACCTTCCCATTACTGCTGTTCGCACCTTATATGTGGATTTTAAGTATGGAATTTAATTCGATATACTGTATGTCTGTACATGTTTTATTCACAGACTCTCGTTTTGCCATGTGGATTAATTTTAATTAATGACTATGCATAGTGCATTTTAACTGTTACTCATGTACCCTCGCTATAATGCCCTCTGTTGACTTCAGTTATTTGAATAAATACCTGTCACATCCGGGTCATCACCAGCACTTTCTACACTATGTGATCAAAACTATCCGGACATCACCAAAAACGTTTTCCATATTAGGTGCATTGTGCTGCCACCTACTGTCAGGTACTCCATATCATCAACCTCAGTAGTCGTTACTGTTTCCGATATGATAGTGAAGTGGAAACGTGAAGGGACATGTCGTTGTTGTGGTCTTCAGTCCTGAGACTGGTTTGATGCAGCTCTCCATGCTACTCTATCCTGTGCAAGCTGCTTCTTCTCCCAGTACGTACTGCAGCCTATATCCTTCTGTATCTGCTTAGTGTATTCATCTCTTAATCTCACTCTACGATTTTTACCCTCCACACTGATCTCCAATGCTAAATTGGTCCCTTGATGCCTCAGAACATGTCCTACCAACCGATCCCTTCTTCTTGTCAAGTTGCGCCACAAACTCCTCTTCTCCCCAATTCTATTCAATACCTCCTCATTAGTTATGTGATCTACCCATGTGATTTTCAGCATTCTTCTGCAGCAGCACATTTCGAAAGCTTCTATTCTCTTCTTGTCCAAACTATTTATCGTCCATGTTTCACTTCCATACATGGCTACACTCCATATAAATACTTTCAGAAACGACTTCCTGACACTTAAATCTATACTCGATGTTAACAAATTTCTCTTCTTCAGAAACGCTTTCCTTGCCATTGCCAGTCTACATTTTATATGCTCTCTACTTCGACCATCATCAGTTATTTTGTTCCCAAATAGCAAAACTCCTTTACTACTTTAAGTCTCACATTTGCTAATCTAATTCCCTCAGCATCACCCGACTTAATTCGACTACATTCCATTATCCTCGTTTTGCTTTTGTTGATGTTCATCTTATATCCTCCTTTCAAGACACTATCCATTCCGTTCAACTGCCCTTTCAGGTCCTTTACTGTCTCTGATAGAATTACAATGTCATCGGCGAACCTCAAAAACTTTATATTTCTTCTCCATGGAGTTTAATTCCTACTCAGAATTTTTCTTTTGTTACCTTTGCTGCTTGGTCAATTTACAGATACAATAACATCGTGGATAGGCTACAACCCTGTCTCACTCCCTTCCCAACCACTGCTTCCCTTTCATGCCCTTCGACTCTTATAACTGCCACCAGGTTTCGGTACAAACTGTAAATAGCCTTTCGCTCCCTGTATTTTACCCCTACTACCTTCAGAATTTGAAAGAGAGTATTCCAACCAACATTGTCAAAAGTTTTCTCTAAGGATACAAATGCTGGAAACGTAGGTTTGCCTTTCCTTAATCTATCTTCTAAGATAAGTCGTAGTGTCAGTTTTGACTCACGTGTTCCAGCATTTCTACGGAATCCTAACCTTCCCCGAGGTCGGCTTCTGCCAGTTTCTTCATTCGTCTGTAAATAATACGCGTTAGTACTTTGCAGCTGTGACTTATTAAACTGATAGTTCGGTAATTTTCACATCTGTCAACACCTGCTTTCTTTGGGTTTGGAATTATTATATTCTTCTTCAAGTCGGAGGGTATTCCGCCTGTCTCACACACCTTGCTCACCAGATGGTAGAGTTTTGTCAGGACTGGCTCTCCCAAGGCTGTCAGTAGTTCTAATGGAATGTTGTCTACTCACGGGGCCTTGTTTCGATTTAGGTCTTTAAGTGCTCTGTCAAACTCCTCACGCAGTATCCTCAAGAATATTGCCCCTGTATAGACCCTCTATATACTCCTTCCAACCTCTTGCTTTCCCTTCTTTGCTTAGAAATGGGATTCCATCTGAGCTCTTGATATTCATGCAAGTGGTTTTCTTTTCCCCTAAGGTCTCTCTAATTTTTATGTAGGCAGTATCTATCTTACATTTGTCCTCTAGCCATCCCTTCTTAGCCATTTTACACTTACTGTCGATCTGATTTTTGAGATTTTTGTATTCCTTTTTGGCTGCTTCACTTACGGAATTTTTGTATTTTCTCCTTTCATCAATTAAATTCAGTATCTCCTCTGTTACCCAAGGATTTCTACTAGCACTCGTCTTTTTACCTACTGATCCTCTGCTGCCTTCACTATTTCATTCCTCAAAGCTACCCATTCTTCTTCTACTGCATTTCTTTCCCCCATTCCTGATGCAATCCCTGAAACTCTGTACAACCTCTGGTTCTTTCAGTTTATCCAGGTCCCATCTCCTTAAATTCCCACCTTTTAGCCGTTTCTTCAGTTTTAATCTAAAGTTCATAACCAATAGATTGTGGTCAGAGTCCACATCCGCCCCTGGAATTGTCTTCCAATTTAAAATATGGTTCCTAAATGTCAGTGTTACCATGTGAAGGGACATGTACAGCACAAAAGCGTACAGGCTGTTGACTGACAGAGACCGCCGACAGTTGAAGAGGGACGCAATGTGAAATAGGCAAACATGTATCCAGACCATCACACAGGAATTCCAGATTGCATCAGGATCCAGTGCAAGTACTGTGACACTCAGGCAGCAGGTGAGAAAACTTGGATTTCATGGTAGAGCGGCTGCTTATAAGGCACACATCACGCCAGTAAAAGCCAAACGACGCCTCGTCTGGCTTAAAGAGCGTAAACATTGGACGAATGAACAGTGGAAAAACGTTGTGTGGAGTAACGAATCACGGTAAACAATGTGACGATCCTATGGCAGTGTGTGGGTATGGCGAATGTCCGGTGAACGTCATCTGCTAGCGTGTGTAGTGCCAACAGTAAAATTCGGAGGCGGTGGTGTTATGGTGTGTTCGTGTTTTTCACGGCGGGGTCTTGCACCCCTTGTTGTTTTGCGTGGCACTATCACAGCACAGGCCTATATTGATGTTTTAAGCACCTTCTTGCTTCCCACTGTTTAAGAGCAATTCGGGGATGGCGATTGCATCTTTCAACACGATCGAGCACCTGTTCATAATACACGGCCTGTAGCGAAGTGCTTACCCGACAGTAACACCCCTGTAAGGGACTCGTCTGCACAGAGTCCTAACCTGAATCCTATAGAACACCTTTGGGATGTTTTGGAACGCCGACTTCGTGCCAGGCCTCACCGGCCGTCATCGATTCCTCTCCTCGCCTGTGAGAGTGGAAGGTGTCATCAACGCTAAGGGTGGGCCAGCATTAAATTGAATTCCAGCGTTACTGGTGGAGGGTGCCATGAACTTGTAAATCACTTTGAGCCAGGTGTCCGGATACTTTTGATCACACAGTGTATGTTCTTTCATGTATAATTTGAGGTTGATACCTCGATCAGAATATTTTATGGTATCTAAGGCTGTTATTTTTGGCTATTAATCATGTAAACATTTTTTTTATTTTTCTCATGTACCACCAAGCCTGTTATAGATTTTTCTACCTGAACTTAGTTGGTTACACAACAGTTTTTGTTTGTAATAGATCTGAAGATGGCAGTAGCCGAAAGCGGTAATAGCAAAGTGTAAATTTTTATGTATTCAATACGGGCCTTTAAAATGAAGTGCCACAATATGGTCTCTGACTCGTTTTTAAGACTTTATGTTTTCAGTTGGTAAACTGATCTGCGCATTGGTTTAAACTAGACTTGTAATTTACTCGACCTTATAAATGAGTTTGTATTCAGTCATGATAATATGGTTATTCACTCTTTGATGCTAATAAACTCCTCTATGGTATAGAATATATGTTGTTTTTTCGCCGGCCGGGGTGGCCGAGCGGTTCTAGACGCTGTAGTCTGGAATCGCTCGACCGCTACGGTCGCAGGTTCGAATCCTGCCTCGGGCATGGATGTGTGTAATGTCCTTTGATTAGTTAGGTTTACGTAGTTCTAAGTTCTAGGGGACTGATGACCACAGATGTTAAGTCCCATAGTGCTCAGAGCCATTTTGTTGTTTTTTTCTATGGCATTTACAGACACGTTACAGCTGTGACAGCTGGACTCACTACTCCAAGGATGTTATGAATAAGACATTTCACAGCAGAAAATCGTTCTTGTAGTAAAATTTGAAGACATAGTACAGGGTGTCCGAAAAGTCTTTCTCTGATTACATAAATTGATAACTCAGGCTAGATGTAAGATACAAATATGAAAATGGTGTCTAATGGTTTACAAACTATCTAGGTTTTTTTCACACATCAGTAAACCAGTCAGAAAACGGATAACTCAAAAAATTTATTTAGCAGAAAGCTGAGGTATGAAAATCAACTCGACAAGAAGACATTAATTTTATATTTTCTTGTCGTATTAGAAGGTGCAGTTTTTCTTAACGGGAGAGAAAAACATTTCATCTCTCGGATATGAAGAAGGGTAATTTTACTTCACTTTAAGACGAGGTAGTCACTCACAAAATAAGAATGATTATGAAGTCATGAGGATGTGTTATACCTAATTTATTTTAGTAAAAAGTATCCCTTTTTGTTATCAGGAGCATTTCTAAAGCAACACAGATAATTGAAGGGAAATGCAGTAACAATTTTTCTTCTTTTTTTTCTTGAAGAATGTAGGAGAGAAGCTCGTCTGTGAAGGCATGCATAACTAGAGAGCGAAAGGAAGGCCAGAGAGTGATAGTGAAAAAACGTATCTTAACGTCTCGGCTACAAACACAAAGGCCTGTGTTAGAACCCTCGTCTATCATACGATTGTCTCTATTATTCGTCGCTTGTTTCACCTCTAACAATGAGAAGAATTCCACCTTCAGTGCACACACAATGAGAAAAATGCCAAGTTAAGATGCACCATGTTTTGGACTACATACTGAACTACTGGACCCGCTGTAACTCGTTGGGTAAGTTGGTTAAACGATCGAAAAAGACAACAGCGTACTGCCTCCAAATCATCGTCTGGTAACAGGAGGCAAGTATACTTTACGTAAATAGTGAAACACACTGCCGCAAAACAAATCAGTGTACCTGGAAAGACGACGTCGATTTTGCCACCTGGAGTGAGACGTGGTATTTACTGGTATTAAGGAAAACGTGGAAGGTTCAAAATGGTTCAAATGGCTCTGAGCACTATGGGACTTAACATCTGAGGCAATCAGTCCTCTAGAACGTAGAACTACTTAAACCTAACTAACCTAAGGACATCACATACATCCATGCCCGAGGCAGGATTCGAACCTGCGACCGTAGCGGTCGCGCGGTTCCAGACTGAAGCGCTTGGAAGCGCTCGGCCACACCGGCCGGCCTCAAAAACGAAAAAAGGGTAGGTAGTTGGCCTGTCACAATAGTACATACATATTTTCAATTTACCATAACGCTAGTGGACAATTCGAAATAGGTTTTTCTCCTGTGTTTATTACAAACTCATCCATAATTAGAAGCCGTGACAACAGCACCCAGCACAAAAGTAATAACCGGTAGAACTTAACATTAAAGTCACATGCAAGTAAGAACCACACTGACTAACGAAACAACCGAGCTTAAGTAAGAAAAATTAGTACCCCTGCCCAATTATACACATGGCTACACTCATTCCTTGACAGAACATTGATTACACACGCTCTCATATTCATCCGCAAAGATACAATTTATCTAAAATTTGGCGAGTTATCTGTGCTTCTTATTTATCTAAAATGTGTAAATCTGTCCCTTAAATGTAAAGATATGAGTGTCAACACAACCAAACAACATATGAGTGTCATAAAACAAGTGAAACTTGACACCAAATGACAAAAATAATACATGAGTCCATTTAAAAAAGTAAAACTTGATAATAAAACATAGAGAAAACATGTAAATGTGTAAGATGGAAACAGTAAGGCACATATCAGACACGTAAAAATAAAAAAAGGAAACATACATAAGGCAACAATCAGAACAAAGCTTCCTACAGCTCCCTTTGCAAAGGTCTCTAGGGAGCCCAAAATATTTTTTTTTTATAAATTTAAAATTGTCACACGAAAACACCGCACTTCACATTTCAGACAACAGGTTGGATGTGGCAGCTATGTGGGATCAGTTTGCCAAAGTGGGTTACAGCTTGTTTCTTGGAAACCATCCGTTGGGAGGGCCCCTCGGGACTTTGTAGTGGCACCGGCAGTGAAAGTGCTCCGTTGTCGCCCGCACCAGACCCCTGTTGACAGCTGTCGAGCGTGTCTCTAGACACGTAATACCTCCATTTAGTGGACCTCAAGTGCGTCTTGCTGCCACCGGTCTCGGGCTTCCATCCGTTGGGAGGGTCCCTCGGGACTTCGTAGTGACACCGGCAGTGAAAGTGCTCCGTTGTCGACCGCACCAGACCCCTGTTAACAGAAGGAGGCCCGAAGGGGCTCGCCTGGTTAGGACCCTTATTCACACAGCCGATGACGTCATGTCTACGAGCTGCCCGCCAGTCGCTAAGTCGGCCACCGCCTGCAGCGTCTGTCAACCTCGCAGGACTGCCGCGCGGCCTTGACCCTCCAGCGTGTGTGCCAGCCCTTCTGCTCACTGCTCTGCAGGTCAGCAACCCCCCACACAGCCCCATCAACTCAGCCACAAATAGTCTGCACAGTTCTTCCAAGGAGATTCAGTGCCATGTTTTTACAAATGTGTTTACAACATAAATACAACGACTCATAATGAAAGATTACTCCCAGAACAAAAGAATGAAAGAGTTGACAATGCCTAATATATAATATTATTCTACTACATAAATAATTTGATATTGTGGTCTTCAGTCCTGAGACTGGTTTGATGCAGCTCTCCATGCTACTCTATCCTTTGCAAGCTTCTTCATCTCCCAGTACTTACTGTAACCTACATCCTTCTGAATCTACTTAGTGCATTCATCTCTTGGTCTCCCTCTACGATTTTTACCCTCCCCGCTGCCCTCCAATGGTAACTTTGTTATCCCTTGATGCCCCAGAACATGTCCTACCGACCGGTCCCTTCTTCTTGTCAAGTTGTGCCACAAACTCCTCTTCTCCCCAATCCTATTCAATACCTCCTCATTAGTTATGTGATCTACCCATCTAATCTTCAGCATTCTTCTGTAGCACCACATTTCGAAAGCTTCTATTCCCTTCTTGTCCAAACAATTTATCGTCCATGTTTCACTTCCATACATGGCCACACTCCATACAAATACTTTCATAAACGACTTCCTGACACTTAACTCCATACTCGATGTTAACTAATTTCTCTTCTTCAGAAACGCTTTCCTTGCCATTGCCAGTCTACATTTTATATCCTCTCTACTTCGACCATCATCAGTTTTTTGCTCCCCAAATAGCAAAACTCGTTTACTACTTTTAAGTTTCTCATTTCCGAATCTAATTCCCGCAGCATCATCGACTTAATTCAACTACATTACATTATCCTCGTTTTGCTTTTGTTGATGATCCTCTTATATCCTCCTTTCAAAACACTGTCCATTCCGTTCAACTGCTCTTCGAAGTCCTTTGCTGTCTCTGACAGAATTACAATGTCATCGGCGAACCTCAAAGTTTTTATTTCTTCTCCATGGATTTTAATACCTACTCCGAATTTTTCTTTTGTTTCCTTTACTGCTTGCTCAATATGCAGATTGAACAACATTGGGGATAAGCTACAACCCTGTCTCACTCCCTTCCCAACCACTCTTCTCTTTCATGTCCCTCGACTCTTATAACTGCCATCTGGTTTCTGTAAAAATTGTATATAGCCTTTCGCTCCTCGTATTTTACCCCTGCCACCTTTTGAATTTGAAAGAGAGTACTCCAGTCAACATTGTCAAAAGCTTTCTCTAAGAGTACAAATGCTAGAAACGTAGGTTTGCCTTTCCTTAATCTTTCTTCTAAGATAAGTCGTAGGGTCAGTATTGCCTCTCGTGTTCCAACATTTCTACGGAATCCAAACTGATCTTGCCGGCCGGAATGGCCGAGCGGTTAAAGGTGCTACAGTCTGGAACCGCACGACCGCTACGGTCGCAGGTTCGAATCCTGCCTCGGGCATGGATGTGTGTGATGTCCAAAGGTTAGTTAGGTTTAAGTAGTTCTAAGTTCTAGGGGACTTATGACCACAGCAGTTGAGTCCCATAGTGCTCAGAGCCATTTGAACCCAAACTGATCTTCCCCGAGGTCGGCTTCTACCAGTTTTTCCATTCGTCTGTAAAGAATTCGCGTTAGCATTTTGCAGGTGTGACTTATTAAACTGATAGTTCGGTAATTTTCACATTTTTCAACAACTGCTTTCTTTGGGATTGGAATTATTATATTCTTCTTGAAGCCTGAATGTATTTCGCCTGTCTCATACATCTTGATCACCAGATGGTAGAGTTTTCTCAGGACTGGCTCTTCCAAGGACGCCAGTAGTTCTAATGGAATGTTGTCCACTCCCGAGGCCTTGTTTCGACTCAGGTCTTTCAGTGCTCTGTCAAACTCTTCACGCAGTATCGTATCTCCCATTTCATCTTCATCATCACCAACATTATCTGCATTTCGACAGCTTTCCGTCTCTTCCACACCAGAAAATCCCTCTTATACAGCCTGGCCACCCATCTCAGTTTTCTCAGGACTGGCTCTTCCAAGGACGCCAGTAGTTCTAATGGAATGTTGTCCACTCCCGAGGCCTTGTTTCGACTCAGGTCTTTCAGTGCTCTGTCAAACTCTTCACGCAGTATCGTATCTCCCATTTCATCTTCATCTACATCCTCTTCCATTTCCATAATATTGTCCTCAAATACATCGCCCTTGTATAGACCCTCTATATACTCCTTGCACCTTTCTGCTTTCCCTTCTTACAGCAATAATTTTCTTTATAATCTTAAGTAGTGGTGACGTGTTTTTACTGTATGATAGTGTAGTGTTCATTTCCCATAAGCTTTCATGCACAAAAATATTAAGCTGGCTTTCTTTACATATTCGCTTCAGTCATACGTATTCCATCTATGTCTACTACTTATTCGTGCTACCCAATTACTGCTAAAGATAAACAAATTAGCATACTCACGTTCTTTTGGATGTTAAGCTTGCACTACCGCTGGTGCATGGCATAAATCTGAATGAAAACCGATGTCACCAATCTGCTCGCTGTTCTTCCCTAAAACAATTGCTTCGAAACTCTTTTTTTTTTCTTTAGCTGAAACTGACACAAATTTTTCTCAGGCTGGTGTACAAAATTTTCCGCTCCTGCTCCTGAAACAAGATGAAGCACAAGATATTAACGACAATTGACTGCCAAGCTACGTATCTTCCGTTCACCTCTTTCTCACAAAGTGACCTGTGCCTCGCTCACTCTGCCTAAACCTACCAATGTGACTTGCACATTCCGTGCTCACGACACTATCGCCCAAGATTAACCACTCAGGCGTTCGCGAGCTTACTCGAAAGAACTAAAGGCGGCATCAACAGACAGAAACATCCCACAAATATATCGCGCCACTGGCGGTAACAATAAAAAGCCCACAGCAAAGGCACATTGTTGCACTGGGCACTAGTCAGAAACCACAGCGAAACACACAAAAGAGTCTACACGCATTTAGCGTGGAAATTTACACGACCATCCTCCAAAATACCTCCAAGAATCTCGCAAACAAAACTCAACGACGCCCCTAACACACAATACTATGAATTATACGCCGGATCGTTCAAGAGCGTGTACTGTGATGCATACACAATAAACAGAAGAAATATGCTAGTAGCTGATCTCTAAGATGTTCCGCGAAGAATTCCGTCCCCAATACTTGTGTTCTTTTTGTACTCGAACATTGTTGTTGTGACACCTGATTCTGTCGTTCCATGCAAACTGCAAAACTGCTAAGATAACATATTACTCACGCGAAATAGGACACAAATAAACAACGAAGTTTCCATCGTGAAATCGGCACATCTCTATTCTCAACAACTGTAATTGATTCAGCTCTGGGATGACCAACTGTACAACTATAAACTTGATACATGTTACGAAGAAATACTTGCACAGTGAAATTTTAACAATGCCAACTCTTAGTAGTAATGGGAGAAGTTTCTATGCTAATTACCATGGTGAATCACAAAATATCTAAAGAAATGATTGTTATCTTTAAAATTATTATAACTAAACAGACTTACGCTACAATGCTTATGTTCGGCTGTCACCGACCATTAAATTATCTGTGGCTTGTTCAGAAGGTTAGTGGCGTTGGTTAGCATTTCCTCAAGCCACTCGCCCTGGTTTTGGCCCCCTAATTTCAATTTCCTCGACCTGAGGTCTGTTTCCGTTTCCTCCATTGTTCAATTGCGCCCATCTTCTGTTGTCGTTGAAACTGGAGCCATGGCTTCGCCATCTATTGCTTTGTGGTCCGTAGCCTTCATTCCTCCCCCCATTCCAGCCTCTGTTGCGTAGTACATAGCTATTGCGGTTCCCATTCCAGTCTCTTCGTTGTTTAACTTCAAAATTTCCCGACCGTGAATGGTTTCCGTAAGGCGCTCCATTCCGTGCGTTTCCGTTCCTCTCACTGAAATGGTTAAATTGTGGACGCGACATACGGCCTGCGACGTATCTGTCTGACTTTCCTCTGTGCTCTTTGATGCTCTCTGCTGGGAATATGTACTCTAATTCGTAAAGTGTGTTACGGAAGTACTGAGCTCCGAATTACACCTGCCACCTAGCACTTGTTGATATTCTGACGGAAGTCTGGTGTAGCAATGACGAATGATTTCACCGGTAGAGCATGGTACGCCAAGATATTGGTTCCTGTCAATCATTGCATCAAGGAACTTGACAGGGCTTATGTAGCCTGAACTCTCGAAATCTTTCGCAACAATCAAAAAATGGTTCAAATGGCTCTGAGCACTATGGGACTTAACATCGATGGTCATCAGTCCCCTAGAACTTAGAACTACTTAAACCTAACTAACCTAAGGACATCACACAACACCCGGTCATCACGAGGCAGAGAAAATCCCTGTCCCCGGGGGGAATCGAACCCGGGAACCCGGGCGTTGGAAGCAAGAACGCTACCGCACGACCACGAGCTGCGGACCGCAACAATCATCTCGTATTTTATGCGCTCTTGTGTCTCCAAGGACCAGTAGATATTTAGGAAGCTGTCCTTGAACTCCTGCTAACTTCTACACGTAGCTGATATTCCGCGCATTTTCTCCGCAACTGACCCTTGCAAGTGTCCGCAAATAAAGTCCAGCTTGTATTTTAATGGCCAATTTTGGGGTAAAGAAATGTCAAACTGTGATATCCAAGTCCATGGGTGAGTAAAATTACCCCCATCTCGGAAAATTTCAAATTTTCGGACTTGTAGAAAGTGTTGAAAATCAAATGGCGTTTCATCGACAACTTTTGTCCTTCGGAAAATATCTGACCTTTGGTTGTCCTCGTTCGACGTCCCCTCATTTGTGCTTCCTCCTCGGCTTCGAGAAAATGCATCTCATCACATCCTCTGCTTGCCGCTAACGGTATACGGTTATCCGTCCCGACTGAATTTGTTTCAGGTGCTGTTGCGTTCGCGCTTGGCTGCGTTTGAATTTGTTCCCTTAGCGCCTCCTCCAATTTGTTCTCTATGCGCGTGTTGATCGCTTCCTGTTGCGCTTTGAACGGAAGGAGAGTCCGGACCCCTTCAGTATCGCTCACTGGACTTGCAGTTGTCCCTAATTTGCGCAGCTCAGATTCTAATTTGTCCATGGCCGCTGTCGCATGAAAATCCGTGGTTTCACGTATTTTTGCGTCGATGCGCTGCTCCGCGTCATTTTGTCGCTTTTCTACGCTTTCGACCTTCTTGTTCAAATTGATCACCGCCTCTTGTCCTTGCAATCCTATGCGTTTACTCGCCTTCGATGCTTCGGTTGCTACTCGTCTTGCAAAACGTGCAACTGTCTTGGCACTCTCTGCCGTCTTCTTAGCGCCATGTGCAATCTTTAAACCTTTAATTGCCTTTGTGTTTACTTTCCGTAGGTCTTCCCGGAATTTATTTGCCAATGACTTGTGTTCCTCTCACATCTGATTTACTTGAGAACCGGTATTTTTTATGCCCGTCCTCGTCTCGTTAATTTTCTCCTCCATTCCTGTTAGACTATCAAGTTTCTTCTCCATTCCCATTAAAAATGCCACTAGACTGAAGTCCTCCTCGTTTCCCACCGTATCATGATCATTCGAACTCATACAGCAATTCTCCGGTGTTGTGTCCGCATCATTGCGTTCAGATACCTCCCTGTCTTCCCTGTCCGGATTTCTAACAATCACATCTGCCTCGATGTGCTGTGGTACGTTCACATCTTCTACCACACGCGATCTGACATTGTCTGTCCCCTCAAGAAAAGACATATCGCTTTCTTCTCCTTGATTTCCTTGTTGTGCGACTTTGTTCTTGCTAATTCCGTTCAACAGCTACGCCTCCCTACGTTCTAACTGTGCCTCAATCGTTTCATTGCGCTCTTCCTCCATGACGTATGCTTTATTTTCCCGCTCCCAATCTACTTGCCTAGCCCTACTTCTCGTTATCATTCAAATTCTCAACTAACACCAACTTTACTTATTCGTGCAACACGTGGACAACATATTAGCTAACACACAAGATATACGCAATATAATACAATGACAGTAGTACATGAGATTCAGAATCAAAAGCAACCAAATACAATTGTAAACACCACAAAAATAATACGACAACGCCGTTAGCAACGACGGGAAATCGGTCGACAACTGACACAGAAGCCGCTGACACAAATGCACTATAAATAAAAGAAGTAAACACATAAACAACACCATCAGAGCATTAAATATCTACAGCATACTAGTGAACCATATTTTTCTTGTAACTCTTCAGGCTTTCCCGGCGAGATCTTGACATGTCGAACAATCGGGTCTACTGCCGCTCTGGCACAATATTTCGGCCACATAACTCGTTACCTTCTTCAGGTGCTACCTGAGACTGCCGTGTTGGAGGATCTTGTCCAGTATTTATGCCCAGAGGGCGCTGCGTCCTCCCTTCGCCGTCCGCGCCCGCCTGGCGTTGCTTGTAATGTGTCGTCTCTTCCCCGGTGTTCCCTTGGACGTCCGCGCCCGACTTGGTCGCCACCTGTGGCAGCTCTCTGCGGCCTGTCCTTTGTCGGGCGTTCCGTTCGCGGTCCGCCACCTGATCGGCAAGTACGCAAACTGACAGGATCACAGAAGTGCCGAGATCCTGGCAGCGGTACGCCAAATGAAAGAAGATTACGGCTAATGAAGTAAACATCCACGCAGTGGACACCAAATGAAAAAGCTACTCCTTATGTTTCTGACCTAGGCTGCCATAAAACTGCGAAGGTACTGTTAATCAGAACTCAGGTAGAAGTTGTAGTCTAATTCACAATCGATTTATTGATCTTAAACAAGACAAGACAACAAAATTATTAAAGAAACATCATACAAAAATATTTATTTAACAAAAGCCTTACCAAAATGGGATCTATGGTGGACAAAGCGATCTGCTGGGGATCGACACACAGCACTAACCAGAACACTACTCGCTCTATCTAACTTCATACACGTGAATCCACGGTATCGCATCAAACTATGCCACCACCAAGCATTTATATTCTACCATACAAAAAAAAGGAAAAATATGGTTCGAAAGAACAGGGTGCTGAGAAATAGATATTATAGCCCTACTTTGCAGCAGCGAATACTTTACCATCCTACTGATCAAGGCGGCACACAACAATGCATTCGGTGACTGAATTATGCATGGTGGCAATCTGTTATTAAATGCGTGTTCCCGAAAAATGTAAGTACGTGGTCTCGCGTTCGGTTAATTCAGAACGCAGGTATTTCCCTAAGAGCCTCTGAAACCCCAACAGATTCCAGTGTGCAGGTGGACCCATTTTCTGGTCTGTCAAACCAATATGACTCCGTGCCACGATTGTGCATGTCAGAGTACGTCAAATGTTTAGACGGCCGGCTCAAGACAAATAAGTATACCCACGCATAAGCCTAGTAAAGGACACAAGCCTCACCGTTTAGGTAGAGACCTGCAGTTCTTTACTAGCAAAGCGCCAGTACAAGAGACTTGTACCAGAGTGTGACTATCTCCCTTTCTCTGTGTTGCCTGCTCAGCTCGGTTCCAAAAGCTCATTTCTCTTTTTTTACTTCCCCCAATTTCTCACAAGCCAATCACGAGCTGGAGCTCAGCATTCTCAGCTCAGTGAATGGTCTTTGCACTGCAAACCGATTTGATCAATCAGAGACATAAATTTGATTGGCAGAAAACGGAAAAAAATTCAGCTTCGCAGCCTCTTTCCCACACGTTTGCTGTGTCTTTTGCTAACACAACAGCCCTCCATAAACAGCTTGTTATCTCCACTGTGCGTCCATTTCAAAGTTTGCAAAGAACGGCCAGAAACTCGCATTGACAAAAGATGTTTTGAAACAGAGTCTGCACATCTGGGCGCCAGTTTTCCTGTCCCACAGACATTTGCAGAACGTTTACATTTCTTTTGGCGGCTTGCTTACTAACAAGGCCTACAATGCGCTGTCGGCGACTTTTCGGCGCTAGGCCGTATACGTGGACGTCTGGCGCCGAATACGACCGCGGCACGGGACCGTCTGGAAATGTCTCTTCACAGTTCTCCGCAAAAAAGGCATTTTGTCGCCCCACCAACACTGTGCTTTTACTGCAGTCGTTTCCTTTGAATGCAGGTAAAGCTTATCGTATTTCTTTCCCCACAGCACGCAAACAAGACCATAAACTGCTGCCCAGCATTTCATCACAATGTATGAAGTCAAATCGCCATAGATCGTATTCCCTACACCGAATCAGAAGTGAGAGTGCCCAGCAATCTCTCACCCTCTCGGTACAGACACGTGGCCAGCCGGAGCCGGGTATCCTTGTGGCTACATTCTCGTTACCACCGCTGCAGGCAGTCTTGTACAGTGGCTGTATTCCTGCCAGGTCTTCCTGAAATTTCTCAGAAGGTACATCCAGCTTCTCATAGCCGTATTACACAACCTCGTTCAAACTCAGTAGAAACATGCCTATCAGCTTTCGGTATAATAATAATGGCGTGTGCCTCCCGTTGGGTAGACCACTCGCCTGGTGCAAGTCTTTCGATTTGACGCCACTTCGGCGACTTGCGCGTCGATGGGGATGAAATGATGATGATTAGGACAACACAACATCCAGTCCCTGAGCGGAGAAAATCTCCGACCCAGCCGGGAATCGAACCCAGGCCCTTAGGATTGACAGTCTGTCGCGCTGACCACTCAGCTACCGAGGACGGATCAGTTTTCGGTTATGCAGCACAACTTCTTTTTGGTGTTGTGTTTCATATGGTGTTTCCGCAAAAGTGTGCAATAATTTAACAGGACATAGAGGATGTTCCACTGAACAATTTGAGGTAGGTAACCTAGGGTCGGATTTGCCAGCTTAAACAAATAACAGGAATAAAATCACATTACTGTCTACTTTTTTATTTTCATTAGTTAACTGCAAATATCATTGACGTAACGAACGTACCATTTCCACTGTACCTTACAATACGTGCTGGGACTGATGCCCATCAACCTCAACGTAAGGATAATATCGGCGAATAAAATGCTGGAGCATCCTGACAAATATCCCTGGTGTGTTTCAAATCCCATCAGAGGCATCTACAATTCTGGCAACTAATACAGGCTACGTATCCATTGGGGTCTCATATGCAACTGACTTTAGGTATTCCCGTGGGAAATAATCAAGGAGATTCTGGTGAGGAGATCTCGCACATCATGGAATAGAACGTCCCCTTACATTTCAGGAACAAGGAAATACTGTACTTGTTCTGCTCCATCCTATTGTACTGTACGTTCCTGAACAGCACGGAGTAATGAATGTTTCTGTCGTTGATTAATAGCACTTTCTGTCATGGGACAATCCAAATACGATACAGCAGAGCCATCTTATAGACAAGTAAAGGAAACAAAACTTGAACGACGATTTCCTGGTAATCATGCTCGTCCTCCTTGTTTCCTTGCGGGAAATAAAGTACACGTAAATAAAGAGCACATTATGTGTAAATGTGTACTTAAGTTAGTTATAAGTAAGCTGGAAAAGAATAATGCGGTAGGTAAGTTTACTTCCATATCTTTTCAAGCTGACTTGTCCGACAACAGGTTGTTGTTGTTGTGGTCTTCAGTCCAGAGACTGGTTTGATGCAGCTCTCCATGCTACTTTATCCTGTGCAAGTTTCTCGATCTCCCAGTACCTACTGCAACTTTCATACTTCTGAATCTGCTTAGTGCAATCATCTCTTGGTCTCCCTCTACGATTTTTTCCCTCCACGCTGCCCTCCAACGCTAAATTTGTGATCCCTTGATGCCTCAGTATATGACCTACCAACCCGTCCCTTCTTCTTGTCAAGTTCTGCCACAAACTCCATCCCAATTATATTCAATATCTTCTCATTAGTTATGTGATCTACCCATCTAATCTTCAGCATTCTTCTTTAGCACCACATTTCGAAAGCTTATATTCTCTTCTTGTCCAAACTATTTATCGTCCACGTTTCACTTCCATACATGGCTACACCCCATACAAATACTTTCAGAAACGACTTCCTGACACTTAAATCTATACTCGATGTTAACAAATTTTTCTTCTTTAGAAACGCTTTCCTTGCCATTGCCAGTCTACATTTTATATCCTCTCTACTTCGACCATCATCAGTTATTTTGCTCCCCGAAGAGCAAAACTCATTTACTACTTTAAGTGTGTCATTTTCTTATCTAATTCCATCAGCATCACCCGACTTAATTCGACTACATTCCATTATCCTCGGTTTGCTTTTGTTGATGTTCCTCTTATATCCTCCTTTCAATACACTGTCCATTCCGTTCAACTGCTCTTCCAAGTCCCACAAGTTAATCAACCCAAATTCTTCAGTGGAGCAATCTCTCGCAGTCGGCAACGCCTATACAAGACAACTGCCTGGCACAGTTTTTAGATCGATCACTGCTGCTACAATGGCAGGTTATCAAGATTTAAGTGAGTTCGAGCGTGGTATTATAGTCGGCACACAAGCGATGGGACACCGCATCTCAGAGGTAGCGATGAAGAGCGGATCTTCCCCTACGAACATTTCACGAGTGTATCGTGAACATCAGGAAGTCGGTGAAACATCAAGTCTCCGACATCACTGTCGCTGGAAAAAGATCCTGCAAGAACAGGACCTAATACGACTGAAGAGAATCGTTCAACGTGACAGAAGTGAAACATTTCCGGAAATTGCTGAAGATTCCAATGCGTGGCCAACAACAAGAGTGCAAACCATTCAACGAAACATCATCGATATGGGCTTTCGGAGCCGAAGACCCACTAGTGTACTCTTGATGACTGCACGACGCAAAGCTTTATGCCTCGTGTGGACCCACAACACTGACGTTGGATTGTTGATGACTGGAAATATGTTGCCTGGTCGGACGAGTCTCGTTTCAAACTGTATCGAGCGGATGGACTTGTACCGGTATGGAGATAATCTCAGGACTCCATGGACTCTGGATGTGAACAGTGCAGTGTCCAAGCTGGTGGAGGCTCTGCAATGGTGCGGGACGCGTTGAGTTGGAGTGATATGGGACCCCTGATACGTCTAGATACGACTCTGACAGGTGACACATACTTGAGCATACTGTCTGATCACCTGCATCCATTCATGTCCATTGTCCATCCAACGGACTTGTCACAGGACGACGATGCAACACTCCACACATCCAGAATTGCTATAGACTGACTTCAGGGAAGCTGATCTGGGTTTAAAAACACTTCCGATGGCCACCAAACTCCGCATACATGAACATTATTGAGCGTATCTGGGATGCCCTGGAGCATGCTGTTCAGAAGAGATCTCCTCCCCCTCGTACTCTTAGGGATATACGGAGAGCCCTGGAAGATTCATGGTGTCAGTTCCCTGCAACACTACTTTAGACATGAGTCGTGTTCCTGCCACATCGTGTTGTGGTAGTTCTGCATGGACGCCGGGGCCGTATACGATATTAGGCAAGTTTCTTTGGTTCTTCAATATATATATACAGGGTGGGATAAACTGAAAGAACCAGAGGTTGTAGAGAGTTTCAGGGAGAGCATTAGGGAACAATTGACAGGAATGGGGGAAAGAAATACAGTAGAAGAAGAATGGGTAGCTCTGAGGGATGGAGTGGTGAAGGCAGCAGACGATCAAGTAGGTAAAAAGACGCGGGCTAATAGAAATCCTTGGGTAACAGAAGAAATATTGAATTTAATTGATGAAAGGAGAAAATATAAAAATGCAGTAAATGAAGCAGGCAAAAAGGAATACAAACGTCTCAAAAATGAAATCGACAGGAAATGCAAAATGGCTAAGCAGGGATGGCTAGAGGACAAATGTAAGGATGTAGAGGCTTGTCTCACTAGGGGTAAGATAGATACTGCCTACAGGAAAATTAAAGAGACCTTTGGAGAAAAGAGAACCACTTGTATGAATATCAAGAGCTCAGATGGCAACCCAGTTCTAAGCAAAGAAGGGAAAGCAGAAAGGTGGAAGGAGTATATAGAGGGTTTATACAAGGGTGATGTACTTGAGGACAATATTATGGAAATGGAAGAGAATGTAGATGAAGATGAAATGGGAGATAAGATACTGCGTGAAGAGTTTGACAGAGCACTGAAAGACCTGAGTCAAAACAAGGCCCCGGGAGTAGACAACATTCCATTAGAACTACTGATGGCCTCAGGAGAGCCAGTCATGACAAAACTCTACAATCTGGTGAGCACGATGTATGAGACAGGCGAAATACCCTCAGACTTTAAGAAGAATATAATAATTCCAATCCCAAAGAAAGCAGGTGTTGACAGATGTGAAAGTTACCGAACTATTAGTTTAATAAGTCACAGCTGCAAAATACTAACGCGAATTCTTTACAGACGAATGGAAAAACTGGTAGAAGCCGACCTCGGGGAAGATCAGTTTGGATTCCGTAGAAATGTTGGAACACGTGAGGCAATACTTACCTTACGACTTATCTTGGAAGAAAGATTAAGAAAAGGCAAACCTACGTTTCTAGCATTTGTAGACTTAGAGAAAGCTTTTGACAATGTTGAGTGGAATACTCTCTTTCAAATTCTGAAGGTGGCAGGGGTAAAATACAGGGAGCGAAAGGCTATTTACAATTTGTACAGAAACCAGATGGCAGTTATAAGAGTCGAGGGGCATGAAAGGGAAGCAGTGGGTGGGAAAGGAGTGAGACAGGGTTGTAGCCTCTCCCCGATGTTATTCAATCCGTATATTGAGCAAGCAGTAAAGGAAACAAAAGAAAAATTCGGAGTAGGTATTAAAATTCATGGAGAAGAAGTAAAAACTTTGAGGTTCGCCGATGACATTGTAATTCTGTCAGAGACAGCAAAGGGCTTGGAAAAGCAGTTGAACGGAATGGACAGTGTCTTGAAAGGAGGATATAAGATGAACATCAACGAAAGCAAAACGAGGGTAATGGAATGTAGTCAAATTAAGTCGGGTGATGCTGAGGGAATTAGATTAGGAAATGAGACACTTAAAGTAGTAAAGGAGTTTTGCTATTTAGGGAGTAAAATAACCGATGATGGTCGTAGTAGAGAGGATATAAAATGTAGACTGGCAATGGCAAGGAAAGCGTGTCTCAAGAAGAGAAATTTGTTAACATCGAATATAGATTTAGGTGTCAGGAAGTCGTTTCTGAAAGTATTTGTATGGAGTGTAGCCATGTATGAAGTGAGACATGGACGATAACTAGTTTGGACAAGAAGAGAATAGAAGCTTCCGAAATGTGGTGCTACAGAAGAATGCTGAAGATAAGGTGGATAGATCACGTAACTAATGAGGAGGTATTGAATAGGATTGGGGAGAAGAGAAGTTTGTGGCACAACTTGACTAGAAGAAGGGATCGGTTGGTAGGACATGTTCTGAGGCATCAAGGGATCACAAATTTAGCATTGGAGGGCTGCGTGGAGGGTAAAAATCGTAGAGGGAGACTAAGAGATCAATACACTAAGCAGATTCAGAAGGATGTAGGTTGCAGTAGGTACTGGGAGATGAAGAAGCTTGCACAGGATAGAGTAGCATGGAGAGCTGCATCAAACCAGTCTCAGGACTGAAGACCACAACAACAACAACAACATATACAGGGTGGTCCATAGATAGTGACTGGGCAACATATCTCACGAAATAAGCATCAAACGAAAAAACTACAAAGAACGAAACTCGTCTAGCTTCAAGGGGAAAACCAGATGGCGCTATGGTTGGCCTGCTAGATGGAGCTGCCATACGTCAAACGGATATCAACTGCGTTTTTTTTAAATAGGAACCCCTATTTTTTATTATATATTCGTGTAGTAAGCAAAGAAATATGAATGTTTTAGTTGGACCACTTTTTTCGCTTTGTGATAGATGGGGCTGTAATAGTCACAAACGTATAAGTACGTGGTATCACGTAACATGTCGCCAGTGCGGACGGTATTTGCTTCGTGTTGCATTACCCGTGTTAAAATGGATCTCGTGTTGATGTATGGCTATTGTGATCAAAATGCACAACGGGCGTGTGCTATGTATGCTGATCGGTATCCTGGACGACATCATCCAAGTGTCCAGAGCGTTCACCGGATAGTTAAGTTATTTAAGGAAACAGGATGTGTTCAGCCACATGTGAAATGTCAACCACGACCTGCAACAAATGATGATACCTAAGTAGGTGTTTTAGCTGCTGTCGCGGCTAATCCGCACATCAGTAGCAGACAAATTGCTTCAGAATCGGGAATCTCAAAAACGTCGGTGTTGAGAATGCTGCATCACCATCGATTGCACCCGTACCATATTTCTATGCACCAGGAATTGCATGGCGACGACTTTGAACGTCGTGTACAGTTCTGCCACTGGGCACAAGAGAAATTACGGGACGACAGATTATTTGCACGCGTTCTATTTAGGGACGAAGCGTCATTCACCAACAGCGGTAACGTAAGCCGGCATAATATGGGCAACGGAAAATCAACGATGGCTGCGACAAGTCGAACATCAGCGACCTTGGCGGGTTAATGTTTGGTGCGAAATTATGGGAGGAAGCATAATTGGCCCCCATTTAATTGATGGCAATCTGAATGGTGCAATGTATGATGATTTCCTACGTAATGTTCTACCGATGTTGCTACAAGATGTTTCACTGCATGACAGAATGACGATGTACTTCCAACATGATGGATGCCTGGCACATAGCTCGCGTGCGGTTGAAGCGGTAGTGAATAGCATATTTCATGACAGGTGGATTGGTCGTCGAAGCACCATACCATGCCCCGCACGTTCACTGAATCTGACGTCCCCAGATTTCCTTCTGTGGGGAAAGTTGAAGGATATTTGCTATCGTGATCCACCGACAACGCCTGACAACATGCGTCGTAGCATTGTCAATGCATGTGCGAACATTACGGAAGGCGAACTACTCGCTGTTGAGAGGAATGTCGTTACACGTATTGCCAAATGCATTGAGGCTGACGGACATCATTTTGAGCATTTATTGCATTAATGTGGTATTTATAGGTAATCACGCTGTAACAGCATGCGTTCTCGGAAATGATAAGTTCACAAAGGTACATGTATCACATTGGAACAACCAAAATAAAATGTTGAAACGTTCCTACATTCTGTAGATTAATTTAAAAAAACCTACCTCTTACCAACTGTTCGTCTAAAATTGTGAGCAATATCTTTGTGACTATTGCAGCGCTATCTACCACAAAGCGAAAAATGTGGTCCAACTAAAACATTCATATTTCTTTACGTACTACATGAATATGTAATAAAAAATGGGGGATAGAATTGGAAGTAGAATCAGCATTGGTCGTATTTTTTTGTTTTATTATCCGCAAAATCGATTTTTGGTCACTTAGTGATCATCCTCTGTGATAGAAGTTAAAAATTTCACGTAACGATCAGAGAGTATAAAAAAGAAAATCACAACTAGACCTGCGTATGAACATAACAATTGGTTGGAGCATACCTGTAATATACTATTAAAATTGGTGGGCACTGGTATCAACAAGCTTAGAGCGATCACATTAACTGAGGCCGCTGTTTAAATGCACCTGTTAGTCTACACCCTCAAACCTTTTTTGTTGTTGTAATGAATATTGTTTAATGGCATTTGAATTGTTACTTAGTGGCATTTTTCGTACTATTACTATTTTTATATATTTGACTCCTCAGTTTTAATGTAATATTTACATAAATCAAGAACGATATACTTCTAACTTCGCACGCCAAATGGTGGGTGCTATGTTTTACATCAAGCAACCGTGTATATTTGATGTCATATATGTAAGGGTTCTGACCCAGCGCTTATGCGGAAGCACATAACCACTGTTATAACAATGCCAGCTTGTCCAAAGTGACAAACGAGAGGTACATCATCATGTCGGTTAAATATGATAGCAAAATTGTTTATCCACACCTATAAATTTTTTTGTAATGAATATTGCGTTTCACGGCATTTTAATCATTACGTAATGACATTTTCGTACTATTACTGTTTTTTATATATTTGACTCCTTAGTCTTAACGTAACATTTTACGTAAATCACGAACGTTGTACTTCCCACGCCAGAAAACCTGTGTTGTACCTCATTTCGAGTTATTCATATGTTATTCGTTTTCCTTGTCTTTTTCTCTTTTACTTGTCCTGCACTCTGACAACTTATTATCGATCTGTTTTAAGTTTTGTAAGTTGATTTTTTTAAAAACAATACGCCTATGTATTTTAGATGTTTCCTTCCCCCTTCATCTGCTGTGTTTTTTACGTACATTTTAAATTTTGAATTACTTCATGATTCACAAATGCACAAGAGTTATTTTGTGTTAATATCTTGCAAAACCAGTAATATTAAGTCTTCACGTGACACATGTCACATAGAAGCCGTTCCAAGCCCTGTCACACCGAGGTCTGCTGAACAGGTGCATGTAAACAGCGGCCTCAGTTTTTGGTGATCGCTCTAAGCTTGTTGATACCAGTGCCCACCAATTTTAATTGTATATCACAGGTATGTTCCTACCAACTGTTATTTTCATGCGCAGGAGTAGTTGTGATTTTCTGTTTTATATTCTGATCGTTATGTGAAATTTTGAACTTCTAACACTGAGGATGGTCACTAAGTGACCGAAAATCGATTTTGCGGATAATAAAACAAAAAAAATACGACCAATGCTGATTCTCCTTCCAATTCTATCCACTATTTGCTCGTGGTGCACAGAACACTCCATGGAGTCGCCAATCAAAAAAATGGGGGTTTCTATTAAAAAAAAAAAAACGCAGTTGATATTCGTTTGACCTATGGCAGTTGGCAGAGCGTTTCTAGGCGCTACAGTCTGCAACCGCGCGACCGCTACAGTCGCAGGTTCGAATCCTGCCTCGGGCATGGATGTGTGTGATGTCCTTACGTTAGTTAGGTTTAAGTAGTTCTAAGTTCTAGGGGACTGATGACCACAGCAGTTAAGTCCCATAGTGCTCAGAGCCATTTGAACCATTTGAACGTATGGCAGCGCCATCTAGCGGGCAAACCACAGGGCCATCTGGTTTCCCCCTTCAAGCTAGACGAGTTTCGTTCTATGTAGTTTTTTCGTTTGACGCTTATTTCGTGAGATATTTGGCTCGGTCACTATCAATGGACGAGAGAGAGAGAGAGAGAGAGAGAGAGAGAGAGAGAGAGAGAGAGAGAGAGAGAGAAGGGGGAGGGGGAGGAAGGGGAGCAGATTGAGAGAACAGCTGTGAGCAGCCCAGTACCGCGTTAAAATGGCCTCTCTGGTGCCAATACTAAATAAACAAAGTCGACGCATTACTGGCGATGGTAGAAAATACAATTGTCAGACGAACAATGCACCAGCCAGCCAGAGGGTAAATATGCGATGCACAGTGCGGTGCGGGGCCGGCTGTGACCGCCAGGGCGCATCGCCGTGCGTCGCTGTCGCTTTGTGACCGCGGATTCCTGCCGTCGCAGCCGCCCACACATTCCGGCAGAATAAAAGCGGCGACACCGCGGCCGGCCGGAATGCCCGCCAGCAGGCAGTAGGCGCCACATACCTGTCTGCCCGGTGTGGGAGGGGGGCCGCGCCCTCCCCCCGCCCCCGCCCCCTACTGTGCCGCGGCTGCGAGCCGGTCTCAATTATGCAAAATCCGCGAGCGGACCGCGCACTCTGTTTGTCCAGCTATCGGCCTGCTGACGGAATTCGGAGTAACCGCTGCTCACCCCACGCGTCGTTTGCGTTCAAAGGCTGGTGGGTGCGGCAACCACCGCAAAATAAACTTAGCAGACGGTACGTCCGTCATCCTCGAGTGAGCAGACTGGCCACTTTGGAGCGTTGTGGAAGGCGCAGAGCTGGTACCACGCGATCATCAGACACACACACACCGTCGACAGAGCATGGCAGTTAATTCCAGTGGATGTGAGACCTGAGTTTCTCCTGGCGCATACACAACTTTCAAATAACTTCCGCGAATTCAGCCAGGTAACACTTTCAGCGACCGCCGATATTTCGGCGGGCGAACACCCCGCCAGCGGTGGCCGCTGAGTCGGCTGTTTGTCTTTTGCTGATGATCTGGCACTCACTGCAAATAACATTGACGAAGCTAAGGTTCAAGTGTCCAGCCTACAATCAATTGCTGCTAAGACTCGCCTAAAAGTATCATTTAAGGGGCTCCGGAACGCCCTATACTTGCAATGTTAAAATAACGCTTATAAATTACATCTTTCCTCACAAAGTATTTGAGGTAAAAAGTTGAACATTTTACAGATTATTTATTGGAATATGGGCTACAACTTAACACAGGGATTTTACAAAATTTTAGTTCAGTTATTAAAGATGATTTTTTTTTCAATTGTAATGAAAATTCACAACATTTTTTTGCAATTTTTTTATTTATGTATTCAGAAATATACAGTTTTTTGGAAAAAGGCTGTGTTAAATTATGCAGAAGGTACTGTGTAACATTTACTGAAAGTTTGAAACAAATATGTTTGGAAGATCCTTAGAAAACATGTAATTAGTATGAGAAAATAAAAGTTTTGGGAATCGAGCGACAAAGATTGGATTAACTTTTTAGTGCATTCCAGGTCCATAGGATGGATTATCTTCATCCTCTGCAAACTCCTCCTCCAGCTTCCTCTTGTTCCTCCTCCTGTTTACTCTTGCTTGTATTTCTAGACTCTTTACAGCCCTGTCTGCAGCCCGAAGGCGTTCCTTGTCTAAAGCAAGCATCGCTCGTACCATGTTAGAACCTATTTTCATTCCCATATTTCTAAATACCTTGCACCTTACAATGTTGCCATCATTGAAAGTCGCAACAGCATGATACACACCAAAGTGAAGTGTTTCTATTCCAACAAATACAGTCTTGGGGATTCTCGACCATATAACACTATTTACACTTTCATTGGGGTTTTCAGTTTTTCCGTGAATACACTTTTTCAACAGTTCAGGTGCTGCTAAGTCTCTGAAAATAGGTTATCCACAACACATGCTTTATCTCACATCACTAAAATGTACCTCATGAACACGAACGTTAATAATAACACCATTTGACAGCAGTTTAACAGCGCCACAGTGGGTCACTTCCATGTACAACACATTTCAAAAAAATTTAAAAATAGTTGTAGTCTTCGGAATTGAATAAATTATATATCTATTAAAAGGTAATAGTCTGCAGATTCAGAAAACGCAAAAAAGTAAAAATTGAACTTTTCATGATTTTGAGCCTTTCCGGAGCCCCTTAACAAAACTGAATTCGTCACAGACATCAAACACGCTCCTCCTCATATTGAAATACAACAAGAGAAAATCAAGCAGTCGAGGAAATTTAAATATCTTGGAGAAATAATTACACCTGACGGTTCAGAAAATGCAGCTGTAGAAAGTAGGTGTCCTAAACTAGAAGGTGCTTCTCATCTGTGCAAAGACTTATACAAAATCAAAAGCCTGTCTTTAAACCTAAAATTTTGTCATTATAGCACCGTAATTAGACCGGCAACTTTGCATGACTCAGAATATTTAAACATAACGAAGAAAGGACCACTACGAAAACTTGAAATAAAAGACCGCAAAATTTTGAGGAAAACGGAGAATTCCGCCGAAGATACAACTGTGAATTATACGAACACACAGAAGACATTGTTACCAGCACGAGGAAGCGGAGAATGATGCTTTTTTGGTCATCTGGAAAGAATGAACCGGCAAAGACTTACTCATCGTATACATTCATCAATTTCGAAAACAAAACCGCATTCGCAATGGGCAACCCAAGTTAAAAAGGATTTATAGGAAGCAGAAATTTCATTTGATGACATTCAGGATCGAGAAGTTTTCAGAGAAAAAGTCAAAATTACTAAAAACCTTATTTCGCTTACTACACCAGTTCCACGTCGTAACAAGCACAGTCAGCCAAAATGAAAATCTACTGGCAGAAGAGGGAAACAAAATCAGGGAAGAATTCAAAATCTTCGTGCTCCATAGGAGGCCGAAACCATAGCGAAAAAAAAAAAAAAAAACGTGTGCAACATCCACTGGAATGTTCAAATAACTTCCGGCAATTCAGTCAGGTAACACTTTCAGCGACCGCCGATATTTCCTCGGGAGAACACCCCGCCATTTTCAAGGCAAACTGCAACGGACAGACGGCGTACATGCAAATTTAAAACCTCGGATCTCGGACTGAAGCAGGAAAGACAACACACACACACTGAACACTAGTGCCACCAAAGATGACCAAAGTCAGAGCTATCGATAGTGAGACTATGAATTCGCAGGTGAGGTAGCGTTGACTCTGTCCCTCTGTATTTTTACAACAGAGAGAGCCGGATACCAAACAGAGTTTAAACAGAGACCTCCATCCCTGTTAACGAGGTTGCTCGCTAATTTAATCTCAACTGCCTCCCTAATAACACTGTCCCAACCGCTGGACGTGCGTGCCAATATCTCGGTGTTATTATATAACATGGGGTGACCAGTATCCAAGCAATGTTCGGCAATAGTAGATCTACTCGGCTGCTGAAATCGTGTGTGCCGTTTATGCTCAGTACATCGGCCCTCCACGGTCCTGATAGTTTGACCAATATATGCCATGCCGCAACTACAAGGAATACGATATACACCCGCCTTACGCAGTCCAAGATCATCCTTAACGGAACTCAAAAGCGCTCTAATTTTAGATGGAGGTCGGAAAACACATTTCACATCGTATTACCGTAAAATACGACCGATCTTGCTGGACGTGTTTCCTACGTAAGGCGAAAAGGCAGTAGACTTAGGTGTCGACTCAGAATTATCATCAATCACCCGATGTACAGTTGGTCGATAGCGCAACGCACGTTCAGTCTGTCTATCACTATAACCATTTTGACGAAATGTAACTTCAAGATGGGACACCTCAGCTGGCAAAGTCTCAGAGTCAGAAACGACACGTGCCCTGTGTACCAAGGTACAAAGTTCCCCTTCACGCTGAGCCGGATGGTGACAACTATTAGCCTGTAAGTACAAGTCGGAGTGAGTACGTTTCCTGTAGACTGCATGTCCCAATGATCCATCATCCTTCCTCCTAACCAACACGTCAAGAAAGGGTAGGGAGAATTTGAGTGTCTTTCTAGAATATCTGAACTCGATCCATCCGAACATTCGTTTTACGATGGAGGTGGAAGAGGATGGTTGCCTTCCCTTTCATGATTTCATCTAAGGTGGGAGGGGACTATCTGCAGGAGGAACATGGTTGTACACTACTGGCCATTAAAATTGCTACACCACGGAGATGACGTGCTACAGGCGTGAAACTAAACCGACAGGAAGAAGATGTTGTGATATGCAAATGATTAGCTTTTCAGAGCATTCACAGAAGGTTGGCGCCGTTGGCGACACCTACAACGTTCTGACATAAGGAAAGTTTCCAAACGATTTCTCATACACCAGCAGCAGTTGACGGGGGTTGCCTGGTGAAACGTTGTTGCGATGCCTCGAGGAAGGAGGAGAAATGCGTACCATCAAGTTTCCGACTTTAATAAAGGTCGGAATGTAGCCTATCGCGATGGCGGTTTATCGTATCGCGACATTGCTGCTCGCGTTGGTCGAGATCCAATGACTGTTAGCAGAATATGGAATCGGTGGGTCCAGGAGGGTAACACGGAACGCGGTACCGGATCCCAACGGCCTCACATGACTAGCAGTCGAGATGACAAGCATCTTATCCGCATGACTGTAACGGATCGTGCAGCCACGTCTCGATCTCTAAGTCAAGAGATGGAGGGGGGGGGGGGAGACGTTTGCAAGACAACAACCATCTGCACGAACAGTTAGACGACGTTTGCAGCAGCATGGACTATCAGCTCGGGACGATGGCTGCGGTTACCCTTGACGCTGCACCATAGACAAGAGCACCTACGATGGTGTACTGAACGACGAACCTGGGGGCACCAATGGCAAAACGTCATTTTTTCGGATGAATCCAGGTTCTGTTTACAGCATCGTGATGGTCGCATCTGTGTTTGGTGACATCGCGGTGAACGCACATTGGAAGCGAGTATTCGTCATCGCCATACTTGCGTATCACCCGGTGTGATGGTGTAGGGTGCCATTGGTTACATGTCTCGGTCACCTCTTGTTCGCATTGACGGCACTTTGAACTCTGGACGTTACTTTTCAGATGTGTTACGACCCGTGGCTCTACCCTTCATTCGATCCCTGTGAAACCCCACATTTCAGCTGGATAATGCACGACCGCATGGGGCAGGTCCTGTACGGGCCTTTCTGGATACAGAAAATGTTCGACTGCTGCCCTGGCTAGCACATTCTCCAGATCTCTCGCCAACTGAAAACGTCTGGTCTATCGTGGCCGAGAAACTGGCTCGTCTCAATACGCCAGTCGCTACTCTTGTTGAACTGTGGTATCGTGTTGAAGCTGCATGGGCATCTGTACCTGTACACGCCATCCAAGCTCTGTTTGACTCAATGCCCAGGCGTATCAAGGCCGTTATTACGGCTAGAGGTGGTTGTTCTGGGTACTGATTTCTCAGGATCTATGCACCCAAACTGCGTGAAAATGTAATCAGATGTCAGTTCTAGTATAATATATTTGTCCAATGAATACCCGTTTATCATGTGCATTTCTTCTTGGTGTAGCAATTTTAATGGCCAGTTGTGTATTGACATACACACTTTCCACACTGTGCCCACCAGTCAAAAGGCGGAATAACCACCTCCTACAGTGCGGGCCGTTGCGACGTGTGCAGGAAGACAGTGAATGACTTCCTGGAAGGCACAGACACGGATCTGGACCTATTCCGCCTCCAGTGCCATGAACAGCTGGCTTAGGTTCCATTGTTGAGGATCCGTGGCGCTTACAGTCTGATGAGCGTAGTCTCACAAATTCTTGATTGGGTTTTCATCTGAGGAATCTCGTGATCACAGGACTATCGTGAACTGATCCTGGTGCGTTTAAAAACCTGCAGATATACGAGGGTCACTCCAAAAGAAATGCACACTGTTTTTGTAAAAATACAATTTTCATTCTGCATGTGTGAAAGTTTTACAGTGTGTAGATACATCCTTCCCGCTTGTTTTCAAACTTAGTTCAACCTGTTCCCGCTAGTGGCGCCGTCACAGCATGTCTTCAAGATGGCTGCTACACTTGACATTCGTCAGAAGCAACGTGCTGTCATAGAACTCCTGTGCTATGAAAACGAGTCAGTGGGAAACATCCACAAGAGGTTGAAAAAAGTGTATGGAGATACTGCTGTCGATCGCAGTACAGTTAGTCGGTGGGCAAGCAGGTTACGTGATGAAAGCGGGCACGGCAATATTGAGGATTGTCCTCGCAGCGGCAGGCCTCGTATTGCACACACTCCAGACAATGTGCAGAGAGTTAACGAATTGGTGACTGCTGACGAGCGCACCACAGTGAACGAATTGTCACGCTACGTCGGGATAGGGGAAGGAAGTGTTTGCAGAATACTGAAAGTGTTGGCGTTAAAAAAGGTTTGTGCCAGGTTCCCAGGATGTTGACAGTGGTTCACAAAGAAACAAGAAAAACGGTATGCAGCGATCTTTTGGAACAATACGAGAATGGTGGAGATGAATTTCTTGGAAGAATTGTGGCAGGCGATGAAACACGGCTCCATCATTTTTCACCAGAGGCGAAGAGGCAATCAATGGAGTGCCATCGTGCAAATTCACCCAAGAAAAAAAAATTCAAAACTACACCTTCTGCTGGAAACGTTATGGCTGCGGTGATTTTCGATTCACAAGGACTCTTGCTTGTGGACATCATGCCTAGTGGAACCACCATAAATTCTAATGCATATCATAGCATCTTCTTCCTGTCGGTTAAATTTCGCGTCTGTAGCATGTCATCTTCGTGGTGTAGCAATTTTGATGGCCAGTAACGTAAATTTGCAAAATAAAGGGACATAATCTCAACGTCTCGAAGAGATCGACATGGTAAGATGCAAAAAGCGTCCCATAGTGCGTACCTTCAATGGGGAACTAGAGTTACAAACTTCAACTGCTTACATACAACAACCTAGTACATAAGTGTACTCCCTAATTCGAACCATTTGCTATGATGAAGATCGAAGGAGACGAAATGATTTAAAATTTGTGCTGCCTAGCAAGCGAGAGGACCTAGGCTCGAGTCACGGCCGCAGTACAAATTTTAATTCATTCCATCTGCTTCGATCATTGTCGTACATAATACTTAAGGGGGGTAGGACGTCAGACGGGACGACTTGGAGCAGAAGAGGCACCACAGGACATTTTAATTTCCACTGTCTACACTTTTACAAATAAATTCATAAAACTTTGTCAGCATGACCAGGAAGGATTCAGAATATACACTCATAGCAGTGGAAGTTCGAAAACATAACGAAGTAGTTTTTTTTACATGTCAAATTTAATCATTTTTTTCCACTTACTAATGGCAGCATTTGTTGCTATAGGTACACTTTTCTTCATACGTAAGAGAGATGATTCGATTAATTTTGCACAGCGTACAAACCATACTTAAAGGTGTATGAAACTCTAGAATTTTCCAAATCTATTAAAAACTGTGGTAAAAATTGAAGTAATTAACTATAAAATTTGTTTTTTTATAAACATGAAGTTTAAAATACAACAGATCATTCGTTTTTTCATAAATTAAATAAATTCTAGAGTTTCAACACCTGTAAGTAAGGCATGTATGCTGTGCAAAATTCATCGAAGAATTTCTCTAACTTATGAAGAAAAGTGTACATATGGCAACAAATGCAGCCATTAGTAAGCGAAAAAATGTTGAAATTTCACACGTAAAAAAAATTATTTTGTCATGTTTTCGATCTTCCACTGCAATGAGTGTGAATCCTGAATCCTTCCTGGTGATGCTGACAAAGTTTTATGAATTTATTTGTAAAAGCATAGAAATTAAAATGTCCTGTGATGCCTATCCTGCTCCTAGTCCGCCCGTTTGACGACCTACCCCCCCTCCCCCTTAAATGTCTCAGAGAAATATTTAATTATAAGATTAAACCATTTTCACATGCAGTTATTTCATATTCGTCCCTGAAATACAACTTTTTACTCTGCCTTTCCGTGACTAACCTCTAGAATTGTTGATAATTGCGGGAGTAACAGATAGCTATTTATGTATTTGCGATACAGAAAGAAGTTTAATAATGAAATCCTATATAATTCCTTTTCATTTATAATTGTATTCCGCTGTGGATGGCTGACTTTGTTTTAAAAATAAAAGAGCTGTTGT
This sequence comes from Schistocerca cancellata, assembly GCF_023864275.1. Lineage (NCBI taxonomy): Eukaryota > Metazoa > Arthropoda > Insecta > Orthoptera > Acrididae > Schistocerca > Schistocerca cancellata. The sequence goes on from NC_064635.1 coordinate 179,853,984, forward strand.
ATGTTAGGTTCTCGAATTTTTCACACTTGCTGCCCATCTTTCTCTGCCGCTATTTACGAACCTCTTCCTACGTCGCCTCGCGTTCCATGCGTTGCTACGCGCATGCGCACGACGTCCCCGTCGGCGCCGGCGCCGGTCCAGTTCAGTTCATCTATGTGGTCACGGGGCCAACGGGATACACGGCCGCTACAAAGAACCTGTGACGTCACACTAGTCGGCCTGTTCGTCAAACTTCGCGAAAGCTCGGCTTCGTGCAGGGCCCGCTTGAAATCAGTAGGTAATTGCAAAGATAACCTCTAAATGTCTAAATATGTTATCGAGATCTTGCATGCATTTAAACGCGCAGTCAAGAATTTTTAAATTCGTCTGAAATGGTTCCTCGCTCCGCGCCGGAGACGGCTTCTGTCACTCGTAAGACCTGCAGTGTCACGTGACGTGACTCACGCGCCGCAGCCGGTCTTCCTCGGGAGCCTCGAGGTTGTCACTGTGGACCTCAAAGTTGTCAGGACGGTGTTAAGCCTCAGGTATGTCTATATAACATTTTATGTTTCCTTTTTCCATTCCTTCTTTTATTTAGATGACGGTCTACTTTGTAAGCACCATGGACATTCGTTAGCTGCCGTACCGTCATAAAGGCTCTGCTTCATGAGATTTATTTTACATTACCCAGAAGAACGTTCGTTTCATTATCTACATGTCATTCGTTTCATACTTTTACATTCAATCTTAGCGGCTCATCCTTGTTCTTGACTTCCTGTATCAGGATGATGTTCCTTGCATTCTGCTGTTCCCCAGTCTTTATTTTAGTTACATGGTCATTTTGTAAGCAGCATTTTATCTAAACTTGAGCTATCGTACAATCATATTTCGTGAGATTTATTTTACCTTGCCAGTATGAACGTAGATCTCACCACCTAGACATATCTCTTGTTTTAACATCCATCTCGTTTACCGCTTTATTCTTATTCGAGATTTCCAGTATCGGGATAAGGTTCACTGTATTCTGCTCTATTTTAAATTGGATTACCGATCTCTTGTTGTTGTTGTTGTTGTTGTTGTGGTCTTCAGTTCTGAGACTGGTTGATGGAGCTCTCCATGCTACCCTATCCTGTGCAAGCTTCTTCATCTCCCAGTACCTACTGCACCCTACATCATTCTGAATCTGCTTAGTGTATTCATCTCTTGGTCTCCAACTACGATTTTTGCCATCCACGCCGCACTCCAATGCTAAATTTGTGATCCCTTGATGCCTCAGAACGTATCCTACCAACTGATCCCTTCTTTTTGTCAAGTTGTGCCACAAACTCCTCTTCTCCCCAATTCTATTCAGTACTTCATCATTAGTTATGTGATATACCCATCTAATTTTCATCATTCTTCTGTAGCACCACATTTCGAAAGCTTCTATTCTCTTCTTGTCCAAACTATTTATCCTCCACGTTTAACTTCCATATATGGCTACAGTCCATACAAATACTTTCAGAAACGACTTCCTGACACTTAAATCTATACTCGATATTAAAAAATTTCTCTTCTTCAGAAACGCTTTCCTTGCCATTGCCAGTCTACATTTTATATCCTCTCTTCTTCGACCGACATCAGTTATTTTGTTCCCCAAATAGCAAATCTCCATTAGTCCTTTAAGTGTCTTATTTCCTAATCTAATTCCCTCAGCATCGCCCGACTTAATTCGACTACATTCCATTATCCTCGTTTTGCTTTCGTTGATGTTCATCTTATATCCTCCTTTCAAGACACCGTCCATTCCGTTCAACTGCTCTTCCAAGTCCTTTGCTGTCTCTGACAGAATTACAATGTCATCGGTGAACTCAAAGATTTTATTTCTTCTCCATGGATTTTAATAATTACTCCGAATTTTTCTTTTGTTTCCTTTGCTCAATATACAGATTGAATAACATCGGGGAGAGGCTACAAGCCTGTCTCACTCCCTTCCCAACCACTGCTTCCCTTTCATGCCCCTCGACTCTTATGACTGCCATCTGCTTTCTGTACAAATTGTAAATAGCCTTTCGCTCCCTGTATTTTACCCCTGCCACCTTTAGAATGTGAACGAGAGTATTCCAGTCAATATTGTCGAAAGCTTTCTCTAAGTCTACAAATGCTAGAAACGTAGGTTTGCCTTTCCTTAATCTTTCTTCTAAGATAAGTCGTAGGGTCAGTATTGCCTCACGTGTTCCAATATTTCTACGGAATCCAAACTGATCTTCCCCGAGGTCGGTTTCCACCAGTTTTTCCATTCGTCTCTAAAGAACTCGTGTTAGTATTTTGCAGCTGTGACTTATTGAAGTGATAGTTCGGTATCTCTAGACGGTATTTATTACAATGGTACAAATAATGTTGGGTCATCTACTGGTTATCGTTTGGAATAAATTATGGCCTACATGTGAGTAGTACAGGTTGTTTCCGTAAGAGCGTGCAAAAACGTCACAGGCCATAGTCAATGTCCACTGAATAATTTGAGGGAGGGAACCTGGGGTCAGGGAAGTCAGATATGGAAGTAAACTTGTCTGCTGCTTTGTGTTTTATTACTGATTTCCAGCTTATTTTAAACTAACACTCGTATAAGTTTACATTTTCGTGCTGTTTATTTATACGTACATTCTTTATTTCCTGCAAGGAAACAAAGAGAACGAACCTGATTACCAAGAAGTCATGGCCAGCCGCGTTGGCCGAGCGGTTCTAGGCGCAACAGTCTGGAACCGCGCGACCGCTACGGTCGCAGGTTTGAATCCTGCCTCGGGCATCGATGTGTGTGATGTCCTTAGGTTAGTTAGGTTTAAGTAGTTCTACGTTCTAGGGGACTGATGACCTTAGAAGTTAAGTCCTATAGTGCTCAGAGCCATTTCTGAACCAGGAAGTAATGAGGCAGGTTTTGTTCACTTCTCCACAAGGTGGCTCCGATGTATCGTATTTACATTGTCCCATGACAATCCGCCTGATTAGCGTACGTCGCCCAGTGGTGTAGACCTTTTAGAGATAATTCAGCCACAAAAACTGATACATCCACGAGCAGCAAACAACGCTGCAACGTGGATCATGGGCCACACAGCATCGTTTATTATGCAGAATAGGCATGCTACTTTCCTAGACTATTAATCTAACACAGAAAATGAACACTTTAAAATGAGCCAACATTGTGACTACAGGAGGACATTTGGAAATATTAACGGTTAAATGCTTCAAACACAATATTTCGTATAGCAGAGGTTGCCAGTTATCTGTATGTATGAATCCTATTTGCTTCCTGGGACTTTAGTTCTTGTCGGAATTTTAAGATACTATCCAGACGCTCACCAATGCAGAAGGCATTTTTTTCTTTTCCATTTTCGTTTTAACATTTTCGTTCTCTCGCAGAGTAGCGGAGCAACTTTCCTTCAACTATGAAGTGATAGTCTTTTGTGCACCATAAAATTTTCTGTTTACTACTTGGCAAAAAAAAGACAAAACTCAAGAAGACATTCCATTTCATATATTGTGTAACGGCAGCCTAGAAATGATATATACATTGTTCATTCTATAAAAAAAAGGAAGGAAAAAAGCTAGTAGCGTAATGGTAAGTATCGCGTACGGTAGATAAGATGTCGCGAGTTCGAGTACATTCACTGCTATATTTTTTAAAACGCAATTCTGCTAACTGCTAAAGTTATCAATCTAATGGAACGTGTAACATAATTCCCTTTACTTCTGACCCCAAAATAGTCGTATGTGGAAAAAGGGCTAACTTCTGCAACATTTTGTTCATTTCAGGTTTAATAGACAGCTAGACAGTAGATGCACTTCGAAACTTTTGTATTATGTATGGGTGGAGCGCATCGTGCCAAAGTTCGTCGGAAAAGTATTTTCTACATTAGCTGTCGTCTGGCAGTCAAACGTTGTTTGACAGATTTAACTCAATTTTTCAAAAAAAAAAAAAAACAAAAATGATTAGCTGGGTGGTAACGTGCTCGCCTCCCATGAAAGCGGACCTGGGTTCGATTCCCTGCCGTGTTGGACATTTTCTACGCTCGGGGATTGGGTGTTGTCATAATTTCGTCCTTATCACTGGCACGCAAGTCGGCCAATGTGGTGTCGACTGAAATGCACTTGGCAGTCGAACTTCCCTGTACGGGGCCTTCTGGCCAACGAAGCCATACGCCCCTTTCCATTTTTTTCCCGTGACAAAACGTGCTATGAATCAAAGACAGACCAGAATGAGATTTTCACTCTGCAGCGGAGTGTGCGCGGCACACAGTTTTAATCTGCCACGAAGTTTCATATCAGCACACATTCCGCTGCGGAGTGAAAATCTCATTCTGGAAACATCCCCCAGGCTGTGGCTAAGCCATATCTCCGCAATATCCTTTCTTTCAGGAGTGCTAGTACTGCAAGGTTCGCAGGAGAGCTTCTGAGAAGTTTGGAAGGAAGGAGACGAGGTACTGGCAGAAGTAAAGCTGTGAGGACGGGGCGTGAGTCGTCCTTGGGTAGGTCAGTTGGTAGAGCACTTGCCCGCGAAAGGCAAAGTTCCGGAATTCGAGTCTCGGTCCGGCACACAGTTTTAATCTGCCAGGAAGTTTCAAAGACAGACCGATTCATCATTCAGTGCTATTCAGAGACGTACATACGATGGAGCAGTACTGGCACAGTTTCGCAGAACTAACCTGCATGCATATTGTGCATGGGGAAGTACGTTGCAGTGCTGTGGCTGCTGAAAAGCTGCACAGCAGACGATTTTCTAACAGGTATCATCCGTCACGACAAGTGATTACTTCTCTCGATCGACGAATGCTGGAGACTGGTTCATTGGAAGGAAGAAACGAGCGGCCTGACAACACGAGGACCACTCGCACGCACGATTATGAAGAGGACGTGCTGGAAAATGTTGCATCCGATCCCACTTATAGTACTCGTCATGTTGCACGTGAAATGGGCGCTGCACATACTAGCGTGTGGCGTGTTCTCCACGAAAAAAAAATCACACCCATATCACCCACAACGAGTCCATCCAGTGCTTGTGACTGCCTTTGCACTAAGGGGCGTATTGTACGAGGTGCATTCAAGTTCTAAGGCCTCCGATTTTTTTTCTAATTAACTACTCACCCGAAATCGATGAAACTGGCGTTACTTCTCGACGTAATCGCCCTGCAGACGTACACATTTTTCACAACGCTGACGCCATGATTCCATGGCAGCGGCGAAGGCTTCTTTAGGAGTCTGTTTTGACCACTGGAAAATCGCTGAGGCAATAGCAGCACGGCTGGTGAATGTGCGGCCACAGAGAGTCTTTCATTGTTGGAAAAAGCCGAAAGTCACTAGGAGCCAGGTCAGGTGAGTAGGGAGCATGAGGAATCACATCAAACTTGTTATCACGAAGAAACTGTTGCGTAACGTTAGCTCGATGTGCGGGTGCGTTGTCTCGGTGAAACAGCACACGCGCAGCCCTTCCCGGACGTGTTTGTTGCAGCGCAGGAAGGAATTTGTTCTTCAAAACATTTTCGTAGGATGCACCTGTTACCGTAGTGCCCTTTGGAACGCAGTGGGTAAGGATTACGCCCTCGCTGTGCCAGAACATGGACACCATCATTTTTTCAGCACTGGCGGTTACCCGAAATTTTTTTGGTGGTGGTGAATCTGTGTGATTCCATTGAGCTGACTGGCGCTTTGTTTCTGGATTGAAAAATGGCATCCACGTCTCATCCATTGTCACAACCGACGAAAAGAAAGTCCCATTCGTGCTGTCGTTGCACGTCAACATTGCTCGGCAACATGCCACACGGGCAGATGTGGGCAGATGTGTGGTTGTCCGTCAGCATTCGTGGCACCCACCTGGATGACACTTTTCGCATTTTCAGGTCGTCATGCAGGATTGTGTGCACAGAACCCACAGAAATGCCAACTCTGGAGGCGATCTGTTCAACAGTCATTCGGCGATCCCCCAAAACAATTCTCTCCACTTTCTCGATTATGTCGTCAGACTGGCTTGTGCGAGCCCGAGGTTGTTGCGGTTTGTTGTCACACGATGTTGTGCCTTCATTACACTGTCGCACCCACGAACGCAATTTCGACACATCCATAACTCCGTCACCACATGTCTCCTTCAACTGTTGATGAATTTCAGTTGGTTTCACACCACGCAAATTCAGAAAACGAGTGATTGCACGCTGTTCAAGTAAGGAAAACGTCGCCATTTTAAGTATTTAAAACAGTTCTCATTCTCGCCGCTGGCGGTAAAATTCCATCTGCCATATGGTGCTGCCATCTCTGGGACGTATTGACAATGAACGCGGCCTCATTTTATAACAATGCGCATTTTTCTATCTCTTTCCAGTCTGGAGAAAAAAATCGGAGGCCTTAAAACTTGAATGCACCTCGTATCAGTGGTTGCGCCTACAATGGACTGATCGACCAGATTTCCTCCAAATCGTGCTGTATACTGACGAGGCCTCAATTAATCGTGATTGTATTTCGAACAGCAGGAACAGCAGTTGAGTGGGATGAGGAAAACCCTCACCCTGCAGTATAGTCTGTCTGGAAACTCAACAGCGAGCAGCGCTTTTGGTGATGGAAATGGCCTTTCCCGGAAGAACGCTGGCACCGGCCTACAGGGGCACCCAAAATGTGTTGCGTGTCATCTTTCTAGCGGTGTAGATCGGCGTGCAGTGATATACGTCGTTTCTGTTCGTGGGGTCTTAGTTGCCAGTGTCAGTCAGTTAACTTTGTATACTTACTGATTAACTTCGATATCTGGAAGTGATGGGTAATCGTCTAGCATTGCAAGACGATGTGCAGGTATTTGGGGAGTAACGAGCGTTCGATTGTCTCTTATGTTATTACAGCGTGCATTAAAGAGGCGACCCAAAAAGAACTGTTGGCTAATATTACCAGTCCCATTCAAAGCGCTGCAATTTATGCAAACGTCCGCCTCACCTAATAGGACGCATAAGTAAGGAATAGAAAAAAAAGTCGCATGGTTTACTGGAATCGTCACGAAGGAAAACTAATAAGTTTGGGAGGAAACCCATCGTTACAGTTTCAAATTCACGTAAAACCTTTGATGCTTATGGAACACTAAATCTCTATCTCGGTCACTATTCACCTGATTCTAAGACATATTGCTTAAAACATGTGCGCCATAGCTATTCGAAACACTGCTGAAATTTCCTTCGAAACATGTACACCGATTCTGGACTTTAAGCAAAAAGCTTGACATACGAGGTGCGTTCACATATTAATTTTTATTTTTTGGTAAGAACTTTATTTGTTAATCTACAGCAATGTTATCCTCATCAAAATATTCCCCATCACATGCTACACATTTATGCCAGTGCTTTTTACAATTTCCGAAACACTTTAGGAACTGTTTCTTCGGGATAGGTCTCTTAACTGTGCATTTCTAATCTCATCCATGCTTGTAAATCCGCTGTCCTTTAAGGCCTATTTTGAACCGTTTATACCACTTGTCTGCCCTTGGTTTACTCATAACAGGCTCGCCAAAAACAATATTTACCATTTCTAAAAATTTCATACATTTTATTTCATTCTTATAACAAAATTTAAAGAGCTTCTCTAATTTATTTTTATACGAAACAAATAATCGTTGATGCTACCAAAACACATGTAACCTTTCTGACAGCTGACAACAGAGTAAATACCCAATATGTATAACAATGAACACATGTTTTGAGGCATGTTTACGAAGACAGTGACAAAAAAGTAGTGCAAATCGGACTAATACAACACACAAAATTATAAATTTCTGCTTACTTTTTAAACACTCTTCGTGTTCCAAGAATTGTTAAGTTTCAATGCAGTCCTTCATAGAAAACTTCTACCTTTTAGTAGAAACACAAAATAAGAACAAGCCTTAAATTCTACAGACCGATCGCATTACATGGGGTTCGTTTTATGAATAGCAATAGAGGAACATACATTCACATCAACAGGCACTTGGTTCTATGTTTGCAGTAGAATCCTGACTTCCGTTCTTATGTTAATATTATTTACTCAGTAATGTTGTGTTTCGGAAGAAGCTATCGTTTTTGTATTCCTTATGATCTTAATGCGTTTGTTTAAAAATAAACTCAGCCGAGACGTATCTGTACACCGGTACACGGCTTCGCCACAGATTTGAAGCGCGCGCCGCGGCACGGTCGGTACTACGTTGTGACACAGCCTGTAGAAGCGACTCGTGACGTAGCCGGTTTGGCAGAGTGGGGACTCGCTCGCTCGCTCTTCAGTTTACCGACAGACTATAGAGTCACACCGTCAACTACGTTTTGCTGTGAGCATCTGGGCCGGTAACGTAGGCGAGAATCTCGTCGAGCCATATCTTCTACCTGGCCGTCTGAGTGGTCACCTGTGCTTGAGGCTTGTGCAAAGGGTTCTCCCTGAGCGGCTGGAGAGCGTACCCTTGGCTGTTCGTGAGGGGAAGTGGGTACAACACGACGGTGCACCGCCCCACTCCATTGTGGATGTCCGCAACCATCTCAGCGCTGCGTTTCCTGGTCGCTGGATTGGAAAGTGAGATCCTACTCCTTGGCCTGCGAAGTCACCTGACCTGAACCCCAATGATTATTTGGTATGATCTAAAGTCACTTGTGTGTGAGACACCCAGTGATTACGGAGACAGGATTAGTTGCCAGAACTGAAGCTGCCTGTGATGTCGTTCGAAACACACCCGGGATAGTGGTCAGGGCGCGTTAGAATATTTTCTACCTGTGTCTGGCTTGCATTGAGGTTTGTAGCCGTCAGTTTCAGCAAATTTTGTAAGATACAGTACTTATGGTATGTTTATTGTGTCAGTGCTGGCATTTGCAGGTAACTAATGTACAGTCGTGGACAAAACGAGCGAGACCCCTCGCCTTTTCGTTATGCTGATCCGCACAGCTTTAAAGTCTGTTACACAGCATAGCAGGTAAGGCAACGAAGTGCTACCAACATACTATACACAGGCGTGAAATTGACAAACTACCGAACTTTGTCAGACTGTTTTCAATCATGTCTAAGACAACATTAATGCTGATTGGTGAGTTAAGCACAACACGTATATATAAGAAATAAATGAAAGAAGAAACGCTAATTAGTATGAACTGTACCAATAAAAATTAATTTCAGCTTATCGAGATAACATAACTGTTTTAGTAAGACAAAGTACCCCAGATCGTTACGAATTAGCAAAATATTATGCGCATTCGGCCACGAAACGGTCTGTGTTCAACGTTCAGACCAGTTATACTGGATTACCGTTGCTGACCTACCTGAATGTGTGCAAATTTAGCAATGCGTGAAGATTCATAATGAAATTCAGTTAAAAATCATTCAGTGCCGCATTTAAGCCACTTCAGTTATTGACAGAAGCGGAAAAAGTAGGCAGTGACAAGTATGAAATTCTACAAGAGTTTCATATTGACATTCACAGGGCGCCGGTACAGAATAAAGGTAGCAAGAAAACGTATTGAGGGCGCGAGGATTTCTTAAAATTGCTTTACTGATAGCCTACCAACCTCCATCGAGATTACAACCGAAAACAAACCAGAACTCCCTTGCAGTAGCAAACACCTCTCACTACGCTAGAAGACAACACAGGCAAACACTATTATTACCCCAGACATGAATAAGCCGGCAATTTCCCTATGAAAATGGCAAAATGATCTGCAGTTTCTGTTGCGTAGAGCTTTCTGGACTCAAAAACGAATTTTCTACCTTCATGTCACCGCTTATGTGACAATCATTCGGGATGTTTATCGAAATAACAAAATACTGTTGTTAGCGATTAAATTTAGTAGGATAATTATGCATTACCCCAGGAAATAAAGGGCTACATAGCTGCCTAACGTATTCTACAATGTTTCGAATTCTCCATTAGATTCGCTACAGCCAGAAAATGTTCATTAGCCGAAGTGTTTCTTAAGTTAGCTAGCAATGGGAATGTTCGCACTCCTAAAACGCGGTGGCATTAATACTGGGATGTGAATTACCAAGTGTTTCTTCTTTCATTTATATCTTATATTTAGGTGTTGTGTTTAACACACTAATCAGCATTAATATAGTCTTACACACGATTGAAAACAGTCAGAGAGTTCGGATGGGTTGTCAATTTCACGCCTGTGCATAGTATGTTGGTATAACTTTGTCGCCTTGCCTGTTATGATGTGTCTCAGAATTTAAAGCTGTGCGGATCAGTATAACGAAAAGGCGAGGGGTCTCGCTCGTTTTGTCCTCGACTGTACATAAAAAAGTATACAGTATTGTGATTTTATTCCATTATCTCAACAAGCTGGCTTCTCCGGTTCCAGGTGCCCTACCTGAAATTGTTCAATGGACCATCCTCTATGTCATGTTAAATTCTTGCAAGCTGTTATGGAAACATCCCATATAGATCAACTATAGTTTAACCGGAACAGGATCCTTATTCGTATTGCTCTCATATATCGGGTGATCAAAATGTCAGTACAAATTTGAAAACTTAATAAACCACGGAATAATGTAGATAGAAAGGTAAAAATTGACACACGTGCTTGGAATGACATGGAGTTTTATTACAACAAAAAAAAAGTATTGCTAGACGCGTGAAAGATCTCTAGCGCGCGTCGTTTGGTGGTGATCGTGTGCTCAGCCGCCACTTTCGTCGTGCTTGGCCTCCCAGGTCCGCAGACGTCAGTCCGTGCGATTATTGGCTTTGGAGTTACCTGAAGTCGCAAGTGTATCGTGATCGACCGACATCTCTAGGGTTGTTGAAAGACAACATCCGACGCCAATGCCTCACCGTAACTCCGGACATGCTTTACAGTGCTGTTCACAACATTATTCGTCGACTACAGCTATTGTTGAGGAATGATGGTGGGCATATTTAGCATTTCCTGTAAAGAACATCATCTTTGCTTTGTCTTACTTTGTTATGCTAATTATTGCTATTCTGATCACATGAAGCGCCATCTGTCGGAGATTTTTTTTGGTTCTAATAAAACCCCATGTCATTCCAAGCATGTGTGTCAATTTCTACCTCTCTATCTACATTATTCCGCGATTCATTCTGTTTTCAAATTTATACTGACTTTTTGATCACCCGGTATATTCAATTGTATCCCTGAAGAAGTGTCTCTAACACTGCGAAACTAGTGGGACCATAAATAAAGATTTATTATACAGCTGTTATTCATGATCGTAAGCTAGGAATAGTAAATAAGAAATGAATATTTATAATCGCGGAGAGGAATAATCCCTTTCTAGTGAATAATTTATACGCGACTGAATCTGCTGGAACGATCTACTTGTTGGGATTATTATTATTATCTCGATAGAAATCCATTCGAATACCGCCGAGCTCTGCAGCTGTACCTGGCACCAGGTATTAACCCCTGTGGTAGACGCCCGCGGCTGCAGCGGAAGCTGTCAGCCGCAGCTGTGGGGGAGTCATTCCTGGCTGCTACTGGCGCGGTATTCCGGCCGTGCCACTGGCGCCAGCGCGCTCGCCAAATTACTGGCGCCCCATTGTGCTCCAGCCGGGCAATCACTCTGGCCACTTTGTGCGCCGGCGCTGCTGTCGCTGCCCGCTGACCGATGAGCCGGCAAACACACACACACACACACACACACACACACACACACACAGGGTCAGAAAGTGATTGCAGCCCGCGGGCGCCCCGAGCTGCCATTTGCGTATCACGCTCTCCACCGTCGAACCACGGCATGTGCGCTAAACAGCCCTCATTATAGAATAGCTCTCCGGATGCGTTTGCGAAAAACGTTCACGTTTCAGCTCATCTGTGCCATCGTCAGCAGCTAATTTTCGCTAATGTATAAAGGGCATTCAGAGGAAAAATCAAACACTCGCCACAACAGCGAAGTAGAAGTTTTAATTTTCGCGTTTAAAAAATCGTTCGTGCGTGAGAATCGCACAAGTAAAGGAAAGGTGCCTATTATGCGATAGTTCCCTAATGTGAGACACCCCAGCTGTGCTCATGTTAGGGGTTGCACTCTGGTGGAGAGTTTCTTAACCACGTCTGTTGCTTGCTAGACGACGACACAGCGAGTAGGAAGCCATAGTTGAGGCGGACACAGTACGTACAGGCTGATACAAAATTTCTTGTGTTTGGAGTTTTTGCGACATCGGTGAGACAATATTTCAGCTTAAAGATGAGTGGATATTGCTGCACCCTTTTATTGTTGTTATTTGTAACGGTATTAACTATAATTATTGACAATTAGGTTCATTTTCCAACGAACGTTGTTAGCAAGTGCGTGATTCTTTGTGCAAGATGGCGAAATTCCTAATATGCGATAGTATGGGGATCCAAATATGCGGCAGTGTCGCATATTCAAAATGGTTCAAATAGCTCTGAGCACTATGGGACTCAACTGCTGAGGTCATTAGTCCCCTAGAACTTAGAACTAGTTAAACCTAACTAACCTAAGGACAGCACAAACACCCATGCCCGAGGCAGGATTCGAACTTGCGACCGTAGCGGTCTTGCGGTTCCAGACTGCAGCGCCTTTAACCGCACGGCCACTTCGGCCGGCCTGTCGCATATTCCGATACCTATCGCATATTGGGGGAACTCGTTCTCTCACGAATTTTAATATGTAATTTACGCAGTACTATCGTGAGATAACAATATTTCATCATCTATTGTAGTAAAATTTTGGCAACTGCGTTTATTTTAATTCGATTAAATTTTCATAAACAGGGATTATTTTGACTCGTCTTATGATCAGAAATTGGAATGTTTTCTGGAACTTGATGGACGGTGCACCTGCAGGATCAATATCAGCTAGTCATCGAAGTGGCTGGATACAAACTCACATATTTACTCAGTGGTTTGATCATTTTGTGAGTCATGTAAAGCCATCTTCAAATGACCCTGTCATTTTGATTCTTGATGAGCACAATTGCCACACAAAGAATCTCGATGTGTTAGATAAAGCACGTGAAAATAATGTTCATATTGTATGTTTGCCACCTCACTCAACGCATAAAAAGCAGCCACTAGACGTCCGATTTATGGGGCCTTTCAAAACCTACTATGCCCAAGAGACAGAAACGTTGTTGGCAAGTAACCCAGGTCGTGTTATCACCCCATTGTTAAAAGTTATTTGGGGCAGCTTACAACCGAACATCAACAAAGGAAGCGTCTGTGAATGCCTTCAGAAAAACAGGTCTCATCCCATGCAACAAAAATATCTTTAGGAAACGTCAATTTTCAATTCATCGCCATACTAACGCTCTTCAAGAAAGAGATGCCAAAAACGAAAACGAAACTACTGATGGTGATGGTCAAGCTGTCAGCCCGGCAGACATCAGACCTCCCCCACACATCGCAAAACCACCTGGAGTTAGGCAAACAGGTCAAACATCTCCTTCGTGCTCTGCTGCGTTACTGCCTTCAACTCCTTATCTGAAGCAATTGCAAGAATATAAACAGAAAAAAAAATCAGAGGCTGAAGCTAAGAAAGCAACGAGAAAGTTATTTGGGGAAAAGAGTGGAAAATCTTCCAATCGTAGACCTAAAGCAGAAGAGTCGTCTGGTGACTCGGCATCCAATGTCCATCTTGATGACAGTGGGGATTCAGACAGCAGTGATGACGATGACGCAGAGTGTCTGTTCTGTACTGGGCGCTTTTCTGAAGGCAAACACGGGGAGAAATGGGCACAGTGCACGAAATGTTATCGCCGGGCTCACGAAGATTTCGGTGTCACAGAAGCCAATTTTGTTAGCCCAAGATGTCGTAAATATGAACCTAAGTAGTGTGAAATGAGTGAAGGATAACAGAAATGAATGAACGTGTAGAAATTGTATATTCATAAGTCATTACTATGTAATAAAATAATTAAAGTAAAATATTATTACTGTCTCATATTAGGAAAACTTGATCTCATTTCTATGAAATGCCTTGTTTGTGAAGATTTAATAACTACTCTCAAAGATTGTTTATTATTGTAAATATGATAATTGTATGATAAAATTAAATAATGTAAGATCTTATTACCATCATAAAAAATACAATTGCACTTACTTTTAGGTCTTTCAAATGGGTTTACAAAAGTGTGTCTCATATTAGGCACCTTACCTCTATATCGTCGTTTGACCATCGAACAGTCTGCTTGGGGCGAGGAGGGCGTCCTTAACACAATCAGTCCACCTATCGTGACCGCTCAATGTCATTCAATACGATGAACATCAACAAAAGCAAAACGAGGATAATGGAATGTAGTCGAATTAAGTCGGGTGATGTTGAGGGTATTAGATTAGGAAATGAGACACTTAAAGTAGTAAAGGAGTTTTGCTATTTGGGGAGCAAAATAACTGATGATCGTAGAAGTAGAGAGGATATATAATGTAGACTGGCAATGGGAAGGAAAGCGTTTCTGAAGAAGAGAAATTTGTTAACATCGAGTATTGATTTAAGTGTTAGGAAGTCGTTTCTGAAAGTATTTGTGTGGAGTGTAGCCATGTATGGAAGTGAAACATGGACAACAAATAGTTTGGACGAGGAGGGAACAGAAGCTTTCGAAATGTGGTGCTACAGAAGAATGCTGAAGATTAGATGGGTAGATCACATAACTAATGAGGAGGTATTGAATAGAATTGGGGAGAAGAGGATTTTGTGGCACAACTTGACAAGAAGAAGGGACCGGTTGGTAGGACATGTTCTGAGGCATCAAGGGATCACCAGTTTAGTACTGGAGGGCAGCGTGGAGGGTAAAAATCGTAGAGGGAGACCAAGAAATGAATAGACTAAGCAGATTCAGAAGGATGTAGGATGCAGTAGATACTGGGAGATGAAGAATCTTGCACAGGATAGAGTAGCATGGAGAGCTGCATCAAACCAGTGAAGACCACAACAACAACAATCTTATGGGGATACCGTCTGGGCCAGATGCCTTCCTGGCGTCTAAGGATCTTCAACTGTTTTACAAAGGCACAATGAATTGACGCAAGTATGCTTCATACTTTGGAAGAAGCCCACCTATACCTGCAGTTTTCTTTCTCTCGTTACGATGGCATATACCAGGAGGACAATGCCGCGTGCCACACAGCCCGCAGTGTACGTGCGTGCTTCTAAGAGCACCAGGGTGAGTTCGCCGTATTCCTGGCTACCAAACTCCTCACATTTAATCGCAGTCGTGAATCTGTGGGACCATCTCGACCGGGCTGTACGAGTCATGGATACTTAATCCAGAAAGAACAGAAGCTTTCGAAATGTGGTGCTACAACAGAATGCTGAAGATTAGATGGGTAGATCGCGCAACTAATGAGGAGGTATTGAATAGAATTGGGGAGAAGAGGATTTTGTGGCACAACTTGACAAGAAGAAGGGACCGGTTGGTAGGACATGTTCTGAGGCATCAAGGGATCACAAATTTAGCATTGGAGGGCAGCGTGGAGGGTAAAAATCGAAGAGGGAGACCAAGAGATGAATACATTAAGCAGATTCAGAAGGATGTAGGTTGCAGTAAGTACTGGCAGATGAAGAAGCTTGTACAGGATAGAATAGCATGGAGAGCTGCGTCAAACCAGCACAACCACAACAACAACAACAACAAATATTATGACGATACGTTGCTTACAACTTCCACAGATATTTTTTCCATGTAGTCAAGACTACAAGCCAAAATCGTGGATAAAATTGAAATGTAGTTTGTTTATTAACAGTTCTCTTTTCACTAATTAAATATGAACTATGAATCGGGATTGGAGGTGATGATCCTATCCTTCTTTTTTAGAATTTGAGTCCCCATTAATTAATATCTGGTAGTTAATAGGGGAACTATTTTTTATGCTGACGCGTTATTTGTATCAGTTAACCCCGCAACCGTCCACGAATAAGATTCTATTAATGTTCCGCGCACACGCGTTTCACCATTTTATAAACTGCAGAATTACGTAAACTACAGCTTTCCGTTGCGCACAACTTTCGTGGGTTCTACAACCATAATAGTTTCCCAAGAGTATTTTTCCCAGCTAACACAAAGTTCGAATTACGATGTAGGATTCATTTTCACTTTACTCGACAATAAAAGTCTCTGATCACTTCGTCACACGTAATGTATTTTAAACGTGCTTGAAGAGTCTTTAAATAATCTCCTTAATGAATTTCGCAGTCGCATACCACTTTTTCATCGACTAGCCCGGTCACGATAACTGAAGGTACAGAGCTCAATAATATGTTACATGTTCTTTTATATGTGTTACAAAATAAACGCGCCCCTATATCTTTCTGCCCCGCTTGGTCTTTGCTACATTGCTTTTTATTACTTTTCATTATATTGCTTCTTAGTAATACTGTGCAGTTCGTAAACTTTCGTATTACTTTCACCTTTTTAATTCTTCCAGAATAAAGTCTATTTATCCCAGATTTTAATTAATATGATGCTAATTGACACGTCTGCCCACAAAGTACCGTTATAATATCTAGACAGGTTTCAGTTTGTCCGCCCCTTCACTCTCTGATGGTAGATACTGGTTTAGGCGACAAAGGCAGCGTTGACGAAAATTCCACTAAATACCTACCATGCAAAGGCCACTTAACTCCAGCCCCTGAGCAATAGCTGAAAGTCAGTTAAACTATCGAGCGTTCGGCATTCTTACATGACTCGTTTGAAACAAAGGCACTGGCTATGTAGTACATGTTTAATATTCCGAAATCAATTATGCAACGTCATCGTTATAGTTTCGCAGCCAAAAGCAGCCAGACGATATTTGGTCCAACCAGAAATTTTGAACGTCCCAAACAGTCACTGACCCACCAATACTTGCGAGTTAGTACATTCAGTGATCATAAAGCTGTGACGGCATCTATGACGACGGGTCCTACGAGGAATGTTAAGAAAGGAAGGAAGATATATTTGCTCAGCAAGGCTGACAGGATAGAAATTTCAGAATATCTCAGCAGTCAGCATCAAATATTCGGTGATGAGGACGGAGATGTGGAGAACAAATGGAAAAAATTCAAATGCATCTTTCAATAAGCCCTAGACAAGTATGTTCCGAGTAAGGTTTTAAGGGATGGGAAAGATCCACCATGGATTAATAGCCGTGTTAGAAAAGGGCTACGTAAAGAAAGAGCATCTCAGATTCAAAATAAGTAAAAACCTACCTGACACACAAAACCTGGCCGAAGCGAAAATGAGCGTAAGGAGAGCAATGAGAGAAGCGTTCAATGATTTCGTTGACATTGTTAATCGACCTGAATAAAAACCCTAAGAGAGTTTGGTCGTATTTAAAATCAGTAGGTGGGTCAAAATCATCTATTCATTCTCTCAGCGACCACACCGGCACCGAAACGCAAGATAAAAGAGAGAAGGCCGAAATACTGAATTCGGTCTTCCGAAGTTATTTCACTCCTTTCAATCGTCGTGCGAACGTCGAAATGGCAGATATTGAGATAACCGACCGCGTAACTGAAAGGCAGCTACAATCGCTTAGTATTGGAAAGGCTTCAGGACCAGATGAGATACCTATAAGATTCTATAAAGATTATGCGAAAGAACTTGCTCCTTTCTAGCAGTAATTTATCGTAGATCGCTTGAGCAACGAGAGGTACCTAACGACTGGAAAAAAAGCGCAGGTCATTCCCGTTTCTAAGAAAGGCCGTAAGATATATCCAAACAATTGTAGAACCATATCGTTCCCGTCAACCTGTAGTAGCATTATGGAACATGTTTTATGCTCAAGAAATATGACCTCTTTTGTAAAATGAACGGCTTCTCTTTAAAAATCAACATGGATTCCGCAAACAGAGATCCTGCGAAACTCAGTTCGCTCTGTTCCTCCATGAGATCCACAGCGCAGTGGACAACGGTCCGCAGGTTGATGCCATGTTCCTTGATTTCAGTAAGGCATTTGACACCGTCTCGCATTCCCGTTCAATGAAAAAAAGTATCGGAGCAGGCCTGCGATTGGATTCAAGACTTTCTTGCAGACAGAACTCAACACGTCCCTGTTAACGACAGTAAATCGACAGATGTAAACGTAATATCCGGAGTACAACAAAATGGCTCTGAGCACTATAGGACTCAACTTCTGAGGTCATCAGTCCCCTACAACTGAGAACTACTTAAACCTAACCAACCTAAGGACATCACACACATCCATGCCCGAGACAGCATTCGAACCTGCGACCGTAGCGGTCTCGCGGTTCCAGACTGTAGCGCCTAGAATCGCACGGCCACTCCGGCCGGCCGGAGTACAACAGGTAAGAGTGATAGGTGAAGTTCACAACATAATAAATGATCTAGTAGAATGCTTCGGATGCTCTTTAAGACTATTCGCAGACGATGCAGTGGTTTATAGCAAAGTATCAACGCCAGAAGATAGTAAGAGTTTGCAGAACGACCTGCAGAGAATTGATGGATGGTGCAGACTCTTGCAGTTGACCCTGAACGTAAATAAATATAACATATTGCTCATACATAGGAAAAGAAATCGACTACTGTACAGCTAAACTATTAATGACAAACAGCTGGAGACGGCGTCTGGCGGAAAATATCTAGGCATAACTATCCAGAGCGACCTTAAGTGAAATAACCATATAAAACAGATAGTGGGAAAAGCAGACACCAAACTCAGATTCACTGGAAGAATCTTAAGGAAATGCAACACATCCACGAAAGAAGTGGCTTATAAGGCGCTTGTTCGCCCGATTCTTGAGTATTGTTGATCTACCTGGTATCCCTACCAGGTAGGACTAAATGTAAATGTAAATGTCGTGTGACTAGGGCCTCGCGTCAGGTAGACCGTTCGCCTGGTGCAAGTCTTTCGATTTGACGCCACTTCGGCAAGCTGCGGGCTTGATGGGAAGGACAACACAACACCCAGTCCCTGAGCGGTGAAAGTTTCCCACCCAGCAGGGAATCGAACCCGGGCCCTTAGGAGTGACGTTCTGACGCGCTGACCACTCAGCTACCGGGGGCGGACATCAAGAGAGTACTGATAGAGAAGACAGAGAAGATCCAACGAAGAGCGGCGCATTTCGTCACGGGATCGTTTAGCTGGCGAGAGAGCGTTATGGAGATGCTAAACAGACTCCACTGGCAGAGTTACGAGAGAGGCGTTGTGCATCACGGAGAGATTTACTACTGAAATTTCTGGACAGCACTTTTCAGGAGGAGTCAGACAACATATTACTTCCCCCCACATACAGGGTGAAAATGATTTAAACCGACAAACTCTGAGAGGTTATAGGGGACATCAAAACAAATTTTTTTCCCTGATGTCATTTTTTCCTATGGGGAGTATTTAAACCGGTAGAGGAAGATTTCTGGCGGCAGATTAATTAAACCAACAAACACTTTCCCATTTTTTATGACCAAGAGACAACACATTAACGCAACCCAATTTCAATTATAGCAGGTTTTCAAAAATGCCTCCATTGACACGTAAACAAAGGTTACACCGTCGAATCACGTTCTGTCTGACACGGGCAAAAACCCCAGGAGTATCCTGAATTGTTCCTGCTGCTGCTACTATCCGGGCAACCAGATCCTCTTCTGATGCAACAGGAGTTGCGTAAACAAGGTTGCGCATCTCTCCCCACACAAAAAAGTCCAGAGGGATCGTATCTGGAGATCGAGCAGGCCATGGTACAGGACCACCTCTGCCAATCCACGTTTCTGGGAACCGTCGGTCCAAGAATCGACGCACACGACGACGGAAACGTACCGGAGCCCCGTCATGTTGGAACCACATGCGTTGTCTTGTAGGGAGTTGGACGTCTTCCAGCAATTCTGGCAATGCTCTGGCGAGAAAACTGTAATAGTGCCTGCCATTTAATGGCCTAGGTAGCAGATACGGCCCAATTAAACAGTTCCCAACAACGCTGACACACACATTGACGAAGAACCGCACTTGATGAGCGCTAGTAACTGTGGCATGTGCATTATCCTCACTCCAAAGATGCGAATTGTGCATGTTGAAGACTCCATCACGCCCGAACGTTGCTTCATCGGTAAACAACACAGAGGATGGAAATGTAGGATGCATTTCACACTGTTGCAGGTACCACTGCGAAAACTGTGCTCTGGGTGGACAATCAACGGGTTCCAGGTTGTGGACACGCTGTAAGTGAAATGGACGTAACAACTGCTCTCGAAGGACTGTTCTTACATTCGTCTGATTAGTCCCCATGTTACGTGCAATTGCTCGAGTGCTCATTGAATGATCCCGCTCCAGATGCTGCAAGACAGCTTCCTCAAATTGCAGCGTTCTTATCGTGCGACGGCGTCCCTGTCCAGGTAATCTGCGAAATGACCAACGCACACGTTGGTACACAGTAGCAAAGGTCGTATGGTGCGGGATACGGCGATTAGGATATTTGTTGTTGATAAACCCGCTGTGCAGCTCGTCCGTTGTGGTGCGCTACGTAGTACGCACCAACCATATCAGTGTACTCACTCCGGGTGTATCGCTCCATTAGTAAACAGAGGCAATACACTACTACACTAGTGGACAGCAGTTCAAAAAAATGCCTCTGAGCACTATGGGACTCAACTGCTGAGGTCATCAGTCCCCTAGAACTTAGAACTACTTAAACCTAACTAACCTAAGGACAACACACACATCCATGCCGGAGGCAGGATTCGAACCTGCGACCGTAGCAGTCGCGCAGTTCCGGACTGAGCGCCTAGAACCGCGAGACCACCGCGGCCGGCGTGGACAGCAGTTGCCTACAACTGAAGAGCGTAATACGCCCTCCAACAACTGAAGATCGTAATACGGCTTCCACCAGTTTAAATAGTCCTCATAGGAAAAATTGACATGAGGGAAAAATATTTGTTTTTACGTCCCCTACAACCTCCTTGAGTTTGTCGGTTTAAATACTTTTCACCCTGTACACCGTCCACTACTAGTGCTGCGACGAGCCGTCTATTACTGGTTATTGCACATTGATGTCGAACATAGGTATTGGTCATATTATTGTGACAGGGCGGTGTAGGTTCAATTACCAAATTTCCACACGAGTCAAACATATGATGATGATGAGGTCCCATACTCCATGGAGTGTAGGGGGGACGTTGCGGGAGACCCGCACCGCCGACTGGGCAAGGTCCTATCGGTGGAGGGTTGCCATTCCCATCCCCGTCATGGGGATGAATGATGAAGATGAAGACGACACAATAACAACTACTCTTCTCGAGGCACGGAAAATCCCAGACCCGCCGGGAATCGAACCTGGGACCCTGACGCGGGAAGCGTGAACGCTACCGCAAGACCACGAGCTGCGGGCAGGTTAAATATATAGGACGACACAATTCGTTCAGTTAGCAAAAGAATTCCTTCGCTCAGAAATAGTATTAAAGACCAAACCTAGCTGATAAGTCCTTAGGTAACATCTCTCTCCTTAGAGATACAAAAGTTTCGGAACAAAAGAGTGGTTGTTGTTGTTGTTGTGGTCTTCAGTCCTGAGACTGGTTTGATGTAGCTCTCCATGCTACCCTATCCTGTGCAAGCTTCTTCATCTCCCAGTACCTACTGCATCCTACATCCTTCTGAATCTGCTTAGTGTATTCATCTCTTGGTCTCCCTCTACGATTTTTACCCTCCACACTGCCCACCAACATTAAATTGGTGACCCCTTGATGCCTCAGAAATTGTCCTACCAACCGATCCCTTCTTCTAGTCAAGTTACGCCACAAACTCCTCTTCTCCCCTATTCTATTCAATACCTCCTCATTAGTTATGTGATCTACCCATCTAATCTTCAACATTCGTCTGTAGCACCACATTTCGAAAGCTTCTATTCTCTTCTTGTCCAAACTAGTTATCGTCCATGTTTCACTTCCATACATGGCTACAATCCACACAAATACCTCCAGAAATGACTTCCCGACACTTAAATCTTCACTCGATGTTAACAAATTTCTCTTCTTCAGAACCGCTTTCCTTGCCATTGCCAGTCTACATTTTATATCCTCTCTACTTCGACCATCATCAGTTATTTTGCCCCCCATATAGCAAATCTCCTTTACTACGTTAAGTGTCTCATTTCCTAATCTAATTCCCTCAGCATCACCCGACTTAATTCGACTACATTCCATTGTCCTCGTTTTGCTTTTGTTGATGTTCATCTTATACCCTCCTTTCAAGACACTGTCCATTCCGTTCAACTGCTCTTCCAAGTATTTTGCTGTCTCTGACAGAATTACAACGTCATCGGCGAACCTCAAAGTTTTTATTTCTTCTCCATGGATGTTAACACCTACTCCGAACTTTTCTTTTGTTTCCTTCATTGCTTGCTCAATATACAGATTGAATAACATCGGGGAGAGGCTACAACCCTGTCTCACTCCCTTCCCAACCACTGCTTCCCTTTCATGTACCTCCACTCTTACAACTGCCATCTGCTTTCTGTACAAACTTTAAATAGCCTTTCGCTCCCTGTATTTTACCCCTGCCACCTTCAGAATTTGAAAGAGTATTCCAATCAACATTGTCAAAAGCTTTCTCTAAGTCTACAAATGCTAGAAACGTAGGTTTGCCTTTCGTTAATCTTTCTTCTAAGATAAGTCGTAAGGTCTGTATTGCCTCACGTGTTCCAACATTTCTACGGAATCCAAACTGATCTTCCCCGAGGTCAGTTTCTACCAGTTTTTCCATTCGTCTGTAAAGAATTCGCGTTAATATTTTGCATCCGTGACTTATTAAACTGATTGTTCGGTAATTTTCACATCTGTCAGCACCTGCTTTCTTTAGGATCGCAATTATTATATTTTTCTTGATGTCTGAAGGTATTTCGCCTGTCTCATACATCTTGCTCACCAGATGGTAGAGGTTTGTCAGGACTGGCTCTCCCAAGGCTGTCAGTAGTTCTAATGGAATGTTGTCTACTCCGGGGGCCTTGTTTCGACTCAGGTCTTTCAGTGCTCTGTCAAACTCTTCACGCAGTATCATATCTCTCATTTCATCTTCATCTACATCCTCTTCCATTTCCATAATACTGTCCTCAAGTACATAGCCCTTGTATACACCCTCTATATACTCCTTCCACCTTTCTGCTTTTCCATCAAAGCTCTTGATATTCGTGCAAGTGGTTCTCCTGTCTCCAAAGGTCTCTTTAATTTTCCTGTAGGCAGTATCTATCTTACCCCTAGTGAGATAAGCCTCTACATCCTTACATTTTTGTCCTCAAGCCATCCCTGCTTAGCCATTTTGAACTTCCTCTCGATATCATTTTTGAGACGTTTGTATTCCTTTTTGCCTGCTTCATTTACTGCATTTTTATATTTTCTCCTTTCATCAATTAAATTCAATATTTCTTCTGTTACCCAAGGGTTCCTACTAGCCCTCGTCTTTTTACCTATTTGATCCTCTGCTGCCTTCACTATTTCATCCCTCAAAGTTACCCATTTTTCTTCTCCTGTATTTCTTTCCCCCATTCCTGTCAATTGTTCCCTTATGCTTTCCCTGAAACTCTGTACAACCTCTGGTTCTTTCAGTTTATCCAGGTCCCATCTCCTTAAATTCCCACCTTTGGCAGTTTCTTCAGTTTTAATCTACAGTTCATAACCAATAGATTGTGGTCAGAGTTCACATTGTCCCTGGAAACGTCTTACAATTTAAAACCTGGTTCCTAAATCTTTGTCTTACCATTATGTAATCTATCTGATACCTTTTAGTATCTCCAGGGTTCTTCCATGTATACAACCTTCTTTCATGATTCTTAAACCAAATGTTAGCTATGATTAAGTTATGCTCTGCGCAGAATTCTACCAGGCGGCTTCCTCTTTCATTTCTTAGCCCTAATCCATATTCAACTACTGTGTTTCCTTCTCTCCCTTTTCCTACGCTTGAATTCCAGTCACCCATGACTATTAAATTTTCGTCTCTCTTCACTACCTGAATAATTTCTTTTATCTCATCATAAATTTCATCAATTTCTTCGTCGTCTGCAGAGCTAGTTGGCATATAAACTTGTACTACTGTAGTAGGCGTGGGCTTCGTGTCTATCTTGGCCACAATAATGCGTTCACTATGCTGTTTGTAGTAGCTTACCCGTACTCCTATTTTTTTTATTCATTATTAAACCTACTCCTGCATTACCCATATTTGATTTTGTATTTATAACCCTGTATTCACCTGACCAAAAGTCTTGTTCCTCCTGCCACCGAACTTCACTAATTCCCACTATATCTAACTTTAACCTATCCATTTCCCTTTTTAAATTTTCTAACCTGTATGTTTACAATCAATAAAATTCTTCTGGGTATGCGACTTCATTGTTAATGAATAAAATTCTCAGATGATTCTGCCACTGTTGCAAGTGACCTCCTTCAGCGTGTTTTTGCTA
The DNA here is from genome assembly GCF_023864275.1 of Schistocerca cancellata. Taxonomy (NCBI): domain Eukaryota; kingdom Metazoa; phylum Arthropoda; class Insecta; order Orthoptera; family Acrididae; genus Schistocerca; species Schistocerca cancellata. Next base: position 179,878,266 of record NC_064635.1, read on the forward strand.
AAAAGACCATTCGCAACAATGGCCTAAACCCCGTAGAATTTTACTCATTTATAATGTGGTCAAATATGCAGAGTAATTTTATTGACTGTGGCAGTAGCTGCGGTAGCCTAATCTTCCGAATGACTACAATTTCAGAAAAATTGTTGAGCCATGGCAGGCTCGCGTTGGGGCCATTCCTTCTTCGGCATTTTGTCACAATCGAGTGGCGTCTTATTTCTCCTTGAGTTACTACCATAACGAGTTTCTGACTTGCCTCTGTCAGTGGCAGCAGCGGCGCTTATCGATACTAGTACTGCTGTACCATCTTTGGTGTGACCGCTGTATTTCCGTGTGGTGGTGCGTGCGAGGCAGTCGGTCGGCTGGGACGGAGCAGCGAGGAAGTCTCCGTGGCAGTGAGTTCACGCGCGGTCGGATTGTGAGGCGCTAGCTGCGAGAGCTGCAAAGTTCGTTGCCCACCGAACCTGGACACCAAAGTTGAGCGATCAGTGAAGCCGCTATGAAACCTCAACTGCTATCACATTTCTTCGTTCATTGCCGGTGGTTGCTTCCTGTGCCGTTTCAGCTAGCAGCAACGTGTGGTGTGTTGGAGCTGGCGAAATTTTGCAGTCGTCTTCCTGTATGATCATTAACTGTTATATTGGCTGTTACTTATCAGCGCAGTGCACCAGCAGTATTTTCAGCCTTGTGGCCGTTAACGCCCCAGTTGCCTGCCCTGGTCGTTAGCATATTGTTCCGGCAGTGTGTTTTTCCTCGCCATGTTGATGCTGTCCGGCATGGTGTGTAATTCGACAGTCTTTTAGTTGTTTGTTCGTATTTTTTCTTAAGGGTGGTTATTGATATTCATACAAGTGGTTCTCTTTTCTCCAAAGGTCTCTTTAATTTTCCTGTAGTGAGACAAGCCTCAACATGCTTGCATTTGTCCTCTAACCATGCCTTCTTAGCCATTTTGCTCTTTCTGTCGATCTCATTTTTCAGACGTTTGTATTCCTTATTGCCTGCCTCATTACCTGCATTTTTATATTTTCTCCTTTCATCAATTAAATTCAATATTTCTTCTCTCACCCAAGGATTTCTACTAGCCCTCGTCTTTTTACCTACTTGATCCTCTGCTGCCTTCACTACTTCATCCCTCAGAGCTACCCATTCTTTTTCTACTGTATTTCTTTCCCCCATTGTGCTCAATTGTTCCCTTATGCACTCTCTGAAACTCTGTACAACCTCTGGTTTATCCAGTTTATCCAGGTCCCATCTCCTAAAATTCCCGCCTTTTTGCAGTTTCTTCAGTTTTAATCTACACTTCATAACCAAGAGATTGTAGTCAGAGTCCACATCTGCCCCTGAAAATGTCTTACAATTTAAAAACTGGTTCCTAAATCTCTGTCTTACCATTATGTAATCTATCTGAAACCTGTCAGTATCTCCCGGCTTCTTCCATGTATACAACCTTCTTTTATGATTCTTGAATCAAGTGTTACCTATGATTAAGTTGTGCTCTGTGCAAAATTCTACCAGGCGGCCTCCTCTTTCATTTCTTCTCCCCAATCCGTATTCACCAGTACGTTTCCTTCTCTCCCTTTTCCTACTCTCGAATTCTAGTCACCCATGACTATTAAATTTTCATCTCCCTTCACTATCTGAATAATTTCTCATATCTCATCATATATTTCTTCAATTTCTTCGTCATCTGCAGAGCTACTTGGCATATAAACTTGTACTACTGTCGTAGGCGTGGGCTTTGTGTCTATCTTGGCCACAATAATGCGTTTACTATGTTGTTTGTAGTAGCTTACCCGAACTCCTATTTTTTTATTCATTATAAAACCTACTCCTGCATTACCCATATTTGATTTTATATTTATAACCCTGTATTCACCTGGCCGAAAGTATGGACAATAAATAGTTTGGACAAGAAAAGAATAGAGGCTTTGGAAATGTGGTGCTACAGAAGAATGCTGAAGATTAGATGGGTAGATCACAATAGGATTGGGGAGGAGAGGAGTTTGTTTCACAACTTGACTAGAAGAAGGGATCGCTTGGTAGGACATGTTCTGAGGCATCAAGGGATCACCAATTTAGTATTGGAGGGCAGCGTGGAGGGTAAAAATTGTAGAGGGAGACCAAGAGATGAATACAGTAAGCAGATTCAGAAGAATGTAGGTTGCAGTAGGTACTGGGAATGAAGAAGCTTGCAGAACAGTGATTATTATGCCTTGCCTGTTTTAGACGCCAATTTTTGAAGACGCAATGCTGCTGGTACCTTCGTCCTTGGCTGATACGGTCTGTTGTCGTACCGTTGGTCGGGTGGAAGGGAATTGATTAGGTTGTTGGTCGGTCTTTCAGCCATCCCTGGGTCACGTTGCCATCTGATTTTTTAACCTTACTCTTGGCTGCGTGTCTCACCTCACCTCACCTTACGTAAGAGCTACCTCCTCAGGCCGACCCTTGAAACGCTTCTGAGCACCACCTTTCTCTTCGTTTTAAATTGTGATTTCCATTTTAGTCTGAAGTACTGTGCGAGGCCTTCATCTGTCTATTACTTTAGTTTGTTTTAATTTTAAAATAAGGCCTTCAGCCGACTTAAATTAAAATTTGAAGATTGATTGTTTAAAAACTAAATTTTGAAAGTTTGATCTATCTGAAATTCTTGTTATCCAGGCCTTAAGCCCTGAGTTGTTCGATATCCAGTGTGTGGCCTTCAGCCGAGTCTTTAAGTGAAATACTTTTTTTTTAAGTAAGGCCTTCAGCCTTGTGTATTCTTCAAAACAATTTTTTTATAACTTGTATTCAGTCCTTCAGCCGTCCTTGTTTTTGGTGTGGTTTAGCGCCTTCAGGCCAGGAGGTATCTCAAGTTCCTTTTAAAACAATGTGTAATTAAGTGGTTCCTAGGAAACTAAAAGTTTGTGTCTTTTGTGCAACTGACAGTAACTGATTACGGCCCCCTCCATAACCATAACCTGATCTGCTCTATCTTGCAAAACCAGATTTCAATTTTGTTCAAGAGTCAGAGTTTCGCAAACTGAGCAAGTCAATAACGTGTTGGTCCACATTATGCATCAGTTATTCGACCTCATATTGATTGGTACAGTTGATAGATATCGTCTTGACGGACATCGTGCCAAATTCTTCCCAATTGGTGCATTAGAGCGTCAAAACCCTGAGCTTGATCGAGGGCTCTCCCCATAATGTTCCAAATGTCGTTAGTTGGGGTGATATCCGGTGACCTTACTGACGAAGCTAATGTTTGGCAAGACAAGCAGTACGAGCTCTCGCCGTGCGCGGGCCGCCGTTATCTTGCTGAAATGTAAGCCCAGGATGGCTTTCGTAAAAGAGGATATCGTCGACGTACCTCTGAGCTGAAAGTCTGCCGCTGATGACAACAAAGGAGTTGGCTCTGAGCACTATGGGACTTAACAGCTGTGGTCATCAGTCCCCTAGAACTTAGAACTACTTAAACCTAACTAACCTAAGGACAGCACACACATCCATGCCCGAGGCAGGATTCGAACCTGCGACCGTAGCAGTCGCGCGGTTCCGGACTGCACGAACAAAGGAGTTCTGTTATGAAATATGAGGGGCGTTCAAAAACAAACGAGCCGGAGGCTGGAGTGCGCAAACCGGTGACAGTAGGGCGGTATCGTGGCGTCTGTAACGAGGTGTGGCTCCGACCAGAGCGTGGAAGTTCACAGCCCGTCGCTAAAGGGCATGCGTGCACGTCACGTGACTATCAGCATTAATCGTCCAACGCTGCCAGTCTCGTTGCAAACAGTGACATGGAGGCGTCAACAGAAGAGCAAAGAGGTGTTGTTCGTTTTCTGAAGCCGGAACGAGTCCGAGGAACATACATTCATCGACGAACGTCACAAGTAAACGGCGAACACTGCATGTCCTTTGCAAAGGTCAAGGCGTGGCAAAAGCGCTTCAGGGAAGGACGGGTGACGTTAGCCGGTGATGCGCGGTCTCAAGCACCACGCTGAATTTCCGATGACATCGTCCAGCTGGTGGATGTACTCATTAACCAGGACAGCCGAGTGAAAGCCATAGCCGCCGTGGTCGGATGGAGCGTCGGAAGTGTTCACACTATCATCAAGGAACGACTGTACATGCTCAAAGAGTGTGCCCAATGGGTACCCCACAGTTTTCACCCACACCAGGAAGCATGCCGAATGGCCCACTGTCTTGATCATCTGCAGCGCTATGCTTGAGAAGGGAATGGGTTCCTGGCACGAGTGGTGGCTGGAGATGAGTCATGGTGTCATCACTTTGAACCAGAATCAAAACGACAAAGTCTCCAGTGGAAACCATCCACACGGGTGCAGGAAAGATTATGCCGAACTTCTGCTTTGACCAAGATGGCCCCCTTCTGATTCACGTCCTGCAGAATGGGACAACAGTGAATGCCCAGCGATACTCGCAAATATTGACCACCCTTCACTAAGCGATCATGTGTCCAACACAGTTTCGGCACTCCTGCAGAAATTCAAATAGGAGGTTCTCGGCCGTACTCTACACAGTCCAGACCTCTCTCCCTGTGATTACACCATTTTTGGTCCCCTTAAAAAGGCTCTGAGGGGCAAATGATTCACCTCGGACGACAACTTCCAGCTGTACGTGTGGAGCTGGTTAACATCGCAGCACTAGGAAATTTATGAGACAGCCATTCACCGCCTTGTGTCACAGTGGGACAAGTGTCTCAGCAGCAATGCTTCTAACATACAGGCACTGCTTTCTTTAATTATGCCTCCGGTTCGTTTCTTTTTGAACGCCCCTTATAAAATGGCTCCCCTCAATACCACTCCTAGTTGTTGGGTGGTATTACATGCGACAGTCAGGTTGGGATCCAACTGCTGTCCAAGGCGTTTCCAGGCACTCTTCACCGGTCATCACTTTGAAGTGGGACATCAGTAAACACACTTCTAATCCATTCAAAGAGATTCCAGACCGACGGCGCCTCTGGAGACGCTCCGAGCGACGTTGGGATAGCATCCTGAGTGTCGCCCTCCAGACTGCCCGACAACCAGAACTGGTAGTGTCGGGTGCCACTTCATTTCATCGGAGGTCCTCTTCGGTCGTCAGCACCGTAACAGAAAACCGGTACGTCGACGATATTCCACACCACGTTTTGTGGCCCTTCATGGCAAACCATCCAGGGCTAACATGTCGGCAACATAATAACTGCTCACAAATGGCGACAGTTTTTACTATTCTGTTTGGTGTTAGCCAAATCCTACCTTAGCGCACAAGGTCACCGGATATCTCCATAACTGAAAACGTTTCGAACAGCGCCGTCCATCCAGCTTGACATTATGACAATCGAACGCTCCAGTTGGGCAGAATTTGGCACGGTATGCCTAAGGAGTACCTTCAAAAATTCTGTCAAGCAATGCCAAGCCAAATAACTTCTTGCACGAGGGTCAGAGGTGGGCCAGTGCGTTACTGACTTTCTCAAGTTGTGAAGCTCTTTCTATTGAATAAATCGTCCAATTTTTCCGAAATAGTATTTCTGTGTTGGTCTGTATGTGTACATCACTTCTGCTGATTTCTGTCCCATAAGGAAAATTCGTTTGTGGTATGTCATTTTTTTTCAGGTGTATTGCAGATAGAACCTATGGATATACCCTGAGGCAACGTATCTCAGGGCACACACATGATGCACAGTATATTCATGATTCATGAAGAATTAGAGAATGAGAATACTTAGCGACTTCCGACAAACCTTACAGATAGCTTAAAACCTTTACTAAACTTCTTCTCATTGACTATTCTATCTACCTATTGCTAGTGCCTTTGTCCCGGAGTTTTAGTAGGGTCGGCATGGTTACAACGGATTTGGCATGTAATTTAAAGGGATTTCTGGATGCCCTTCATGCCACCACCCCATACCCCCAGGGATGGAAGCACTGTACCCCAGCTGTCTGCACCTAGTGTAAACCATGAAATACTGTGAACGTGTTACAAATGTCTGTGTGTCGTCTAACTGAGGCAGGATGTGGGGACCAGCCCAGTATTCACCTACTGGGATGTGGAAAACCGCCTAAAAACCACATCCAGGCTGAGCGGCACACCAGCCCACGTCGTTAATCCGCCTGGCGGATTCGATATTGCGCCGGCGCGCCTACCTGAGTCCAGTGTAAGTAGGCTGTTTATATTTTCTTATTGGCAAAGTTACGTAGCGCTCTATATGAAAATCACTGGCTGTGCTGTGTGCAGCCTGTGGCTAGTTTGCATTGTTGTCTGCCATTGTAGTGTTAGGCAGCGGCAGCTGGATGTGAACAGCGCGTAGCGTTGCGCAGTTGGAGGTGAGCCGCCAGCAGTGGTGGATGTGAGGAGAGAGATGGCGGAGTTTTGTAATTTGTCATGAACTGCTATATATATTATGACTATTAAGGTAAATACATTGTTTGTTCTCTATTAATATCTTTCATTTGCTCACTATCCCTATCAGTAGTTAGTGCCTTCCGTAGTTTGAATCTTTTATTTAGCTGGCAGTAGTGGCGCTCGCTGTATTGCAGTAGTTCGAGTAATGAAGATTTTTGTGAGGTAAGTGATTTCTGAAAGGTATAGTTTAATGTTAGTCAGGGCCATTCTTTTGTAGCGATTTTTGATAGTCAGATTGTGTTGCGCTAAAAATATTGTGTGTCACTTTAGTGCATGTTTGAGTACGTTCAGTTTTGCTCAGCTGTTTGAAAAGCAAATAGTGTAAGAGGTTTATCAGCACAGTCGTGTATAATTTTTCTAAGGGGACGTTTCACCAGGAAGCAGCCCATTAGCGCCCTCAGATAACCTGGTGGGTCAAACTTCTTCTCGTTGACATCTGCTACAAAATAACGAAAGGAAAAAGTTTGTTGCTTACAACACTTTCGCTATTGACGCAGTAACACTCCAGCGTTAGGCAAAGTGTGTTAATTTATTACATCTTTACTTCGACGGTTGCCCAGAAAGTAATGCACCGCATCTTTTTCTCAGCCGAAAACAATGCTGCGAATGCGAAACGTTACGTACGTATTATTTTAAGTCTTTTGAATGAGCGTGCCAAGCTTCCATGACATCCGACAGGTACCGTAGCTGCAGGACAGTTTCAAAATGACGTCTGTGCGTTACAAGCAACGCGTCGTCATTGAATTTCTGACTGCAGAGATAGAAGCTGTGGGGAATGTTGACAAACGCTTGTTCAAAGTCAGTGGGGCATCTGCAGCCGACACGAGTACACTTAGTTGCTGGGCACGGAAGGCGAGGTCATCAGAAGGCTGTTCGGTGGAGGTCCAAGATATACAGCGGTCGGAGAGACCGTACACGGCTTTTTTTTTTTTTTTTTTTGTGTTTGGTTTTAGGGCGCAAAACTTCTATGGTCATTAGCGCCCAGCCCGTGACTTAAGACAGTAAAAAACCGAAATTGAAAACCAGCAGCAATGGGAACAAAGTCATAAAATTGGAGAAACTAAAAATAGAAGGAATGCTTAAAAATCCACTACAGAAAGGGGGTGGTTGTCCCCAAAAAAGCTTCAAATGACTGACGTCATTTCACTGTCACTAATAAACTGGAGAACGCGGTCGGCTGAGCGCGTGTCATCTGCTAAAATCGACGATAGATCAGGCGATAGCTGTAGACGGGAGCGTAACGGATTAAAATAGGGGCATTCAATTAAAAGGTGTCTTACCGTCCACAGCTGAGAGCAGTGGGGACAGAGTGGGGGAGGATCGCCGCTTAAAAGATGTCGATGGCTAAAAAGACAGTGCCCTATCCGGAGTCTAGCTAAAATTACCTCCTCCCGACGACGCGTTCGGGAGGAAGAGGTCCAAGCGCAAGGAAGGGCTTTCACTTCCCGCAATTTATTACGGGGAAGTGTTGACCAATGCGCATGCCATAAATGAGCAACTTTGCGACATAAACCGCTCCGTAGATCGGTGTAGGGAAGCGACTGAATAGCTGGCCGAGGAAGAGAGACTGCAGCCTTGGCCGCTATATCGGCCGCCTCATTCCCACAGATACCAGCGTGTCCCGGGAGCCAGAGGAACGCCACCGAGACGCCCCCCAGGTGGAGCAAGCGCAGACAGTCCTGAATCCGGTGGACCAGAGGGTGCACAGGGTAAAGAGCTTGGAGACTGAGGAGAGAGCTGAGAGAATCGGAGCAGATAACGTACTGTATCCGCTGATGACGGCGGATGTAGTGGACAGCCTGGAGAACAGCGTAAAGCTCCGCAGTATAAACCGAACACTGGTCGGGAAGCCGAAAGCGATTTGGGGTGTCGCCAACAATATAGGCACTCCCTACACCTAACGATGTTTTCGAGCCGTCGGTGTAAATAAATGTGGCGTCCGTCATTTGTGCACATAGAGCAGCAAATGCCCGACGATAAACAAGTGTAGGGGTACCATCCTTGGGAAATTGACAAAGGTCACGGAGCAGGCAGATCCGGGGACGGAGCCAAGGCGGTGCTGTACCCCAAGTTGTCAAGAAGGTTTTAGGAAAGCGGAAGGAAAGAGAATGGAGCAGTTGACGAAAGCGGACTCCCGGGGGTAGTAGGGAGGAGGAGCGGCCTGCATACCCTACATCAAAGGAGGCGTCGAAAAAAAGGTCATGGGCTGGATTGGCAGGCATGAAAGACAGATGGCTAGCATAACGACTCAGGAGGTCTGCTCGCCGATTGGACAGCGGAGGTTCAGCAGTCTCAGCATAAAGGCTTTCCACAGGGCTAGTGTAAAAAGCTCCAGACACTAAACGTAATCCACGGTGGTGGATAGAGCCGAGACGCCGAAGAATAGACGGCCGAGCAGAGGAGTAGACTATACTTCCATAATCCAATTTCGAGCGCACTAAGGCGCGATATAGGCGGAGAAGGACCACTCGGTCCGCTCCCCAGGAGGTACCATTCAGGACACGGAGGGTGTTAAGCGATCGCAGACAGCGAGCCGAAAGATAGGAAACGTGGGAGGACCAGCACAGTTTTCTGTCAAACATAAGACCCAAGAATGTAGCGACGTCTGAAAACGGAAGGCTGACAGGACCTAGATGTAAGGAGGGCGGAAGAAACTCCTTACGTCGCCAAAAATTGGCACAAACGGTCTTACTGGGTGAGAAACGGAAGCCGGTTTCGATGCTGCACGAGTGGAGGCGATCGAGACATCCTTGAAGACGCCGTTCAAGAAGGCTGGTCCGTTGAGAGCTGTAGTAGATCGCAAAATCGTCCACTAAGAGGGAGCCCGAGACATCAGGAAGGAGACAATCCATAATTGGATTTATGGCGATGGCAAACAGTACAACACTCAGCACGGATCCCTGGGGTACCCCGTTTTCTTGGGAGAAAGTACGGGAGAGAGTAGTGTTCACCTGCACCCTAAAAGTGCGCTCTGCCATAAATTCGCGAAGAAAAAGGGGCAGCCGGCCTCGAAAGCCCCAAAAGAACAGTGTGCGGAGGATGCCTGTCCTCCAACAGGTATCGTATGCTCTCTCCAGATCAAAAAATATTGCTACCGTTTGGCGTTTCCGGAGAAAATTGTTCATGATATAAGTGGAGAGAGCAACAAGATGGTCAACTGCAGAACGATGCTTCCGAAATCCGCATTGGGCTGGTGTTAAAAGACTGCGGGATTCCAGCCACCAAGCTAAACGGTAATTCACCATACGCTCCAAAACCTTACAGACACTACTCGTGAGAGAAATGGGGCGATAGCTAGAGGGGAGATGTTTGTCCTTTCCAGGTTTCGGAAAGGGAACGACAACAGCTTCCCTCCACCGCCTGGGAAAGGTACTGTCGGTCCAAATTCGATTATAAAGGCGAAGGAGGTAACGCAGACTATGGGTTGATAAATGCAGCAACATTTGGACATGGATACCATCCGGTCCTGGGGCGGAGGAGCGAGAAGAAGAGAGGGCATGTTGGAGTTCCCGCATGGAGAAAACAGTATTGTAGCTTTCGTGATTTTGAGAGGAGAAAGCAAGATGTCGCACTTCCGCTGCACGTTTCTTCGGGAGAAACGCTGGCGGGTAATTTGAAGAGCTCGAAGGGTCAGCAAAGTGCTGACCCAACGAGTTAGAAATTGCGACGGGGTCCACTAAGGTATCATGCGCGACAGTGAGCCCAGAGACCGGGGAGAAACTAGGCGCGCCTGAGAACCGTCGAAGCCGACTCCAAACTTCCGAGGAGGGAGTGAAGGTGTTAAATGAGCTAATAAAGAATTTCCAGCTTGCCTTCTTGCTATCGCGGATGACGCGACGGCATCGCGCACGGAGCTGCTTATAGCGGATACAGTTGGCCAAAGTAGGATGGTGACGGAAAATGCGAAGAGCACGTCGCCCCTCACGTATTGCGTCACGGCATGCCTCGTTCCACCAAGGAACTGGGGGGCGCCGGGGCAATTCGGAGGTGCGTGATATTGAACGTTCCGCAGCTGTAAGAATAACGTCGGTAATATGTGTGACCTCATCGTCGACGCTGGGAAAGCGACGGTCATCGAATGTCGCTAGAGACGAAAAAAGTGTCCAATCGGCTTGGGCAAATTTCCAGCGTCGCGAGCGCATATATGGCAGTGGAGGCTGCAGTCTAAGGACACATGGAAAGTGGTCACTCGAGTGTGTATCATCAAGGGCGAACCATTCGAAGCGCCGAGCTAGCGGAACAGTACCGACCGCAGGGTCCAAATGAGATAAATTTGTCGTGGAGGCAGACAAAAATGTGGGGACCCCAGTGTTGAGGCAAACTAGATCCGCTTGGTGGAAGACGTCTAGCAATAGAGAGCCACGTGGACAAGGATGTGGAGATCCCCAAAGCGGGTGGTGGGCATTGAAGTCCCCAACCAGCAAATAGCGGGGTGGAAGCTGACCAAGAAGATGAAGGAGATCAGCTCTTGCCATTGGTGTGGATGATGGAATGTATACAGTACAAAGAGAGAACGTGTATCCAGAAAGGGAAAGACGGACGGCGACAGCTTGGAAGGAACTGTTTAAGGGGATTGGTTGATAATGGAGATTATCATGGATAAGAATCATGAGTCCTCCATGGGCTGGAGTGCCTTCAACAGAGGGGAGGTCATATCGGACGGACTGAAAATGAGGGAGAACAAAGCGGTCATCGGGACGCAGCTTTGGTTCCTGAAGACAGAAGATGACCGGCGAGTAGGATCGTAAGAGGACCGACAATTCATCCCGATTGGCTCGAATGCCGCGGATATTCCAGTGGATAATGGACATAGGGTGAACAGAAAATGGAGGAATGTGACCAAGGGTGCTGTCAACTCAATAACTGCTCAGAGCTTTCGACCGACAGCATGGAATGGCATTCAGCCGAAGGCTGATCCATAGGTTGGTCAGGAGCAGCCCCTGCCACCAGCGATCGGCCGGTTGATCGGCCACCAGCAGAGCGCCTCGGCGACACAGAAGACGGCCGAGGGCGATTTCCGCCAGGTGGTGCTGTAGATGGGACACGCCTTGGCGGAGAAGGAGAGGAACTGGGTCTTTGTAGCCTTCTTGGAAGTATGATGTTTAGATGAAGGAGGAACCGATGGTTGTGAAGTTGCGGTACGTAAAAACTCTTCACGAGTATGCTCTTTTTTCGAAAACTTGGCGTCTGACTTTTGGGCTCGAGATTTAGCAGAACCCGACGAAGGGTGAGCCATAGAGTGGGCAGGCAAAAGTGGTGAGGTTGAACGGGCGATCTTTGCGCTGGCCGATCTGACGACCGTGGTACTAAAGGTGAGGTCGCAAGTCTGCGTGGCCGCCTCCTTTGTTGGCCGAGGATAAGCAAGGACAGTGCTGTATTTTCCTGTCTGAGGCACGGTGGGCTGTCGACTGGCGAATAACTTTCGAGCAGCGAAGGTCGACACCTTTTCCTTCACTCTTATTTCCTGGATGAGCTTTCCGTCCTTAAAAACGGGGCAATCTCGAGAGGAAGCAGGGTGGTCACCCATACAGTTGATGCAGCGAGGGGATGGAGGTGGACAAGCACCCTCATGGGCATCCTTGCCACACGTAACACATTTGGCCGGATTGGAACAGGACTGGCTGGTGTGATTGAACCGCTGACATCGATAGCAACGCGTAGGGTTTGGGACGTAAGGGCGAACGGAAATTATCTCATAACCTGCTTTGATTTTCGATGGGAGTTGAACTTTGTCAAATGTCAAGAAGACAGTGCGGGTTGGAATGATGTTCGTGTCAACCCTTTTCATAACTCTATGAACAGCCGTTACGCCCTGGTCAGACAGGTAGTGCTGAATTTCTTCGTCAGACAATCCATCGAGGGAGCGTGTATAAACGACTCCACGCGAGGAATTTAAGGTACGGTGCGGTTCCACCCTGACAGGGAAGGTGTGGAGCAGAGAAGTACGCAGCAATTTTTGTGCATGGAGGGCACTGTGTGTTTCTAACAACAGGGTGCCATTCCATAATCTGGAACAAGACTTTACAGGACCTGCAATTGCGTCGACACCTTTCTGAATAATGAAAGGGTTGACTGTGGAGAAGTCGTGACCTTCGTCAGACCGAGAAACAACAAGGAACTGTGGCAACGATGGAAGAATCGTCTGTGGCTGAGACTCAGTATACTTACGTTTGTGAGCAGACATAGTGGAAGGTGAGGAAACCATTGCGGAAGAATCCCCCATGATTACCGGCGTCTCCGATGGCGCGCTCCTCCCTTGTGGGGGCCCTCTCTGAGGGCACTCCCCCCTTAGGTGATTGTTCACACCTCAGGTCACACCTCCCGACAAACGGATGGAGGGACCAATCGGCATTTTCGGAAGGTATCAGCTCGGGTAATCACCCGTCCCTGGGCCTGGCCGTTACCAGGGGGTACGTACGTGTCCTACCTGTCTACCCGGGGCGGGGAATTACGCGTTACCCCCGTCACCGGCTACGCACAAAAGGCGTGGGTCGGCCTTCAGACACGCACAGGGAGGAAGAAAGAGAAAGGGAAAGGAAAGAAGAGAGGTCTCAAACGCCGCAGCGGAGAAAAGGGTAAAGTGAAGAGGAAAGGAAAAGAGAAGGACAAAGGAAGGAAGAAGACATAAAAGCAAGGAAGGCGAAGAATGCAGTACATTTACGAGCGTCCGTCTCCGGAAGTAGGCACAAACCATACTCCCAGATGGGGAGAAAGGGAAGGAAAGAGCCAGAGGTGAGGGGAGGAGGGGCGAAGAGAGGGATGGGGAAGGATGCGGAAAGGGAAGGTATGCAGCCCGGAAAGGAAGGAAGGCCACATTAGCTCGGGGTCCCGTGCTCGCTACGCACGTATCCACAAAAGAGTTGTGGACCCCCTGGGGGGACCGTACACGGCTGGCACACCTGACATGTTGCAGTGAGCTGACGTTGTCATTCGTGAGGACTGACTGTAATATTTCTGGCTTATTCAGCCATCATATTAGGCTCCAGGAAGCTATTTCCAGGGCAGTGGAGATGCAAGAAGCATAGAGATGGCGCTATGTGGGATGAGGTACCTGTGACAAATGTTAGATTCGGTACCATTCCCGTGAGAAAGACCGCCTGCATGATGCTGTGATTGGCTGCTGTGTTCGGCAGTAGGGCGCCAAAACGTTAAATTTTAATTGCTATTATTAATTAAACCTGTCATCCAAATTACTTCATTTTTTAAATAATCATCTTTCAACAGCCAGCTATCAATCAGTCATTTCAAAATTATTAAAATCAAAGTATTACTAAAACAAAAGACTGACGATATTACTGCCGATGCACTTCGGTGGCGTTCGGGTCACGCCTTGCTGGCTTGGCGCGCGAAGTGTCTCGGGCAGTCCGGCTCTCCAGTTCTGACCGTTCCAGTAGACAGACATGTTAAAAAGGTACTGGCGTGAGTCGTGCTTCGGTGGCTCAGTTGGTAGAGCACTTGCCCGCAAAAGGCAAAGGTCCCGAGTTCGAGTCTCGGTCGGGCACACAGTTTTAATCTGCCAGGAAGTTTCATATCAGCGCACACTCCGCTGCAGAGTGAAAATCTCATTCTGGAGACAGACATGTTGACTGTTATAGCAGTATTTGTTTCATGTAATTTTATTTACTACAGTTCCGACCGTCGCTAGGTACAGACATGTTGTCTGTAATAGTAGTATTTGATCCATGCAAGTTTATTCTCCAGTTCTGACCGTTCCAGTAGACAGACATGTTGTCTGTGACAGGATGTATTTCATGTTATTTTAGCCAGATATAATGACTGTGGAAAGATATGTTCAATACGTTGTGATAAAGAATAGTTTCTCGTGTCTATATCAATAAAAACGCGAGTGGCATCCCAAATGAGTTATAGATTATTCGTACCAGCAGTTCCTTGCGAAGTTTATTTCAGCCTCAAGAAAAAGAATCCACGACCTGCGTGCTGTTTTCTGCGCTGGGATATCATCATCATGAAGACAGCAGGTTAGTGAAGTGTACAAGAACTTACGTATTCCACACAGGGCAGTGAAAAAACTAGGCACCTCAAGTGTACTGCATGCACAGTACAAATGTGCTCAGTGACACGTCATCTGCAGTAATGCAGAGGAGGTAAAGAAGGATGAAAGTATTAACACTGCCTCACTTTTATTTCTTTTTTCTTGGCGTAAGACGCATTGCGACTCGCGAGTTGTCACTGCATCTTTCAATCAGCAAAGGAAGTTTGGATGCAACTATACGCCTTCTTCGATATTCATTTTGTGTCTGCTAGATGGCTCTCGTGGTGTCTAACGGTGGATCACAACCCCCCCCCCCCCCTCCCCCAGAAAAAAACATTTGTCCCGATGTGTTGCAATATTTTCAAGCTGAGGGGAAGGCCTTGTCCCGGACTGTGACATGTGATAATAGCTGGGTTCACCATTTTGAGCCAGAAACAAACCGACTGTCGATGGAATGGCGCAATTCCCACTCCATACAGAAGAAAAAATTCAATGCAACTGCTTCGGTCGGTAAGGTCATGATCGCCGTGTTCTGGAACTGTAAAGGTGGCACACACACAGTGGTTACGGTTATTACAAGCCACACCACAAGTTGGGAAACGGGACCAAATCTCTAGTAGTTTACTTTCGAGTTGAGATTTTCACAAATGTTTTATTCTTATCCTACAGAAACTAGCAATACGGCAATAAACAGCCTTTTAAACACGCCGCTAACGGCAATCAAGTAATTTATAGCAATACAACAGTTTAAATTTTTTTTAAAAAACTCAGAAGCTGGCAGTACGGCAATAAACTGCCTTTTTAAAACACACCGCTAACGCCAAAGTAATTTATAGCAATACAACAATTTAAAAAATTTAAAGAACATTAGTAAACAGGCTACAAAATTAAATACAGAACTTTGTTAATAAAGTACGGCGAGGTAGTGAAGCTACGAACACCGCCATTAAAAAAAATGAAACACGTCTCAGCAAACACACGATTAATGGCAATAAAAGGAATTTACAAACTTGGAGGAATTTAAAAAAATTTAAACAAAAGTGTCCTGGAATATCATTAGAACGTAACAGATATGACAGACCCGTGCAAGGCGGCCACAAATCACCCACTCTGGGATGCTCGGGTTAGGCAGAATACTGACCAATTTAAATACGCCCGTAAACACAATTGCCACTCTCAGGCTGGTCACTGCACCGACTTTTAGCCAGCGAAAACTTGTGATAAGATGGCTTAACTTTCTGACAGAATTAGAGCTAACCTCGTGCAAGGAAACATTACACCACACAGTCCTGAATGAGCGACCACATGATCAACCAACAAGAAGAACGAATTTACTCATAACACACAACAGAATAGCGAAACAACTAAACTGCCGAAACTACACCTCCCATCGGACAGTAACGAGAGGAGGAGGAAAGATCACTGTCTTCAATTAGACCGGTGCCAGGGACAGGAAACCCGATCGCCGGAGGCCACAAGTCAGAAGAGACGCTGCTTACACAAAATTATTACTTAACGATTAAAGGTTCCACGAACTTAACCTGCAATTATGTTCGAACAGGCAGAACACTACCTCCGATGGCAAGGATCCACACATCCGACCGCGCACGCGTCGCCAGCGTACCCAACACGCCACGGTCACGCGACAACACGCTCTGTCACCGGAGTTCACGTCTTCTCTGCAACGTTGACGGGTAGTGACCACTCCATGTTGGGTGTCTCCTTTTAAACTTCAGTGTTGAAACGGAGGACTTAAAGAAGCTTGTTAACGTCCCACCAAGGCGAAATGAACAGCAACTACTGGTGGGGCGATTCTGTATAGAACCAACACCCGGGTAGCTCTTCCGTCAACTCGACCCGCTCGTTACACACAGCCGACATACATCACGTGGCGACTCGGTACAACCGACCACGCCTGGTCCGCGCTGGAGAGCCACACTGCCCTCCCGTGTCCACCACACTCTCTGCGCGCAACGCCCCTACTTCCGGGCCACCACACGAGGTTACAAACGGTCAAAGACCTCACTTCCTCCATAGCAGTTTCCCGGAAGCAAAACGCAGATATCGATAGCAGAGAGCAAAAGACAACCAAGCAGCCACTTAATGACAGATAACATATCAAACAAACATGTCAGGGGAAGAAAAAGAAAACCAATGCAATCTAAACTCAAGGTGTAGCACGAGTCGATACACGGCTCAGAAGGTGTGATTCTCAATGATGTGATGCCAAGAGGCGGTACCGTTAATTCAGACGCTTTTGTCAACACATTAACAAACTCAAAACGCGCTTTCAGCGATTTCGGTGCCTCAGCAACCCAGGAGATGTTTTGCTGTAACACGATAACGCTCGGCCCCCAACAAGTCTGAGGACTGCTGAAACATCGCAAAACACGATTGCGCAGTGTTACCCCATCCACCCTACAGCCCTGACCTAGCCCCTTCGCACTTCCACTTGTTTGGGCCATTAATGGATGTCACTCGCTGAAGACATTTGAGGACGATGGGGAGGTGATTCCACAGTGAAGCAGTGGCTCCACCACCAGGACAAGGATGGGTGCCGACAGTGCATACACCTCCTTGTTTCGTGCTGGAGGAAGGCCGTAGAACCGGACGCAGATTACGTGGAAAAACAGGGTGTGTATATAAGACACCATTCTTTCGTGCGTGTAATTCTCATTATGGGAACGAAGTTATTCGCGGCGGCACTTATATATAAAACATTCTCGGTATTCTTGTCGCGTCAGTTCTAGATAAAATCTCGAGTTTTCGACGATTACCTCTGTGGTGTCACCGCCAGACACCACACTTGCTAGGTGGTAGCCTTTAAATCGTCCGCGGTCCGTTAGTATACGTCGGACCCGCGTGTCGCCACTATCAGTGATTGCAGACCGAGCGCCGCCACACGGCAGCTCTAGAGAGACTTCCTAGCACTCGCCCCAGTTGTACAGCCGACTTTGCTAGCGATGGTTCACTGACAAATTACGCTCTCATTTGCCGAGACGATAGTTAGCATAGCCTTCAGCTACGTCATTTGCTACGACCTAGCAAGGCGCCATTACCAGTTACTATTGATGCTGTAAAACATGTACCGTCAAGAGCTATGTTCACCAATTATGGATTAAAGTTAAGTATTTCAGCAGCTACGTATTATTTTTGCTAGTCTCATATCCCTGACCTGTTCCAGACCTCACGCCAGTCTGCGTGAGCTTAAACGCGTGCCTTTCGGCTTCCTGTCATAGTGGATTGGCTGTCTTGCCAGTCCACAACAACCTCTATTGTCATCGTCAGGAACTGACTGTCTTCACTGCTGCTTTTTTTTTCCTTTATTGATTTTCAATTAGTACGCTGCTCTACAGCCTACAGACTTTTTTTAAAAAAAGGAAGAAGAAAGAAACAAGAAAAACAGGCGATAAAATGGTGACTTAAAGTGTAAAATGGCGTAAGAACGCGGAAAGTTAAAGCAGAAAGCGAAAGGGATTGGCAATGTTGATAAAATATACAGGAATCAGACAAGTAACATAGTAGACACACAATCAAAAAACATGGCGACAGTCTGGTTTCTGATCGCAAGAGATAAAAAATCACACCCAGCGACAGTATGATGGCTGTTCGCTACACTTCCCAAAAGACACAACACAGAACACTCACTGTAAAAACACTCACTGTAAAACACTTCACGAAAATGGCGGCACAAATATGACACTCCCGAGCCAAAGGCAGATGGGGGGGGGGGGACCAGGAGGAGGGGGAAAAACAAGGAGGGAGGAGAGGAAAAAACGAAAAAGGGGGGGGGGGGGGTTCACTGCTGCTGTGGTAGCCTCTATATAGCCCGAAGACGGCTTCTGATTGGTCGGCGATTACGTACTGCTCTCTCAGATGGTGTCCACCGCTTCCGTTGGAACGTAAATCTTGGAAGGAACGTCTCTGCTGCTTCTCTGCATCAAGCGCTCGTTTCCACGCACAGCTCAGACGGTATCCGCTACCGCGGGTAAAGTTCTTTTGGCTCATTCTTATTTCAACAGCCTCCTTAGTAACAGAATCCCAGTACGTGAAGGCATGGGACAGAATTTTAGTTTCATCGAACAATATTTTATGAAATGACAGACGGTATGGCGATGAGCTCTCCGTTGTCTACATCACTGGCTAACTTTTTTTATGGAGAATTTTGAAGAACGTGCATTAAATTCGTCTCCCCTCCGTCCATCCTTATTTTATCGTTACGTTGACGATACATTTACGATCTGGCCACACGGCGCAGAAGCTTTCGGACAATTAATGGAACACATGAACAGCATACATTCGAACATCCAGTTCACTGTCGAGATGTAGAAGGAAGGGAGACTGCCTTTCTTAGACGTTTTAGTACAACGGCTGGCGGACTGGCGTCTCGGCCACTCTGTGTACCGTAAGCCGACGCATAACGATTTATATCTGAGTGCACAGAGTTTCCATCATCCTGCTCAGAAGAGAGCCGTTTTGAACACTTTGTTATATAGAGCCAAAACTGTTTCTCACGAGGACCACTTAAGGTCCGAGATTAACCACCTGAAGAACGTGTTCCGAAAGAATGACTATGGTGCACGCGATATAAAGGCAGCGTTCTCCAAAATAAGGAAACGTGAAAATGCTGCAACCTCACAGGATGAAACACCGATTGCGGTTCTTCCTTTTGGTGGCGCGATTTCCAGCAAAATAGGAAGAGTCCTGCGTAGACGTGGTATAAGACCGATTTTTCGTCCTCCTAAGAAAATTAAGGAGATGATGCGCCCTGTTAAGGACAAGCTCGGCCTCAGGGTCCCTGGAGTTTATAATATACCCTGTGAGTGTGGAAGCAGCTATATAGGTCACACGATTCGTACCGTTTCCGACCGCTGTGCAGTACACCAACGCCACATTAAAAATAGAGAACTGGGGAAATCGGCGATTGCGGAACACAGCCTCACGAACAAACATAAAATATTGTTCGATGAAACTAAAATTCTGTCCCATGCCTCCACGTACTGGAATTCTGTTATTAAGGAGGCTGTTGAAATAAGAATGAGCCAAAAGAACTTTAACCGCGATAGCGGATACCATCTGAGCTGTGCGTGGAAACGAGCGCTCGATGCAGAGAAGCGGCAGAGCCGTTCCTCCCAAGGTTTACGTTCCAACGGAAGCGGTGGCGCCACCGGCGCACACAGTGGCACCGTCTGAGACAGCAGTACGTAATCGCCGACCAGTCATAAGCCTACCAATCAGCAGCCGTCATCCGGCTATATAGAGGCTACCATAGCAGTAGTGAAATGTCCTGGAGCCTATTGGTAGCGACCATCTCCCTGTCCTCCTCACCGTTTCAGACGGACGTCGCCCCCGCCCCGACCCTCGTAATGAACCTCCCCCGAAGTACGTCCATGATAATTCCCGTGCCGACTGGAATGCCTACCGGGATACCCTCTCCACCCAGGTCGCACCACCCTGACGTGTTACCCATGCCGCCTCCTTTCTCCAGCAGACCTTTTCTGAGTACGTGGTGGCCCACGTCCCTATTGTCGCCATCCACTCCCACCGTCCTACCTTACCCCCACAGGCCGTCCTCCTCCTCCGTGAATCCCGCCGTCTCTACCGTGCCTTCCTCCACACGCGTGACCCTGACACACTACGACGCCACCGGCAATTCCAGCGACACATTCGTAATTTGCTCGCGGCTAAGAAATGCCGGGACTGGCGACAGACATGCACCTGTTTAAATGCTAGCCTACCTATCAACTCGTCCAAGTTCTGGTCAGCCTTCCGTCGCCTTACCGGAACTAAACCCGCCCCCTACTATCCTCTTCTCCATGATGATCACCCCTTCCCTGACACCCTTAGTAAGGCCAATCACTTTGGCTCCTACCTCTCCGATGTGTTTTCCATCCCAGAAGATCCCCAGTTCCCTCTTCCCGGATGTCCGCGATCGAACTGACACATCTGTCCCTCCCCTTGCTCCTGGTTTCCAGTACTTGGACAACATTGCACACACGGAACTCAATACCCCTATCACTACACAGGATCTCATTGCTACACTCCGCACAAAACGCACCACCCCTCCTGGTCACGATCGTGCCACCTACCGTCACCTTCGTGAAGCTCCTGTCTCTTTCCTCTCCACTCTGGCCAGGCTCTACAATGTCGTTCTGTCCACCGGTTACTACCCCGACCTGTGGAAAACCTCCCGTATCCTGATGTTCCTTAAACCTGGCAAACTGCCATCCGCCGTCTCCTCCTACTGTCCCATCAGCCTTACCTCGGTCTTCAGCAATGTCCTGGAATCTATCCTCACCCGACGCATCCACCAGCATCTCCGCCAGCACCGCCTCCTTCCCGTTACCCAGTGTGGCTTTCGGCCGTCCTTCTCTTCCGACGACCTTCTCCTTCACCTCACTCATCTCCTTTCCGACCAGCTTAATTCCCGTCGCTCCGCAATCTTCCTCCCCTGGACCTCGAACGTGCTTATGACCTCGTATGGCATTCCGGTCTCCTCTTCAAGCTCCAAACCTTCGCCCTTCCCATTAACTACGTCCGTCTGATTGGCTCCTTTCTCTTCCACCGTCCTCCCTACGTCACCATGCATAACACAGATTCCTACACCTTTTTCCCCTCCGGCGGTGTGCCCCAAGGCTCCATCCTCTCCCCCTTCTGTACCTTTTGTATACGGCGGACATGCCGCCACCGCCACCCCCCTGGCCACCTTCTCCAGTTTGCCGATGACACCGCCTTCCTCGCCCTTGCCCCCACCCTGCAGCGCTCCCAACACCTTCTCCAATTCTATCTTGACCGGTTCACCGCTTGGTGCAACCAGTGGTTGCTCAAGGTCAATCCCTCCAAAACCCAGGCGATCATTGTAGGCAAAACCACCCCTTCCTTCCGCCTCATTGATTTCTATCTCACCATCTATGGCCATCCTATCGCCCTCACCCCCACCCTTAAGTACCTTGGTGTCACTCTCGACCGTCGCCTCTCCTGGATCCCACATCTTCAGACAATCCAAGCCAAGGCACGCTCCCGACTCCGTCTCCTCAAGCTCCTTTCCGGCCGTACGTGGGGTCTGGACCCCTCCACTATCCTCCACACCTATAAATCCCTCATCCGCCCTATCCTTTGTTACGCCCATCCGACCTGGATCTCTGCCCCCCCTACCTTTTATAAATGCCTTCAAATCCTTGAGCGCCATGCTCTCCGCCTCGCCTATCGCATCTGTCTCCCCTCCCCCACACGGATCCTGTACGATCTCATTCCGTTCCCCAACCTCCTCTTTTTCCTTGAAATGATACGGATCCTGTGCACCTCCCGCAAACTCGATCCTCCTCACCCGCTTGTCTCGCCCATCCTCTCCCACCCCCGCCTGCTGCCGCGCCTGTATTCCCACGTCCCACCCGGTCTCCATTTCTCCACCCTCCTTACCAAGATGGCTTCCGCCAGCTTCCCCTCCCTGATGATGTCCTCCTCCCCTCCATCTACCTCTCCTATCAACTTTGATCCTCCACCTCACTTCCTGTGTCCCTTCCTTTAGGCACCCTCCCTCCCTTCCCCTCCCTTCTCTTTCCTTTTCCCCCCCATCCCCCTTCCTCCACTCCTCTTCCCCTGGGCTTCCCTCTCCCTTCCTCCCTTCCGCCTATCTCCTCTGCCCATGGCATCTCTGCTCTCCCCTCTCCCTCTCCCACCCCCCCCCTCCTCCTCCCTTGGCAGGTCCCCGGACTCATACACGCTCAGTGGACTTTCGCGCGCCGGAGATCGTCGCCATCAGTGTCTTGTGTGTGTGCCTTCGTTTTGTGTTTAGTGTTCTTTCGCCCTCACGCCTCCACTGTTCACGTGTGCCGTCGCAGTCATCCGTGTTATGTGCGCCATGTCAACGAGTGTTAGTGTTTTTCTCGCCCAGTGTGAAGGGCTTCATGTTTATTGTTTTTTGTATCTACATTTTTTGCCCGCCTTTTTTATTGTATTGTCTGTGTCACCTATATGTCATATTATTGTACCACTTAAGGCTGAAGAGCAGCGTAATATGCTGCTGACAGCCCGCCGGTATGAGGTGATTAACATTACAATAAAGAAAAAAAAAGCAGCAGTGAAGACAGTCAGCTCCTGACGATCACGATGGAGGTAATCGTCGAAAGCTATCTAGAACTGACGCGGCAAGAATACCGAGAATGTTTTATGTTCTTGTTGTGGTCTTCAGTCCTGAGACTGGTTTGATGCAGCTCTCCATGCTGCTCTATCCTGTGCAAGCTTCTTCACCTCCCAGTACCTACTGCAACTTGCATCCTTCTGAATCTGCTTAGTGTATTCATCCCTTGGTCTCCCTCTACGATTTTTACCCTCCACGCTGCCCTAGAATACTACACTGGTGATCCCTTGATGCCTCAGAACATGTCCTACCAACCGATCCCTTCTTCTAGTCAAGTTGTGCCACAAACGTCTCTTTTCCCCAATCCTATTCAATATCTCCTCATTAGTCATGTGATCTACCCATCTAATCTTAAGCATTCTTCTGTAGCACCACATTTCGAAAGCTTCTATTCTCTTCTTTTCCAGACTATTTATCGTCCATGTTTCACTTCCATACATGGCTACACTCCATACAAATACTTTCAGATACGACTTGCTGACACTTAAATCAATACTCGACGTTAACAAATTTCTCTTCTTCAGAAACTCTTTCCTCGCCATCTACATTATATATCCTCTCTACTTCGACCATCATCAGTTATTTTGCTCCCCAAATAGCAAAACTTCTTTACTACTTTAAGTGTCTCATCTCCTAATCTAATTCCCTCAGTATCACCCGACTTAATTCGACTACATTCCATTATCCTTGTTTTGCTTTTGTTGATGTTCATCTTATATCCTCCTTTCAAGACACTATCCATTTCGTTCAACTGCTCTTCCAAGTCCTTTGCTGTCTCTGACAGAATTACAATGTCATCGGCAAACCTTGAATTTTTTATTTCTTCTCCATGGATTTTAATACCTACTCCGAATTTTTCTTTTGTTTCCTTTACTGCTTGCTCAATATACAGATTGAACAACATCGGGGAGAGGCTACAACCCTGTCTCACTCCCTTCCCAACCACTGCTTCCCTTTCATGTCCTTCGAGTCTTATAACTGCCATCTGGTTTCTGTACAAATTGTAAATAGTTTGTCGCTCCCTGTGTTTTACCCCTGCCACCTTCAAAATTTGAAAGAGAGTATTCCAGTCAACATTGTCAAAAGCTTTCTCTAAGTCTACAAATGCTAGGAATGAGGTTTGCCTTTCCTTAATCTAGCTTCTAAGATAAGTCGTAGGGTCAGTATTGCCTCACGTGTTGCAACATTTCTACGGAATCCAAACTGATCTTCCCCGAGGTCGCCTTCTACTAGTTTTTCCATTCCTCTGTAAAGAATTCGTGTTAGTATTTTGGAGCCGTGACTTATTAAACGATAGTTCGGTAATTTTCACATCTGCTTTCTTCGGGATTGGAATTATTATATTCTTCTTGAAGTCTGAGGGTATTTCGCCTGTCTCATACACCTTGCTCACCAGATGGTAGAGTTTTGTCAGGACTGGCTCTCCCAAGGCCGTCAGCAGTTCTAATGGAATGTTGTCTACTCCCGGAGCCTTGTTTCGACTGAGGTCTTACAGTGCTCTCTCAAACTATTCACGCAGAATCGTATTTCCCATTTCATCTTCATCTACATCCTCTTCCATTTCAATAATATTGTCCTCAAGTACATCGCCCTTGTATAGACCCTCTATACACTCCTTCCACCTTTCTGCCTTCCCCTCTTTGCTTAGAACTGGGTTTCCATCTGAGCTCTTGATATTCATAGAAGTGGCTCTCTTTTCTCCAAAGGTCTCTTTAATTTTCATGTAGGCAGTATCTATCTTACCCCTAGTGAGATAAGCCTCTACTTTCTTACATTTGTCCTCTAGCCATGCCTGCTTAGCCATTTTGCACTTCCTGTCGATCTCATTTTTGAGACGTTTGTATTCCTTTTTGCCTGTTTCATTTACTGCAGTTTTATATTTTCTCCTTTCATCAATTAAATTCAATATTTCTTCTGTTACGCAAGGATTTCTACTAGCCCTCGTCTTTTTATCTACTTGATCCTCTGCTGCCTTCACTACTTCGTCCCTCAAAGCTACCCATTCTTTTTCTACTGTATTTCTTTCCCTCATTCTTGTCAATTGTTCCCTTATGCTCTCCCTCAGCCACGTAATTTTATATAATTCTCATTATGTTCAACAAAAAATTGTTGAAGAAAAAAAATGCGGTACATTACTTTCTGGGCAACCCTCCTAGTAACTCCATTCGCAACATAATTAGCTATGCTGGATCTTGTGCCATCTAAAGTTACCCGCTTAGCGAGCCCGAAATACTTTTCTTTTAAAATTTCTGGATAGCAGGTGAGATGTAGAGACTCACTGTCGTACAATTTGCAAACTGAGTGAGCCTCACTTTTATTCCTTCAACAATTTACAAAATGTGGCAACGGACACCTAGCCGACACACGAGCACGGGATTTAGGACCCTGCATTACTGCCTCGCTGCTAGTATTAATCTCATTTCAAATGAAGATAAGTGGATGTGAGCACGTAAACCGAAGCTACCCGGGGTGCATTTTCTGGCTGATTAGTCGCCGCGACACGGCTGTGCCATCGCGTCTGTAAACGGATTGTCGGAGCGGCGGGGGTGCAGACGGGTCCTCGGCGCGCCCGTCAGCGGAGGTCAGCGCCGGTCAGCGGCTGCTGCTGACGGCGAGGCCGCCGGGTCGCGTCCCCCGCCTCTCCCCCTACCTCCCTGCCCCCCTTTCCCACCCCGCCACCCGCCGTAATGCAATCGCCGCTGCGCGCAACGCGATTTCCCACTGCTGCTGCTGCTGCTGCTGACGGAGCCGCGTATTCACTGCAGAGATTGGTGTCCGTGAAGCGTCGCGCGGAACGCCACTGGGTGGTGTGTAAACCGAGCATCTGTATCAGTAAAGAACGAAAACCGTCACCCCGTCTTCTATCCCCACGGCCTCTGCGGAGAGCAACCATTTAATTTACTGTATTTCATAAAATTAGCCTGGTTGCGAGTAGGATTCGCGCACTAACAAGGAGACGGCACGACCTTGAGGTCGGGGATTTGTCCGAAATTTTGTGTGGTGAAAGAGGACCCCTAATACCTCAAGTGGTTAAAATATTAGGACGCACTACCTGAAAATCCCGGGAAAAATCGAACCAAAGTTTCTTAGGTGCCTTTTTTTTTGTTTTTTTGTTTTGTTGTCATCAGTCTACTGACTGGTTTGATGCGGCCCGCCACGAATTCCTTTCCTGTGCTAACCTCTTCATCTCAGAGTAGCACTTGTAACCTACGTCCTCAATTATTTGCTTGACGTATTCCAGTCTCTGTCTTCCTCTACAGTTTTTGCCCTCTACAGCTTCCTCTAGTACCATGGAAGTCATTCCCTCATGTCTTATCAGATGTCCTATCATCCTGTCCCTTCTCTTTATCACTGTTTTCCATATATTCCTTTCCTCTCCGATTCTGCGTAGAACCTCCTCATTCCTTACCTTATCAGTCCACCTAATTTTCAACATTCGTCTATAGCACCACATCTCAAATGCTTCGATTCTCTTCTGTTCCGGTTTTCCCACAGTCCATGTTTCACTACCATACAATGCTGTACTCCAGACGTACATCCTCAGAAATTTCTTCCTCAAATTAAGGCCGGTATTTGATATTAGTAGACTTGCCTTTTTTGCCATAGCGAGTCTGCTTTTGATGTCCTCCTTGCTCCCTCCGTCATTGGTTATTTTACTGCCTAGATAGCAGAATTCCTTAACTTCATTGACTTCGTGACCATCAATCCTGATGTTAAGTTTCTCGCTGTTCTCATTTCTACTACTTCTCATTACCTTCGTCTTTCTCCGATTTACTCTCAAACCACACTGTGTACTCATTAGACTGTTCATTCCGTTCAGCAGATCATTTAATTCTTCTTCACTTTCACTCAGGATAGCAATGTCATCAGCGAATCGTATCATTGATATCCTTTCACCTTGTATTTTAATTCCACTCCTGAACCTTTCTTTTATTTCCATCATTGCTTCCTCGATGTACAGATAAAAGAGTAGGGGCGAAAGGCTACAGCCTTGTCTTACACCCTTCTTAATATGAGGTGACATATGAGTACAAAATGTTAGTGCATTGCCAAGCCGCCGTCTGTTCTTAATCTTTAGGGCTCGTACCCTTACGCCAAAGGCCTCGAGTTCGTTCCTCCTCCGGCACTTTTTTTCTTCTGTTTCATTTTCTTTTGTTATTCCACCAATTATTCAGAAAGTTTCTTCATGGCGGTGAGTTTTCCATTTTTCATTGTAAAGTATATGAGGAAAAACCATTGGGTTTTTAATCAGAATAGCAAAGTCGATTGGGAAACATTCAATTTTTATAGATATAATAATTATGAACAAGAACCACAGTGGTAATTATCGTAAAAACAAACAAAGCAATAATTTTTGCGACATCTTGCGCAACATATAAAAAGGGATTATTTGCAATCACAAAGCGTTTGCAATAAATCTGTACAAAACCATGCCCCATCAACATTTACGAAAATGTTTTGAGTTTCTGATAATTTTGAGGCAAACCAGGAATATTGAATCATGCCTCGGAATATTGGTAGCGATAATTGATGGTGAATTATAGAATGAATATTTATACAATCTTCCCGGGAATTAATTTCACGATTCTCCTGTAACAATGCGCTGCAATTTTGTAAGCAACAGAAGAAAAAAAGAAGTATCAGAGGAGGAATCGAACCCGAGACCTCTGGCGTAGCGGCCACAGCGCTCACCATGTAGGCCAAACGGCGGCTCGGGGACTGACTAACATTGTATACCCATAAGGCACCTAAGAAACTTTGGATCGATTTTTCTTGGGATTTTCCGAGTAGTCCGTCCTAATATTTTAACAACGTGAGGTGTTAGGGGTTCTCTTTCACCACACAAAACTTCGGACAAATCCCCGATCCCACTGTCGTGCCGTCTCCTTGCAAGATATCAATGCAAATTAACATCCATATATACATGATTACCCTCCCAGTTAACTGCCTGGGGGAGCGTTCATCGAACCTACGATCTACTCCTCAACCATTCCACTCTCGAACAGCACGCAGGAAAAAAGGAAACTTAAATCAGAGCTCACACGGAAAGATTTCTCTCATTTTACTACACTGAAGCAGCGAGCGCCACTACTGCCAGCTAAATAACAGATTCAAACTACGGAAGGCACTAACTACTGATAGAGATAGTTAGCAAATGAAAGATATTAATAGAGAACAAACAATGTATTTACCTTAATATTTATAATATACACTCCTGGAAATTGAAATAAGAACACCGTGAATTCATTGTCCCAGGAAGGGGAAACTTTATTGACACATTCCTGGGGTCAGATACATCACATGATCACACTGACAGAACCACAGGCACATAGACAAGGGCAACAGAGCATGCACAATGTCGGCACTAGTACAGTGTATATCCACCTTTCGCAGCAATGCAGGCTGCTATTCTCCCATGGAGACGATCGTAGAGATGCTGGATGTAGTCCTGTGGAACGGCTTGCCATGCCATTTCCACCTGGCGCCTCAGTTGGACCAGCGTTCGTGCTGGACGTGCAGACCGCGTGAGACGCCGCTTCATCCAGTCCCAAACATGCTCAATGGGGGACAGATCCGGAGATCTTGCTGGCCAGGGTAGTTGACTTACACCTTCTAGAGCACGTTGGGTGGCACGGGATACATGCGGACGTGCATTGTCCTGTTGGAACAGCAAGTTCCCTTGCCGGTCTATGAATGGTAGAACGATGGGTTCGATGACGGTTTGGATGTACCGTGCACTATTCAGTGTCCCCTCGACGATCACCAGTGGTGAACGGCCAGTGTAGGAGATCGCTCCCCACACCATGGTGCCGGGTGTTGGCCCTGTGTGCCTCGGTCGTATGCAGTCCTGATTGTGGCGCTCACCTGCACGGCGCCAATCACGCATACGACCATCATTGGCACCAAGGCAGAAGCGACTCTCATCGCTGAAGACGACACGTCTCCATTCGTCCCTCCATTCACGCCTGTCCCGACACCACTGGAGGCGGGCTGCACGATGTTGGGGCGTGAGCGGAAGACGGCCTAACGGTGTGCGGGACCGTAGCGCAGCTTCATGGAGACGGTTGCGAATGGTCCTCGCCGATACCCAAGGAGCAACAGTGTCCCTAATTTGCTGGGATGTGGCGGTGCGGTCCCCTACGGCACTGCGTAGGATCCTACGGTCTTGGCGTGCATCCGTGCGTCGCTGCGGTCCGGTCCCAGGTCGACGGGCACGTGCACCTTCCGCCGACCACTGGCGACAACATCGATGTACTGTGGAGACCTCACGCCCCCACGTGTTGAGCAATTCGGCGGTACGTCCACCCGGCCTCCCGCATGCCCACTATACGCCCTCGCTCAAAGTCCGTCAACTGCACATACGGTTCACGTCCACGCTGTCGCGGCATGCTACCAGTGTTAAAGACTGCGATGGAGCTCCGTATGCCACGGCAAACTGGCTGACACTGACGGCGGCGGAGCACAAATGCTGCGCAGCTAGCGCCATTCGACGGCCAACACCGCGGTTCCTGGTGTGTCCGCTGTGCCGTGCGTGTGATCATTGCTTGCACAGCCCTCTCGCAGTGTCCGGAGCAAGTATGGTGGGTCTGACACACCGGTGTCAATGTGTTCTTTTTTCCATTTCCAGGAGTGTATATAGCAGTTCATGACAAATTACAAAACTCCGCCATCTCTCTCCTCACATCCACCACTGCTGGCGGCTCACCTCCAACTGCGCAACGCTACGCGCTGTTCACATCCAGCTGCCGCTGCCCAACACTACAATGGCAGACAACAATGCAAACTATTCATACAGAGCGCTATGTAACATTGCCAGTAAGAAAACATAAACAGCATACTTACATAAAGAAAACATAAACAGCCTACTTACAACACCTGCCTAATACCGTCCAGGACCCCTGCGAGCACGCAGAAGTGCCGCAACACGACGTGGCATGGACTCGATTAATGTCTGGAGTAGTGCTGGAGGGAACTGACACCATGAATTCTACCACATCTACATCTACATCCATACTCCGCAAGCCACCTGACGGTGTGTGGTGGAGGGTACCTTGAGTACCTCTATCGGTTCTTCCTTCTATTCCAGTCTCGTGTTGTTCGTGGAAAGGAGGGTTGTCGGTATGCCTCTGTGTGGGCTCTAATCTCTCTGATTTTATCCTCATGGTCTCTACGCGAGATATACGTAGGAGGGAGCAATATACTGCTTGACTCCTCGGTGAAGGTATGTTCTCGAAACTTTGACAAAAGCCTGTACCGAGTTACTGAGCGTCTCTCCTGCAGAGCCTTCCACTGGAGCTTATCTATCATCTCCGTAACGCTTTCGCGATTACTAAATGATCCTGTAACGAAGCGCGCTGCTCTCCGTTGGATCTTCTCTCTCTCTTCGATCAACCCTATCTGGCACGGATCCCACACTGCTGAACAGTATTCAAGCAGTGGGCGAACAAGCGTACTGTAACCTACTTCCTTTGTTTTCGGATTGCATTTCCATAGGATTTCTCCATTGACTCTCAGTCTGGAATCTGCTTTACCGACGATCAACTTCATATGATCATTCCATTTTCAATCACTCCTAATGCGTACTCCGAGACAATTTATGGAATTAACTGCTTCCAGTTGCTGACCTATACTGTAGCTAAATGATAAAGGATCTTTCTTTCTGTGTATTCTCAGCACATTGCACTTGTCTACATTGAGATTCAATTGCCATTCCCTGCACCATGCATCAATTCGGTGCAGATCCGCCTGCATTTCAGTACAAGTTTCCATTGTTACAACCTCTCGATATACCACAGCATCGTCCGCAAAAAGTCTCAGTGAACTTCCGATGTTATCCTCAAGGTCATTTATGTATATTGTGAATAGCAACGGCCCTACGACACTCCCCTGCGGCACACCTGAAATCACTCTTACTTCGAAAGACTTCCATCCATTGAGAATGACATGCTGCGTTCTTCTCTTCAGTCCAATCTTCAATCCAATCACACAATTGGTCTGATAGTCCATATGCTCTTACTTTGTTCATTAATCGACTGTGGGGAACTGTATCGAACGCCTTGCGGAAGTCAAGAAACACGGCATCTACCTGGGAACCCGTGTTCATGGCCCTCTGAGTCTTGTGGACGAATAGCGCGAGCTGGGTTTCACACGATCGTCTTTTTCGAAACCCATGCTGATTCCTTCAGAGTAGATTTCTAGTTTCGAGAAAAGTCATTATACTCTAACATAATACGTGTTCCAAAATTCTACAACTGATCGACGTTAGAGATATAGGTCTATAGTTCTGCACATCTGTTCGACGTTCCTTCTTGAAAACGGGGATTACCTGTGCCCTTTTCCAATCCCTTGGAACGCTACGCTTAGAGACCTACGGTATACCGCTGCAAGAAGGGGGGCAAGTTCCTTCGCGTACTCTGTGTAAAATCGAACTGGTATCTCATCAGGTCCAGCGGCAGGGTTGTCCATAAATCCTTAAGGGTACGAGGGACGGAGATCTCTTCTGAACGGCACGTCGCAAGGCACCCCATATATCCTCAATAATGTTCATGATTGGGGAGTTTGGTGGACAACGGAAGTATTTAAACTCATAAGAGTGTTCCTGGAGCCACTCTATAGCAATTCTGGACGTGTGGGATATCGCATTGTCTTGCTGGAATTGCCCAAGTCCGTCGGAATGCACAATGGAGAGGAATGGATGCATGTCATCAAACAGGACGCTTACCTACTTGTCACCTCTCAGAGTTATATCTAGATGTATCAGGGGTCCCATATCACTGCAACTGCACACGGCCCACACCATTACAGAGCCTTCACCTGTTTGAATAGTTCTCTGCTAACATGCTTGGTCCATGGCATCGAGAGGTTGTCTTCATACCAGTACACGTCCATCCGCTCGATACAATTTTAAACGAGACTCGTCCGACAAGGCAACATGTTTCCAGTCATCAATAGTCCAATGTCGGTGTCGACGGACCGAATAAAGCGTGTGGTCCGGTCGTCAAGGGTACACAAATGGGACTTCGGCTTCGAAAGCCCATATCGATGGTGTTTCGTTGAATGGTTCGCACGCTGACACTTATTGAAGGCCAAGTACTGCAATCTGCAGCAATTCGCGGCAGTGCTGCTCTTCTGTCACGTTGAACAATTCTTTTCAGTCTTCATTGGTCCTATTCTTTTTCCGACCTCAGTGATGTCGGAGATTTGATGTTTTACCGGATTCCTGATGTTCACCGTACACTCGTGAAATGGTCGTACGGGAAAATCCCCACTTCATCGCTACCTCAGAGATGCTGTGTCCCATCGCTCGTGCGCCAACTATAACACTATGTTCAAACTCATTTACATCTTGCTAACTTGCCATTGTAGCAGCAGTAACCGATCTTATAACTGCTCCAGGCACTTGTTGTCTTCTATAGGCGTTGCCGACCGCAGCGCCGTATTTTGCCTGTTTACACATCTCTGTATTTGAATACGCATGCCTGTACCACATTTTTTGGAGCTTCAGTGTATAATGATAATTCCGCCCTATGTACTCGTAGCCGGGCAGCAACAATATGTTTTCACACTCTGAGGACAAAGCTGATGACTGCCACTTCGTGAGAAGATCCTGCCGGAACGAAAAGCGCCATTCTTTGATGATTGCCAACCCAATGTATGTATCATGTCCGTGGCGCTCTCTCCCCCATTTGGCGATATTGCAAAACGAGCTGCCCTTCTTTGAACTTTTGCGACATCTTCCTTCAATCCTGTCTGATTCGGATCCCACATCACACAGCAGCAAAATGGTTCAAATGGCTCTGAGCACTATGGGACTTGACATCTATGGTCATCAGTCCCCTAGAACTTAGAACTACTTAAACCTAACTAACCTAAGGACATCACACAACACCCGGTCATCACGAGGCAGAGAAAATCCTGACCTCGCCTGGAATCGAACCCGGGAACCCGGGCGTGGGAAGCGAGAACGCTACCGCACGACCACGAGCTGCGGACCACACAGCAGCACTCCAGAACAGGACGTACAAGCGTAATGTAGGCAGACGCTTTAGGTCATATCTTATTCCGTAAGTGTTCTGCCAATAAACCAAACTCTTTGGTTTGCTTTAACCACAACAGAACCTAAGTGATCGTTCCAACTTAACTTATCCTTCATTTTAATCCCGAAAAATTTACTTTAGTTCACTGCCTTTAGGTTTGTGCGATTTATCTTGTAACCGAAAATTGGCGGATTCCCTGTGGTACTCATGTGGATGAAATCACATTTTTCACTTGCCACTTTTCGCTAGATACAGATATCTTGTCTAAATCGTTTTGGAGTTTGTTTTAATCATCTGATGCTTTGTAAAACGGTAAATGAAGGCTCATCTGAAAACAATCTAAGAGTGCTACTCAGATTGTCTCTTAAATTGCTTACGTAGATCAGGAACAGCAGAGGGCGTATTACACTTCCTTGTGGAACGTCATAGATTACTTCTGTTTTACTCGCTGTATTTCCTTCAGTTACTACGAACTGTGACCGCTCTCACAAGAAATAACGAATATAGTCGCACAACTGACACGATAGTCCATATGCACCCAATTTGGACAGAAATCGCTTCTGCAAATTTACACCAAAAAGAAATGCAGATGATAAATGGTTAATAATTGGAAAAATATATTATACTAGAACTGACATGTCGCTACATTTTCACGCAATTTGGGTGCATAGATCCTGAAAAATCAGTACCCAGAACAACCTCCTATGGCAGTAAAAACGGGTTTGATACGCCTGGGCATTGAGTCAAACAGAACTTCGATGGCGTGTACACGTACAGCTGCCCATGCAGCTTCAACACGATACCACAGTTCATCAAGAGTAGTGACTGGCGTATTGTGACGAGCCAGTTCCTCGGCCACCATTGACCAGACGTTTTCAATTGGTGAGAGATGCAGTCAAGCATTTTCTGTATCCAGAAAGGCCCGTACAGGACCTGCAACCTGCGGTCATGCATTATCCTGCTGAAATGTAGGGTTTCGCAGGGATCGAATGAAGGGTAGAGCCACGGGTCGTAACACATCTGAAATGTAACGTCCACTGTTCAAAGTGCCGTCAAGGTGAACAAGAGGTGACCGAGACGTATAACCAATGGCACCCCGTATCATCACGCCGGGTGATACGCCAGTATGGCGATGACGAATACACGCTTCCAATGTGCGTTCACCGCGTTGTCGCCAAACACAGATGCGACCATCATGATGCTGTAAACAGAACCTGACTTTATCCGAAAAAAATGACGTTTTGCCATTCGTACACACAGATTCGTTGTTGTGACCAACATCGCAGGCGCTCCTGTCTGTGACGCAGCGTCAAGGATAACCGCAACCATGGTCTCCGAGCTGATAGTGCATGCTGCTGCAAACGTCGCCGAACTGTTCGTGCAGATGGTTGTTGTCTTGCAAACGTCCCCATCTGGTGACTCTGGGACGAGACATGGCTGCACGATCCGTTACAGACATGCGGATAAGATGCCTGTCTTCTCGACTGACAGTGATACGAGGCCGTTGGCATCCAGCACAGCGTTCCGTATTACCCTCCTGAACCCACCGATTCCATATTCTGCTAACAGTCAGTGGATCTCGACCAAAGCGAGCAGCAGTGTCGCTATAAGATAAACTGCGATCGCGATAGGCTACAATCCGACCTTTATCAAAGTCGGAAACGTGATGCTACGCATTTCTCCTCCTTACACGAGGCGTCACAATAACGTTTCACCAGGCAACGCCGGTCAACTGCTGTTTGTGTATGAGAAATCGGTTGGAAACTTTCTTCATGTCAGCAAGTTGTAGGAGTCGCCACCGGCGCAACCTTATGTGAATGTTCTGAAAAGCTAATCATTTGCATATCACAGCATCTTCTTCCTGTCGGTTAAATTTCGGGTCTGTAGCACGTCATCATCGTGATGTAGCAATTTTAATGGCCAGTAGTGTATAAATATGGAATCAATAGGACATCTCCTGTCCACAGCTTTTATTAAATCGACGTTACCGACATAGATCTGAAAATCAATGGCTTACTTCTATCTCCTTTCTTTGGTATTTGCGAGACGTGCAGTTTTCCAGTCTTTAGTTACTGATGTTTCTATCAGCGGTAGGCTATATATGATTGCTAAATACGGAGCTATTGTATCAGCATTCTCTGAAAGCAACCCAACTGGCCTGGCCTACAGTCAGTGGAGGCATTGCTTTATTGATTTAAGCTGCTTCGCTACAATGAGAATGTCTACTTCTAAGTTACTCATGTTGGCAGTTGTTCTTTGTTCGAGTTCTGGAATATTTTACTCAGTCTTCTTTGGTGAAGGAATTTCAGAGAATCAGTAACTCTACTTTAGTGACACTGTCAAGACTAAGATCATCATTGCTATCGCGCAGTGGAGGTATTGATCATGTTTTTCCACTGATGTACTTTACATTCGACCAGAAACTCTTTGGATTTTCTGCATGATTTCGAGTCAGATTTTCGTTGTGGGAAGTGTTGAAAGCTTGTCGCATCGAAGTTCGTGCTACATTTCGAGCTTTTGTAAAAATTAATTATGTATATTGACAGTTCATCTATTCGGGGAAGCCAGAGTCTCGACCACTTTTGAATGTTATCGACATTGGTACTGGCGAGGAACTGGTTCCAGGGATTCCAAAATTTTCGAGACTGTTTCAATTTTAGTAATATACAGGGTGTCCGCAAAGTCTTTCCCTGATTTCATAAATTGATAACTCAGGCTAGAAGTAAGACACAAATATGAAACTGGTGTCTAATTGTTTACAAACTATCAAAGTTTTTTTCACACAGCTGTAAACTTCCACTTGAGCACCCTTGGTAGCACGTAGCACATCTAGGCGATATTCAGTTTCCGTCCACACATTAGCCAACATCACTGGAGGGATCAATTCAACGACTGTGGTTATCCGTTGCCGCGGGGTTTCAAGATCTGGTACACGTGTTCGGTAGACCTCGTCCTTGACATAACCCCATAAAAAGAAGCATAATGGGGTTATGTCAGGAGAGCATGGAGTCAAACCGTTGGTCCATCACGACCAATCCATCCCCCACGAAAGGTCATATCGAGATAGGCACGGACGTCCAAACCCCAATGAGGCGGTGCACCGTCTTGCTGAAACAAGACATCGGGGTGATACTGAAGCAGCTGAGGAACAGCATACAGCTGCAACATGTCCAGATACACTGCAGGTGCGAAGAAGAATGGCCCCATAATTCGATCGTGCAATAGCGCGCACCAAACATTCACCTTTGGACTGGTGCACTCCGTGACCTCGCCAGGGGGTTGTGAACCCCAGATGCGCACATTTTGGCGATTCACTAATCCACTGACAAAAAAAGGTCGCTTCGTCGGAAAAGGCAATTCGTCTGAGATAACCATCATCGTCCTCAATACGTGATAGCATTTCGACCGCAAAGTCGTATCGACGTGTACTGTCATTGGGCAACGAGGCCTGAACGATTTGCACTTTGTATGCACGAAACAATAAACGTTTGTGTAAAATGTTATGGAGAGAGCTTTTTGGCGTCTGTAATTCACGTGAGGCCCTGCGCACCGATTTCTTCGGACTTCGCAGAAAAGACTGCCTTACTGCTTCCACCCTGTCTGCTGAGGTTCTTGGTCGACCTGACCTCGGAAGGTCAGCAACCGATCCTGTGTTCTTGAACTTCTCATAGCAGGCTTTAATGCTCTTGACATCAGGTGGATTCCTTCCAAATGTTGTCTGGAAGTGTCTCTGCACAGTGGTTGGTGATCGTGTCTCATGGTACCACAGGACACACTGTGCCTTCTCCTGATTGGTAACATGGCTTCTTGGGCACTGCACCTCATCAACTACTTACGTACTGCGAACCTAAACCAGAAAAAAACTTTGATGGTTGTAAACAATTCGACGAAAGTTTCATATTTGTATCTTACTTCTAGCCTGAGTTATCAATTTATGTAATCAGGGAAAGTCTTTCGGATACCCTGTAAATGTGATATAAACCCTTACAGGAGAGAGACGACCATTGTTATAATAACCAGTAGCTCTCCATTCTGGCTGGTTTGGTAGTAAA
This sequence comes from Schistocerca cancellata, assembly GCF_023864275.1. NCBI lineage: Eukaryota > Metazoa > Arthropoda > Insecta > Orthoptera > Acrididae > Schistocerca > Schistocerca cancellata. The sequence continues at coordinate 179,914,863 of NC_064635.1, forward strand.
AGTCAAACATCAGGTGAGGAAGGTTTTAATTCCTAGTGTTTCGGAATTTATCCATTATTCAATATTGAGGAGCGATTTTTGCACGTACATATGGTGTCGTACGTCAGATAAAATATTCGCAAGACTAGTCTGCGACGTTTTGTTTGACATAGAACTTGAAACGCCATATCTACACGCAGCAGCCGCTCCTGGATATCTGATAATGGATAAATCCCAAAGCGCATCATATGACCAATAAAGTCATTCCGTGCTTGATGTTTGACTTTCACCATTACCACCCAGTCAGGCCGAATGCAGGACTACTAATTGTTTTATTTCATGTTTGACGCCCGATAAGAAACGAAAAAACAAATAATTTTTTGGTGTGGTAAACTAACCATTGTCGGCTTTTTCCTATACTTCTGTTGTGAAACCTTACTTCGTGCCAAATTCCATGATTCTAGGTCAACGGGGAGTACACTATAGAATTTAATGAATGAGTTTAGTTTGCGAGTATTAAAAAATGTTACATAAATGTCCATATCTTTTGACTGCATTATCTTAGATGCTCAATTTTTCTAGACTGCCAATGGACCATAGGCCATAGTATGTGCCATAAATATCAACTTGATGCATCTACCCGTACCTACGAAAACGGTGCCTTAACAGATGGACGAACAGACACAAACTGATAAGAAATGACTATATTTGCGTGTGATCTGGTGAAAAATTTACAATTTTGTGATTTTTTCTTTTGGTTATAATGTGAAACCTCACTTATTCGCAAATTTCGTGATTCTAGGTCAACGGGGAGCACACTATCGGCTTTGATGATTGAGTTTGCAAGTAATAAAATATATGACACGTGTGTCCGTATCTTTTGATTTTATTAAATTACAACATTCAGGCCTTAGTATGTGACACAAATTTCAACTTGGTACGTCCACTTCTTCCTGGGAAAAAGGGTTTTATCAGTCACACAGACAGACAGACAGAAGGACGGATATGAAAGTAATCCTATAACGGTTCCGTTTTTACCGATTAAGGTACGGATAATCACTCAAAACCTGTAGAGGAAGACAGAGATTGAATACATCCAACAGATAATTGAGGACGTAGCTTGCAAGTGCTACTCTGAGATGAAGTTGGCACCGGAGAGGAATTCATTTTGGATTGCATCAAACCACCCAGAAAACTGATGACTCAAAAAGTTCATTCCCCTAGTCTAAAAATTTAATACTCTGTCGTAATCTACACTACTGCCCATTAAAATTGCTGCACCAAGAAGAAATGCGGTTGATAAACAGGTATTCATTGGACAAATATATTGTACTAGAACTGACATGTGATTACATTTTCACGAAATTTTGGTGCATAGATCCTGAGAAATCAGTACCTAGAACAACCACCTCTGGCCGTAATAACGGGCTTGATACGCCTGACCATTGAGTCAAACAGAGCTTGGATGGCGTGTACAGGTACAGCTACCCATGCAGCTTCAAGACGACACCACAGTTCATCGAGAGTAGTGACTGGCGCATTGTGACGAGCCAGTTGCTCGGCCACCATTGACCAGACGTTTTCAATTGGTGAGAGATATGGAGAATATGCTGCCCAGGGCAGCAGTCGAACATTTTCTGTGTCCAGAAAGGCCCGTACAAGACCTGCAACATGCTGTCGTGAATTATCCTACTGAAATGTAGGGTTTCGCAGGGATCGAATGAAGGGTAGAGCCACCAGTCGTAACACATCTGAAATGTACCGTCCACAGTTCAAAGTGCCGTCAATTCGAACAAGAGGTGACCGAGACGTGTAACCAACGGCACCCCATACCATCACGCCGGGTGATACGCCAGTATGACGATGAGGAATACACGCTTCCAATGTGCGTTCACCGCGATGTCGCCAAACACGGATGCGACCATCATGATGCTGTAAATAGAACCTGGACTCATCCGAAAAAATGATGTTTTGCCATTCGTGCACCCAGGTTCGTCGTTGAGACCACCATCGCAGGCGCTCTTGTCTGTGATGCAGCGTCGAGGATAACCGCAGCCATGGTCTCGTAGTTGTTAGTCCATGCTGCTGCAAACGTCGTCGAACTGTTCGTGCAGATGGTTGTCGTCCTGCAAACGTCCCCATCTGTTGACTCAGGGATCGAGATGTGGCTTCAAGATCCCTTAGAGCCATGCGGATACGATGCCTGTCATCTCGACTGCTAGTGATACGAGGTCGGCGTTCCGTATTACCCTCCTGAACCCACCGATTCCATATTCTGCTAACAGTGATTGGATCTCGACCAACGCGAGCAGCGATGTCGCGATACGATAAACCGCAATCGTGATAGGCTACAATCTGACCTTTATTAATGTCGGAAACGTGATGGAACGCATTTCTTCTCCTTACACGAGGCATCACAACAACGTTTCACAAGGCAACGCCGGCTAAGTGCTGCTTGTGTGTGAGAAATCGGTTGGAAACTTTGTAGGTGTCGCCACTGGCGCCAACCTTGTGTGAATGCTCTGAAAAGCTAATTATTTGCATATCACAGCCTCTTCTTCCTGTCGGTTAAATTTCGCGTCTGTAGCACGTCATCTTTGTGGTGTAGCAATTTTAATGGCCAGTAGTGTACATTACATTCAGGGTCTCACGCCACCAAGTCAAGTATTAAAATTAGAAACTGTTTATGCCTCGAGGGCCTCGAGGAAGTGTAACTCGGGCCGCGCAAATTACCCAGATTATAACCATCCAATATTTGTGAATGAGAGCGCTTAGCGACGTCCAACAAACGTTACACATAATTTCAAACCTTTTCCTAGGCTTTTCCTCACTGAGCCTACTGAATATCCGCTGTTCATGAAAGTAAAACTTCAGTATCAGGCATGACTTTTTAATTTATTACTTCTGTAATACTCTTTTTGGATCACATTTCGTATACGGTATCTGTATATATCACCAATTGTACCTTCAAAATTATATCGTTTCACGGCACGTAGTTCAGAAGTTACAGGGCTACAATTATTGTACTATATGAAATAAAATCGTCTTGTCTTCTGACCGATTTCCTTTAGGACCTTCAAAGTGCACGTTTGGCCGCAGGGCACGATGGGAATTAGTATCCTCAAGCATCGTTTGTTTTGGCGACGAAGCCGACTTTCATTTGGATGGGTTCGTCAGTAAGCAAAACTGGCAATTTTGGGGGACTGAGAATCCGCATTTCGTGAATTCGAGAAGTCTCTACACCCTCGACATGCCACTGTGTGGTGAGCCATGTCCAGTCACTGAATAATCGGTGCAAATTTTCCTTGAATGCACGGCTACTACCGCACGGTACGTGAAGGTTTTAGAAGATGATTTCATCCCCATTATCCATAGTGAGCCTGGTCTCGACAAGATGTAGTTCATGCAAAACGGAGCTCAGGATTTTCGAAGCAGGAGAGTGTTGGATGTCCTGGAGGAGCCTTTTGGGACCGCATTTTGCCTCTGGGTTACCCAGAGGCCACTTGCATGGGTCTCGATGGGCCGCCATATCTTCTGATTCTGAACACATACGACTCCTTTTTGTGGCCCTATATTAAAGACAAGATGTACAGCAGTAACCCAAAAACCATTTCTGAGCTGAAAACAGCTATTCAGGAGGTCATCGACAACATCGATGTTCTGACACTTAAGCGGGTGATGCAGAACTTCGGTATTCGTCAGCATCACATTCGGATTTAGGTTATGACACGTTCGATGTGCCTGCCGCCATTGGCGATTATATCTCTATTGACGCCATGTGTTGAATAAAGTGAGTGCACACCGTAGTTTGTAACCAATTTAGGTTTTTTTCATATACACTACCGCCCATTAAAATTGCTACACCACGAAGATGACGTGCTACCGTCGCGAAATTTGACCGACAGGAAGAAGATAATGTGATATGCTAATGATTAGCTTTTCAGAGCATTCACACAATGTTGGCGCCGGTGGCGACACCTACAACGTACTGACATGAGGAAAGTTTCCAACTGATTTCTCATATACAAACAGCAACTAACCGGCGTTGCCTGGTGAAACATTGTTGTGATGCCTCGTGTGAGGAGGAGAAATGCGTACCATCACGTTTCCGACTTTGATAAAGGTCAGATTGTAGCCTATCGCGATTGCGGTTTATCGTATCGCGACATTGCTGCTCACGTAGGTCGAGATTCCAATGATATGGAATCGGTGGGTTCAGGAGGGTAATAAGTAACGCCGTGCTGGATCCAAAGGCCTCGTATCACTAGCAGTCGAGATGACAGGCATCTTATCCGCATGACTGTTACGGATCGTGCAGCCACGTCTCGATCCCTGAGTCAACAGATGGGGACGTTTGCAAGACAACTACCATCTGCACGAACAGCAGCATTGAGTATCAGCTCGGAGACCGGGGCTGCGGTTATCCTTGACGCTGCATCACAGACAGGAGCGCCTGCGATGGTGTACTCAACGACGAACCTGGGTGCACGAATGGCAAAACCTCATTATTTCGCATGAAACCAGGTTCTGTTTACAGCATGATGATGGTCGCATCCGTGTATGGTGACATCGCGGTGAACGCACATTGGAAGCGTGTATTCGTCATCGCCATACTGGTGTATCACCCAGCGTGATGGTATGGGGTGCCACTGGTTACACGTCTCGGTCACCTCTTGTTCGCATAGACGACACTTGAACAGTGGACGTTACATTTCAGATGTATTACGACTCGTGGCTCTACCCTTTATTCGATCCCCGCGAAACCGTACGTTTCAGCAGGATAATGCACGACCGCATGTTGCAGGTCCTGTACGGGCGTTTCTGGATACAGAAAATGTTCGATTGCTGCCCCTGCCAGCAGATTCTCTAGATCTCCCACCAACTGAAAACACCTGGTCAATGGTGGCCGATTAACTGGCTCGTCACAATACGCCAGGCACTACTCTTGATGAACTGTGGTATCGTGTTGAAGCTACATGGGCAGCTGTATCTGTACACGCCATCCAAGCTCTGTTTGACTCAATGCCCAGGCGTATCACGGCAGTTATTACTGACAGAGGTGGTTGTTATGGGTACTGTTTTCTCAGGATCTATGCACCCAAATTGCGTGAAAATGTAATCACATGTAAGTTCTAGTATAATATATTTGTCCAATGAACACCCGTTTATCATCTGCGTTTATTCTTGTTGGAGTAATTTTAATGGCCAGTAGTGTAGTTGAGTAATTGTCTCTCTGTATCATTCCCTAAAGAATGAGAGGTCTTTTTGCAACTTGGTATTTCTGAATGGTGAACGAAAAGAATGTTTAAAACATACTTGTACGTTACATCCTGACATCACATGAACAGAATGTACTGAGTATAACCACTTAGAAAAACACCCTGATGTGTTCTTAACAACTTGATGCATGACCTGAAACTGAGGCCACTTGCTGATTTGCCCTGTAATTATACCAAACCGATTTTCTCTGCATCTGACTGACTTCTCATGCGGATGACATGTATACATGTCGGAGGGTTTTAATGTCTGACATATGCTTAAACAAAATATTTTGCAGTACCGTCTGACGTTGGCCGTATGGCACAAATTGCAATATAGCCCAGTCAATGTTTTTTCGATGCTGATTCCGAATTTCTTGTTTGCTGCCTTCTAGGACGTCGATTTCACACGACAAAAATCAACATTATCGCACCTCCAGAATGATATTTTCACTCTGTAGCGGAGTGTGCGCTGATATGAAACTTCCTGGCAGATTAAAAATGTGTGCCGGACCGAGACGCGAACTCGGGACCTTTGCCTTTCGCGGGCAAGTGCTCTACCAACTGAGCTACCCAAGCACGACTCACGGCCCCTCCTCACAGCTTTACTTCTGCCGGGAAGTTTCATATTAGCGCACACTCCGCTGTAGAGTGCAAATCTCATTCTGGAAACATCCCCCAGGCTGTGGCTAAGCCATGTCTCCTCAATATCCTTTCTTTCAGGATTGCTAGATCTGCAAGGTTCGCAGGAGAGCTTCTGTAGAGTCTGGGAGGTAGGAGACGAGGTACTGGCAGAAGTAAAGCTGTGATGCCCGGGCGTGAGTCGTGCTTGGTCACCAATAAAATGCCGGGTGTCATCTATGAAAACAATTGGCGGTCCGTTGACATTCTCCAACGCATACGACTACTCAGCAGTTATATATTCAGTAAAGCGTACTATACGGCGCAAATATTTCCAGTCCCCAAGACGCAGGCCAAACACGTGATGAAACTCTCTAATAGATTTATCTGGCAAGGGCATCTGTTCAAAGTGAAATACACCACGCTGACGTCTTCCAGACAGGCCGGCGGACTCAACATGCCTGACATTAACCGAAAGTGTACTGCGTTATATATTAAACGAATCACCCACCTGTTGGACAAGGAACCTCTCAGCGTAACCAGTTGGCTCTTCCGAACCTTACAACCCACCGATATGCACCCATCCATTGATGTAGGTAAAATGCATTACAAACTACGATATGTCAAGCAGTTTTTTCTAGAAGTAAGCTATATTGATGGACATTATTTCACGCAGGATTTACCTACGACGCACCTGTTATTAAAAAGATGGACATCTCCAATAGTCCGGAATCCCAATGAACTTAAATACCCGAATAATGTTCATTGGGAGGCAGTTTGGGACGACATAAGTTCAACCGTCCACGCTGCTGAGGTGGCGTCCACGTGGTATAAAGTGGTCAACGATGTTATTCCCGCCGGCCGAAGTGGCCGTGCGGTTAAAGGCTCTGCAGTCTGGAACCGCAAGACCGCTACGGTCGCAGGTTCGAATCCTGCCTCGGGCATGGATGTTTGTGATGTCCTTAGGTTAGTTAGGTTTAACTAGTTCTAAGTTCTAGGGGACTAATGACCTCAGCAGTTGAGTCCCGTAGTGCTCAGAGCCATTTGAACCATTTGTTATTCCCACTAATGAAAGGTTGCATAGAATCGGTTTAAGTGACAGTGTTAAATGCGTCCGTTGTGGTCTGGTCGACACCTTACGCCATCGCTTCACTTGTGGCGGTCATCTCATTAACTGGAAATGGGTGCAGCACAGGCTGGGCCTCATTACCGGCAGCAGCCCAGCCAGCCACTGCACCGACATCCTGCTCTGGCCGGACACGAAACATTTTCCCGCTACCAAGAACAACACGGTGATGTGGCTGTTAGGACAGTTTGTGACATATATCATCATCCACAATAGTGAAGATAATCTCATTAGTTTCGAGGCTTGTATGAGAACGGCACGTTGGAATATGAAACGGTACCCAAATTTCAGGACGATGTTTGGTAACATGTTAGACATAATGTTTGAAAAACAAGGCGTAGGGTAATTCTCGTCGCCGCTAAGGACACAAATCACGTGCAAGACTATGTAGTGAACACAATACACAACGAATAATGGGTTACATCTGTTCCTAGGACTGCTCCCGACTTTTCAATGGTGTTATTAACTTCATTTGACGTTTTCCTTTATTTATGTTGCCTGTGCATGTCTTTGTTATTCGTTTGTATGTATAATGTCACTGATAATAGCGATACGTCGCTGATGATTAATATGGACGATGGCGTGACAAGTTCAATGACCTCTGTGAGCCAGAATTCTAAATGTAAACAAAGTAATCAAAGTCATCGTAGCATTACCACTCTTCTACATAACCTATCTGCACTACCTCCAATCCGTTCAGCGCCCTCTTCGGTCGTGTCACGACTCTTATCTGTTGGATAAGATCCAGCTATTACAGGGATAACCCATTGTTGAGGTTTCCACCATGTCTCCAATGTTCTAAGCGCGTAAATTGGAGAGAACACACAAACACACACACCCACAGAGAGGGAGAGAGAGAGAGAGTGAGAGGGGGGGGGGGGGGGGAGAGAGAGATAGCTGTCCTCAGCGGGTGTGAATAATTGATGCTACGACGACGTGGCGGGTTCGCATTTTTCACTCGCGCGTCGTGATGAAAAATTCACCGCCGCCGCCGCCGCCGCCGCCGCCACCGCCACCGCTAAGCCACAAAGCCAGCGTCGGCCACGTTAATGGACCAGCCGGGATGAGGCGGGACTCTGCATCCATTAGCACAGTCTGGCAGCACAAAGCGATCACGCCGGCCGCTGCGAGCTGGCGTCTCCATCGCCACCTGCATCTACATCTGCATCTACATCTATGTCTTTTCTCCGCGAACCACCGCGGTGTGTGTGCGGCAGAGGGTACGTCAGAGAGCAGCATCATTTCCTCCTTCTGATCTACACTATATCCAGGCACTCATATACAGGGTGTTACAAAAAGGTACGGCCCAACTTTCAGGAAACATTCCTCACACACAAAGAAAGAAAATATGTTCTGTGGACATGTGTCCGGAAACGCTTACTTTACGTCTTAGAGCTCATTTTATTACTTCTCTTCAAATCACATTAATCATGGAATGGAAACACACAGCAACAGAACGTACCAGCGTGACTTCAAACACTTTGTTACAGGAAATGTTCAAAATGTCCTCCGTTAGCGAGGATGCATGCATCCACCCTCCGTCGCGTGGAATCCCTGATGCGCTGATGCAGCCCTGGAGAATGGCGTATTGTATCACAGCCGTCCACAATACGAGCACGAAGAGTCTCTACATTTGGTACCGGGGTTGCGTAGACGAGAGCTTTCAAATGCCCCCATAAATGAAAGTCAAGAGGTCAGGAGAGCGTGGAGGCCATGGAATTGGTCCGCCTCTACCAATCCATCGGTCACCGAATCTGTTGTTGAGAAGCGTACGAACACTTCGACTGAAATGTGCAGGAGCTCCATCGTGCACGAACCACATGTTGTGTCGTACTTGTAAAGGCACGTGTTCCAGCAGCACAGGTAGAGTATCCCGTATGAAATCATGATAACGTGCTCCATTGAGTGTAGGTGGACGAACATGGGGCCCAATCAAGACATCACCAACAATGCCTGCCCAAACGTTCACAGAAAATCTGTGTTGATGACGTGATTGCACAATTGCGTGCGGATTCTCGACAGCCCACACATGTCGATTGTGAAAATTTACAATTTGATCACGTTGGAATGAAGCCTCATCCTCAAAGAGAACATTTGCACTGAAATGAGGATTGACAGATTGCTGGATGAACCATTCGCACAAGTGTACCCGTGGAGCCTAATGAGCTGCTGATAGTGCCTGCACACGCTGTACATGGTACGGAAACAACTGGTTCTCCCGTAGCACTCTCCATACAGTGACGTGGTCAACGTTACCTTGTACAGCAGCAACTCCTCTGACGCTGACATTAGGGTTATCGTCAACTGCACGAAGAATTGCCTCGTCCATTGCGGGTGTCCTCGTCGTTCTAGGTCTTCCCCAGTCCCGAGTCAAAGGCTGGAATGTTCCGTGCTCCCTAAGACGCCGATCAATTGCTTCGAACGTCTTCCTGTCGGGACACCTTAGTTCTGGAAATCTGTCTCGATTCAAACGTACCGCGCCACGGCTATTGCCCTGTGCTAATCCATACATCAAATGGGCATCTGCCAACTCCGCATTTGTAAACATTGCACTGACTGCAAAACCACGTTCGTGATGAACACTAACCTGTTGATGCTACGTACTGATGTGCTTGATGCTAGTACTGTAGAGCAATGAGTCGCATGTCCACACAAGCACCGAAGTCAACATTACCTTCCTTCAATTGGGCAAAGTGGCGGTGAATCGAGGAAGTACAGTACATACTGACGAAACTAAAATGAGCTCTAACGTGGAAAGTAAGCGTTTCCGGACACATGTCCACATAACATATTTTCTTTATTTGTGTGTGAGGAATGTTTCCTGAAAGTTTGACCGTACGTTTTTGTAACACCCTGTATAGTGCAAATTTCACGACTAACAGTCACGAGAGGCGAAACCGCTAGTGTCAAAGGTGACGGGAAGTCTCTCTCTGCAGATCTGCATAACAGCAGAAAGGCCCGGTAACTTCGGAGGCACACAATGCATTGGATGTCACCCGATGAACGAATCTATCAAGGATATTTCAGTCCTAAAGCTGCCCAAGTTGGTTATGTGATTGCGATGTGGAAACGTGAAGGAGCAGCTAAGCTGCTTGACACACACAGTGGCTACGGCTACAAGCCATACCACAAGTTGGGAAACGGGGCCAAATTCCTAGTGGTGTACTGTCGAGTTGAGATTTTCACAAATGTTTTATTCGTATCTTACAGAAACTAGCAGTACGGCAATAAACAGCCTTTTAAACACGCCGCTAATGGCAACCAAGTAATTTATAGCAATACAACAGTTTAAAATTTAAAAAAAAACACACACAGAAGCTAGCAGTACGGCAATGAACAACCTCTTAAAACACGCCGCTAACGGCAATCAAGTAATTTATAGCAATACAACAACTTTAAATTTAAAAAAAAAACACAGAAGCTAGCAGTACAGCAATAAACTACCTATTTAAAACACGCCGTTAACGCCAATCAAAATAATTTATAGCAATACAACAATTTTAAAAATTAAAGAACATTAGTAAACAGGCAACTAAAGTAAATACAGAACTTTGTTAATAACGTACGGTGAGATAGTGAAGCTACCAACAACGCCATTAAAAAAAATTAAACTGGTCTCAGCAAACACACGATTAAAGGAAATAAAAGGAATTTACAAACTTGGAGGAATTTTAAAAAATTTTTAACCAAAAGTGTCCTGGAATATCATTAGAACATAACAGATATTACCGACTCGTGTAAGGCGGCCACAAATCACCCACTCAGGGATGCTCGGGCTAGACAGAATACTGACCAATTTAAATACGCCCGTAAACACAATTGCCACTCTCAGGCTGGTAACTGCACCGACTTTTAACCAGCGAAAACTTGTTATAAGATGGCTTAACTTGCTGACAGAATTAGAGCTAACCTCGTGCAAGGAAAAATTACATCACACAGTCCTGAATGAGCGACCAAATGATCAACCAACAAGAAGCATGAATTTACTCAACCCACGACAGAGTAGCGAAACAATTAAACTACCAAACTACACCTCCCATCGGACAGTAACGAGAGGAGGAAGAAAGATCACTGTCTTCAATTACACCGGAGGCCACAAGGGAGAAGAGAGGCTGGTTACACAAAATTATTACTTAATTATTAGACCTTCCATGAACTTAACTTGAAATTATGCTCAAACAGGCAGTACACGACCTGCGATGGCAAGGATCCACACATCCGACCGCGCACGCGTCGCCAGCGTACCCAAAACGCCACGGTCACGCGACAACACACTGTCACCGGAGTTCACGTCTTCTCTGCAACGTTGACGGGTAGTGACCGCTCCTTCATTTTTTTTTCTTTATTGAATTTCAATTCCCCCCGAAGGGGGTGGACTGGCAGCAGCTTAGTATGCCGCTCTTCAGCCTACAGACTTTGTGAGAAAGATCAAGAGAATAAATAATAAAAAACAGGCGATAAAATCGGAGACTTAAAGAGTAACATGGCGAAAAGAAATCGTGGAACTTAAAACAAAGTACAGAGGGATGATGATGCTAATAAAATACATACGAAGCAGACAGGTAAAACAATAGACAGACAATTAAAAAACAAGGCGACAGTCTGGATTCTGTTCGCAAAAGACATAAAATTCACACCTAGCGACAGCATGGTTTCTGTTCGCAACACGAGAAAGACGAACAACACTGATTAGTCACTGGAACACTGCACTAAAAAGTTGGCAAATGTGACATACCACAGTCGAGAGCAGTTGGGGGGAAACTGGACAGAAGATGGGAAAACAAAAAAAGGGGGGAAAGGAGAGTAAAAGCGAAGGGGGGAACCGGGAAAGGAGCTGATGGAGGATGAGGACCCATAAGACGGGGCGGGGGGAGGGGGGCCGCTCCTTCATGTTAGGTGTCTCCTTTTAAACTCCAGTGTTGAAACGGAGGACTTAAAGGAGCTTGTTAACGTCCCACCAAGGCGAAATGAACAGCAACTACTCGTGGGGCGATTCTGTATACAACCAACACGCGGGGAGCTCTTCCGCCAACTCGACCCGCTCGTTACACACGACAGACATACATCACGTGGCGACTCGGTACAGCCGACCACGCCTGCTTCGCGCTGGAGAGCCACACTGCCCTACCGTGTCCACCACACTCTCTGCGCGCCACCACACGAGGTTACAACCGGTCAAAGATATCACTTCCTCCAAAGCAGTTTCCCGGACGCAAAACGCAGATATCGATAGCGGAGGGAAAAGACAACCAAGCAGACAATGACAGACAACATATCAAACAAACATGTCAGGGGAAGAAAAGGAAAACCAATGCAATCTAAACACAAGCTGTAGCACGAGGCGATACACGGCTCACTACTCATACGACGTCAAAAATGTCCGGAACATTGGTAATTTCGTGCCATCGGTGTGCTGGAACGAAAAGCGGTTGGCATTCCTGCACACACAGTAACTGCCGGAACTTTCATCATTGTACGTCTGTTACTTATTGTTCAGTGCTGTGTTGAGTAGAACGTTATGTCACACAGTTTACGAATTTCGAGGTGACAGAGTTAAAGGTGCAATGCGTCTGCATTTAATTTTGCGTGAAGTTCAAGAAAACACTCATAGAGAGACAGCAAATGATGCAGAAAGCCTTCGGTGATGAGTGCTTAAGCCGTACTCGATATTACAAATGATTCACACGGTTAAAAATGACCGGATGGAAGTTTAAAATGACCCTCTGTAATGCCACTTCCTAGGAGGAGAAATAAAAATCAAAAATTAGGGCCCGCATCTCGTGGTCGTGCGGTAGCGTTCTCGCTTCCCACGCCCGGGTTCCCGGGTTCGATTCCCAGCGGGGTCAGGGATTTTCTCTGCCTCGTGATGGCTGGGTGTTGTGTGCTGTCCTTAGGTTAGTTAGGTTTAAGTAGTTCTAAGTTCTAGGGGACTTATGACCACAGCAGTTGAGTCCCATAGTGCTCAGAGCCATTCAAACCATTTTAAACCAAAAATTAGGTTCCAATACCCCAAAGATTTCCCCCAAGTCCCAAATTCCCAGAAAAGTGAATAATCGAACGAAGTTCCATTTACCACTATTATTAGGACAATAACAAGTAAATAAATCAGGAATCTAAGACTTGAAAGTTTAGCAATCTACGAAAGAAAGATTAAATTTCAGTAAAATTAAAATCAAAATCATAATAAATCCCAAAATTAGCATAAATTAACATTCGCAAAGTAGAACCAACGATCCCAAAGAATACTCCGTGTGAGTACTCATTGGGAATCGTGAGTAATGACTAAGTATAATTCAATGCATTGTAACTACGTTACGAGAGTTAGCCGAAGCAGGTCATATATTTGAATGCTCGTACATGCAGGCGCGCTTAGATTGTTTTTGAGATTGAATAATTGCGATCTATTACGACGCAGTAATACGATCTTCTGACTTCAAATATCACGGCATTAGAATTCGAAAGGAGGACTTTTACCTACTAGAAGAAAGTGAACTTTTAACTAGATAATTGAATTAAACATTACTTAAACAGTGATTTAGGCAACGAACACTGATAGACGATTTTCATTCATAATAGCCAGTGGTTTATGGAACTTCAGTGATAGGTCCGAAGCATATAATTTAAATCCCCCCAACACCTGGGAAAGTTGTCTTCTCAAGGCTCGGTTAGGAAGTGACTGATATTGTGCAATAAAACACCCTCTCGTGCCAAGTCGTGCATTTGTGATTTAAAATTCTATCAAATTATTGACACGAAACTCCCGAGTAATAATTACGCGCAGCGATAATATTTGACTGTAGCGCTCGGCGCTAGTGTAGAATCTTTGACTCAAACAACAAGCCCACTGTTACGAATTCTTAGATACTTGAAATTACGACCAGCTTGTCGGAAATTTGTTGTGGATGTGACTGTATTGGTTTTATCATTAGTATTTCATCATTAATCAGTTAAACATCGATTACGAACGATTAATTATGATTCTTGGTGAAGTAAATATGTCACGCACGTCGAAATTTCCGTTCAGCACTGTTATTTTGTGTAACGTCGTCTTCGTAACTTGGTAACTATCTCAACGCTCTACCGACTGTCGCCGAGTTTTAGCCGAGGCCAAGCACAAATCAAACCAAATCATCAAGAAGAAGAGGCGTTATACCTCGTCCAGGACGGCGCTCTACGTCTACCTACAACGCTCACGTCAGGAACGTCAACGAAATTGTGCGGACCAATCAAAGACGATTGTCCTAGTGACTGCAGAAGAATGTAACATTTCAGTTGGATCACGTCATGAAATCCTGACACAGCATCTGGGAATTCACCGTGTTGCCACCAAGTTCGTCCCACCAGTCATGACTCAAGACCAGAAAGACCTTCGCCTCGCAATCTGTGAAAAGCTTTTGGATCGCACAAATAATAACGAAATGTTGCTTTTGTCTTAGACCGAAAAAAAGCTCGCTAGGTCTTGTCAAATGTCATAGCCACGCCGATAGTCTAACGCAGGGCTTCTTGCTTTCTAGGGAGATATGCTGACCATTACACCACCACAGCATTGTGGTGAAGATGGCTGCACGAACTACCCAAGTCATCTACATCTACATCTACATCTACATACATACTCCGCAATCCTCCATACGGTGCGTGGCGGAGGGTACCTCGTACCACTACTAGCATCTTCTATCCCTATTCCACTCCCAAACAGAACGAGGGAAAAATGACTGCCTATATGTCTCTGTACGCGCCCTAATCTCTCTTATCTTTGTGGTCTTTCCGCGAAATGTAAGTTGGCGGCAGTAAAATTGTACTGCAGTCAGCCTCAAATGCTGGTTCTCTAAATTTACTCAGTAGCGATTCACGAAAATAACGCCTGCTTTCCTCTAGAGACTCCCACCCGAGTTCCTGAAGCATTTACGTAACACTCGCGTGATGATCAAACCTACCAGTAACAAATCTGGCAGCCCGCCTCTGAATTGCCTCTATGTCCTCCCTCAATCCGACCTGATAGGGATCCCAAACGCTCGAGCAGTACTCAAGAATAGGTCGTATTAGAGTTTTATAAGCGGTCTCCTTTACAGATGAACCACATCTTCCCAAAATTATACCAATGAACCGAAGACGACTATCCGACTTCCCCACAACTGCTGTTACATGCTTGTCCCACTTCATATCGCTCTGTAATGTTACGCTCAAATATTTAATCGACGTGACTGTGTCAAGCGCTACACTACTAATGGAGTATTCAAACATTACAGGATTCTTTTTCCTACTCATCTGCATTAATTTACATTTATCTATATTTAGAGTTAGCTGCCATTCTTTACACCAATCACAAATCCTGTCCAAGCCATCTTGTATCCTCGTACAGTCACTCAACGACGACACCACCCCGTACACCACAGCATCATCAGCAAACAGCCGCACATTGCTATCCACCCTATCCAAAAGATCATTTATGTAGATAGGAAACAACAGCGGACCTACAACACTTCCCTGGGGCACTCCAGATGATACCCTCACCTCCGATGAACACTCACCATCGAGGACAACGTACTGGGTTCTATTACTTAAGAAGTCTTCGAGCCACTCACATACTTGGGAACCAATCCCATATGCTCGTCCTTAGTTAGGAGTCTGCAGTGGGGCACCGAGTCAAACGCTTTCCGGGAGTCAAGGAATATGGCATCCGTCTGATACACTTCATTCATGGTTCGCAAGATATCATGTGAAAAAAGGGCGAGTTGCTTTCGCAGGAGCGATGCTTTTTAAAGCCGTGCCGATGCATGGACAGCACCTTCTCTGTCTCAAGGAAATTCACTATATTCGAACTGAGAATATGTTCGAGAATCCTGCAACAAACCGATGTTAAGGATATTGGTCTGTAATTTTGAGGATCCGTCCTTCTACCCCTGTTATATACAGGCGTCACCTGCGCTTTTTTCAGTCGCTCGGGACCTTACGTTGGGCAAGAGATTCGCGATAAATGCAAGCTAAGTAGGGAGCCAATGCAGTAGAGTACTCTCTGTAAAATCGAATTGGAATCCCATCAGGACCTGGCGATTATGTCAAGTACCCTCCCCAACACAAACTCCAGTTCACATCTCCCCTTATATTGTCACTGTTACCAGGGCTCTCCGACATTCGAATAGCATTGGACGTAATGGGGAAGTGCTGTACTACGTGTGATCGTATAGATCTTAAATTTTCCCTGAGACATTGGGGAGGGTACTTGACTTGAGTAGTTCGTGCAGCTCTGTAGACTGCAATGCTGTGGTGCTGTAATGGTCAGCATATGTGCCTAGTAAGGGAGAAGACCGGGCTCGAGTCCCGGCTGCAGCACAAATTTTAATTCACTTCTACAGATTCCAACGTTACCGTAGATAAATTAGAGACTTAAATGTCTTAGGGAAAATTTAATTTAAGATCTATACGATTTCAAGGATTACTTCATGGTGAATTTGTGCCACAGTATCAAACTGTTAATCGGAACGTTTTCCGACGCCTGCGAGAAAATGTGGGAAGGAAACGGCCATGGCTTTTGCATTACCATAACGCACCCGCACATTCATCCCTGTTGGAGCGTGACTGTTGCTGCCTCATCCTCGATACTCTTCACCCTGGCCCCTGCGGCCATTTTTATTTCCTAAGTTAAAAACTCCGTTGAAAGGACAAAGACCTGCAACGACAGACAAAGAAAATTCACAGACGCCGCTTCAGGCTATCCAGAAAGAGACGAACCAAGGCTGCTTCCAGAAGTGGAAAGAGAGTATTTCGAAGGAGACCATGCAGAATAAGTAAAAGGTAAGTTTAGAAAAAGTTTGTGGACGAAGTTCCGAAATTTTCTGAACAAACCTCGTATGTAATGACTAGGTACACTATTGATGTATACAGGGTGAAAAGTATTTAAACCGGAAAACTCTGGGACGTTGCAGGGGACGTCAAAACAAATATTTTCCCCTAATGTCATTTTTTCCTATGAGGATTATTTAAACCGGTTGAGGCCGTATTACGCTCTTCAGTTGTAGGCAACAGCTGTCCACCAGTGCACTAGTGCATTGTCTCTGTTTACTGATGGAGCGATAGGCCTGGAGTGAGTACACTGATATGGTTGGTGCGTACTACGTAGCGCACCACAATGGACAAGCTGCACAGCGGGTTTATCAACAACAAATATCCTAATCGCCGTATCCCGCATCATACGACCTTTGCCGCTGTGTACCAACGAATGCGTGAGACCGGGTCATTTACCAGATTACCTGGACAGGGACGCCGTCGCACGGTAAGATCGCTGCAATTTGAGGAAGCTGTCTTGCAGCATGTGGAGCGGGATCCTTCAATCAGCACTCGTGTAATTGCACGTAACATGGGGACGAATCAGACGAATGTAAGAACAGTCCTTAGAGAGCAATTGTTACGTCCATTTCACTTACAGCGTGTCCACAACCTGGAACCAGTTGAGTATCCACCCAGATCACAGTTTTCGCAGTGGTACCTGGAACAGTGTGAAATGCATCCTACATTTCCATCCTCTGCGTTGTTTACCGATGAAGCAACGTTCGGGGGTGATGGAGTCTTCAACACGCACAATTCGTATGTTTGGAGTGAGGATAACACACATGCCTCAGTTACTAGCGCTCATCAAGTGCGGTTCTTCGTTAATGTTTGGGTCGGTGTTGTTGGGGACTGTTTAATTGGGCCATATCTGCTAACTAGTTGTTGTCTGTTCGTCGTAAAAAAATGGAAAATGTTGGTTTAATTAATTTGCCGCCAGAGAAATCTTCCTCTACCGGTTTAAATACTCCTCATAGGAAAAAATGACATTAGGGAAAAATATTTGTTTTGATATCCCCAACAACCTCCCAGAGTTTGTCGGTTTAAATACTTTTCACCCCGTACTAACCACCTAACCACCTAGCATTGCGGAGAGTGACTAAAAATTCGCTTGAAATCAGCGGACAGAACCACTCGTCAGATCCAGGAGTGCAGTTGGCGCAATCACTGTGCACTGGGAGTTAAATGTGATGGGGCAGAACCGTCGACCACCTCTTCAGAAGACAAACATTTCAGCAGTCAATGCCAAACGACGCTTGAGGTGGTGTAAAAAGCTGCGCCACTGCAGAGTGGGTGACGGGAGGGAGTGATTTGTAGTGTTGAATCGCGCTGTGCCTCGTGGGAATACGGTGGAAGCCTTTGCGTTCGCCGAAAGTCTGAAGAACGTTTCCTGCCGTCAGTCAAGTACGGAAGAGGTGGTGTTGAGTAATGAGGTTTTTTTTTCTTTTGTTTCCTGCCATCAGTGAAGTACGGAAGACGTGGTGTTGAGTTGTTGTTGTTGTGTCTTCAGTCCTGAGACTGGTCTGATGCAGCTCTCCATGCTACTCTATCCTGTGCAAGCTTCTTCATCTCCCAGTACCTACTGACGCCTACATCCTTCTGAATCTGCTTAGTGTATTCATCTCTTGGTCTCCCTCTACGATTTTTATCCTCCACGCTGTCCTCCAATACTAAATTGGTGATCCCTTGATGCCTCAACACATGTCCTACCAACCGATCCTTTCTTCTAGTCAAGTTGTGCCACGAACTTCTCTTCTCCCCAATCCTTCTCAATACTTCCTCATTAGTTATGTGATCTAACCATCTAATCTTCAGCATTCTCCTCTAGCACCACATTTCGAAAGCTTCTATTCTCTTCTTGTCAAAACTATTTATCGTCCACGTTTCACTTCCATACATGTCTACACTACATACAAAGACTTTCAGAAACGACTTCCTGACATTTAAATCTATACTGGATGTTAATAAATTTTTCTTCTTCAGAAACGCTTTCCTTGCCATTGCCGGTCTACATTTTATATCCTCTCTACTTCGACCATCATCAGTTATTTTGCTCCCCAAATAGCAAAACTCCTTTACTACTTTAAGTGTCTCATTTCCTAATCTAATTCCCTCAGCATCATCCGACTTAATTCGACTACATTCCATTATCCTCGTTTTGCTTTTGTTGATATTCATCTTATACCCTCCTTTCAAGACACTGTCCATTCCGTTCAACTGCTCTTCCAAGTCCTTTGCTGTCTCTGACAGAATTACAATGTCATCGGCGAACCTCAAAGTTTTTATTTCTTCTCCATGGATTTTAATACCTACTCTGAATTTTTCTTTTGTTTCCTTTACTGCTTGCTCAATATACAGATTGAATAACATTGGGGATAGGCTACAACCCTGTCTCACTCCTTCCCAACCACTGCTTCCCTTTCATGCACCTCGACTCTTACAACTGTCATCTGCTTTCTGTACAAATTGTTAGTGTCCTTTCGCTCCCTGTATTTTACCCCTGCCACCTTCAGAATTTGAAAGAGAGTATTCCATTCAACATTGTCAAAAGCTTTCTCTAAGTCTACAAATGCTAGAAACGTAGGTTTGCCTTTCCTTAATCTTTTTTCTAAGGTGTTGAGTAATGAGGGTTTTTATTTATTTATTTCTTTATTTTTTACGACCGCTTACGTTAGTAAACCTCAACGTGTGCAGCCTTGGTCGCTCGGCGAATGTCGAGGCGGTATTCCAGTTCCCGCCAGTAACGTGTGTTCTGTCACAGTACCCACAGCAGTTTGTATCCTAGCCTTCAGTTCGTCGACGTCAGCAACTGGTGTGACGAAGGCTGTGTCCTTGATATAGCCCCAGAAAAAAAAGTCAGCGGGCGTAACGTCTGGAGTGTGGGGGACGGGGGGGGGGTTATGTCCGGATCGGTGGATTGTAAAGAATGGTCCAGCACTGTGGCCACCCCGCTCTCCAGACATTACGCTCCTTGACTCTCACTGGTCCGCAGCGCAGAACATCGAGGCTCAGAGCGCAGGTCGCAGTGGTGCAGCCGTCCAAGTGGAGAAGGCGACGTCCGATCCGAGGCGGTGTTCAAACTTTGGTCGTACGTCAGTTGCTGGCTGGCAAAGGCGGAACTGGCTCTAGCTGGTTCCGCGCAGACACCAATACTTGCACGGCGGAAGTTTACAATTTTCCTATTGACTGTCGAAGTTGCGGCTGATGCAGCAATAGCTGCTTGTCTGGAACAACCCTTGTTGCACTCTTCTGCACCCTCCGCCTGCCTACAGGGAGATCCTATGGGGGCTGAGCCGGATACCTTGGAAACGAGCCTCAACACAAGGGCCAAGCTGTCGGTAACCCGCTATGTATAGAAGTGCTGCGGGTTGCCGGTATTGAAGGCGAAGTCCAAAGAGACACCAGTAATACTCGTATAGAGCAGTGGTTCCCAACCCGGGAATATTTATCCCCTGAGGGGTCAAATGAAATTTCCTGATGGCTAAAAAATAAAATATTACATTCAATTTGAGTCACGAAACTATTTACAAAAGAACATTAAGGTTATCACAATTCCGTGAGACTGCAATATTCATTACATAAGTAGCATTAATAAGGTGGAACTTACAGCTTCCTCACATTGTGGCCCCCACTACACACATATTGCGCTTCGTCCCGTACATCGCTGATGATAAAAGTAAGACATAAACGTAACAAATGCTAAAACTCTCAAGAAAATATCGTCTCCAAGTTGTAGGTAGTATATACACTACTGGCCATTAAAATTGCTACACCACGGAGATGACGTGCTACAGACGCGAAATTCAACCGACAGTAAGAAAATGCAGTGATATGCAAATGATTACCTTTTCAGAGCATTCATACAAGGTTGGCTCCGGAGGCGACACCTACAACGTGCTGACAACCGATTTCTCATACAGAAACAGCAGTTAGCTGGCCTTATCTACTGAAACGTTGCTATGATGCCTCGTGTAAGGAGGAGAAATGCGTACCATCACGTTTCCGACTTTGATAAAGGTCGAATTGTAGCTTATCGCGATTGCTGTTTATCGTATCACGACATTGCTGCTTGCGTTGGTCGACATCCAATGACTGTTAGCAAAATATGGAATCGGTGGGTTCAGGAGGGTAATACGGAACGCCGTGATGGATCCCAAAGGCCTCGTATCACCAGCAGTCGAGATGACAGGCATCTAATCTGCATGGCTGTAACGGATCGTGCAGCCACGTCTCGATCCCTGAGTCAACAGATGGGGACGTTCGCAAGACAACAACCATCTGCACGAACAGTTCGACGACGTTTGCAGCAGCATGGACTATCAGCTCGCAGATCGTGGCTGCTGTTACCCTTGACGCTGCGCCTGCGATGCTGTACTCAACGACGAACCCGGTTGCACGAATGGCACAACGTCATTTTTTCGGATGAATCCAGGTTCTGTTTACAGCATCATGATGGTCGCATCCGTGTTTGGTGACATCGCGCTGAACGCACATTGGAAGCCATACTGGCGTATCACCGGGCGTGACGGTATGGGGTGCCTTTGGTTACACGCCTCAGTCACCTCTTGTTCGCACTGACGGCACTTTAAACAGTGGACGTTACGTTTCAGATGTGTTACGACGCGTGGCTCTAACCTTCATTGGATCCCTGCGAAACCCTACATTTCAGCAGGATAATGCACGACCACATGTTGCAGGTCCTGTACGGGCCTTTCTGTATACAGAAAATGCTCGACTGCTGCCCTGGCCAGCACATTCTCCAGATCTCTCACCAATTGAAAACGTCTGGTCAATGGTGGCCGAGGAAGTGGCTCGTCACATTACTTCAGTCACTACTCTTGATGAACTGTGGTTTCGTGTTGAAGCTGCATGGGCAGCTGTACCTGTACACGCCATCCAAGCTCTGTTTGACTCAATGCCCAGTGGTATCAAGGCCGTTATTACGGCCAGAGGTGGTTGTTCTGGGTACTGATTTCTCAGGATCTATGCACCCAAACTGCGTGAAAATGAAATCACATGTGAGTTCTAGTGTAATATATTTGTCCAATGAATACCCGTTTATCATCTGCATTTCTTCTTGGTGTAGCAATTTGAATCGCCAGTAGTATATATATATATATATATATACACTCCTGGAAATTGAAATAAGAACACCGTGAATTCATCGTCCCAGGAAGGGGAAACTTTATTGACACATTCCTGGGGTCAGATACATCACATGATCACACTGACAGAACCACAGGCACATAGACACAGGCAACAGAGCATGCACAATGTCGGCACTAGTACAGTGTATATCCACCTTTCGCAGCAATGCAGGCTGCTATTCTCCCATGGAGACGATCGTAGAGATGCTGGATGTAGTCCTGTGGAACGGCTTGCCATGCCATTTCCACCTGGCGCCTCAGTTGGACCAGCGTTCGTGCTGGACGTGCAGACCGCGTGAGACGACGCTTCATCCAGTCCCAAACATGCTCAATGGGGGACAGATCCGGAGATCTTGCTGGCCAGGGTAGTTGACTTACACCTTCTAGAGCACGTTGGGTGGCACGGGATACATGCGGACGTGCATTGTCCTGTTGGAACAGCAAGTTCCCTTGCCGGTCTAGGAATGGTAGAACGATGGGTTCGATGACGGTTTGGATGTACCGTGCACTATTCAGTGTCCCCTCGACGATCACCAGTGGTGTACGGCCAGTGTAGGAGATGGCTCCCCACACCATGATGCCGGGTGTTGGCCCTGTGTGCCTCGGTCGTATGCAGTCCTGATTGTGGCGCTCACCTGCACGGCGCCAAACACGCATACGACCATCATTGGCACCAAGGCAGAAGCGACTCTCATCGCTGAAGACGACACGTCTCCATTCGTCCCTCCATTCACGCCTGTCGCGACACCACTGGAGGCGGGCTGCACGATGTTGGGGCGTGAGCGGAAGACGGCCTAACGGTGTGCGGTACCGTAGCCCAGCTTCATGGAGACGGTTGTGAATGGTCGTCGCCGATACCCCAGGAGCAACAGTGTCCCTAATTTGCTGGGAAGTGGCGGTACGGTCCCCTACGGCACTGCATAGGATCCTACGGTCTTGGCGTGCATCCGTGCGTCGCTGCGGTCGGGTCCCAGGTCGACGGGCACGTGCACCTTCCGCCGACCACTGGCGACAACATCGATGTACTGTGGAGACCTCACGCCCCACGTGTTGAGCAATTCGGCGGTACGTCCACCCGGCCTCCCGCATACCCACTATACGCCCTCGCTCAAAGTCCGTCAACTGAACATACGGTTCACGTCCACGCTGTCGCGGCATGCTACCAGTGTTAAAGACTGCGATGGAGCTCCGTATGCCACGGCAAACTGGCTGACACTGACGGCGGCGGTGCACAAATGCTGCGCAGCTAGCGCCATTCGACGGCCAACACCGCGGTTCCTGGTGTGTCCGCTGTGCCGTGCGTGTGATCATTGCTTGTACAGCCCTCTCGCAGTGTCCGGAGCAAGTATGGTGGGTCTGACACACCGGTGTCAATGTGTTCTTTTTTCCATTTCCAGGAGTATATATATATATATATATATATATATATATATATATATATATATATATATAAACCATGTTTTTCAGCATGGTTGTGGTCGCCCACGCTACATTTATTTATCCTTGAAGCAGCCAGAATTCTCTTCAGTACATCGTAGCCGGTGTTTTATGTTGATATTCAGTATTTTTTTTTCAGCGAAAAAGAGGGGTCCAAAAGGACTATTTTTTTTTAGAGAATCCCTACGATAAACTGGAATTACATCTGTAAGGATCAGGATAACATGTTAATTCCATGTTTCACATACCGACAATCGGAGTTACAGCGAGAACTGTCGATCTACGTTCTTCCAGAGCTGCCTGGTTTGCCGTGATTTCCCTAAATCGTTTCAGGCGAATGTCGGGATGGTTCCTTTGAAAGGGCACGGCCGATTTCCTTCCCCATCCTTCCCTCATCCGAGCTTGTGCTCCGCCTCTAATGACCTCGTTGTCGACCACGAGAGTTTCCTTGGGAAAATCCCAAATACACAGTGAAGATGTTAACATTTTTCAATAAAAAATACTACTACTGCCGCTACTACTACTACTACTACTACTACTACTACTACGTGATCAGGCCCAGTGGACCGCACGCATCTACAAGTTTCCTCCTCCACTGTATTCTGTCCATTGCTGCTATCCTCCATCCGTTTACACCTATTGACGCTTGGTTTAAATCTTCATGATCCCTCCAGCGCTTCTTGGGTCTCCCTGGAGGTCTCTTTCCTGTAGGTGTGAAATCCAGGAGCTTCCGAGGCCATCTGTGATCCTGCATTTGGGAAATATGGCCGGCCCACTGCATTCGTTTGGCTTTGACAGTTCCTGCTATGTTGGGCTGCTGGTATAGTTCCTCAAGCTCTTGGCTTTATCTGATCCTCTATTCCCCTGAATCTGCATCCAGAACCGGACCGAAAATCTTCCGAAGCACTTTTCTCTCAAAAACAAGGATCTTATGGAAGTCCTGTTTCCGGATACTCCATGTCTCAGCCATATAGAACAACATGCTGGATCAGGGTTTTGTACAGTCGAATCTTGAACTGTCTGAAGAGATATTTGGACCGAAGCAGTTGTGCTAGGCTGTGGTAAGATCGGTTTCCTGCTTGTATTCTGGCATTGATCTCTGCTTCACATGACGAGTTCTCAGTGAAAAGTGCCCCTAGGTATTTGGATTCTTGCACTCTCTTGTAGGAATGGTACCCAACCTGTAGTGATTGTAGATGACCAGCAGTCTGACAATGACCACGCGTCATAAAGAGGTACTCTGTCTTGGCTTCGTTTATGTTTAGCCCAAATTTGCTGGCAGCCTCCTTTAGTGCTTTGGTCATTTGTCCACTAGATTCCAGTGCGGAGAAAAAAATGCTGAATTTGAGCAATATTTTCGTCCGTCATCCCGGCGTTCCCTCTTAAGGTGAACGGGCGCCATTGGATGGCGCTGCGCACATGATCACACCAGGCTGAGGGATGTTTGAAGAGAGACCGCGCCTCATGGTGCTCTCTACTGTACGTCCTGACACGCACCCGGTGGCTCTCGCCTCTGAGGTGGAAGCTGAACTCGTGCCTAGAGACGACCCGCAGTAACCTACAGAGCCCTACACCCCGAACTGTCGACACCTGGCGAGTCGGACGCGACGTAGCAGGGTTGTCTGAGGCAGGCGTCTCAACAGTGGGCGTGCGGTGGGGCGTGACTCATGCATCTGCCTATCAGTCAATGGTACTTGAACTTTCAGGATCTTGCACAGAAAGCGGGACAGCCATTCTACTTCTTTATCTACATAGATACTCCGTAAGCCACATTACGGAGCGTGGCGGTGGGTACCCTGTACCATTATTTGCCATTTCCTTTCCTGTTCCACTCGAAAATACAGCGAGGGAAAAGCGACTGTCTGTACGCTTCCATATGAGCCGTAATTTACCGTATCTCATCTTCGTACCATGTAGGGGAACTCGGGTCGGAACGGGAAACTTAAGTTTAACAATTTCTATAAAATAAGGGAACACAAGGAAACACTTCTTAAAGTCATAAAAAACACCTTGTACTATAACCTAATGGACCTTATGTTAAAATCACTTAAAACAATACATTTTGCATTTTTTACAATTTTTCAAAGAAAGTCTTGCATATTTCCCGTTCCGCCTCAGGCACGGGTCATAATGGGAAAAGGGTACTTTTTGTTAAATTATTGCATAAACGTTGAATCTGAATTACGAATACCGTATTGAACTATGACAAAGTGTTGTATAACAGGCAATTCAGACTTAGGAATATGTAATTTAAACAATTAAAAACTCATTCTTCAAAATAAGAAAAATTCTGAAAAATGTACAATTCTTAATAACCACCAAACCACTAACTACTAGCCCTTTCGACAATAGTCACAAATCAGTATTTCCTCTTCATCTTCACTGTCTATGCCAGCACATGAATTGTGTGCCCACTCTGGCATGCGACATAGCCCTCATTAGAAACGGAGTAGAAGTCCCCACAGTAGAGACACTCAGCATCCTCTCTCTCTCTGGTTCTCTCTTCTCCATCGTCTTCTCCCTTTTATTTTTCTTAAGGTCTTTGATGTCCTCTGTTTTGGTTTTTTGGGTGTACAGTTTGATATTTTTGCCTTAAGTTGCATTGCACATGACGTCTCTGTCCTGACATTGTCTATATTTGTGCACCCTCCTCCTTTCTGTAGGCCTACTTTACGTGCGACAGCATTCTGCAGTTCCTTCTTATAAGGAGAATCTGTCAATACGACGGTTTTTCCTTTTCGTCTCGTAGTCCGCCGAGTATTTTGACAGATTAGTGGGATTGGAATGACAGCCTCGGGCGATATCTGGAAAGCTGAGTTACTGAGTCCCGTTCCGCCCCAAGAGCACTTTTGAGGTTAACAACTTTTATGGAGTGTAATAACAGACGTATTTAAACGCATTAAATAACTAAAGTATAACAAATGCCATGCACTTTAAGGGAATGTGTCATTTTAGGGTGTACAATTAACAATTAACAGCTTACCTGGCGTTGAAATTCACCAAACGTTAGAACAACGCAAGCGGTAACGTGACGGATAACAATTCACTTACATCTCTCAGTTCAAACTAAATCAGAATGGATGCGGTCACGAGTTCGAGTCTCGGTCCGGCACACAGTTTTAATCTGCCATAACGTTTCATATCAGCGCACACTCCGCTTCAGAGTGAAAATCTCATTCTGGAAACATATTTTTGTCCGAGAGGATACAGGAACGCACGTGCCACGCGAAAGGACGAGAAACACTGGAATAAGTTATCTGATTGGACAAATGACACCCGGTCCGACAGTGCTTATCAGATTTCGGATGAGTAATGATCTTCACGTCGTAAACTAGTGACGGATTCGCATCGAATCCCTCGGTCGAGTTTGGAGGCCTGCCTTGCGGTGTAGCGCCCCGGCCCACCGCAGCGCTGACGTCACGTTTTCCTCGGAACAATGGATCCGCAGCGGGGAGGCCATTTGTGCGGTGCTAAGTCTTTCCGCCGCAGGGCGCCACGGGGGATCGCATTGCTTTTAACAAAATTAGGTGCCCGTCCGTTCTGCGCGGCTGGAGCCGGCCTTCGATATTCATAAGCCGAGCGCAGCCAGCGAGGAAGGGTTTGTCCGCCGCGGCGTTCGTCTGTTTTAAGCGCCACCCCCCTGCCTCCTCCGAGTCCCACCCACCGCTGACGCTGCCCGTGCAGCGAAGTACGCGGCAGGCCGTGCCGAGAACACGCGCGCGCGCCTGCCCGTGTTTACAGGGGTCTCGTATTTCGCTACAACACGACGCTCTTCCCAGCCACTTGTTTACATTTCATTGTGCAGGGTCTTCCTGCTACCTGCCGTGCGCTCATCCTTGTGAATTACGTCGTGGTACCGAAAAGGCACGTGCGAGAGCAGGTTCTCATCTTCCGGTGCTGTTTACCCCCGCGTTAGCCGCCTGCCTGCTTACCAACCCCTCTGTTCGGTCAGAGGGCTGCGTGCTCTCTGTAATAAAAAAAAAAAAACTGAGTCCAAGAATCAACGATAAACTTTAACGGATGTCTTGTGACGTCCGCCCAGACCAAACGCAACGAACATTATGGAACAAAAAGAAAAAAAAATTGTCGGCACGGTAGCTGAGCGTATTCGGTCAGAGAGTTAGCTGCCCTCTGTCATAAAAAAACTGAGTTAATCGATCAACAACGAACTTAAACGGATGTCTTACGATGTGCGCCCCGAGCAGATGCAACGAACAAAAGCGAACAAAAGGAGATTTAAAAAAAAAAAAAAAAAAAAAAACACTCTCGTCACTGCGCCTCACATTGTGGTGACCTCAACCCACATCAAAAATAATTATCAAAATCTGAACTGTGAAGTCATCCAAACTTCTAGTTGGAAAACCACACTCTTTGTTATACTTCTCGATTGGTCACGATAGCCTCGTGATGCCAAATGAGGAGCTACTCGACCGAATAGTGACGGCTCCGGCCAAAGGAAACCATCATAAAGAACCGGGAGAGCAGTGTGCTGACCACATGCCCCTCCTATCCGCATCCTCAACTGGGGATGACACGGCGGTCGGATGGACCCGGTGGGCCACTTGTGGTCTGAAGACGGAGTGCTGAGTGCCACTTTGTTTATGAACTGAAAATTCTAATATTCACGAGAAACTGCTCTGAAATTAACCTGAGACGACAAAATTGTGTATATATTCTCTGAAACTTCAAAGACAATATCTGAAAGGAATTAAAAAAAGTGACAAAATTTCGTGAATCACACACAATACTGTTGATAATTGCATGAACACTGCGGGGGTTCAACATACACATTTGCTTTCGTTTTCGAATGTTTCCAAATGTGTACATTCATGGGCCCCAGCCCTACATTGATACCGGCGAAAGTCGTTTTCCAATAGCTGTTATTGTTCCAGAGATATTTTGGGTGGACAAGATAGCTGGGACACCCTGTATAACCTACCCATCTAATCTTCAGCATTCTTCTGTAGCACCACATTTCAAAAGCTTCTATTCGCTTCTTGTCCAAACTAGTTATCGTCCATGTTTCACTTCCATACATGGCTACACTCCATACAAATATTTTCAGAAACGACTTCCAATTCATTCCTCAATGCTATTTAGAGACGTACAGTATAATACGATGGAAAAATACTGGTACAGTATTTCCTGACACTTAACTCTATACTCGATGTTAACAAATTTCTCTTCTTCAGAAAAACTCCTTTACTACTTTAAGTGACTCATTTCCTAATCTAATTCCCTCAGCATCACCCGACTTAATTCGACTACATTCCATTATCCTCGTTTTGCTTTTGATGATGTTCAACTTATATTCTCCTTTCAAGACACTATCCATTCCGTTCAACTGCTCTTCCAAGTCCTTTGCTGTCTCTGACAGAATTACAATGTCATCGACAAAACTCAAAATTTTTGTTTCTTCTCCATGGATTTTAATACCTACTCCGAATTTTTCTTTTGTTTCCTTTACAGGTTGCTCAATATACAGAGTGTATAACATCGGGTAGAGTCTGCAACCCAGTCTCACTCCCTTCCTAACCACTGCTTCCCTTTCATGCCCCTGGAGTATTATAACTGCCATCTGGTTTCTGTACAAATTGTAAATAGCCTTTCGCTCCCTGTATGTTACCCCTGCCACCTTCACAATTTGAAAGAGAGTATTCCAGTTAACATTGTCAAAAGCTTTCTCTAAGTCTACAAATGCTAGAAACATAGGTTTGCCTTTCCTTAATCTTTCTTCTAAGATAAGTCGTAGGGTCAGTATTGCCTCACGTGTTCCAACATTTCTACGGAATCCAAACTGCTCTTCCCCGAGGTCGGTTTCTGCCAGTTTTTCCATTCGTCTGTAAAGAATTCGCTTTAGTATTTTGCAACTGTGGCTTATTAAACTCTCAGCACCTGGTTTCTTTGGAATTAGAATTATTATATTCTTCTTGAAGTCTGAGGGTATTTCGCCTGTCTCATACATCTTGCTCACTAGATGGTAGAGTTTTGTCAGGACTGGCTTTCCCAAGGCCGTCAGTAGTTCTAATGTTTCGACTCACGTCGCTGGCAACGGGTTATACACAATGCTAGTGACTGCTTTGAAGGTCAGTAAAACTTTGAAACCCGTTTCTATGTTTTACGAGCTGTAAATAAATAGTTGCCATAAGCTTGAGATTTCCCCTTTTAACATTCTACTGCTCATAAAATCACATTTCCTTTACTTAAAACATGTTAGCACCGATATCCTTCTTAAAAAATTGTGCCTCCATACGCAGGAGGCCAGGATCCATCCTTTTTAAACCGAGTGCATTACCAGACTGTCTAGCACACACTGACTGCTACTACGACAGAGTAAAGTTAACCTCACTGACCAACATCTGTGGTCTCGGGAACCGATTTACAAAGAATATGGTTATATCGATATTATATATGTTTAGCACATTTATGAGATTCGCAACTGCACAATTGTGACGAAAACTATCTGAAAATCGTCATAGCACATAAGAGTCCCCTTTCACCTGTTCCCGATTTTCATAGGTCCCGACCTTAATACATAACTTGATGGCATAACGTTGCTCTAAAACTCGCTGTTCCATTTTCGAAACACACAACAAAAACACCACTGATGGTCCTTTCAAAAATGACGTGATGGCTGTACGAGGCTGATACTCGGTCTGGGCATGTGGAAGGGGTGAACACAACAGCTCAACTAAGTGGAAGAGTGCAGTCTTGCCAGAGGTGTTATTTTTCTCACGCACATCGCAAACCTCTCTGTAATGAACAATGCGCGTGTTTGATCACCGCCAGTGGATGTTCACCATGGTGGATGGTGGTACTGGGTTGTTACTGCCAGGAAGCCAGTAGTCGACTACCCTGCGCGATGTAGCAGAGGAGCAGTGGGTCGTTGTGTGGTTGTAAACCAGTCTATCATCGAAAGTGTAATTGTTTAATACAAACCACACAAAAATGCACGGAAGTATATTTTTTAACACAAACCTACGTTTTTTTAAATGGAACCACGTTAGTTTTGTTAGCACATCTGAACATATAAACAAATACGTAATCAGTGCCGTGTGTTGCATTGTAGAATGTTAATTACATCCGGAGATATTGTAACCTAAAGTTGACGCTTGAAACCTCCGGCGTTCAGTTGCGTGTTGTAACAAACACAGGCCACGGTCGGCGAGCAGCATCTCCAGGGACATGTTTACGATGACGACCGTGTTTACGAGTGTGGCTGTAGTGCACTGTTGTGGTTTGGTCTAGCTGTCGCAGTGTCCGCATGTAGCGCTTGCTGCTATTGTTATTCTGCATTCGTCTCCGCACGTAAACCAACTGTAGTACACCGTGTTACCAGACGTCTGTGATAGTGTAGTGTTGTAGGAACTGTGACCATGGTGTATTCGAACTCTGAAAAGGCGGAGATGATACTCATCTATGGCGAGTGTCGACGAAATGCAGCTGAAGCCTGGAGGGTGTATGCAGAACGGTACCCGGACAGAGAGCATCCAACGTGCCGCACATTGCAAAACATCTACCGCCAACTGTATGCAACAGGTATGGTCGTAGCACGCAAACGGGTCCGTAACAGGCCCGTCACAGGAGAAGCGGGTGCAGTTGGCGTGTTAGCTGCTGTTGCCATGAACCCACACATGAGTACACGGGACATGGCGAGAGCCGGTGGACTGAGTCAAAGTAGTGTCATGCGCATACTGCATCGTCACCGCTTTCACCCGTTTCATGTGTCGCTGCATGAGCAATTACATGGTGATGACTTTAATCATCGAGTGCAATTCTGTCAATGGGCATTAACAGAATACGTTGCAGTTCTACCTGTTTACCGATGAAGAGGGTTTCACAAACCAGGGGGCAATGAATCTACGAAACATGGAGAATCCTCGCTGGGTCAGACAGGTAGAGCGACAGCGACCGTAGACTGTAAATGTATGGTGCGGAATCATTGGCGACATCCTCATTGGTCCTCACTTCATTGCAGGGGCCCAAACAGCTGCAACATACATCGCGTTTCTACAGAATGATCTGCCAACGTTGCTCGAAAATGTTCCACTGGAAACGCGTCGACGTATGTGGTATCAGCATGATGGTGCACCTGCACATTCCGCAATTAACACTAGTCTGACCCTTGACACGATGTTCGACGGGCGTTTCATAGGACGTGGAGGACGCACGAATTGGCCAGCCCGTTCTCCTGATCTTACACCTCTGGACTTCTTTCTGTGGGGTACGTTGAAGGGGAATGTGTACCGTGATGTGCCTACAACCCCAGAGGATATGAAACAACGTATTGTGGCAGCCTGCGGCGACATTACACCAGATGTACTGCGGCGTGTACGACATTCATTACGCCAGAGATTGCAATTGTGTGCAGCAAATGATGGCCACAACATTGAACATCTATTGGCCTGACATGTCGGGACATACTCTATTCCACTCCGTAATTGAAAACGGAAACCACGTGTGTACGTGTACCTCACCCCTCATGGTAATGTACATGTGCGTCAGTGAAAAAGACCAATAAAAAGGTGTTAGAATGTGGACGTAATGTGCTGTTCCAGTCTCTTCTGTACCTAATGTCCATCACCGTTCCCTTTGGATGCTACGTAATTCGGTGCTCTCCGATACACACGATCGAACAGCGGAGGAGTGGTACTCAAGCGTCAACTTTAGGTTACAATATCTCCGGATGTAATTAACATTTTACAATGCAACAAACGGCACTGATTACGTATTTGTTTATATGTTCAGATATGCTAACAAAGCTAACGGGGTTCCATTTAAAAAAACGTAGGTTTGTGTTAAAAAACATACTTCCGTGCATTTTTTTATCGTTTGTATTAACCAATTACACTAGCCCCTCTCCTCACGTTCGGTCTGTGGAATCGATTCGTCAGTATTTGATGTGGTTTACGAAATAGTTACTGATTATATATATATATATATATATATATATATATATAATCAGTAACTAATTATATATTGTAGTAAACAAAACAAAGCAGAACCACACACATCGAAAACATGACGTAGAAATGTCGTAGTACAAAAAATGAACAGAAGAGCCAAAGAAACTGGTACATCTGCCTAATATCGTCTAGGTGCCCCGCGAGCACGCAGAAGTGCTGCAACACGACGTGTAATGCACTGGACTAATGTGTGAAGTAGTGCTGGAGGGAACTGATACCATCAATCCTGCAGGAGTACGTGGGGGTGAAGATCTCTTCTGAACAGCACGTTGCGAGGCATATGCTGAATAATGCTCAGGTCAGGGGAGTTTGGTGGACATCGGAAGTGTTTAAACTCAGAAGAGTATTCCTGGACCCACTCTGTAGCAATTCTTGATGTTTGGGGTGTCGCATTGTCCTGCGGGAATTACCCAAGTCCGTCGGAGTGCAGAATGAACATAAATGAATGCAGGTGATCAGACAGGATGCTTATGTACGTGTCACCTGTCAGAGTCGTATCTAGACATATCAGGGGTCCACAATCACTCCAATCGCACACGCTGTACACTATTACAGCTTGAGCAGTCCCTGCTGACAAGCAGGGTCCATGGATTATTGACGTTGTCTCCATACCCGTACACGTCCATCCACTAGATATAGTGTAAAACGAGACCAGGCAACATGTTTCCAGTCACCAAAAGTCCAGTGTAGGTGTTGACCGGCCCAGGCGGGGCGTAAAGCTTTGTGTTGATGACCCAGCACTTAAGTCTGCAGCAGTATGCGGAAGGGTTGCATTTCTGTAAAGCTGAACAATTCTCTTCAGTAGTCGTTGGTCTCTTTCTTGCAGATCATCTTCCAGCTGCCGCTGGCGAACAGCAGTCAGCACGAGCGCACGGACCAGGCACCCCTATGGCGACCGATACGCAGAACCGTTTGCTGAACGGGCATTGCTAGCCCCCTGGTTCATCTGGGCAGCAGTTGCTCGTCAGTTGCTCGTCAGTTGCTCGTCAGTTGCTCGTCAGTTGCTCGTCAGTTGCTCGTCAGTTGCTCGTCAGTTGCTCGTCAGTTGCTCGTCAGTTGCTCGTCAGTTGCTCGTCAGTTGCTCGTCAGTTGCTCGTCAGTTGCTCGTCAGTTGCTCGTCAGTTGCTCGTCAGTTCGCCCGAACGCATCTCCGGATCTACCGTTCAACCTTTCATCTATCGCCCGTGGTGCACCACCGCCACCCTGGCGCCCGTTTTGGGCAGCACCATTTTTCCACGCATGGTATACGTTAACCACGAGAGTACGCGAACAGTTTACAAACTTAGCCGTTACGGAAATGCTTCCACATTTGGCTCGAAAGTCAATGACAACGATGATAATGATGTTTGGTTTGTGTGTGCGTGGAGGGGGGGGAGGGGGGGGGGGGGCTCAATTGGGCGGTCATCAGTTCCCGTACAAAGTCCAGGTGTTGACGTAGTCCAATTTTCTTTCACAACCCAATGTAGCCACTGTCACGAATACGATGATGAAATGATGAAGACAACACAAATACCCAACCCCCAGGTGAGGAAAATCACCAGCCCGGCTGGGAATCGAACGCGAGACCCCGCGATCCAGAGGGAGCAACGCTAGCCTCTAGACCACCAGCTGCAGACTCGAAAGACGTGCCCTTTTGATCGTCAGACAGTTCGCCCGTTTGAGCCATGCGGCAATGACTGCATTGTTTTCCGCGTCTCTCCGACACTCTTTACGAGGTGCGTTCAAGTTCTAAGGCCTCCGATTTTTTTTCTAATTAACTACTCACCCGAAATCGATGAAACTGGCGTTACTTCTCGACGTTATCGCCCTGCAGACGTACACATTTTTCACAACGCTGACGCCATGATTCCATGGCAGCGGCGAAGGCTTCTTTAGGAGTCTGTTTTGACCACTGGAAAATCGCTGAGGCAATAGCAGCACGGCTGGTGAATGTGCGACCACGGAGAGTATCTTTCATTGTTGGAAAAAGCCAAAAGTCATTAGGAGCCAGGTCAGGTGAGTAGGGAGCATGAGGAATCACTTCAAACTTGGTATCACGAAGAAACTGTTGCGTAACGTTAGCTCGATGTGCGGGTGCGTTGTCTTGGTGAAACAGCAGATGCGCAGCCCTTCCCGGACGTTTTTGTTGCAGTGCAGGAAGGAATTTGTTCTTCAAAACATTTTCGTAGGATGCACCCGTTACCGTAGTGCCCTTTGGAACGCAATGGGTAAGGATTACGCCCTCGCTGTCCCAGAACATGGACACCATTTTTTCAGCACTGGCGGTTACCAGAAATTTTTTTGGTGGCGGTGAATCTGTGTGCTTCCATTGAGCTGACTGGCGCTTTTTTTCTGGATTGAAAAATGGCATCCACGTCTCAACCCTTGTCACAACCGACGAAAAGAAAGTCCCATTCGTGCTGTCGTTGCGCGTCAACATTGCTCGGCAACATGCCACACGGGCAGCCGTGTGGTCGTCCGTCAGCATTCGTGGCACCCACCTGGATGACACTTTTCGCATTTTCAGGTCGTCATGCAGGATTGTGTGCACAGAACCCACAGAAATGCCAACTCTGGAGGTGATCTGTTCAACAGTCATTCGGCGATCCCCCAAAACAATTCTCTCCACTTTCTCGATCATGTCGTCAGACCGGCTTGTGCGGGCCCGAGGTTGTTTCGGTTTATTGTCACACGATGTTCTGCCTTCATTAAACTGCCGCACCCACGAACGCCCTTTCGACACATCCATAACTCCATCACCACATGTCTCCTTCAACTGTCGATGAATTTCAACTGGTTTCACACCACGCAAATTCAGAAAACGAATGATTGCACACTGTTCAAGTAAGGAAAACGTCGCCATTTTAAGTATTTAAAACAGTTCTCATTCTCGCCGCTGGCGGTAAAATTCCATCTGCCGTACGGTGCTGCCATCTCTGGGACGTATTGGCAATGAACGCGGCCTCATTTTAAAACAATGTGCATGTTTCTATCCTTTTCCAGTCCGGAGAAAAAAATCGGAGGCCTTAGAACTTGAATGCACCTTGTATATGCCCTCCACTGGTAGTGCTGCCACCTGCCCGTTGTAAGTGGTTACCACGTCCATGTCGAACGTAGGCGGTGGTCGTAGTAATGCGACTGGACCGTGTATTAATCCAGTCATATAATGATGCCAGACTGATGAGCATTATTCAAGAACCTGTTGAAAGAGTAAATGTCAACCCACTTCTTCCGTGGATGAATTAAACACTGTTTTCTTGACGTTTTTCCAGCGAATCTCTATGAGCTTTTCCTATAATTACCGAAGAAACGAAACAGTGATGTCTCAGTCGCATTTCGCTTCAGCAGGGTGCTAGGAAGACACAGTTTCGGCACAACCTTCCATTCAAGAAGAGAGGCGCGAGCACATTTGATCACTGCAAATGTCCTACGGCCGCTGTTTGCCGCAGAATCAGTAGACATATGGATTAAGTTTATGTCGTCGTCGGCTGATACTCGTATCCGACTTTTAATTTCTCTCCTGAGATTTCCTTTGTCACGGTTCAGGCGTGGAAGTGTCGTTGATGGCTTAGCAATCCAATCCTAGCGTGGAACGGGCGGCCACAGACATTACAGCTGATGGCAGGTGGAGGACGTGGCTGAGCCTGGAGGAGTTTACGTCTCCGGCGTCTGTCATTCTCCATTCTTCGACGTTCCAGCTCAAAGTTTTGAAGAGCATTTGCGGTAACTGAGCGCCAGCGACTTCGATCTTCTGCTACTGTGGACCAGTTACTCGGATCGATGTTCAAGTTTCTCAGATTTTTCTTGTACTGATCCTTATAACGTTTGAGAGGGGCACCTCGTGGCCTTTTACCTGTGCTCACTTCGCTGTACAGCATTTGGCGTTGAAGTCTGTCATTTTTCATCCGCTGGACATGTCCGACCCCTCTGAGTTGATGCCCCATGATAAGAGCTTCCATGCTATACATTTTTTCTTTCTCAAGAACAGCCGTGTTGGATATGAAGTCATTCCATTTCAGGTTCATGATATATCTAAGCTTCTGTTGGTTGAAGCGTTCTAGTTTCTTCAGATGACAGCAACATAACGTCCAGGTTTCGCAACCATATAGCAGGGTGGAAATGACTACAGCTTTGTACACCGTCAGTTTGGTGTACAGTGTTACGTTTTTATTCAAGAAGACACGCTTTGTAAGACGTTCAAATGCTACATGGGTAGCACGTAATCTATTCTCCACATCTTTTCCAGATGAGCGGTTAGATGACAGTATGCTTCCTAGGTAGAGGAAATGGTCCACTTGTTCCAAGGGTGAATCATAAATGGATATGCTGAAATCAGGGACGGAGGAGCCAGGAGTTGGCTGCGCGATCACCTTTGCCTTTGTAATATTGATGGAGAGACGAAATCGTTCGTACGCCCTGCTTAAGGAATCAACTGACAGCTGCAACTCTGCAGGTGAATGAGCTGGAGAAGCATTGTCATCAGCATACTGCAGCTCTGTCACACGAGTGGTACTGGTGAACCTTTTTGAATGTATGTAGGAATCACTAAAACAAGTATCGACACCCGGCTTGAACAAGGGTTGGAACTTAAATAGTGGCAACTATTTATTCTCAACCGATACAAAAGAGTTACATGTTTGCACCAGTTACTGTCCTTCAAAGTAGTCACCAGTGCTGTGTAGAAACCCGCTGCCAGCGATGTGCAACCATGACATCGGCGAACACGATTCTGACACACCCTGACAAATATCCCTGATGTTTGTCGAATCACATCACGGGTAGAGCTACAATTCTGGCAACTGATACCATCTCTGTACCTACTGGTGTATCATACACAAGTCATTTAAATATCCCCATAAGAAATAATCAAGGGAATTCAGGTCATGTCACCTCACAGGCTACGGAATAGGAGCTCACCTTACGATCCAGCAACCAGGAAATACTGTACCAGTATTGTTCGATCGTATTGTACTGTACGTCTCTGAATAGCACGAGAAATGAATGCGAAGTCGTTTCTGAAAGTATTTGTGTGGAAGTGAAACATGGACGATAAATAGTTTGGACACCATCGTTCTTTCGAAATGTGGCGCTACAGAAGAATGCTGAAGATTAGATGGGTAGATCACATAACTAATGAGGAGGTATTGAATAGAATTGGGGAGAAGAGGAGGTTGTGGCAGAACTTGACTAGAAGAAGGGATCGGTTGGTAGGACATGTTCTGCGGCATCAAGGAATCCCGAATTTAGTACTGGAGGGCAGCGTGGAGGGTAAAAATCGTAGAGGGGGACCAAGAGATGAAAACACTAAGCAGATTCAGAAGGATATAGGCTGCAGTAGGTACTGGGAGATGAAGAGGCTTGCACAGGATAGAGTAGCGTGGAGAGCTGCATCAAGCCAGTCTCAGGACTGAAGACCACAGCAACAACAACAATGAATGGTCTTGTCGTTGATTCACAGCACGTTCTGTCATGGGGAAATGTAAATATGGTATAACGAATCCATCATATGGACAAGTAAAGTAAACAAAATCTGCATCATGGCTTCCTGTTAACGACGCTTGTCCTCCTTGTTCCCGTGAAGGAAATATAGAATGTGCGTAGAAATAACACAGTATGTGTAAGATCGTACGCATGATAGTTATAAATAAGCTGGAGAACAGTAATGCTAGACAGAGCTCTAGGCAAGTTTACGTCCATAACACCTTAAGCTGACTTTTCTGACTCCAGGTTCCCAACCTCAAATTGTTCAGTGGAACATTTTCCATGTCCAGTTACATATCTGTATGCTTTTACTGCGAAAGAGACGTCAGGCTCATTTTCTTTGGTGTTCCGCTAGATATTTGCAATTTTGTTATTAAAATGTGTAGGTGCAATCGCATCTTCCATGCGACCCCCAGTGTCAATGCAAAGCGTCGGTTTGTTTCCCATTACAAACAAAATTATTTTTAAAGAGGAATTTTATAAGTCCACTCGATAGAGCGGTATCAAAGTAGTCTAGCTCGAATTCATTACATCGATATGAACATCGTATGTAAAATACACAAGCGGCAAGACGCAGTCAATACCTTCGCTGCGCAGTGCCGATGGTACTGTTACCGACGAATGTGCCGCTAAAGCGGAGTTATTGAACGCAGTTTTCCGAAATTTCTTCACCAGGGAAGACGAATGCAATATTCCAGAATTTGAAACACGAACAGCTGTTAGCATGAGTTTCTTAGAAGTAGATACCTTAGGGGTTGCGAAGCAACTCAAATCGCCTGATACGGCCAAGTCTTCAGGTCCAAATTGTATACCGATGAGGTTCCTTTCAGATTACGCTGATACAATCGCTCCCTACTTAGCAACCGCTCGTTCACCAATAGTTCAGTACCTACAGATTGGAAAATTGTGCAGGTGTTTAAGAAGGGTAGTAGGAGTAATCCATCGAACTACAGACCTATATCATTGACGTCGGTTTGCAGTAGGGTTTTGGAGCATATATTGTATTCAAACATTATGAATCACCTCGAAGGGAACGATCTATTGATACGTTTCAGAAAACATCGTTCTTGTGCAACGCAACTAGCTGTTTATTCGCACGAAGTAATGGCCGCTATCGACAGGGGATCTCAAGTTGATTCCGTATTTCTAGACTTCCGGAAAGCTTTTGACACCGTTCCTCACAAGCGACTTCTAATCAAACTGCGGGCCTATGGGGTATCGTCTCAGTTGTGCGACTGGATTCGTGATTTCCTGTCAGGAAGGTCGCAGCTCGTAGTAATAGACGGCAAATCGTCGAGTAAAACTGAAGTGATATCAGGTGTTCCCCAGGGAAGCGTCCTGGGACCTCTGCAGTTCCTGATCTATATAAATGAACTGGGTGACAATCTGAGCAGGTTGTTCGCAGATGATGCTGTAATTTACCGTCTAGTAAGGTCATCCGAAGACCAGTATCAGTTGCAAAGCGATTTAGAAAAGATTGCTGTATGGTGTGGCAGGTGGCAGTTGACGCTAAATAACGAAAAGTGTGAGGTGATCCACATGAGTTCCAAAAGAAATCCGTTGGAATTCGATTACTCGATAAATAGTACAATTCTCAAGGCTGTCAATTCAACTAAGTACCCGGGTGTTAAAATTACGAACAACTTCAGTTGGAAAGACCACATAGAAAATATTGTGGGGAAGGCGAGCCAAAGGTTCCGTTTCATTGGCAGGACACTTAGAAGATGCAACAAGTCCACTAAAGAGACACCTTACACTACACTCGTTCGTCCTCTGTTAGAATATTGCTGCGCGGTGTGGATTGACGGAGGACATCGAAAAGGTGCAAAAAAGGGCAGCTCGTTTTGTATTATCACGTAACAGGGGAGAGAGTGTGGGAGATATGATACGCGAGTTGGGATTGAAGTCATTAAAGAAAAGACGTTTTTCGTCGCGGCGAGATCTATTTACGAAATTTCAGTCACCAACTTTCTCTTCCGAATGCGAAAATATTTTGTTGCGCCCAACCTACATAGGTAGGAATGATCATCAAAATAAAATAAGAGAATTCAGAGCTCGAACAGAAAGGTTTAGGTGTTCGTTTTTCACGCGCGCTTTTCAGGAATGGAATGGTAGAGAGATAGTATGATTGTGGTTCGATGAACCCTCTGCCAATCACTTAAATGTGAATTTCAGAGTAATCATGTAGATGTAGATGTATTAACAGAGGCAGTACAACGGGAAGAATGACCTGTGCTCCAGCAGCAACTGAGCAGCGCTGCCGCATGGTGGTATCAGTGAGTGCAAGCCAGGGCACTACTATCGCTGCTGCAGCACTGGTAGACATCGTGATTTCATGTACCTGTTAATACACACGCATAAACCGAATATGACCGCAAACTAACGTATATACGCATATATGAAGAGCCAGAACGCATACCTTGAGTGGTACTTAAGATAGGTAAATAAATTAGTGAAATCCATGTGAAGTGAAGTAGAAATTAGAAAATAAATAAAAAACTTAGTTTAGTTTAGAAGAGTTACACACTGGCAAACAGCGGACAGAGCAGCAGTGGCAACATCCGGCGCTTGCAAGTCAGCACGTTCAAGAGAAGCCATCGCCCGCCCCACATAAGCGGAAGCTGTCGATTCAGCCGTCAGGGCATCGCCCGACCAGCTCACGTGTTTCTCAAAAATGGCTCAAATGGCTCAAAGCACTATGGGACTTAATATCTGAGGTCATCAGTCCCCTAGAACTTAGAACTACTTAAACCTAACTAACGTAAGGACATCACACACATCCATGCCATAGGCAGCATTCGAACCTGCAACCGTAGCGGTCGCGCGATTCCAGACTGAAGCGCCTAGAACCGCTCCGCCACTCTGGCCGGCCACGTGTCTCAATTGTCACATTTGATCAAACGCCCCCGTCTACATTCCAAGAGCTAATGACCGACGTTAAGAAGATTCTTCGAGAAGCTTTTTAACGTGACAGAAGAGGCAATGACCGTGAAGTCTTTCACCTCTAGTAAACTGAAGTGAATAAATACACGAGATGCAGAAGTAGCAGTAGTTTTCAGTCAGTTTCTGTGCTGAAGACCGTCATGCAAGAAGAGACTACATCATGCACAGACGCACCAAGTCCGCCGCTGTAATGGTATAGCAAGCAGCAGCCTCGGCGCCAGAAGACAGAAGTTAGAAGCTATTTGAAGACTGATTTTTACGTACCCGGGTGACTCGTGAGGACAGGAAGGAGACGGCCTCACATCAGCAGTCACCTGTGAGCTGGTGAT
Source organism: Schistocerca cancellata (assembly GCF_023864275.1). Classification (NCBI taxonomy): domain Eukaryota; kingdom Metazoa; phylum Arthropoda; class Insecta; order Orthoptera; family Acrididae; genus Schistocerca; species Schistocerca cancellata. The sequence goes on from NC_064635.1 coordinate 179,955,951, forward strand.
GAAGATCTGACAGCCGAAGACTGGCAAGCGGGAGTCCGTTGTTCGAGTCCGGAACACTGGCCTTCCCCCGCCACGCCGCTCCGCTGGCCGACGCACAACACTGACACACGCGGCCGCTTAGAGAAGAGAAACACTGGGACGCCACATCCAAGGTACCACCATCCGATTCACGACTTAATTCTCAATAATTAAACGGGCCACAGCACGATGCGCGTCTCCAGTCAACTGGGTGAGACAGCGACGCGAGATACACACCGCCAGGCGTAATCAGACGCCGCCGCTGTCGCAGCAGCAAGGCTTCGCAAACGACACAGCTGCCGCTCTCCGAGCTAGAACAATCCAGTACGGAAACAGTTGTACAAAACTTAAAAAAAAGTTATCTTATGTAAAAATGCTGTTTCATTCTTCCTCATACCCGAGCGAAGGAAGTACCCACCCTGCCCACATGTTGTTAAGAGATGAAAATTAATTTATTTAGTATTTTCCCCCCTGACATAATGCTTTAGAATCAAATGCCCTTTGCAGTAATGGTCATCCTTACAATTGACTAGCATCAAAAGAGAAAACCGACTTACATTTACTATCAGAAGTGTTACATTTAGTGACAGCAGTGTTACACTTAAGCGCCACAAGCACTTGCTGATTTTCTATGCTGTGGAACACATCTCTAGAGCAAGCTCTCTGCTTTCCATATTTTGGGAAGATGTCATATGGACCAAAACAAGAAAGAAATGTTCAGTAAACATGGACTCCAAAGGGCATACCTTGTTGCTGTTGTTGTGGTCTTCAGTCCTGAGACTGGTTTGATGCAGCTCTCCATGCTACTCTATCCTGTGCAAGCTTCTTCATCTCCCAGTACTTACTGCAACCTACATCCTTCTGAATCTGCTTAGTGTATTCATCTCTTGGTCTCCCCCTACGATTTTTACCCTCCACGCTGCCCTCCAATACTAAATTCGTGATCCCTTGATGCCTCAGAACATGTCCTACCAACCGATCCCTTCTTCTGGTCAAGTTGTGCCACAAACTTCTCTTCTCCCCAATCCTATTCAATACTTCCTCATTAGTTATGTGATCTACCCATCTAATCTTCTGCATTCTTCTGTAGCACCACATTTCGAAAGCTTCTATTCTCTTCTTGTCCAAACTATTTACCGTCCATGTTTCACTTCCATACATGGCTACACTCCATACAAATACTTTCAGAAATGACTTCCTGACACTTACATCTATACTCGATGTTAACAAATTTCTCTTCTTCAGAAACGCTTTCCTTGCCATTGCTAGTCTACATTTTATATCCTCTCTACTTCGACCATCATCAGTTATTTTGCTCCCCAAATAGCAAAACTCCTTCACTACTTTAAGTGTCTCATTTCCTAATCTAATACCCTCAGTATCACCCGACTTAATTCGACTACATTCCATTATCCTCGTTATCCTTTTGTTGATGTTCATCTTATATCCTCCCTTCAAGACACCATCCATTCCGTTCAACTGCTCTTCCAAGTCCTTTGCAGTCTCTGACAGAATTACAATGTCATCGGCGAACCTCAACGTTTTTATTTCTTCACCCTGGATTTTAATACCTACTCCGAATTTTTCTTTGTTTCCCTTACTGCTTGCTCAATATACAGATTGAATAACATCGGGGATAGGCTACAACCCTGTCTCAATCCCTTCCCAACCACTGCTTCCCTTTCATACCCCTCGACACTTATAACTGCCATCTGGTTTCTGTACAAATTGTAAACAGCCTTTCGCTCCCTGTATTTTACCCCTGCCACCTTCAGAATTTGAAAGAGAGTATTCCAGTTAACATTGTCAAAAGCTTTCTCTAAGTCTACAAATGCTAGAAACGTAGGTTTGCCTTTCCTTAATCTTTCTTCTAAGATAAGTGGTAAGGTCAGTATTGCCTCACGTGTTCCAGTATTTCTACGGAATCCAAACTGCTCTTCCCCGAGATCGGTCTCTACTAGTTTTTCCATTCGTCTGTAAAGAATTCGTGTTAGTATTTTGCAGCTGTGGCTTATTAAACTGATTGTTCGATAATTTTCACATCTGTCAACACCTGCTTTCTTTGGGATTGGAATTATTATATTCTTCTTCAAGTCTGAGGGTATTTCGCCTGTTTCATACATCTTGCTCACCAGATGGTAGAGTTTTGTCAGGACTGGCTCTCCCAAGGCCGTCAGTAGTTCCAATGGAATGTTGCCTACTCCGGGGGCCTTGTTTCGACTCAGGTCTTTCAGTGCTCTGTCAAACTCTTCACGCAGTATCGTATCTCCCATTTCATCTTCATCTACATCCTCTTCCATTTCCATAATATTGTCCTCAAGTGCATCGCCCTTGTATAGACCCTCTATATACTCCTTCCACCTTTCTGCTTTCCCTTCTTTGCTTAGAACTGGGTTTCCGTCTGAGCTCTTGATGTTCATACAAGTGGTTCTCTTATCTCCAAAGGTCTCTTTAATTTTCCTGTAGGCAGTATCTATCTTACCCCTAGTGAGATAAGCCTCTACATCCCTACATTTGTCCTCTAGCCATCCCTGCTTAGCCATTTTGCACTTCCTGTCGATCTCATTTTTGAGACGTTTGTATTCCTTTTTGCCTGCTTCATTTACTGCATTTTTATATTTTCTCCTTTCATCAATTAAATTCAATATTTCTTCTGTTACCCAAGGATTTCTACTAGCCCTCGTCTTTTTACCTACTTGATCCTCTGCTGCCTTACTACTTCATCCCTCAAAGCTACCCATTCTTCTTCTACTGTATTTCTTTCCCCCATTCCTTTCAATTGTTCCCTTATGCTCTCCCTGAAACTCTGTACAATATCTGGTTCTTTCAGTTTATCCAGGTCCCATCTCCTTAAATTCCCACCTTTTTGCAGTTTCTTCAGTTTTAATCTACAGGTCATAACCAATAGATTGTGGTCAGAGTCCACATCTGCCCCTGGAAATGTCTTACAATTTAAAACCTGGTTCCTAAATCTCTGTCTTACCATTATATAATACCTTAAGAGATATGAATACTTGGTCACTAGGAGAGATGCATGCCACATTAGCGAAGGTGAACAAGGGCTCACAGCTCTTAAGGTATGCATTTTACAGCCCATGTCTACAGAACATTTTTTTTCTTGTTTTGGTCCATACTACCTCTGTCGTAGCGGCCCCTTATTTAGAGGACCCGCACAACCGACACGCAAGATGGGTTGCAGACCTTCTTGCAGGAGCACGGAGAGAAACATCGCCTGCGGATACAAACAAACAGACTTTCCAAATAAACACGGAACTACTGCCGGCCGATGTGACCGAGCGGTTCTAGGTGCTCCAGTCCGGAACCGCGCTGATGCTACGGTCGCAGGTTCGAATCCTGCCTCGGGCATGGATGTGTGTGATGCACTTAGGTTAGTTAGGTTTAAGTAGTTCTAAGTGTAGGGGACTGGATTACCTCAGATGTTAAGTCCCATACTGCTCAGAGCCATTTGAACCATTTTGAACGGAACTACTTCGTCAGACAACATGTGATAGTGTTCCATCAATCAGAACTCATATGACTTACGTAGCACTCCAGCGTCCTGTCTTTCATAAGCACACCTGGACAGTCAGAACGGCATTTTGATCACCTTCCCACAAGGAACAGCTTCGGCCAGTACTTACGCCGGCCCTATCACTGTATACACTCACCGTAGCATTGCAGTAGCAGTATTGTGTAATTTGTAGAGTAGATTTTGGTCAGTATTTTCTTCCATTGCCACCACAACAGTTGTGGGGTTTTCTTGTTGCTCTTGCGTTTAAAACTTATTTGTATGCCAAGAAGTCGTTTTTTCTTTAATTATAGTAAAATGTGTTCAAACTGACTATTAGTTCTTTCCACTACAACCACCTCTGAAAGTATGTCGGCGAGTTCTTGCTCACGACGAAAACAGCTGGACGGTTTCGCGACATGCTGATAAAAAAAAAAAAAATGGCTCTGAGCACTATGGGACTTAACTTCTCAGGTCACCTAAGGACGTCACACACATCCATGCCCGAGGCAGGATTTGAACCTGCGACTGTAGCAGTCGTGCGGTTCCAGACTCAACGCCTAGAACCGCTCCGCCACCCCGGCCGGTGACATGCTGATCACGTGACCCACAATCATATATCACAGATCACTCTTCGTGCTGCATTGTAGGTGGAAGTAAGCCAATCACAATAGGTCTAAAGCGTAATCAGTGAGTGATGTTTATGTCTGGCATGAATGAAACTTAGGTCGGAAGAAAAGTTAATAAGCGAGAGATCTAATTATTCACAAAAATTCATGGATATGACTTTGCTGTTTAGCGATCAGTTGCACATTTACAGTTTCCTGATCTTTGTTCTGCTGTGACCTTAATTTTATCCTCTCTTCCAGGAAGCTCAGCGGAGGACTTTACCTAACAGGTTGTTTTGTATTATGTTGCTGTCAATATGGCCTGTTTGTTGCTCCGCTGGCGTATGTAGCATTTCTCTGAAAACAAGGCCCTGTAAAACCTTGTTCCACAGCTCGGCGTCGACCACCATATTTGCGGCGTTGGAGCGTAGCAGACAAGGCGAACGTCACGTTTACAGCGAAATTATTCTGTTATCCTCTGAATAACAGAAACACGAGTCCCTGTTATTTGCTACAGGTATTTCAAGAGGAACAGGCAGGAATAATCTCCAGCTATGGATACTGGAAACACAAATTAAATGTCTTTTAATTAAGGGAAATCCCGAACTGTACTTCTCCCTTATTTACGAGAACCGGAATAGATTTGAAAAGGCGAAGGTACTCTGCTAAAGCCAACATCGCAGTTCATTACAAATGAATTTCATTACTTCAGATTACATCTCCGCGCTCGGAGCAGTAATAAATGCGTCACGAAGGACTACGAAAATTACACGTCGTGAGTTAATGGAGATTATTCCAGCAGCTCCGAAAAATTTTGGAACGAGATATACGATGTTAATCTACACGTTAAAAGCTGGAACCGGTTGTTCCACTCGTTCTCAAATAGAGGTTCTACATTTTGTTGCCTTCAAGGCAAAGAAAAAATTTTTGCTCTGAATTTAATACTCATACATCAAAAAATTTATAATAACGAAGTAGCTTCCACCTTTATAGATTACAAAAAAGAGTATGGCTCCAAGGGCAGTAAAACTCTCTTCCAAATTATGAAAGAAAATTGTCTGTACCTGGAAAACAATTGCAGATATCATTAAAACACTAAATGCTACAAATACAGGGTGGTCCATTGATAGTGACCGGCCAAATATCTCACGAAATAAGCATCAAACGAAAAAACTACGAAGAACGAAACTCGTCTAGCTTGAAAGGGGAAACCAGATGGCGCTATGGTTGGCCCGCTAGATGCCGCTGTCATAGGTCAAACGGATATCAACAGCGGTTTTTAAAATAGGAACACCCATTTTTATTATATTTTCGTGTAGTACGTAAATAAATATGAATGTTTTCGTTGGACCACTTTTTTCGCTTTGTGATAGATGGCGCTCTAATAGTGACAAAAGTATAAGTACGTGGTATCACGTAACATTCCCCCAGTGCGGTCGGTATTTTGCTTCGTCATACATTACCCGTGTTAAAATAGACCGTTTACCAATTGCGGAAAAGGTCGATATCGTGTTGATGTATGGCTATTGTGATCAAAATGCCCAACGGGCGTGTGCTGTTCGGTATCCTGGACCGTTCGCCGGATAGTTACGTTATTTAAGGAAACAGGAAGTGTTCAGCCATATGTGAAACGTCAACCACGACCTGCAACAAATGATGATGCCCAAGTTGGTGTTTTAGCTGCTGTCGCGGCTAATCCGCACATCACTAGCAGACATATTGCGCGAAAATCAAGAATCTCAAAAACGTCCGTGTTGAGAATGCTACATCAACATCGATTGCACCCGTACCATATTTCTATGCACCAGGAATTGCAAGACGACGACTTTGAACGTCGTGTACAGTTCTGCCACTGGGCACAAGTCATATTACGGGACGAAGAGAGATTTTCTGCACGCGTTCTATTTAGCGACGAAGTGTCATTCACCAACAGCACCAATAATATGCGCTATTGGGCAACGGAAAATCCACGATGGCTGCGACTACTGCAAAATCAGCAATCTTGGCGGGTTAATGTGGGAGGAAGGATAATTGGCCCCCATTTTATCGATGGCAATCTAAATGGTGCAATGCATGCTGATTTCCTACGTAATGTTCTACCGATGTTACTACAAGATGTTTCACTTCATGACAGAATGGCGATGTACTTCCAACATGATGGATGTCCGGCACGTAGCTCGCGTGCGGGTGAAGCGGTATTGAACAGCATTTTTCATGACAGGTGCATTGGTCGTCGAAGCATCATACCATACCGGATCTGACGTCTCCGGATTTCTTTCTGTGGGGAAAGTTGATGGATATTTGCTATCGTGATCCACCGACAACGCCTGACAACATGCTTCAGCGCATTGTCAATGCATGTGCCAACATTACGGAAGGCGAACTACTCGCTGTTGAGAGGAATGTCGTTGCACGTAAGGTAAATGCATTGTGGTTGACGGACATCATTTTGAGCATTTATTGCATTAATGTGGCATTTATAGGTAATCACGCTGTAACAGCATGCGTTCTCAGAAATAAGTTCACAAAGGTAGATGTATCACATTGGAACAACCGAAATAAAATGTTCAAACGTTCCTAAGTTCTGTATTTTAATTTAAAAACCTACCTGTTACCAACTGTTCGTCTAAAATCGTGAGCCATATGTTTGTGACTATTACAGCGCCATCTATCACAAAGCGAAAAAGGTATTCCAACTAAAACATTCATATTTCTTTACGTACTACACGAATATGTAATAAGAAATGGGGGTTCCTATTTAAAACCCGCAGTTGATATCCGTTTGACCTATGACAGCGCCATCTAGCGGGCCAACCATAGCGCCATCTGGTTTCTCCCTTCAAGCTAGACAAGTTTCGTTCTTTGTAGTTTTTTCGTATGACGCTGATTTCGTGAGATATTTGGCCCAGTCACTATCAATGGACCGCCATGTATATGATTAAATCGTGAGAGTAAATTTAGGAACATTCTGAAATTAAAAGAGAAATGAGTCCTAGAAGATGTTAGGCAAGAGTTGCGAAACTTAAACCGTAACTTGAAACTGGCAAATCAGTGTTAGAGACGACCTGGCGATTGTATGTCAGGATATTAAAAAAAAATTAAAGAGACAATAGAAAGAGTACGTCTCCAGAAATCAATGGAAAAAGCAGAGTACATGCCTAGCAACACCCTGATACCCAAAATTCTAAAAACTAAATATGAGGAATCGAGACATTTTTTTAAGTTCGAGTATTTAGGTGAAACCGTTCAGGAAAGTGACTTGAAAATATTGGTCAAATATATCGTTACTGCGAAATGGACTCAACCTTCGCACTGCACTCTTAAGAAGGCAGTGGTCCAATCTGACATGTCGAAACCTACCCCGAAATTTTTAACGCAGGTGGAATACACCTAAACCTACAGAAATGCGCTGCCTAAATTTTATCTTGTGAGGTAAGCTGCATGTATTTTTTAAAAAATATGTTATAGTTACTAATTTTTGCTGCACGAAGAACCAGTTATAACAGCGGTTTTTAGAGACGTTCCTGGGTAGCGCTTGAACTCTGCGAATAAGCAGACGTTGCCCTGGCAAGAGGGCGTATGAGCACGTAGTGTCCAAGTGAATGCATTTGAATTTTAAGATTTGAACTGTGCCGAAAATGTCTCACATCATTAACCTTTTGTACTTGTAGTTCATATCGACAGCTAAACTGGTGCAGTTCTGATTGTTTAATGGTTCAAATGGCTCTAAGCACTATGGGACTTAAAGTCTGATGTCATCAGTCGCCTAGAACTTAGAACTACTTAAACCTAACTAACCTAAAGACATCACACACATCCATGCCCGAGGCAGGATTCGAACCTGTGACCGTAGCAGCAGCGTGGTTCCTGACTGAAGCGCCTAGAACCGCAGCTGCCAGCTCTAATCATTACACAAGTGATTGTCAGGGGAAATAAAATCCAGGCACTGAATGATTCCATCAATCAGGACTTTAATTTGTTGACAATAAATATTTTAAAACAATTCCTTGTAGCACAGTACTAATTATAATTTTTAAGAAGAGTATGCTTTTCTAACAATGAAACAGTTTCCTGTTTATTTGCTGTCGTCCTCACAAAACTATGAAGTCTCTGTTGTAGGACATTTAGTCCACGCACACTTCATAAAGGAAAAATTAATGCATTCAGGCACTTCACAGGCACTCAAACGAGATGTTAATTCTAGTGAATAGTAACTGTCAATTTTTTGGTGCCAGAAGAACTGTCAATTGTACCTGAAATCCTGTTTAGAAATTACGATCGTCTTGTGCCGTGTTATCTGTTTACCGATGTGCCATCATCCAAAGATATGCACCTGCCTCTTTGCGAATGCGCCGACCGCTATAGCTACGCAATGATCTACAATTCTCCAGCCGCTTGGCCAGCTAGGAATTTGGCAAATTCCGACATTTTCTTAAATACTTACAGTGTGTCTTAACAAATAAAATTTTGACATGTGTTTCTTTCGGTAACTTCTTCTTGTACAAAAATTTTCACGACAGGTTTCGAGGTATCGGGTGGGCAATTTCCTTGTTAGTAATTGACACAATTTCATCTATACTTGTGTTATCTCATAAATCGTCATAGTTACGTTCTTGGAACGGCGTATATGAGAATAGTATAGCAGTTGATGGCCATTACAACCACGTATTGAGCAGCTATGGCAGATACACTAATCATCAATCTTACTACATTTTTCTTGTGCATTTTTCTTGTACACTTTCGGCCTTTGCTGTGATTTTGTGTGCAGTTTTCTATTTTCGATCTGTAATTTTTATTCCTACAAGGTATTCTACATCGCCATCGCTGTACTCATACCAGAAATTTTTCATTGAACTGACAAAAGCCACGGGATACCTCGTAATATCATGTCGAGTTTCCTTTTGCCCGGAGTGGTGCAGCAACTCGACGTGGCAAAGACTCGAGAAGAAATTATATATATATATATATATATATATATATATATATATATATATATATATATATATATGTGTGTGTGTGTGTGTGTGTGTGTGTGTGTGTGTGTTGTTGCTACTCACTCTATCCTGTGCAAGCTGCTTCATCTCCCAGTACCTACTCCAACCAACATCCTTCTGAATCTGTTTAGTGTATTCATCTCTTGGTCTCCCTCTGCCATTTTTACCCTCTACGCTTCCTTCCAATACTAAATTGGTGATCCTTGATATCTCAGAATATGTCCTACCAACCGATCCCTTCTTCTAGTCAAATTGTGCCGCAAACTTCTCTTCTCCCCAATTCTATTCAATACCTCATTAGTTACATGATCTACCCACCTAATCTTCAGCATTCTTCTGTAGCACCACATTTCGAAAGCTTCTATTCTGTTCTTGTCTAAACTATTTATCGTCGATGTTTGACTTCCATACAAGGTTACACTCCATACAATTACTTTCAGAAACGACTTTCTGACACTTAAATCAATACTTGATGTTAACAAATTTCTCTTCTTCCATTGCCATTGCCAGTCTACATTTTATATTCTCTCTACTTCGACCATCATCAGCTATTTTGCTCCCCAAATAGCAAAACTCCTTTCGTAGTTTAAGTGTCTCATTTCCTAAACTAATTCCTTCAGCATCACCCGACTTAATTCGACTACATTCCATTATCTTCGCTTTGCTTTTGTTGATGTTCATCTTATATCCTCCTTTCAAAACACTTTTCATTCCGTTCAACTGCTCTTCCAAGTCCTTTGCTGTCTCTGACAGAATCACAATGTCATCGGCGAACCTCAAAGTTTTTATTTCTTCTCCATGGATTTTAATACCTACTCTGAATTTTTCTTTTGTTTCCTTCACTTCTTGCTTAATATACAGATTGAATAATATCGGGGAGAGGCTACAACCCTGTCTCACTCCCTTCCCAACCACTGCTTCCCTTTCATGTCCCTCGACTCTTATAACTGCCATCCGGTTTCTGTATAAATTGTAAATAGTCTTTCGCTCCCTGTATTTTACCCCTGCCACCTTCAGAATTTGAAAGAGTATTCCAGTCAACATTGTCAAAAGCTTTCTGTAAGTCTACAAATGCTAGAAACGTAAGTTTGCCTTTTCTTTATCTTTCTTCTAAGATACGTCGTATGGTCAGTATTGCCTCACGTGTTCCAACATTTCTACGGAATCCATATCAAGCAAGCCGGAGATCTCACCCATTTGGTTTGAGAATAGGTTGAGGTCGTTTCGGCCCCAAGGCCTCTAATCATTCGCTTTACCGGATGCGACTCGTACGAGCACCAGCATAATCAAGAAAGTTCAGTTATGCTGACGACTGGGCCCTCGCTACAAGATGTAGCACAATTGAAGCATCGGAGGATATCTTAACGAAAGACCTGAAGATAATGAGTGAATATTTCCGTAAGTGGACACATCAACCAAATGCTTCCAATACAGAGGTTAGTTGCTTCCATCTCAACAACAAACACGCTGGAAAGGAACTGAACAATCGATTTGAAAACACCGTTGGTTCTCAGGCATAATAAAACTCCGAAGTACTTGGGCATGACGATGGACAGAACAGTATCTTTTAAAGAGCACCTAACAAAGACTGCCGAAAAATTAAAGACAAGAAATAACATTATTCGAAAGCTCTGTGGTACTAACTGTAGAGCAACGGCCTCCACTCTCCGCACCTCTGCTTTAGCAGTTGAAGTTGGATTCTCGGCTGCCGAATACTGTGCTCCGATTTGGCTAAACAGCCCACACGTAGAAAAGGCGGATGTCCAGTTGCATAACACTTTAAGGATCATTTCCGGAGTAATTAAACCCACTCCAACGCAATGGCTCCCAATATTAAGCCACATCCCGCCGCCACACCTACGACGTACTGACGCCCTTGTCCGTGAATACAAAAACATCATGGGAAATCGAAGCCTGCCAATCCACCAAGACATCGAGGCTGCAAACACTAATAGGCTTCGATCTAGGAACCCGCCAACAAGAACATCGAGGAACTGTGTACAAGAAGGTTTCAGTATCACAAACGCATGGTCTGAAAAATGGAACGCATGGCAAAATCATAACATGCCTTGCATCACACAAAAACCACCTGTCGTCATGGCAGATGTGCTTACTCCCTGTATAAATGGGGTAAAAAGCATCCCCTGAGTGTGACTGCGGAGAAAGTCAGACCATGAGCCACATTGTTAAGGAGTGTTCCAGAAGAGCCTATAATGGGAGTCCCGACGACTTCCTGCTCGCAACTCCAGAGTCGATAGATTATATTAATATACCTGATGTTTGTTTGTAATCCGTAAACTTTGTTATATTAGTAATGTTCGTTTGCAGTTATTAACGTTTGTTATATTAGTGATTTGTCTGTTTGTTTCTTATGTGTCTGTATTGCCATACGATAAATAAATAAAATACGGAATCCAAACTGATCTTCCCCGAGGTCGGCTTCTACCAGTTTTTCCATTCGTCTGTAAAGAATTCACGTTAGTGTTTTGCATCCGTGACTTATTAAACTGACAGTTCGGTAATTTTCACATCTGTCAGCACCTGCTTTCTTTGGGATTGGAATTATGATATTCTTCTTGAAGCCTGAGGGTATTTCGCCTGTCTCATACATCTTGCTCACCAGATGGCAGAGTTTTGTCAGGAGTGGCTCTCCCAAGGCTGTCAGTAGTTCTAATCGAATGTTGTCTACTCATATATATATATATATATATATATATATATATATATATATATATATATATATATATATATATATACTGAAGGCGTCGTTATTTTCTGTCAGTGTGTGTATGATGATAACTTCAGTGAGGATGCACACTACATCTGAATCTTGCGGCAGCCACGTTCAGGTGAAGCTGCGAGCAGAGGCCGCTACGTGTGTTGTGCGCGACGAATTGAGAATTTTGATGGATGGGGTGCGTGTTCAGATAGCTGAAGTTGTTAAGGCGACTGTTCGCTTGAACTGGAGAATCCGCGTTCGTGTTCCTCTTCGCCACAGATTTTCGCTTGGCCCGACTGGATGGTTCAAATGGCTCTCAGCACTATGGGACTTAACATCTATGGTCAACAGTCCCCTACAACTTAGAACTACTTAAACCCAACTAACCTAAGGACATCACACAACAGCCAGTCATCACGAGGCAGAGAAAATCCCTGACCCCGCCGGGAATCGAACCCGGGAACCCGGGCGTGGGAAGCGAGAACGCTACCGCACGACCACGAGCTGCGGACTAGCCCGACTGGATTTGATAATTAAAATACAGTCTTGATCGAAAATTTCTTTTAATTGGAGTGACCGGTTTCAATCCTTTTGGATCATCTTCAGACTCCAGAAGGGCAGGTGGACTTCTACGGAGCATGCTGTCGATCCACGACGCTGAACTGACTACTCGTGTTTAATTATCATACTAATATAAGATCGCTGATAACGTTTTCAAAAAAAATGACCCACTGGATTTATTATAATGTCCGATTGCGGCTGGTTTCTCTTACGTCACTCTTTTAACATCATCTTATCTCTCTTCCAGTAGCTGTTTTTCCTAAAGACTTGTAGTTGCTTAAATGACTCATTTTTCCATACGTTTAAGATGTGGCTGCTCTTCCTCTGTACGTTCTTCCACTTTGTCGTTCAAGTTAAATATGAAAGGCCATCAGAAAGGTTCCTTTCGAAGGCCGTACAATCCTGAATCGGTACTGTAATCAGTCAAAATCGACTTGAACGCTGAGGCAACTTTCCCAGCGACGCACAGGTTGAAGATACCCGTTTGGTAAAACTCCGTGGCTTGCTGCGTGAATAAGTCCGTAACTCAATCCACGTCGGATAGAAATCACCGACCGTTCAATACCTATTTTGTGGGAACTAAGACGTGCTAATCGCACGGGGAAGAGATCCCCCCCAAAAAAAAGTTGAAATGTGTTGTAAGTAGGCTGTTTAGGTTTTTATGTTGGTAACGCCACATAACGCTCTGTATGAAAATCACTGACAGTGCTGTGTGCAGTCTGTGGCTGGTTTGCATTGTTGGAATATTTACTGTTGTAGTGTTGGGCAGTTGGATGTGAACAGCGCGTAGCGTTGCGCAGTTGGAGGTGAGCCGCCAGCAGTGGTGGTTGTGGCAAGAGAAATGGCAGAATTTTGAGAGTGGACGTGTGTCCACCAGAAAGAGTAAATTTGTAATATTGGATATCATGAACAGATATACAGGGCTATTACAAATGATAGAAGCGATTTCATAAATTCACTGTTGCTCCATTCATTGACATACTGTCACGACACACTACATATACGTAGAAAAACTCATAAAGTTTTGTTCGGCTGAAGCCGCACTTCAGGTTTCTGCCGCCAGAGCGCTCGAGAGCGCAGTGAGACAAAATGGCGACAGGAGCCGAGAAAGCGTATGTCGTGCTTGAAATGTACTCACATCAGTCAGTCATAACAGTGCAACGACACTTCAGGACGAAGTTCAACAAAGATCGACCAACTGCTAACTCCATTCGGCGATGGTATGCGCAGTTTAAAGCTTCTGGATGCCTCTGTAAGGGGAAATCAACGGGTCGGCCTGCAGTGAGCGAAGAAACGGTTGAACGCGTGCGGGCAAGTTTCACGCGTAGCCCGCGGAAGTCGACGAATAAAGCAAGCAGGGAGCTAAACGTACCACAGCCGACGGTTTGGAAAATCTTACGGAAAAAGCTAAAGCAGAAGCCTTACCGTTTCGAACTCATTGATGGGGACATGCTGCGCCGAGTGTGGGAGGAACTTTATTGGCTTGATGGTCTGCCGAATCACTAAAGGGGCACATATCGAACATTTGTGAATGCCTAAAAAAACTTTGAGTTTTTGTACGTGTGTGCAAAGCATTGTGAAAAGATCTCAAATAATAAAGTTATTGTAGAGCTGTGAAATCGCTTCAATCATTTGTAATAACCCTGTATATATATATATATATATATATATATATATATATATATATATATATATATATATATGGAGACTTTGGAACATTATTAAGGTAAATAGATTGTTTCTTCTCTATCAAAATCTTTCATTTGCAGACTATGCCTATCAGTAGTTAGTGACTTCAGTAGTTACAATCTTTTATTTAGCTGGCAGTATTGGCGCTCACTGTATTGCAGTAGTTCGAGTAACTAAGATTTTTGAGAGGTAAGTGATTCATGAAAGGTATAGATTATTGTTAGTCAGGGCCATTCTTTTCTTGGGATTTTTGAAAGTCAGATTGCGTTGCGCTAAAAATGTTGTGTGTCAGTTTAGTGTTGATCAGAGTAGGTAAAGAGCGAAATGTTTGAATACGTTCAGTTCTGCTCAGCTGTTTGAAAATCAAATAATGTAAGAGGTTTATCAGCAAAGTCATTCACAAATTTTTCTAAGGGGACGTTTCAGTTTGTGAAATCTTATGGGACTTAACTGCTAAGGTCATCAGTTCCTACGCTTACACACTACTTAACCTAAATTATCCTAAGGACAGACATACACACCCATGCCCGAGGGAGGTCTCGAACCTCCGCCGGGACCAGCCGCACTGTCCATGACTGCAGTGCCGTAGACCGGTCGGCTAATCCCGCGCGGCAAGAGATCCCAATTACATGGCGTGTGCTCGAGTGAGTCCCACTTGAGTTGGCGTAACTTCCTCGTTACGTCCGTTACGATATGCGGAAGTGCGTCATCATGGAGCCGCGGCACCCTATTCCAAAACGGTGGTTTTCGACAGTCATGCTTCTCCATAGACATTCTTCATTCTCCGATGGACGTTTACCAGTGTTTGCCCTTCAGCAGTCAAGGAAAGAATACGAGCACGTCGGTCCTGTTTCGACGCATTTGGTAATAACGTCGGCTTAGTTCACGTTTCCGCATCTGCCGCGCGCTCGCCGGAGAGACACATATGCCACACCAGTCCCTCGCCTACATGTCGGTGCTTACATACCGGCATCGGAGTCGCGGTACCTTGCAAAGACGCTGCAGTAACGCCCCGAAATGGATACTTTTCATCCCCCCTTATATCTCTATTTCTTATCGAATACTGTCATTTCTTATAATATCCCTCATTGAACAACCTCGGACACATTTTAAAAAGTGATTTCAGTATACTGCATACTGCTTTCGCCCTTTCTTTTCTTTCATACCAATATTCACTGCTATGGCAAGGAAATCGTTTCTGAAGGAGAGAAATTTGTTAACATCGACTATAGATTTAAGTGTCAGGAAGTCGTTTCTGAAAGTATTTGTATGGAGTGTAGCCATGTATGGAAGTGAAACATGGACGATAACTAGTATGGACAAGAAGAGAATAGAAGCTTTCGAAATGTGGTGCTACAGAAGAATGCTGAAGATAAGGTGGGTAGATCACGTAACTAATAAGGAGGTATTGAATAGGATTGGGGAGAAGAGAAGTTTGTGGCACAACTTGACTAGAAGGAGGGATCGGTTGGTAGGACATGTTTTGAGGCATCAAGGGATCACAAATTTAGCATTGGAGGGCAGCGTGGAGGGTAAAAATCGTAGAGGGAGACCAAGAGATGAATACACTAAGCAGATTCAGAAGGATGTAGGTTGCAGTAGGTACTGGGAGATGAAGAAGCTTGCACAGGATAGAGTAGCATGGAGAGCTGCATCAAACCAGTCTCAGGGCTGAAGGCCACAACAACAACAACAACAACATTCACTGCTATAGAGCACGTGAGACACGGCCTTTCCTTTTAAACCTATAATTTGGGTGTTCTTCGTCGTCTTGTTCTCTAGAGTGTTATTTATAATTCCACATATATTTTGACATTTACTGATTTCATTGCCATAATCGTTATTGAAATTCCTATCCCGTCATCAAATGGGAAACTTATTGCAGTACCTTGTGATACGTGTTACAAACCGAACACAATGGCAAGGACCAGGCCCCTTTGCTTTTTTCTTTTATCACTCGTTTATTACATCAGAGAAATACACATTTTAAGAGAAAATTTAACTACATGAAATATTGCTCCCAGTAAAGGTTAACATAAGCAGTGACAAAACTTAGTTGTCTTAAGGGTTTCTGCTGGAAACAAGTTTTAAGGAGGCAATGTAAGGTTTCTATCAGTTTAGCTCAAACACGTAGCTAGTGATTGAATCACGACACAGACAGCTCAACAATTTCGGTGACAATAAATAGCATGAATTTGTACTCACAGTAACCACCTAATCAATAGCCTTGCCATTGAATAAGTAGTAGGCCATTTGGAACGAATTAGCAACACCCCGCAACTAGGGGAGTTAATACCAACAGTCTTTACATGTCTTGCTCCCCATTAAATAAACAAACTTACAGTATTTAAATGAATAACAAATCAAACACACTACGCTCCACTCAAACTCTTCAGTGGAAGCCAAGCCAAAATAAAGATTCCATTAACTGACTAGCACTGAAGTCACACTAAAGCTCATCTCTGTGTTCCCAGACACACATGGGGCAAACTTATACAAGACAAGATTTTGAAGGGAGCACATCAGTAAAACCGGTAGTTGAGATAACTCGTGCCATTAAATATTAAGTAACTAGGCCGGGGCACAAGGTGGTATACAATGAGGTTGCCTTACTGCTATACTGCGCTCCAAAATATTAATTCTAATGGACAATTCAAAATTAAGTACACATAAACCAGCATTAATTAACGAGGAGTGACACCAGGTCGCTCGAAGGGATGACAACACTTAATTGAAAAGACAAATGCCGGAAGCGGCAGTAACATCAAACACCTTCGAGTTTTAACCAAGAGTCACTTCCCGCTATACAAGTAAACATTTAACCAAGCACAAGGAAGGAACGCCAAAGAGAAAATTCAAATAAAACCCCCAAAATATTATAAAGGACAGGGAACCCCAACTATTTAAATTTAAAAAAATTAGCTCTCCCCAAAGGCAGTGCAAAGGCAAAGGCCACACTTAAGAGGCCACCAAAATTGGTTACAAAAGGTCTTATACATTTGCTCCTTTTCTTTAAAAGAAACACAAGGCTGCTTAACTTCTACTGGACGTCCGGTATGGCTCGTGTAAGATACACCAGGCAGCAACCCAAGCTAGGCGGTCGCAAGGCACGGCGAGCAAAATCAGGAGAGCAGACAGGCAGGCAGCCAACACATATCCTCCATGCTGAACCGGCAGACCGCGTACAACCAGCTCCACATATACGTGGTTGCTTCCACCTCGTACCTCGCGGCGTCTCAGCAGGTAGCCCGAGCAAACGTCAACTGCCACTCGCCCCGCGAATGCGGAAAACAACAAGGCAAGGAAAGATGAGAAACATCGAAGGACCGATAATGGACATCCAAGAGACTGGCGCGCCAGTAACAGGCGCCACGGCTCACCTTGCCTTGTGTAATAATTATTATTGTCTGGAATGGGTGTTTTCCATCGTGGGCCATTACTGTAGTTTTAGTGGTGGATATTTTCGGACTGTAGCATTGTCTTCGTAGTTATATATATATATATATATATATATATATATATATATATATATATATATATATATATATATATATGCACTAAATCCGTGATGTGTGAAGAGCGAGACGTCAAATCAAGGTGTGCTCCTGACATCGAAATGACATAAAAATGTGGTCGCTGCACATTGCACCAGCGATTGAGAAACGTCGACACAGACTCTCCTATTAAATGAAGTGATAATTAAATCAGTACCATAATCTGCCGACAGGCGTTGGTATACATTAAAGGGGACAGTTGAAAATGTGTGCCCCGACCGCGACTCGAACCTGGGATCTCCTGCTAACATGGCAGACGCTCTATCCATTTTCTTTTAACTCCGTTAATAGGAACATGTAGATCATTTCATGGTATAGTGTGTGCATTACATATCGAGTGGTGAGAGAAGCGTGAGGTTCATTATCAGCTGTCAAATGTGCACACCGACTGCAGCCGGCACATCCCAACTGCGTGGGGGGTCGAGGAAGACTGCCTAAAGATAGTTGGCAAAGGTTTTCCGATACTGTGACCATCTATGAACCTCATTGTGGGCTTGCTGCAAGAAATACCAAAAGTCAAGTCGGGACTTGGCAGCATCCCCATAGAGGTACGCGGTCGTCCAACCTTTGATCCAGATTATCGACTGTGATTTAGTCGCCGGAAAGTAGTCACTCCCCGGACTTAAGAAGGAAGCAGGTGTAGTATGTTGCGGGGTCACACGGAGGTAGCAAGCCACCATCTGTCTTCCTAGGAGCCATACGTCCTCCACCGCGATACAAGTTAAGCGGTGATGGTCGTCATCCACTTGGCGACATTTCGGGCATAGTGGAGTGTCCACCAGTCCAATTGCATGGAGCCGTCGGTTGGTGTAGAACTTGCCACAGGCGACAGAGAATGACAGTGCCCTAACGAAGGTAGGAAGGAATTTTTGGTGCGCATGTCTCCAAATCTTCGGCCAATGCAACCTGGAGTGTTTGTGTTCAATGACATTACGACTTATCCGTCGTAGCAGTCAAACATAAAAATCCTTTGCGGTCTCGTGCGCGGAAGCTCGTCTCTAATACAACTAAGTTCCACGATAAATGTTCATACATGCGCAAAATGTGGCGTAATGTTGCCCACCGCCGCCGGAGGTGTGAGGGACGCTGGAACCAGGAGATCCAGTAGGCGGGATGTAAGGGAATCACGCCCGCTACGCCATTGCTTGTACATCGTGGATAGGTCTGTGCCACCGAAGGCACAGAGGATAGTGCCACTGCAAGGATTTATCGCTTGCACGCTCCCCGTGGGACCCACATTCCCAACTTAATGCCCACACACTACGTTCGTAGTGGCCCTGCCCATTACACTCATTACTCGCGGCAGACAATCTTATCGAGTCCCGTAACAGTTCGGGCAATGCGTGCGCATCCAACACAGAAGAAGAAGGTCGATGGCCGCTTAGCCTTAACTATATGGATATGCTTCTTCGGACATGTCCGAAAGAACACATACCATATCCATACTCCTACTACAGGTGGATTAAAGCATGACGGAACGTCACCGGAGCGTCCGCTACGTCAAAGAATTCTCCTCTGTCGTTCAAAAGGTAGCGTCCACACACGCTGTCAACGGAACGTCACCGACACATCACGTCACGTCGAGTTTCAAGGGTCCTCGGGAAGAATGTTTCGATGGGCCACGGTGTAGCGTACTTGGTGGGCAGCTGTTACACATTGTGCTAATACGAAAGTATTCCGCAGTGACTGCTATCGCGATTTGTACTGGAAAACAATATTAAAAGGATTTTACACTACTGGCCACTAAAATTGCTACACCACGAAGATGAAGTGCTACAGACGCGAAATTGAACCGACATGAAGAAGATGCAGTGATACGCAAATGATTAGCTTTTCAGAGCATTCACACAAGGTTGGTGCCAGGGGCGACACCTACAACATGCTGACATGAGGAAAGTTTCCAACCGATTTCTCATACATGAACAGCAGGTGACCGGCGTTGCCTTGTGAAACGTTGTTGTGATGCCTCGTGTAAGCAGGAGAAATGCGTACCATCACGTTTCCAACTTTGATAAACGTCGGATTGCAGCCTATGCCGATTGCGGTTTATCGTATCGCGACATTGCTGCTCGCGTTGGTCGAGATCTAATGACTGTTAGCAGCATATGGAATAGGTGATTCAGGAAGGTAATACGGAACGCCGTCCTGGATCCCAACGGCCTCTTATCACTTGATTAAGTGCAATATAAAAGAGCAGAGGGGTGTACCCCCCATATGAATGTGGGACCCCCACCCCCATTCAGATGTACGTGTTTTGCTGTTGAATCAGTTGCTGGATGACTTGGGATGGGTCACTGCCCGTGACAGTCGAGATGACAGGCATCTTATACGCATGGCTGTAACGGATCGTGAAGCCACGTCTCGATCCCCGAGTCAGCAGATGGGGACGTTTGCAAGACAACAACAGTTCGACGACATTTGCAGCAACATGGACTATCAGCTCGGAGACCATGGCTGCGGTTATCCTTCACGCTGCATCACATACAGGAACACCTGCGATGGTGTACTCAACGACGAACCTGGGTGCACGAATTGCAAAACGTCGTTTTTTCAGATGAATCCAGCTTCTGTTTACAGCATCAAGATGGTCACATCCGTGTTTGGCGACATCGCGGTGAACGCACATTCAAAGCTTGTATTCGTCAGTGCCATACTGGCGTAACACCCGGCTTGATGGTATGGGGTGCCATTGGTTACACGTCTCGCTCACCTCTTGTTCGCACTGACGGCAGTTTGAACAGTGGACGTTACATTTCAGATGTTTTACGACCCATGGCTCTACCCTTCATTCGATCCCTGCGAAACCCTACACTTCAGCAGGATAATGCACCACCGCATGTTTCAGGTCCTGTACGGGCCTTTCTGGATACAGAAAATGTTCGACTGCTGCCCTGGTCAGCACATTCTCCAGAGCTCTCACCAATTGAAAACGTCTGGTCAATGGTGGACGAGCAACTGGTTCGTCATAATACGCCAGTCACTACTCTTGATGAACTGTGGTATCGTGTTGGAGCTCCATGGGCAGCTTTACCTGTACATGCCATCCGAGCTCTGTTTGACTCGATGCCCAGGCGTATCAAGGCCGTCATTACGGCCAGAAGTGGTTATTCCGGGTACTGATTTCTCAGGATCTATGCACCCAAATTGCGTAGTAATGTAATAACATGTCAGTTCTAGTATAATATATTTATCCAATTAATACCCGTTTATCATCTGCAGTTCTTCTTGGTGTAGCAATTTTAATGGCCAGTAGTGTATTTTATTCACTGAAGGAATACACTGCAAAATAAACGCGGCACATCCAGTTCAATGTGCTTTACTCACGACCTTACCTGTGTAACAGCGAAAAGAAAAACAGAGCGTAAAGCTGACGCGGTTTGCAGAAGTTTAAAATAAGAGTCGTAATAAATTAACGAAGAACAGCAGGCAGCAGAAATATATGTAAAAAACGGCCCATCTAGACATACTGTAGGCGAACAATCAGCTTCTGTCGAGGTGATATTAGACGCTTGCGTCTTGAATTTCTCTACCTTATTTTTGTTTGTATCTTGCTTAACAGGAAAAAAACTGTTATTACACATTATGAAGTATTTATAGAATTGTACTCTTCGTCTTCCATCTTCTTGTATAGATTGTGGAACTCCCCTTCACAGTCTCGATTTTTTAAGACTTTCCCAACCCAGACTCCTTTTGCTCTCTGTTTCTCATCATCAACAGCATCATTGCAAACTGCTTTAACCTAAATTTCGGTATTCTGTGACGATCTACACCCACGCTCAAAATTAAGGATAATTGCAGAATGTCGTGACACACAACGTGCCACTACAAAAAACTGGCGCTAATAGCACAGGCACATAGGGAACACACACGACACAGATCTCTAAGTCCACGGTATTGGTGATAAGTTGAGAAAACCGTCCCGAAACACATGTGCTACAAAACGGCACCCTTTCCTGCGCATGTACCCCGACATTAGTATGGGATATGATCACCATGCACACATACACAGGTCGCACAACGGGTTGGCATACTCTGCATCATGTGGTCGAGCAGCTGCTGGGGTATAGCCTCCCATTCTTGCACCAGTGCCTGTCGGAGCTCCTGAATTGTCCTAGAGGTTTGAGGACGTGCAGCGATACGTCGACCGAGAGCATCCCAGACGTTCTCGTTGGGGTTTGTGTCTGGAGAAAAGGCATGCCACTCCATTCGCCTGATATCTTCTCCACGATGGCAGCTCTGTGGGGCCGTGAGTTATCATCCATCAGGAGGAAGGTGGGACCCACTGCAACCGTGAAAAGGTGGACGTACTGGTGCAAAATGACGTCCCGATACACCTGACCTGTTACAAAGAAATGCAGGGGTCTACGTGCACCAATCATAATCCTACCCCACACCATGAAACCACGACCTCCATACAGATCCCTGTCAAGGACATTAAGGAGTTGGTATCTGGTTCCTGGTTCACGCCAGATGAAAACCGGCGAGAATCACTGTTCAAACTATACCTGGACTCGTCCGTGAACATGACCTGGGACCACTGTTCCAATGACCATGTACTGTCTTCTCGACACCAGGCTTTATGGGCTCTCCGGGGTGACCAGGGGTCACTGGAATGCACCTTGCAGGTCTCCAGGCGAATAAACCATGTCTGGAGATACGTGTTCCAGTGGCTGCAGTAAGGTCCCGAGCAAGGCTACCTGCAGTACACCGTGGCTGTCTGTGGGTACTGATGGTGAGATGTCGGTCTTCTTGTGGTGTTGTACTCTGTGGACGTCCCGTACTGTAGCGCCTGGACACGTTTCCTGTCTGCTGGAATCGTTGCCATAATCTTGAGATCACACTTTGTGGCACACGGAGGGCCTGTGCTGTGTTTGACCAACCTCCAGTGGCCCTAGTGTTCGGCCCGTCATAACGTCATCAATATGTGTTCTTTGAGCCATTTTCAACACACAGTCACCATCAGCACGTCTGAAAACGTCTGCACACTTATTAGCTGCACCGTATTCTGACATGCACCAACACACCTCTGCGTATGTGGACTGCTGCCAGCGCCACCGTGCGACGACCGCAGGTCAGATGCACTGCATGGTCATACCCCGAGGTGATTTAAACCCGCTAACCGCCCACCAGAGCGTTGTTTCACCACGTGTCAGCATTATCCGTAATTTATGAGCATGAGTGTACTCATGTAGTTCATACTACGAAATAGCGCCTCTGGTGAGTATTTTACGAACCAACTGTAACGTCACGACGTTCTTTCGACGTCAGCTTGCCGTATAGTGTGAATGCTCATGAATTACCCTTACCGTCGACGCTCAAAAGCGTGACGGATACGTGAAGGTGACGTTCCAGAAAGTGTGAATGCACCTTTGACCTCCGCTACGTCGCTGGAACCGGTGCTCTGCTTACGGATGAGCAGACGAACGCTCTCGCAGCTCGGGATCAACTATGAAGACGGTAGCATCGTCTTAACTAGGCCGCCAGTGTATTAAACATCGTACGCAGAGCTTTAATGTGAAAATTACGTCAGTTGCTCTTCAAGCGAAGAGCCTTGTAAATTTTTCTGTGTCATGTGGTAGTTCAATATTCAGAGTTAGCACAAATACGACGGCTGTTCGGAAAGTAAGATCCGATCGGTCGTGAAATGAAAACCACAGTGAAAATCATTTTTTTTTTAATTCGCAACAGTTAGCCACACATTCCAGCTACGTCTCTAAATAGCCGCCGATCCGACTTGGACATATTTCGTGGCGTTGTACATACATTCCAGTACCCTCGTACTTTCCGCCATTTCTTTACGCTGGTCTGCCTTTCCTTGTTTGTGCCAAAATGTTCTCTTCGTCGCCAGCGGTTCATGTGAGCAGCCCATTACCCATTGTGGGTAATCAAACACATCCCATCGGAACGCTGCAGGAACGTCTTCATTGCCCCTGCAGTCTGCCGCTGAAAATTGTCTCGAAGAAAGAAACGCATGACCTTTATACACTCCTGGAAATGGAAAAAAGAACACATTGACACCGGTGTGTCAAACCCACCATACTTGCTCCGGACACTGCGAGAGGGCTGTACAAGCAATGATCACACGCACGGCACAGCGGACACCAGGAACCGCGGTGTTGGCCGTCGAATGGCGCTAGCTGCGCAGCATTTGTGCACCGCCGCCGTCAGTGTCAGCCAGTTTGCCGTGGCATACGGAGCTCCATCGCAGTCTTTAACACTGGTAGCATGCCGCGACAGCGTGGACGTGAACCGTATGTGCAGTTGACGGACTTTGAGCGAGAGCGTATAGTGGGCATGCGGGAGGCCGGGTGGACGTACCGCCGAATTGCTCAACACGTGGGGCGTGAGGTCTCCACAGTACATCGATGTTGTCGCCAGTGGTCGGTGGAAGGTGCACGTGCCCGTCGACCTGGGACCGGACCGCAGCGACGCACGGATGCACGCCAAGACCGTAGGATCCTACGCAGTGCCGTAGGGGACCGCACCGCCACTTCCCAGCAAGTTAGGGACACTGTTGCTCCTGGGGTATCGGCGAGGACCATTCGCAACCGTCTCCATGAAGCTGGGCTACGGTCCCGCACACCGTTAGGCCGTCTTCCGCTCACGCCCCAACATCGTGCAGCCCGCCTCCAGTGGTGTCGCGACAGGCGTGAATGGAGGGACGAATGGAGACGTGTCGTCTTCAGCGATGAGAGTCGCTTCTGCCTTGGTGCCAATGATGGTCGTATGCGTGTTTGGCGCCGTGCAGGTGAGCGCCACAATCAGGACTGCATACGACCGAGGCACACAGGGCCAACACCCGGCATCTTGGTGTGGGGAGCGATCTCTTACACTGGCCGTACACCACTGGTGATCGTCGAGGGGACACTGAATAGTGCACGGTACATCCAAACCGTCATCGAACCCATCGTTCTACCATTCCTAGACCGGCAAGGGAACTTGCTGTTCCAACAGGACAATGCACGTCCGCATGTATCCCGTGCCACCCAACGTGCTCTAGAAGGTGTAAGTCAACTACCCTGGCGAGCAAGATCTCCGGATCTGTCCCCCATTGAGCATGTTTGGGACTGGATGAAGCGTCGTCTCACGCGGTCTGCACGTCCAGCACGAACGCTGGTCCAACTGAGGCGCCAGGTGGAAATGGCATGGCAAGCCGTTCCACAGGACTACATCCAGCATCTCTACGATCGTCTCCATGGGAGAATAGCAGCCTACATTGCTGCGAAAGGTGGATATACACTGTACTAGTGCCGACATTGTGCATGCTCTGTTGCCTGTGTCTATGTGCCTGTGGTTCTGTCAGTGTGATCATGTGATGTGTCTGACCCCAGGAATGTGCCAATAAAGTTTCCCCTTCCTGGGACAATGAATTCACGGTGTTCTTATTTCAATTTCCAAAAGTGTATAATGCGGGATGCATAGTCTCAGGCGAAATCTCTCCCCAGACCCACATACTTGCCAGAAGATAAGGCATTTCTACGTGAACACTTCGAGCTCTGAACTGAAAAGAGCGACGCGAAGCGATCGACAAGCATGCTAAAGACACTGCCCAACACATCTGTGCAAAGTTCCATTGGACTTTCACAATGGCTTCCATATTGCGCCTTATAGGACCTTAGCTTCTGAACACGCCTCATACACCACAGTCCTCACTAAAATACAACTGTAGGTGGTCAGTGGGGTTGAGACGAGACGCGTAATCATGGTTCGATGTAGGTATTTAGCAAAACAATTCAAAAACTCTTGACTCACAACCGCTAAATTGCTGAGTGTCAAACCGAGGACATGTACGTATGTATGTATGAGCGTATGGCGTTGGTGGCCGGGAGACCCCTCGCAGGGGGGTTCCGGTCGCTGCTCCACAAGTTCTTTAACGCCACTACGGCGACTTGCGAGTGAATGAGGATGAAATGATGATGAAAGACACACAACACCTAGTCATCTCGAGGCAGAGAAAATCTCTGACCCCGCTGGGAATCGAACCTGTGACCCCGTGCGCGGTAAGCGCGAACGCTACCATAAGACCACGACACTGAGGACATGCTTAGTCGACAATACATATTAAAGGCGGTCTTCCATCATTACACTATGTCCTGCTCGCTTAGAGCTCTCTCGCCTACATTCACCTCCACACACTGCCTGCACTCCACTTGCTGTCAACTGCTGTTTGTATCTGGCTTGGCGCTGGGCTATCTCGACTACCTCGGTCTGTATGGGCCGAAACTACGTTTATCTTTACGTAAGGGGTTGTGGAACACTCAGACAACAGCTCGTTGTCTGTGCCAAAATGTTGTCTCCGAAGCCAGCCATCAAATCAGCTAGAGCCAAGTCCAGGCTGTATGGTGGGCAATGAAACACTTCCCATCGAAAAAGCTGCAAGACATCCTCATTGTCCTTTTAGTGTGTGGCCAAGAACTGTTACGAAGAAGGAAGCGCATGACAGTTATGTAATGTGGGGTTGCATGACATCAGGCGAAAGCTGTCGGCAGGTACCCATTCTTGGTGGGAGACACTACTTTCTGGCCATCTTTCCGCACTCACTGAGCTCTCAGAACTGAGAAGAGCGACATGATATGATAGACAGGCGTACTAGAGATACTGAGCAACACATCTGTTGGTAGAATTTTCACTGTGACTTCCATTTCGCAACAGATCTTTCCATAATTTGCGAATAGCCGTCGTGTATCATAATAATGAGAACTAATTGCGAGGAACCCAAAGAACCCTTACAAATCAACATAAATATCCCAATAAAAACCAGATCTAACAAACTAGACCCTCCAACTTTCCAAAAAGTAGAAAAAATTCTTAAAGAACAAAAAAATTATAAGGCATGTGGAGAAGATCAGGTTTTTGTGGAAATTTGGAAATATGCAAGTGACACAGTCAAGACCCCCTTACACATGGCTCTAACAAAAATTTGGGTAACAGAAAGTTTCCCCAAACATTTGACTACAGCTATCATCCACCCACTACACAAAAAGGGAGATAAGACAACCTAGACAACTACAGAGGAATCTCTCTCCTAGATTGCACATACAAAATTCTATCCAAGATCGTATACGAAAGAATCATAGAGCAGTTAGAATATCTGGGAGGTTTCAGACCATGGAGAAGCCGTGCAGAGCATATAATTAGTTTAAAATTGATTATGGCATACTACAAGAAACGGAACAAACCTTTGGCAATAACATTTGTAGATTTTAAGAGCACATACGACTGTCTCCACAGACCTTCAGTATTAAAAATTTTAAGAAATCTAGGACTCCATCCAAAACTAATTCAGATACTACAACTCACTCTAACCAACACCAAATCAAAACTGAAGTTTAGAGGAGAAATCTCGGAACCATTCCTCATAAAAACAGGCTTAACACAAGGTGACTGCCTATCACCATTACTGTTCAACTGTGCACTGGAATACATAATGAGAGAATGGTACAAGGACAATCCAAAGATGATAAGAATTGGAAGTCCACAAGATGATATTAGCTTAAACTGCTTGTGATTCGCTGATGATCTGGCTCTCCTAACCATCACTGTTCAAGAAGCCAGGCAACAAGTGAAATCACTACAAGAAATAGCAGAGAAAGTAGACATTAGAATATCATTTGAAAAACGGAGATTATGCTAATTGATCCACTACTTACAAACAAAATTACAATAGGAGAACAGGAAATCAAAATTGTTGATCAATTTAAATATTTAGGCGAAATAATAACATACGATCTAAATGAGAAGCCATCACGAGAGAATAGAATAACGAAACTGAACTACGCAAATTACATTACCAAAACTACATATAACAAAAAAAGCCTATCTATAGACGCAAAATTAAAACACTATAAAACAGATACACAACCAGAAATAACGATGCAGCTGAAACTATTTTCAAAACAACTAATACAGCAGAAATTGACAGAACACTAAAAATAGAAAGAAGAATAATTAGGACATGTATAAATAAACAGTATAAAATATATGGACATTGGAGAATAGCATCAAATGAAACAGTATATAAGAAAATAGAACCAGTCATGAGCACGATCAGGAAGAAACGCATCTCATTCTTTGGACATCTGATGAGAACTCCAGAAAACACAATTAGTAAAAAAATAATACAAAAATTGTGGAATAGCAAGAGCGACATTAAATGGATCACAGAAATTAAGGCAGATATAAAAACTCCAAATTACAGCAGATGACCTGAAAAACAAGACAGAGAAAACTAGAATACTGCAAGACCCGCAAACCAGACTAAAAATAAAAATCAATAAGAGGAGTACAGGAAGAGTGGTCTCAGATGAAGAAAGAAAGAAAATATCTGAAAGAATGAAGAAATATTGGGCAGACAGAAGAGCAAAACACCTTTCATATAAGAATAGACTCTTACCTAAATATCATTAAGTTATTGTTGAGCCAAATTGTATCCCTGTGTAACAACTTGTTTACAGCTTTGTATTTTTGACTAGAGCGGTCCAATGAAGGCCATAAAATAAATAATAAAAAAAGAACTAATAATTTACGTGTTAGAGTTCAACTCCGTCTCCTTCCGGAGCAAACGAAAGAACCTGTCATTGTGCTAGTGAGTGTACGTTCGTATGGCACAACATGATGTTTGATTGCGGGATGTAGAAGTACGAATTCCCAGTGCGATTTCAGAGGACTCGCTGAACTTTTCTCGTTAAAAGGTGGAAACGGCTTGCTGTAACCGTTGTGAGGAAGTACAGGGCTGTGTGGGCAGGTAGCCCGGCAAGGGCGGACGCGAGAAGCGTGTGGAAAACTTTATCTGGCGAGTCCGCTTGCCCGGGGCCGCACAAAGCAAAGCGCTCTCTCCCCTGCGGCAAAAATTGTCGGGCTTCTCGCAGCCGCTGAAAGGACCGGGGCCCGGAGCTTGTTAGCGCTCCGGAAGTACGCGACAGTTCAGCAGCCACGGCGCCCTCCCCATCCAATCATACGAGCACACAGCACTGGAGAATTCGCGACTTCCAGAGGCATCGCCACTGTGCAAGAACTCGGCCGGCTTGCGGCTGCAGATCCAGTGTTAACCCTGCAGTGGACCGCTGTTAACGGTGGCTTCTTTGGCGTTTTTAATCAGTCCTGAGGCTGTAAATGCATGCAGGGCGCTGCACCAGTAGGTAGAGATGGGCAAAACTGTTCTTTTCAGAGATCGGATCAGAACTGTTCACTCCCTGAAATGAACTAGCTCTTTTTCATGACTCACCACTCATTCACAATATAAAATAAATGGAAGGCACATTGCCCTATAAACTTGGTTTATTCCAGTACTATACCTGTATTTTGATCTTATTTGATCCTATTTTGAAGTAACACAGATAATGAGTAAGAATTTTGTATTGTTTATTGAAATTTCCACGATATGACAAAGTTTTTGATTATTGATTTATTTTGCGCTATCGTGGTTTTTTGGGTGACCAGAAAATGTTGTAACTTGAGATTTACATTAACAATATATTTGGCTATAATGTATTAAAATTTCATTAACCACGAACAAATACATCGCAAGCCATATATTTTTAAAGTGAACGTTTCCTTCCGAAGACGCCTAAAATCGCAAAATCCGTACCAGAATAAGAAAAAAAAATATAAATTTGACTGTAAGACTAAAGTGCTGCATATTGCCTTACGCAGAATAAAACAAGGAAAATATTGGTGTATCACATTTTGCGATACGTTTATCGGTTCCCTCGTAATTAAAGCGTAAATTCGAGTGTCCATAATAAAAATCCTATAGTAAGAGGAGTTGTCAGGGACCTAATCTGATCGGTTTAAACAAATAAAAATAAAATAAAAACAATTGATGTATACATAACATAATAATGTAATATACATAGCGGTATTACTACAAAGAACAATATCCAGTAGGGACGAACTCCGATGCAGAAACGCTGAGTCAAGCAGGTCGAGCCGCAGGCTGTATTACTGCGTGAGCTAAGACCGCAGAGACCAGAGTGACACCTGAGTTGCTTTGCTCAACGCTCTGGCTAGAGTCGAGAACGGTGGGGTGAGCTTTGAGCGGGCGAGTTCCGAGGGTGGGGGGAGTGGTGAACGGCCTCCAGTCACCCGCTCTTGCGAGCAGGTTGTTGCAAGTAGTTCTTATGTTCTCTGCTAGGAGGCTCTCTGTACTGATGCTCGAATCAACTGCCCTGAGGGCAGGACGTGCGACTGAAACGGTCGCCGACAGAGTGCGATGCGAAGTTAAGCTGCGCCAGACACTACACGTGGCAGACGACGCACAGAGACGGCACGGCATATGTGAAACACAAAATCCAATGGGGCACTGCACAATGCAGGCAGCCAAGGTAGAGGCCGGCGCCGGCTGTGTTGTGTGGCATGCACTGCGCTCTGACCAGCAGAGGCGCCGCTGATATGCTCCGTCTCTCTCTCTCTCTCTCTCTCTCTCTCTCTCTCTCTCTGCCGTGGGAAACGTTTGGAGCTACCGTTCTTTTTTTCTGGATCACTGATTGTTCACTCCTTTGAAAGATTCAACTCTATGAATCATTTCAGGAGCGGATGCCCCATCTCTACCAGTAGGGAGTGCCCTCTGCAGACTCAGGACTAGAGTTGTAAGGTTACATACACCATCAAATTTCTTTGTCAAAGATTTGATCAAAGATCTCACTAGGGGTAAGATAGATACTGCCTACAGGAAAATTAAAGAGACCTTTGGAAAAAAGAGAACCACTTGTATGAATATCAAGAGCTCAGATGGAAACCTAGTACTAAGGAAAGAAGGGAAAGCAGAAAGGTGGAAGGAGTATACAGAGGGTCTATACAAGGGCGATGTACTTGAGGACAATATTCTGGAAATGGAAGAGAATGTAGATGAAGACGAAATGGGAGATACGATACTGCGTGAAGAGTTTGACAGAGCACTGAAAGACCTGAGTCGAAACAAGGCCCCGGGAGTAGACAACACTCCATTAGAACTACTGACGGCCTTGGGAGAGCCAGTCCTGACAAGACTCTACCATCTGGTGTGCAAGATGTATGAGACAGGCGAAATTCCCTCAGACTTCAAGAAGAATATGATAATTCCAATCCCAAAGAAAGCAGGTGTTGACAGATGTGAAAATTACCAAACTATCAGTTTAATAAGTCTCAGCTGCAAAATACTAACACGAATTCTTTACAGACGAATGGAAAAACTGGTAGAAGCCGACCTCGGGGAAGATCAGTTTGGATTCCGTAGAAATGTTGGAACACGTGAGGGAATACTGACCTTACGACTTACCTTAGAAGAAAGATTAAGAAAGGTAAACCTACGTTTCTAGCATTTGTAGTCTTGGAGAAAGCTTTTGACAATGTTGACAGGAATACTCTCTTTCAAATTCTGAAGGTGGCAGGGGTAAAATACAGGGAGTGAAAGGCTATTTACAATTTGTACAGAAACCAGATGGCAGTTATAAGAGTCGAGGGGCACAAAAGGGAAGCAGTGGTTGGGAAGGGAGTGACACAGGGTTGTAGACTCTCCCTGACGTTATTCAGTCTGTATATTGAGCAACCACTAAAGGCAACAAAAGTAAAATTCTGGGTAGGCATTAAAATCCAGGGAGAAGAAATAAAAACTTTGAGGTTCGCCGATGACATTGTGATTCCGTCAGAGACAGCAAAGGACTAGGAAGAGCAGTTGAATGGAATGGATAGTGTCTTGAAAGGAGGATATAAGATGAACATCAACAAAAGCAAAACGATGATAATGGAATGTTGTCGAATTAAGTCGGGTGATGCTGAGGGAATTAGATTAAGAAATGAGACACTTAAAGTAGTAAAGGAGTTTTGCTATTTGGGGAGCAAAATAACTGATGACGGTAGAAGTAGAGAGGATATAAAATGTAGACTGGCAATGGCAAGGAAAGCGTTTCTGAAGAAGACAAATTTGTTAACATCGAGTATACTACACTCCTGGAAATTGAAATAAGAACACCGTGAATTCATTGTCCCAGGAAGGGGAAACTTTATTGACACATTCCTGGGGTCAGATACATCACATGATCACACTGACAGAACCACAGGCACATAGACACAGGCAATAGAGCATGCACAATGTCGGCACTAGTACAGTGTATATCCACCCTTCGCAGCAATGCAGGCTGCTATTCTCCCATGGACACGATCGTAGAGATGCTGGATGTAGTCCTGTGGAAGGGCTTGCCATGCCATTTCCACCTGGCGCCTCAGTTGGACCAGCGTTCGTGCTGGACTTGCAGACCGCGTGAGACGACGCTTCATCCAGTCGCAAACATGCTCAATGGGGGACAGATCCGAAGATCTTCCTGGCCAGGGTAGTTTACTTACACCTTCTAGAGCACGTTGGGTGGCACGGGATACATGCGGACGTGCATTGTCCTGTTGGAACAGCAAGTTCCCTTGCCGGTCTAGGAATGGTAGAACGATGGGTTCGATGACGGTTTGGATGTACCGTGCACTATTCAGTGTCCCCTCGACGATCACCAGTGGTGTACGGCCAGTGTAGGAGATCGCTCCCCACACCATGATGCCGGGTGTTGGCCCTGTGTGCCTCGGTCGTATGCAATCCTGATTGTGGCGCTCACCTGCACGGCGCCAAACACGCATACGACCATCATTGGCACCAAGGCAGAAGCGACTCTCATCGCTGAAGACGACACGTCTCCATTCGTCATCCATTCACGCCTGTCGCGACACCATTGGAGGTGGGCTGCACGATGTTGGGGCGTGAGCGGAAGACGGCCTAACGGTGTGCGGGACCGTAGCCCAGCTTCATGGAGACGGTTGCGAATGGTCCTCGCCGATACCCCAGGAGCAACAGTGTCCGTAATTTGCTGGGAAGTGGCGGTGCGGTCCCCTACGGCACTGCGTAGTATCCTACGGTCTTGGCGTGCATCCGTGCGTCGCTGCGGTCCGGTCCCAGGTCGACGGGTACGTGCACCTTCCGCCGACCACTGGCGACAACATCGATGTACTGTGGAGACCTCACGCCCCACGTGTTGAGCAATTCGGCGGTACGTCCACCCGGCCTCCCGCATGCCCACTATACGCCCTCGCTCAAAGTCCGTCAACTGCACATACGGTTCACGTCCACGCTGTCGCGGCATGTTACCAGTGTTAAAGACTGCGATGGAGCTCCGTATGCCACGGCAAACTGACTGACACTGACGGCGGCGGTGCACAAATGCTGCGCAGCTAGCGCCATTCGACGGCCAACACCGCGGTTCCTGGTGTGTCCGCTGTGCCGTGCGTGTGATCATTGCTTGTACAGCCCTCTCGCAGTGTCCGGAGCAAGTATGGTGGGTCTGACACACCGGTGTCAATGTGTTCTTTTTTCCATTTCCAGGAGTGTATTAAATGTCATGAAGTCGTTTCTGAAAGTATTTGTATGGAGTGTAGCCAAGTATGGAAGTGAACCATGGACGATAAATAGTTTGGACAAGAAGAGAATAGATGCTTTCGAAATGTGGCGCTACAGAAGAATGCTGAAGATCAGATGGGTAGATCACGCAACTAATGAGGAGGTATTGAGTAGAATTGGGGAGAAGAGAAGTTTGTGGCACAACTTGACACGAAGAAAGGACCCGTTGGTAGGACGTGTTCTGAGGCATCAAGGGATCACAAATTTAGCATTGGAGGGCAGTGTGGAGATTAAAAATCGTAGAGGCAGACCAAGAGATGAATACACTATGCAGATTCAGAAGGATGTAGGTTGCAGTAAGTACTGGGAAATGAAGAAGCTTGCACAGGATAGAGTAGCATGAAGAGCTGCATGAAACCAGTCTCAGTACTGAAGAGTACAACAACAAACAACGTGATCAAATTTTCCATCAAATATATTTGAAAAAGATCTTTGACGTAGCGCTAGAACGGGTATTACACTGTCATCATATTTTTCGTAAAAGTTCAAGATGGCTGACAACAACAACTTATAAACGGCAGCAGTTGCATGTACCACAATTGCACTGTGTGCACCTGCGGAAGAGAAGCGGGGAAAAAAAAAGGAAACAACCTGGGTGAAGCCGTGGGTTTTACGACGACACGATAGAAGCATTCAACAAAACTTGTTACATGAGCTTATAGTGGAGGGCATCAAGTCGTACATCAATTACTTAAGAATGGATGAGCATACATTTCTGTATGCGCCCAGTGAAGTGTATCCTCACATCACAACGCACAATACTCACTTAAGAACTGCTACATCTGCAGAAAACAGGCTCAGTGTAAAACTCCGATTCCTTGCTATATGAGAGAGTTAGGTTAGGTTAGGTTAGGTCAGGTCAGGTCTGCAATCTTCTTAATCTATTTTTGTATTCAGGGTGCTTCACGTTGTAAAGCGACTCATCAGCTTCATATCTCTCTATTAATTTTGTAGTTGTCGGCAGACACCAATTGTATTTACTGGCAATGTTTATAAAATCACTACAGACGACAGAACGCTGCAGCGATGCTAGCGCTCCATGTGGTAACATGTCACATTGCAGTGAACAGAAGACAAGCTACTTCTTTGATCAAATCTACAGCGAGGCCCTAGATTTGATCAAATATTGGACGACATTTGACAAAGTTCCCTGTTACACCATCAAATATCTTTGACAAAGATTTTTGACAAAGATATTTGACAAAGAATTTTGATAGTGTAATACCGCCCTAAGTGAACATTGACTGCAATAGTTTCCCTACTGGCTTTAATCAGGTAAGATCGTGACTGCATTACCTATACGTTAGGTTTGTTGCATACTTATCAGGTGTTATATCATTTCTATCGATTCGTTTGTGTAGGTGATCAGTAATCACGTGAATTGGAAGTGGTGAACTATCTAGAATATACGGGGTGAGGCAGTTAAAATTGTTTGTCGGAATATTTGGCGAAATACACATCGGATTAAAAAAAAGTGGTAATAAACGTCGTTCACCTAGAAGAGGGACATCCATTAACATAACGCTCGACCGCCCTGCATCACCCCCGGGAGCAAGACGGGGTTACCTTGAAATCTTAAATAGGATCTCCTATTTTTTATTTCAGATTTGGACTTCACGTGAAAACATTTTTAACTTTTGTATGAAATAGTTCTTTCGTTTCATGATAGATGGCGCTGTAATCAGCACACGTTGTTGCAAAACGGTAATATCTCACAGAAAGTACACACACGATTAGTAAAATCAAAGTACAATATTTGGTATTCGGGAAAATGCTATCATGTAACACCGTGTACCCTTCCGCAAATATCCTTAGACTACCTTTACTGTTACCCAGGAACAACGGCGTAGACTTAGTAGCAATGTGTTCCCTTCAGGGTGCTTGACCACTGTGAGTCACCTTTCCTCTCATTATTTCGGGGTGCTTGATTACTGTGAGTCCCCTTGTGTCTCACAAGTGTTTCAGTATAGCAAATGTTCGAAATGTTGTCCGTTGTTTCTAATGCACATCGCAACGCTATGTCTGAATGACAATCCGTCATGTATTACTGTCTTTGCGCTAATGTATGCACATTCATTGCGAATTTGCTGGAGCATATCTTC
Source organism: Schistocerca cancellata (assembly GCF_023864275.1). Lineage (NCBI taxonomy): Eukaryota > Metazoa > Arthropoda > Insecta > Orthoptera > Acrididae > Schistocerca > Schistocerca cancellata. Next base: position 179,991,116 of record NC_064635.1, read on the forward strand.
GGAGGTCGTCGTTTCATCCATATGAACTCTCTCTTTTAGCCGTCCCCCACAGGAAAAAATCGGCGGAAGGTAAATGGGATGAACATGCGGACCACGTTTGCGGACCACCGCGTCAAATCCATCGCTTCAAAACTACTCGAACTAATCGTGAATAATGCGCTGGGCATCCATTATGTTGAAATCACATATCCGATCTCGTTTGAATTGAAACATTGTCCATTGTTACTGTTGTTGTCGTCTTCAGTCCTGAGACTGGTTTGATGCAGCTCTCCATGCTACTCTATCCTGTGCAAGCTTCTTCATCTAACAGTACTTACTGCAACCTACATCCTTCTGAATCTACTTAGTGTATTCATCTCTTGGTCTCCCTCTACGACTTTTACCCTCCACGCTGCCCTCCAATGCTAAATTTGTGATCCCTTGATGGCTCAGAACACGTCCTACCAACCAGTCCCTTCTTTTCAAGTTGTGCCACAAACTCCTCTTCTCCTCAATTCTATTCAATACCTCATTAGTTATGTGATCTACCTATCTAATCTTCAGCATTCTTCTGTAGCACCACATTTCGAAAGCTTCTCTTTTCCCTTCTTGTCCAAATTATTTATCGTCCATGTTTCTCTTCCACACATGGCTGCACTCCATACAAATACATTCAGAAACGACTTGCTGACACTTAAATCTATACTCGATGTTAACAAATTTCTCTTCTTCAGAAACGCTTTCCTTGCCATTGCCAGTCTGCATTTTATATCCTCTCTACTTCGACCATCATCAGTTATTTTGCTCCCCAAATAGCAAAACTCATTTACTACTTTAAGTGTCTCATTTCCTAATCTAACAACCTCAGCATCACCCGCTTGTCCATTAGGATGGGTAAAACATTATCCACAGTGTCGCTGTACATTTGAACACTCTGATTACCTTCTAAGAAGTATGGGCCAATTACCTGCATACCTAAAATACCACACCAAACTTCGACACTCCGTGGGCGTTGATGTTCAACTTGCTTTACCCAATGAGGTTTCTTGACCAATAACGCATATTATGTCGATTCACTTGACCACGATTCGTGAAATTTGATTCATCGGAGAAAAGTATCTGTGAAATTAAATTGACTGCCAGTTGTTCCTGTACTCAGCCGATTGTGAAAATCGTCACCATGCAGTTCTTGAGGCAACGGTAAATGAAATGAATGATTTTTATGTGCATGCACTATACATAGAATACGAAATTCCTGAACCTCGCCCAATTTGCCGAGGATTTGCACTAACTGCAGCTAAAACATTCACTGCGTTATTTTCGATTGTCACAGGCCGTGGTCGGGCCCTTTCTCTACGTTTGCTGCTATGGCCGAGCGGTTCGAGGCGCTTCATTCCGGAACCGCGCTGCTGCTACGGTCGCAGGTTCGAATTCTGCCTCGGGCATGGATGTGTGTGATGTCCTTACGTTAGTTAGGTTTATTTACTTCTAAGTTTAGGGGATGGATGACCTCAGATGTTAAGTCCCATTGTGCTTACAGCCATTTGAACCATCTGTACGTTTAACACTTCCCGTTTCAATGAACAGGTGGGAAATACAGCGAAACGTCGTTGGAACATTCCTGTCGGGGAACAGATGGTTCAATGGTTCTGAGCACTATGCGACTTAACTGCTGAGGTCATCAGTCGCCTAGAACTTAGAACTAATTAAACCTAACTAACCTAAGGACATCACACACATCCATGCCCGAGGCAGGATTCGAACCTGCGACCGTAGCGGTCACGCGGTTCCAGACTGAAGCGCCTTTAACCGCACGGCCACACCGGCCGGCTCGGGGAACAGAGTAGAATACCTTTGACGAGCTTCGTCAACACTTCTATGAGTCTCAAAGTACGCGACTTGATATCGACCCTCTCTGCAATCCTTAACATCGTGGAACAACTGGAACTAGATGTGTACAGTCCGAACCATTGAAATACGATGCACAGTCTGACAGCGCACTGAGCGCATAATCGCAATCTATGCTTCATTTGATTGTAGGAGTTGTCATTATTAAAAACATCAAAAAAGTACCTCGATTGTCTTAATCGGATGTGTATTTGTTTGAGATGGTTCCGTTTTGCTACAATTGTCACCTCATCTCTGTGGTGTCACCGCCAGACACCACACTTGCTAGGTGGTAGCCTTTAAATCGGCTGCGGTTCGTTAGTATACGTCGGACCCGCGTGTCGCCACTATCAGTGATTGCAGACCGAGCGCCGCCACACGGCAGGTCTAGAGAGACTCCCTAGCACTCGCCCCAGTTGTACAGCCGACTTTGCTAGCGATGGTTCACTGTCTACATCCGTTCTCATTAGGAGAGACGACAGTTTAGCATAGCCTTCAGCTACGTCATTTGCTACGATCTAGCAATGCGCCATATCCAGTTACTATAATCTGAACAGATAATATTGTAAATCATGTACCGTCAAGAGCGAAGTTCATCATTAATGGATTAAAGTTAAGTATCAAACTAATTACGTCCGCTTTCTGAATTCTAATTCCTTGTCATGATCCAGACCTCACGTCAGTATAGTTCTTCCCTCCTCACGCCAGCCTGCGTGAGCTAAAACGCGTGCATTTCGGCCTCTTCTAGTAACACGGTGTTGGCTCTTCTGCTAACACAACAATCTCCATGTTTGCCTATTACAGTAGCCAGACACCTGCCTGCCCTCCATCGGTAATGCTGGAATTCAGTATGGTGTTGGCCTACCCTTAGCCTTGATGACAGCTTCCACTCTCGCAGGCATACGTTCAATCAGGTGCTGGAACGTTTCTTGGGGAATGACAGCCCATTCTTCACGAATGCTGCACTGAGGAGAGGTATCGATGGCGGTCGGTGAGGCCTGGCACGAAGTCGGCGTTCCAAAACATCCCAAAAGTGTCGTGTAAGATTCAGGTCAGGACTCCGTGCAGGCCAATGCATTACAAGTATGTTACTGTCGCGTAACCACTCCGCCAAAGGCCGTGCATTATGAACAGTTGCTCGATAAGGTTGAAAAATGCAGCATCAATGAAGGCCTGTGCTGTGTTATTACTACGCAAAATAACAAGGGGTGCGAGCCCACTCCATGAAAAACACGACCAAACCATAACACCACCGCCTCCGAATTTCCTGTTGGCACTACACACGCTGGCAGCTGACGTTCATCGAGCATTCGCCATACCCACACCCTGCCATCGGATCGCCACATTGTGTACCGTGATTCGTCACTGCACGCCACGTTTTTCCACTGTTCAATCATCCAATGTTTACGCTCCATACGCCAATCGAAGTGTCGTTTGGCATTTATCGGCGTGATGTGTGGCTCATGAGGAGCCGCTCGGCCGTGAAATCCAAGCTTTTTTACCTCCCGCCTAACTGTCATAGTACTTGCAGTGGATCCTGATGCAGTTTGGAATTCCTGTGTGATGGTCTGGATAGATGTCTGCTTACTACACATTACGACCCTCTTCAATTGTCGGCGGTCTCTATCAGTAACAGACGAGGTCTGTCTGTACGCTTTTGTGCTGTACGTGTCTCTACATGTTTCTACTTCATTATCACATCGTAAACAGTGTACCTAGGAATGTTTACGTGTGTCCAAATCTCGAGTACAGACGTACGACATAAGTGACACCCAGTCACCTGTGAGTACCGCGCAGCGCCCCATTCTGCTCTCTCATGGTGTCTAATGACTACTGAGGTAGCTTATATGGAATACCTAGCAGTAGGTGGCAGTACAACACACCTAAAGTGAAAAACCCATGTTTTTGTGGGCGTCCGGATACTTTTGATCATACTGTGTATCTTTAAACGAGAGAAATGTTTCATACAAATGTTACATATTTTTTCACCGAGTGTCCAAATCTCCAGTAAAAATATGGGTTCCTATTTAAAATTTCGAAGTCACCTCCTCTTCCGCCCTCTGGGTCGTTATGTTAATGGATGTCCCACTTCGAGGTGAACAACGTTTATTGCCACCTTTTTTTTTTAATCCAGTGTGTATTTCGCCAATATATGACAAACAGTTTTAGATGTCTCACCCTGTATAAAGGGTCGCGTAACCCAAAGAACTTCTCTTAGGTTGTTCGCAGATGATGCTGTAATTTACCGTCTAGTAAGGTCATCCGAAGACCAGTATCAGTTGCAAAGCGATTTAGAAAAGATTGCTGTATGGTGTGGCAGGTGGCAGTTGACGCTAAATAACGAAAAGTGTGAGGTGATCCACATGAGTTCCAAAAGAAATCCGTTGGAATTCGATTACTCGATAAATAGTACAATTCTCAAGGCTGTCAATTCAACTAACTACCTCGGTGTTAAAATCACGAGCAACTCCAGTTGGAAAGACCACACAGATAATATTGTGGGGAAGGCGAGCCAAAGGTTGCGCTTCATTGGCAGGACACTTAGAAGATGCAACAAGTCCACTAAAGAGACAGGTTACACTACACTCGTTCGTCCTCTGTTAGAATATTCCTGCGCGGTGTGGGATCCTTAGCAGGTGGGATTGACGGAGGACATTGAAACGGTGCAAAAAGGGCAGCTCGTTTTGTATTATCACGTAATAGGGGAGAGAGAGTAGCAGATATGATACGCGAGTTGGGATGGAAGTCATTAAAGCAAAGACGTTTTTCATCGCAGCGAGATCTATTTATGAAATTTCAGTCACCAACTTTCTCTTCCGAATGCGAAAATATTTTGTTGAGCCCAACCTATATAGGTAGGAATGATCATCAAAATAAAATAAGAGAAATCAGAGTCTAACAGAAAGGTTCAGGTGTTCGTTTTTCCCGCGCGCTATTCGGGAGCGGAATGGTAGAGAGATAGTATGATTGTGGTTCGATGAACCAAATGGTTCAAATGGCTCTGAGCACTATGGGACTTAACATCTATGGTCATCAGTCCCCTAGAACTTAGAACTACTTAAACCTAACTAACCTAAGGACGGCACACAACACCCAGCCATCACGAGGCAGAGAAAATCCCTGACCCCGCCGGGAATCTAACCCGGGACCCCGGCGTGGGAAGCGAGAACGCTACCGCACGACCACGAGATGCGGGCTTCGATGAACCCTCTGCCAAGCACTTAAATGTGAATTTCAGAGTAATCATGTAGATGTAGATGTAGATGTAGATTGTACACGGGTGACCTGTCTGCTGCTTAAAAATATATGGTTTTTATAGCAAAACTGAAACTGCTTATGATTAATTCAGGTTTTATTCGAAAATTTGAAGCGGAGCCATGGGAAGTTGCAACGAAAATAAAAAAAAACCGATACAAATTTATCACATAGCGCTAGGAAACGCAATTTCGTCAAAAGAATGAAAATTACAAAAAAGATAATGAAAACCGAAAACATATCAAACTAGTTCGCCGACATTACATAAAAGTTATTCCTGTTATTTATAAACAATTATCCCAGTTTCATAACACGAAACTCTTGCCTTTGGTCATGGTGAAAAACTTTCTATTGAGTACATTAAATGAAATGATTGTATGGCACTGATGGTCAGGAGTCTTTTGAGTTGACTCCACACTGGACGACTTGTGTGTCGATGATGATGGAATAATGATGACAACACAGCACTCAGTCCCCAAGTAGAGAAAAATCTCCAACCTGGCTCGGAATCGCACCCAGGCCCACTATATAGCATTCAGCCGCTCTGACTACTCAGATAAGGAGGCGAACTATTGAGTACAAAATCTCAATAATAACTATATAGGTAGATTTTTACGTTTGTGCGTGTAAACTGTGCTTGCATCAAAAGTAATTGCTTTGGTTACATAAGAACGCAGAAGTTATGTGATCAACTAATTTTTATTGGCTACAAAACGCAATTTTTATTTTTTAAGGATTTACACCACGAAAATTAGTAGTCACAATTTTAAAAGTATATTTTCTGAAACGGAGTCCACATTAGGAGCAGTAATTTTTATTCTTCACTCTTATCTGTCTCCATTTCTAATTTTACTGACCGAGAAACTCTACGTTGCCGAGGTATTTATTTATAACTTTGACTTCACTGAGTGTCTGGCTATGTGCCTAATGTGTCACGTATCACGTCCAGATCTACCGGGTGATCAAAAAGTCAGTATAAATTTGAAAACTTAATAAACTACAGAATAATGTAGATAGAGAGGTAAAAATTGACACCATGCTTGGAATGACATGGGGTTTTATTAGAACAAAAAAAAAGTATTGCTAGACGCGTGAAAGATCTCTCCGTGCGATTATTGGCTTTGGGGTACCTGAAGTGGTCTAGCGGTTCTGGTGCTGCAGTCCGGAACCGCGGGACTGCTCCAGTCGCACGTTCGAATCCTGCCTCGGGCATGGGTGTGTGTGATGTCCTTAGGTTAGTTAGGTTTAAGTAGTTCTAAGTTCTAGGGGACTTATGACCTAAGATGTTGAGTCCCATAGTGCTCAGAGCCATTTGAACCATTTTGGTACCTGAAGTCGCAAGTGTATCGTGATCGACCGACATCTCTAGGGATACTGAAAGAACCCATCCGACGCCAATGCCTCACCATAACTCCGGACATACTTTACAGTGCTGTTCACAACATTATTCCTCGACTACAACTATTGTTGAGGAATGATGGTGGACATATTGAGCATTTCCTGTAAAGAACATCGTCTTTGCTTTGTCTTACTTTGTTATGCTAATTATTGCTATCCTGAACAGATGAAGCGCCATCTGTCCGACATTTGTTGAACGTTTGTATTTTTATTTATTTTTTTTTTTTGGTTCTAATGAAACCCCAAGTCATTCCAAGCATGTGTGTCAATTTGTACCTCTCTATCTACATCATTCCGTGATTTACTCAGTTTTCAAATTTATACTGACTTTTTGATCACCCTGTACATGTCGTACAATGATATAATTCTGGACTTACAGTCAGTGATGTACGTGCATACTGTCTGTAAAATGTGTCGTTAATACATTTAGTAGTAAAGAAGTCAAATTATAACGTCATGCCTCATGCGGTACTTTTCCACTTTTCCTTATTTATAGAAAATAAATTAACAAACGACGGAGCTAATCCTCCTTGCTACACACAGCGGGTCAGAAGCACTGTTGCAGAAACAACGAAAATACCATGCCAAATTTAAATTAAAGCAAACTCTCCCAGATGAGCGATCTTTTACAGAATCTCCACGGACTTCAATGCGAGACGCTTATAATAGTTTCCACAACGAAACTTTGTCTTGAAACCTGGCAGAAAATCCATATTGATTCTGTTCGTATGTGAAGTATGCTAGCGGCAAAACAATCGCCTTCCGTGCCCGATTGCAATGGAAATACTATAGACGACAGTCCCGCCAAAGCAGAGTTGCTAAACACAGCCTTCCGAAATTCCCTCACCAAAGAAAACGGACTAAATATTCCAGAATTGGAATCAAGAACAGCTGCCACCACGAGTAACTTAGAAGTAGACATGCTCGCAGCAGTGAAGCAGCTTAAATCACTTAACAAAAGCAAGTATTCCGGTCCAGACTGTATACCAATTAGGTTCCTTTCAGAGCACGCCGATACTATAGCTCCATACTTAACTATTATATACAACCGTTCGCTCGACGGAAGATCCGTACGCAGAGACCGAAAAGTAGCGCAGGTCACTCCATTATTCAAGAAAGATAATAGGAATAATCTACTAAATTACAGGCCCATATCTTTAACGTCGATATGCAGCAGGATTTTGGAACATATATCGTACTCGAACATTATGAATTACCTCGAAGGAAACGGTCTACTGACACACAGTCAACACGGACTAAGAAAACATCGTTCTTGTGAAACACAACTATCTCTTTACTCACACAAAATGTTGGGTGCTGTTGATAAGGGATTTCAAACTGATTCCGTATTTCGGGATTTCCAGTAGGCTTTTGACACTGTATCTCATAAGCGGATTGTAGGCAAATTGCGTGCTTATGGAATATCGTCTCAGATATGTGACTGGACTCGTGATTTCCTGTCACACAGTTCGTAGTAATTGACCGAAAGTCACCGAGTAACACAGAAGTGATTTCTGGCGTTCCACAAGGTAGTGTTATAGGCCCTTTGCTGTTCCTCATCTATATAAACGATTTAGGAGACAATCTGAGCAGTCATCTTAGGTTGTTTGGAGATGACGCTGTCGTTTGAGATCAGAAGATCATAACGAATTGCAAAACTATTTAGAAAAGATATCTGTGTGGTGCGAAAATTGGCAACCGACCCTGAATAACGAAAAGTGTGACGTCATCCACATGAGTGCTAAAAGAAATCCGTTAATCTTCGGTTACACGACGAATCAGTCAAATCTAAGGGTCGCAAATTCAACTAATTCCCTAGGAATTACACTTACGAACAACTTAAATGAGAAGGAACACATAGAAGACATTGTGCGGAAGGTAAACCAAGGACTCCGTTTTATTGGCAGGACACATAGGAAATATGACAGATCTACAAATGAAACAGCCTACACTACGCTTGTCAGTCCACTTTCAATACTACTGCGCGGGGTGGGATCCTTACCAGATAGGACTGGCGGAGTACATAGTTCAAAGAAGGGCTGCACGTTTTATATCGTGTAAGGAGTGTGCCAGAACTCTCCATTACATTGCTTAAATATCACATTGAGTACCAAAATCAGTATAGCCAACTTAAGGCTATTCTTTGCGTAGTCTAAAATTCTGCGATTCTTTATGGAAATAAATAAGCACTCAGACATCGATAGTAACAATCTGAGGGCGAAACATGGGAGCGCGATACTGCAAAAGCAGTCCGTCTGCGAGAGTAAAATCTCAGAAGTGTTAGTCGAGACCTCGGAGACAGAAGACGTGTCGCGCTGCCCTCACGTCGGTGATGGCAGATCTTACCACACTCAAGGCCTAATTTCAGGAGGGGTTTAGATGGCTTAACTACGCTTGAAGATGGAATTCAAGGTAAAATTCGCACGCACAGCCTAAAGCACAATTGCAGGTTTAGGCTCATGATTGTTAGTCCCAGTTTACAATAATTCCATGTTTTGCTTGTCAGTTAAAGAAGCCTCCTTAACCTCCAAATAATAGTAATTTTTCTCCATATCTAATTATTAAATCTACTGTGTTTTCTAAATGTTAACGTAACTTTGAAATTGAAATAACTTGTTAATCTTGCACTCGGCCATTATTGATACTTATAAGGTCATTGTCAGGCGTTTCGCCATTATTAATACTTGTGAAACTATTGGTGGTGGTACGTGTTACAAACCGGACGCAATGGGAAGGACCAGGCCCCTTTGCTTTTTTCTTTTATCACTCGTTTATTACATCAGATAAATACACATTTTAAGAGAAAATTTAACTACATGAAATATTGTTCCCAGTAAAGGTTAACATAAGCAGTGACAAAACTTAGTTGTCTTAAGGATTTCTGCTGGCAACAAATTTTAAGGAAGCAATGTAAAGTTTATATGAATTTAGCTGAAACACGTAGCTAGTTATTGAATCACGACACAGACAGTTCAACAATTTCGGTAACAAATAAATAGCGTGAATTTGTACTCACAGTAACCAACTAATCAACAGCCTTGCCACTGAGTAAGTAGTAGGCCATTTGGAACGAATTAGCAACACCCCGCAACTAGGGCAGTTAATACCAACAGTCTTTCTCCCCATTAAATAAACGAAAAAAAACAGAAATCAGTCTTCCTATAAATCATGAAAAAATCAATTCTGTATGTAGTATCTGACTGCGATTTTTTAAATATTCTCTGACTTCTACTAACAATTATTACTTCAGTGCTGCTGCACACAACAGACAACTTACCTCGTCTTACCGCTGCAATTGCATAAATATACTGTATCCACGAACGTGCTGAAATAGTTCAGACGAAATATTGTGATCCGTGTAGAATGCAATGCATAGTCACAACTACAGATGCAACTATTCCTTTGTTTTATTTCTATAAAAGTTTTTAAATTTTTGTTACTGAATTCACTGTAATGACATGCTCTAGAAATGTATTTAATAATTCGCTCAGTACTTATGTTCTGTCCACGAATTTTCAGTGATCAAAATGTCGTCAACGTAAGTGGCGGTTCTGTCTTTCAAATGATTTGGTAAGATAGGATATAGATTTCGGATAAATGCAACTCATGAAACATTTGAGATCAAGTGGTAATTTTCGAAATTGGTACCAGTTTCCAAAACAGAAAGGCTGTATATTTCCTTCAGACAGAATGTAATTAGATTTGCCAAAATCTATATCATAAATCTACAGAAGACATTACCTTCACACTATGAAATTTCTATAACAATTCGTCTCGTGTTTCTGGTGGGATCTGTCTGGAATCGAAAACAAGTCTAACAAAACAACTGATGTGGCATATCATGCTTGTATTCGTCACGTCTCTCATCATACGTTTCACGTGAGTTCCATCTATGTTTTCGGTTAGGCCACGGTCAGTAATTTTTCCAGCTCTGATTGTTCTTGTTTCTACGTGTGTGATCATTACTGCTGATCTCAGGTTCTTGCAAAAGAGAAATGTTTCCAAGTCACCCATACAACGTCTTGTCAAAACTGTGTGGCGTAATCTACTAGGTAATTTAGCCAAATAAATGCGAATTAATTCCGACGGACTATGCGGATTAGTAAAATATCTGTACATGCGCACCATGTTTTCAAAGTACTACACAGGAGTTGAGAAATTCGATTGTTCATGATTCTGCATCATAATAAAGCTATGTTTCACTCGATCTTGAGTTGTTTTAGACCAGTAAGTGGACTAGAATACGTCATAATCCACGTGCTATCAATCTCATTCTTGTCGTATGTTCTCCTTCGAGATAACTGCAAATGAATTCAAGTTTTTGGGCAGTTGCCCATGTTGGTGGCATGTTGTTGTAACTACTCCCTTGGGTGAATTTCACTGCTGGCACTGGGAAAAATTTTAAATTTTATGTGAGAAAATGTTTGTAAACAAAACCATCGTTTTTCTGAACGGATGATTTTTCTCTCATACCGTAACTGACATTCTATTCATTGTGTCCTGGAAACATGTCACGCTCACGAGAGAAGTGATAAGCATTTCCAAAATTAACACATTCGTTGTGATTTCCAACATGATAATAATTGAATTTATGGCAACCGATCTTTTCTTCGATATTGGCAAGCTGGTCCTGTGCCTTTCTCGCAGCAAGTTTATTTTGCTGATTAGTCATCTGCTCTTCTTTGATACGTTCCAGAGACTGAAATTCTTCTGTATCAGTGAACGAAACTGGCTTTCGTCTGAATCATTGTTCGTTTACGTCACTTTCTCGGAAAATAGTTCCACTCGGTTTGCAACTGTCATCAACTGATTTTGCGTCTATGAAACTTCAGTGTTACTCTGTAACTGTAATGACTCGAACTTTTGTTCTAATTCCTCTCTTTCCAATTCGTGTTGTGACGTATGTTGCCTCAACTCAACAATGTTAACAGACTGTACATGGTCAAATCTGGACTCAAGATTATTAACATCAGACATGAGCTCCTCACGTACCTGGGTTTCAACCGTTCTCATATTTCCTCAAATTTACGCTTTACATTGTCATTAATCTCATCCCTCGATTCTTTGATCTCTCCTCGAAGTTCATCATTGGGTTTTTTAATCTCACCAAGCTGAACCAGTATTGATTGTGTAACATTATTATTGAAAGAGAGGAAGAAAATATTACTTTGTTCTGTAGAAGTAGAAACAATACCTGAATCTCTCGTAACGAAAGCGGATTGTGTCACGGTATTTTGCCCTTCTCAAATGCGTGTAGTTCCCTACAGTTCATCACACATGAATGGCAAATAATAGCCTACTCTCTGATTATTCACAGTATCTTTGGAAAGTTCCCTGACTTCCTCATTCCGAGAAGAATTTTCTACTCTGTGTCTCAAATTTCCTCATTTGGAGCAACTTCTACAGTCTTGTCCAGTCCTGCCTGTGCTCTTGTTTTCGCTGTCGTTTGTAAAATTAGTAATTTTCGCCTCACAAACATTAATATACGCTCAATAGTAAATGCCTGATGGCCTAAAGTTATCGAACGACAGAGTATATTATTCTTTATCTTTCTCGCTCTTGCGCCTTGCCTGTAAATCTCTAGGTACATGTATTGATTAATGGTATAAAAAAGAATTCTCTTGCTTCAAGACAAATGAGGCTTTTGGCGCCTCACCTTTTACTGTTTGTATTCTGTGAAAGGTGGACTCGTACTTGCTGCGTTCCACAACTGTATTTTATATTTTATGTGAAAATATTGAGTGAATATGCTAATTGTTATTTTTTCCAATCAGAAAACATGTAGTTCCTTGTAACTGATATCGAAAAGACAGCGTCAAGAGGACATTTTGACTGTTATGTATAAAGTATTTAACCACAATGGTCATCTATTGTAATTTAATATGAAAAAGTATGTAGCATAAAAAAAACGTGTATTAAAGATAATTGTGCTTATTTTAGTACATTAACCTTGATGATTCCATCTCCTTATTTACTTGAATTATAATTATTTTGTGTTACTTCATCACCAGAAATTACGATCACGCTAATGGGCCGAACGCAGCATGAGGCAGAAGGAACATTATCGTTTTCCTGTTATTTCTGAAACAACTTTTTTGTGTAGTGTTGCATTTCTTTTAAAGTCTATAAATCTTCTGGTCCCTTAGTGTTGATCCGGGTATGACTACATCGCGACTATAAAAATGCACAGAAAAGATAATGTTTCTTCCGAACGATCACAAATATACACTCCTGGAAATGGAAAAAATAACACATTGACACCGGTGTGTCTGACCCACCATACTTGCTCCGGACACTGCGAGAGGGCTGTACAAGCAATGATCACACGCACGGCACAGCGGACACACCAGGAACCGCGGTGTTGGCCGTCGAATGGCGCTAGCTGCGCAGCATTTGTGCACAGCCGCCGTCAGTGTCAGCCAGTTTGCCGTGGCATACGGAGCTCCATCGCAGTCTTTAACACTGGTAGCATGCCGCGACAGCGTGGACGTGAACCGTATGTGCAGTTGACGGACTTTGAGCGAGGGCGTATAGTGGGCATGCGGGAGGCCGGGTGGACGTACCGCCGAATTGCTCAACACGTGGGGCGTGAGGTCTCCACAGTACATCGATGTTGTCGCCAGTGGTCGGCGGAAGGTGCACGTGCCCGTCGACCTGGGACCGGACCGCAGCGACGCACGGATGCACGCCAAGACCGTAGGGTCCTACGCAGTGCCGTAGGGGACCGCACCGCCACTTCCCAGCAAATTAGGGACACTGTTGCTCCTGGGGTATCGGCGAGGACCATTCGCAACCGTTTCCATGAAGCTGGGCTACGGTCCCGCACACCATTAGGCCATCTTCCGCTCACGCCCCAACATCGTGCAGCCCGCCTCCAGTGGTGTCGCGACAGGCGTGAATGGAGGTATGAATGGAGACGTGTCGTCTTCAGCGATGAGAGTCGCTTCTGCCTTGGTGCCAATGATGGTCGTATGCGTGTTTGGCGCCGTGCAGGTGAGCGCCACAATCAGGACTGCATACGACCGAGGCACACAGGGCCAACACCCGGCATCATGGTGTGGGGAGCGATCTCCTACACTGGCCGTACACCACTGGTGATCGTCGAGGGGACACTGAATAGTGCACGGTACATCCAAACCATCATCGAACCCATCGTTCTACCATTCCTAGACCGGCAAGGGAACTTGCTGTTCCAACAGGACAATGCACGTCCGCATGTATCCCGTGCCACCCAACGTGCTCTAGAAGGTGTAAGTCAACTACCCTGGCCAGCAAGATCTCCGGATCTGTCCCCCATTGAGCATGTTTGGGACTGGATGAAACGTCGTCTCACGCGGTCTGCACGTCCAGCACGAACGCTGGTCCAACTGAGGCGCCAGGTGGAAATGGCATGGCAAGCCGTTCCACAGGACTACATCCAGCATCTCTACGATCGTCTCCATGGGAGAATAGCAGCCTGCATTGCTGCGAAAGGTGGATATACACTGTACTAGTGCCGACATTGTGCATGCTCTGTTGCCTGTGTCTATGTGCCTGTGGTTCTGTCAGTGTGATCATGTGATGTATCTGACCCCAGGAATGTGTCAATAAAGTTTCCCCTTCCTGGGACAATGAATTCACGGTGTTCTTATTTCAATTTCCAGGAGTATATATATATATATATATATATATATATATATATATATATATATATATATATCAATATGCTGCTCTTATTCAAGTATTTAATGCCCAATGTATGTTATTATAATAGTGTAATCAATCCCGGATTCTGTTGCCCACCAAAATATTCACTTTTTCGACATTTTTCAAACAAAAAAAAATAACAATTCTTTTTCTTTTCGTCCCCCAAGAGCAACGCTACACGTTGTGCCAGTAAAGAAAATGACACAAAAATTCAAAACAAATATATTAACATAAAAATGTGAAACTCACTGTTACAGAATAAATTCTGAACCAGAAAATTTCGAAAATTAAAAAAAATTGAATTAATGCGCAGCAGCGCGCAAGCAACAAAAGTAACAGAAAAAACGACTGACCAACTACAATTGCATAAAAGTTTGCAAATGCAGCAGCAAACGGAACATCTCAAAGTACGATATCATCCAACGAAACGAAATCCTGGCACAAAGGTCGATAGGTGAAAGTTTTTGTTTTTTCAATTGTAATTATTAGTAGCCGTTCCGAAGCGGATAGAGCTTTATCTCTGACAATATTGTAGTTACCTGTACTTTTTCTCTAAACGTTGCAAGACAATCTAATGAAACTTGATTATTCTTATAAAAAAATTTTATATGGAGATTGTATTATGACATGTCAGTATTCGAATATTTTCTGGAACGTCGTACTATCGAACTTGTCAGTATTCTGATAGAGAACGAAAACAGAAATTAATTACTCTTCCTATAAGTCATGAAAAAATCATTTCTCTTGTATGTGACTACAGTGTTTAAAATATTCTCTGACGCCTCCTAACAATTATTACAATGTTCCTGCACGCAAAAGACAACTACCACAACTTACCTCGCCTTGCCGTTGCAGCTGCATGAATGTAGTGTATCCACGAATGTGCTAAAATAATTCAAAAGAAATACTGCGATCCATGCAGAGTGCAATGCTTAGTCACAACTACTGATGCAACTATTCCTTTGTTTTATTTTCATAGGAATTAAATTATCACGATGGTTTAGTCAACAAGTCTTCAGCAGGGGAAAAAAATGAGAGGAATCAATAAAAATTCTTAATTTTTTCTATGTTCTGAAAATCGAAAATTCATACACTGACAAACTTTACTCAGACTTTTATTTTACTTGGACAGTTTTATTAGAAAAAAACCTAAATTATTCCACAATGTCTATAATCAATAATCACATATCCGGTCACAACAAAGATATGAATATTACTTTCAGTGTATGCATTGTAACATTATGTGATTGACTTATCATTTTAAATCACTCACTAATCGAGCAGTCGCTCGGCAACAGCTACAGTCAGCAAATAATGTTGCGAGAATGTAAAACGTGAACGACCTGTGACGTAACTTGTTTATTGTCGAAGCGCCGTCAGAGATGCAGTGAGTTACTGACTTTGAAAACCGCGGCGCGAAAAACGGACAGAAGAAGAACACTTTTACACATTCTTTTGATGTACGAGATATTCTCGATGAACAGTTACTCATTCTTCTCTTGTCTCTTGTAACTTGTGTCGGACGCACATGTCTTGCCGCCGTATTATTATCGTTAAAAATGATATTGTTTTAGTGTAAAGTAAAAGTGCAATACTAAAAGTGCAATACTGCATAGCAGTAGATTTATTGTGCGACGTGTATGTGAAAACGTCAAAGGAATTATTTTCATTACGAGAAGAGAAGTGCCAGTCAAAACGGCATCCATGTTAAATCCTTCATTGCAGTGTAAGTTCATCTATTAATTGCCATAAATTCAGAGTTAAATGGAACTGGTGTATGGACTATTTATTTAGCATAGAATATATGCCTCACTCCTTCATGAAGTTATTTAATTTTCTTTATGTTTCTGCCAAATAGAGAGTTCACAGTCACGAATTCTTTCGTCGAAATTTGATGGAAGTTGCATGCGGCGAAATATTTTCTCCGCGCCATATTCTACTAGTAAATGCATGATAAACTACGGTACTTAGGAAATTCATGTTGAGCTATCCAAAAATAATTATATTTTGAATAGGCATTTCCTCTCCTCTGAAATGTAACTTCCGACTGATCAGACGATCCAACAAGAAACAGCCGCACACGGTCGGCGTTCGCAAATATATTTCCACCGCTGATTATAGCTATATGTTACAGCACAAAAGTAAACATATTGTTATAATTAGCGACTACGAACGGGGACATTTATAACTGTATGTTTATGTAAACAAATTACGTAAACATATCGTTATAGCATATACAAATCTGACAAAATCCCTCCGGAACGCAAGCAAGCAACAACTACGTGCAGCAAAAAGGTAACTTACCAAAAATACTCCATTAATACCAAAATATCCTCCGGCTCTATTAGCTCAGTGAGTGGAGGCTGCTTCTCTCCAGCACAGGCTACAACTGACTACTACTCTCAACAACAGTTCGCTAGCTACAACTCGCGATAAAAATATCTCAGACTAAGGTTTTGGGTGTGCACGCCACAGGAAAATCAGGGTCAAGTTTGTAAAGAAATATTAACGTCGAAATTTCTACTTCTGTGGTAGACACTCGGCGCCCAGGTCTGGCACATAGCATTGTGACACCACAGTCTACTGTAGCAGTTGAAGCCATTGTGACGGAAAACCGCCGTGTGACGGTAGTTGAAATAGTCGCAAATCTGAATATTACACACGGTTCAGCACATCACGTCATTCACGAAGCGCTTAAGTTTCGCAAAGTGCCTGCAAGCTGGGTGCCGTGGCGGATCACTGCAGAATATTCTGCCACATCCGCCATACATACCTGACCTTGCACCACGTGACTGCAACATTTCTGGACCACTAAAAGTGGCGACGGGAGGATCCGATGAAGAGGTGCGGCATGTTGTGCACGAGTGGCTGCGCTCATGACCAAATGATATTTTTTTTTCCGGAGGAATCAATGCACTTGCAACGCACAAATGGAAGTAAGTTGAACGACACTGAGACTATGACGAAAAATGACACACTTATATTTCACTTTCGTTTAGTAAAAAAATTTAAATAAACTATTTAAGGTTCTCATTTGTCTACCCCTCGTTCATACGAGTAACACCTGCATAAAAAAAATCCCTAACGAGCTTGGAAGCGAACTGAACTTGGATATTAGATCGGCCTATGTCAATCGCTCAACTTCTTTCCTACCAAGGAATCAAAGTCCGATACCTGATTTACGTACGACGTACGACGTGAAACGTTCCATTTTATGACCCCAGGAATTGTTACAACGTGTTATTTCTATAAACTGACTCATTCCACTCATGTGTCTTTCATACTGTACTCAGACGAAGCTATGTATTTGCTCTCAGTGAAAAGTGTTATTTTATGTTTATGAATAATTAAAGCTTCACTACTGGCCATTAAAATTGCTGCACCACGAAGATGACGTGCTACAGACGCGAAATTTAACCGACAGGAAGAAGATGCTGTGATATGCAAATGATTAGCTTTTCAAAGTATTCACACCAGGTTGGCGCCGGTGACGACACCTACAACGTGCTGACATGAGGAAAGTTTCCAACCGATTTCTCATACACAAACAGCAGTTGACTTTGATAAAGGTCGGATTGTAGCCTGTCCCGATTGCGGTTTATCGTATCGCGACAATGCTCTCGCGTTGGTCGAGATCCAATGACTGTTAGCAGAATATGGAATCGGTGGGTTCAGGAAAGTAATACGGAGCACCGTGCTGGACCGCAACCGCCTCGTATCACTAGCAGTCGAGATGACAGGCATCTTATCCGTATGGCTGTAACGGATCGTGTAGCCACGTCTCGATCCCTGAGTCAACAGATAGGGACGTTTGCAAGACAACAACCATCTGCACGAACAGTTCGACGACGTTTGCAGCAGCGCGGACTATCAGCTCGGAGACCATGGTTGCTGTTACCCTTGATGCTGCATCACAGACAGGAGCGCCTGCGATGGTGTACTCGACGACGAACCTGGGTGCATGAATGGCAAAACGCCATTTTTTCGGATGAATCCAGGTTCTGTTTACAGCATCGTGATAGTCGCATCCGTGTTTGGCGACATCGCGGTGAACTCACATTCAAAGCGTGTATTCGTCATCTGGCGTATCAGCCGGCGCGATGGTATGGGGTGCCGTCGGTTACACGTCTCGGTCACCTCTTGTTCGCACTGACGGCACTTTGACAGTGGACGTTACATTCCAGATGGGTTACGACCCGTGGCTCTACCCTTCATTCGATCCCTGCGAAACCCTACATTTCAGCAGGATAATGCATGTTGCAGGTCCTATACTCACAGAACACCAATATAGTAGAAGTGCAAAGACCACATTATTATACGGAAACACAGAACGACACCAGCGCTACTTGTGGCCTGGCTGTGAACTTCAATACGAAAAAAATATGGCGCGAAAATCTCTTATGTTTATTTCTAAATACGCAAATTAGAGGACAATATTTTTCATTTAATCTTTGAATGTGGGCCGTATAGTACAGTAATAAAGGTTTTTGAGATCTTGCAAAGTAATATATAAAAGAAATCTCAATCAAAAACAAACATTAACTACTCGTAGCTGCAGTTTACTTTGTGAAAATTTTCGTAAATTACGACGTCACCTTTTGACTGTGAAATTTTTTTGTAAAACTCAATATTGCGATTTTGGCCGTGTGGCCATTATCATGTAGAAATAAACGAGCTTTAGCACATGGTAGACAAAAATCATCTGACATTGCATGCATATATAAATGATTTTTACGTTTCCACATATCCTAAAGCACATTATGTCCACTCGCATGATCGAAAGTGGAATAGTAGGTTACACAAATAAATAACTACACAGCTAATGGATAACCAAGAGGTCATTTACAAAAAAATCTGTGCTACAAAGCAAGGATGTACTGTAAAGTCTACAAAATCCGATTTATTATTTTTTCTGTTGATTGTTATTTATGGATATTCAGTCATCTGAAATTGAACTTCTGCACAGTTCAAATAAATTTATGAAACACACAAAATACTACTTTACAAAACTGAAAAATAAATTGGGAGCAGAGCAGGTAGACACTCCATGAATGTAGCCAAAATGTTTTTGCCAATGAGACATACAAAGAAAATGAACTGCAACACAACATTTTTTTTCTTTTTTCCCCAACTTGGCTGTTATTTTGGCAACACCCATCATGTTTAAATAATGAAAGAAGACACTGGTACAACATTTATTTTCAACATTTTTATTTATTTACTTCCTCTTTGAAAACACTGTTTGGTACACTACTGAAAATTAACACAAATTCCCCTTGACAGCACTTTATTCATTATACTTTTAGAATCCAATCATCACATCTAGCAAGTGTTAAGTTATGTGCCTGCTGAATTACCAGATTTTGTCATAACAAGTCAAAGGCATGATTTTGATACAAGAACATTTGTATATGTATAGGGAGCTTACTCTCATTGTACTCATAATAAACACTGAAATACAAAGTCTTTTAACATGATTTGAACTTCTTTTTAAGTTGTTGCATACACAATTTCCTCTTGTTTGTAAATTTCTTTTCTTTCACATACTTGTATATTATAAATGGAATACTTGTCTTCAGAAGTCTCTCTTCAATGTCATGTTTATTACAAATTGTTGTATGAGACAGAACAAATATTTTTTTTTAATTATCATGTAGTTTTGTTGTGTGACCATGACTATTTAGATACTCATACAGCTGATCATGGAGTGCCCTTAGGAAAATCATGACTCTTTCACTTGCATATTTCAAATGAGAATGCTCGTCACTATTCTCTTTAAATGAGGTAAACAAATGATTTTCAGCCACAACAGAGGAGTAGAGACTGGTATTACATGTTTCTCAATCATCTGGTACATCTATGGCTATGGCTACATAGGCTAAGGATTGTTGATCTTCTACAGACTCGATAATACCATCTGAGTAAGAATAAATTTGCTCAGGTGTATCAGTGTCTTTCATCTCACATTCACTTAAATGTTCACTCCTACCACTTGCTGCCAAAAAGTGACACAAACTGCTCTAGGGAGTGTAATCATCATTTTAACAGTTACTTACACTCATGGAAGTCATATGATTGACAACACAAGTCTTCAGAGCTTGTACAAACTGAAAACAAGTTGGGTTTGTATTAGCAATACCATGTTGTCTTATACAACAAAAGAAATTTTCTACAGCATCTTGACTGAACGCCTTTAAATTTAAGTACTTAAAGCCAACCACTTTCAAGGTCTTCCACAAGAAAATAATAGACTGTAATGTAATCTGCCAACTTTTTATGAAGCTAAACATATTAGTCTTGTTTCCTCCCGTTTTTAAATCTATTATTTGCCAGCTGCCTATTTCCCTCAATATGCTATACCACATTTCTAAATGTGGCGAATTTTCTGATAAAGCACACCTAAATTGTTTTCCATCCCTGGGATATTGCTCATTACTGTTGAGTGAATCAAAGAGATTATCTACCTTTTCCACAAACTCAGCTGTGTGTATAGCTTCAGATGCTAATCTGTGAGTAGAAACATATGTTTCAATTGCAGCTGCAATAGTATGGCTCATTTGTGCAGCAGCAACTTTTACCTTCATTTTGACATGGGAATCAGAAAAGTTAAAGTGTTGTGCTTTTAATTTGGGCAGAGTTTTGAACCTTTTTTTTATCCAAATAGAACATTGTACTGATGTACTCAAACTTTGCTGCTTTGTGAGGTTCAAATTGAATTTTATTATCTATCAAAGCATTTCTAGTGTTTTTGAGCAGATGTGGTACGTCATAAACGGTAAGAATTGGTTGATTATTGACGATAAAATGAAATATACTGGGCTTCAACAAATTTGCTTCACACAGTTGCTTAAGGGCCTTTTGGTTTGTTGCATTCTGGTCACATACAGTACAAACCACTTTGAACCCAATATTCTGTAGTTCACTTATGATGTGAACAACGAGTGATTTCAAATGGGTTTAGTGGAAAGTGGTTGCAGTAAAGTAATATGCTAGAACTTGTTTCCAAGTTCTATGAATGCCTTTCAGCATAAAAACCAATGCTTGACTAGCAGCTACAGGTGAACGTCCTAAATGACCCAAGTCCTGATACCCATAGATCAGCTGTTTGTGTGCATCATAGTACATACCATCATCCAGAGACATTTCATCAAAAAGTAGAGCACAATACTTGTCATTTTCATGCATATTACTTACTTCCCTTGCTAAAATGTTTAATAAAGCTGGATTAAGTCCTGTATCAAATGGTATGTGGGAAAGCACTCCCTTGAGCAGCCTGACAGATGGAAGGGAGAAGTATGTGGCCAAATATCTGTACAACTGGGGATTATGCTTATCTTGTATAGACCACAGTACTGCTGTGGGCCGCTTATTGGCATTTCTTAACTGACTATTAATAAAAGTTTTAGTCACATTATTCAACTCTTCTTCAATTAACTGAAATTTCCTGTCATCATACAACTCTTTTAGAATTTTCAATTTATTCCTCTCATTCTATAGCTGTTTTTTTCAATTTAAACACTCTGGAAACTGTAATTCTATGCAATTTATACATTTTGTGTTTTCTTGGAGTTAAATCACGTTTAGAAACGCCAGATCCCATTACACCTGCACTACTTTCAACATCATAAACAGGTGAGGATAAAAAGCTGTACTCACCATCATCTGCGCTCTGTATAGGGGGACTGCTTCGTTGTATTACTGTAGATTTTGCATTGTGACCTGTCTCGTGCACACTTATATTTGCACCCGATGTGGTGAAACCGCCACCACCACCACCAGTGTAACACAGATGGGTGGGGGGAGGATGATACAATACCAATTCCATGTGCTTTGGTATAACACCAGGATTTAGCGTGTGTCTAGTAAAGTTCACAAAATCTGCTTCATAAAAATGATCCTCACACACATAATAATAACTACAGTTGACACTTTCATCTATATTACAGATCAATTTCCACTTCTTTAAAGTCTCACTTTTTGATGCAACTGGAAATTTATAGAAATGTTTATTCTTGTGTTTGGAATTTATTTTTACATAATAACTACTCCTGCATCCAGGAAACTAGCACGAGTATTTCAATATCAATCTCAAACTGGATTCTTCTCTTCCTGTATGATCCATCCTCATGTGTCTGAAATGTTATTCAAACCAAAAATTAGGAACGAGAAAAAAGATCAGGTATGGTTTACATAGATTAATGTTAAAGAAAACTCAATGTGAAATTAATTTCACTATCAAAAATCATGTTAGCTTATGTCTAAATGCAGCTATCCTGTAATGAATTATTGATAACTGCTATCATGGCTTGTAATCTGATGTGTTATTGCTACAAAATAGTGAAAAAACGAAACAAATTCTCATTTCTACTACGGATATGCACATCACTCTATACATAACTGCGTGAGCGTAGTTGCACTATGTTCTATATTCAACACTACTTCGTTAAACAGTGCTATCAGGCGGTAGAAACACTGCTTATTGTACCATTTCAGTATATTTCAGCATCTAGATACCATGGTAGATACCAAATTCAACTGTACATTATCGGTAACAGTTACAGCTGAAAATCTGTATTACATTGTGAAGAGCATTCAAGTGCGAGAAAATCTCTACTGCATTGGATATTGCCACAATAATAGGTGTAAATGTTCAACTGCTTGAAGGACCTGCTTTGTGTGACTTCGAAACAAATGTCTTATTATGTGAGAACACAACCTTTGTCGATACAACAGCAACAAACACTTTTTACCTGGATAGAGTGTTATGTACTGTACAGAATATTTACTGTCGAAAACGGGAAATAGAACACACTCAAGGCATTACGAATCAATTGTAGCACGTCCAATATTTGGTATGTAGTAAACGGCACAATAAATGATACTTATTATGTCACTAAGAGTACTTCGTGGCAAAAAGGAAGATGAATCAAAGCCAGAATTATATTCCATTACAAGATTCGGAAAGTTGAATACAAACTATGTCAAAAGCTGCTAGCATGGGATTCTCTATGAAATACAAGGAAATATTAACAGAAATAAGAAATATACTTACCCTTTAAGTAAACTGAACAACGGAACAAATATACAAGAGTCCACAGAACGTAATGTGATGATACAACCTCGTGTTTTATATGAAACAAAAGTAAAAAAGTAAATACTGAATCATCACACCATCAAATATTACGAATGCATCCAAAAATTAAGCAGAATAATAGCAACATACTTACACTGCAATTTAAACGAAAAATCACGATCACGTTGCTACGATACCAAAACAATTATGGAAGACTTCGTCATCCAACAGGAACACGAGACTATAAATTGCTAAACTTGCAGCGCTCCAAGTGGCCTGGGACCAAACCAACGTCGTGTTACCGGAAATCCCTATATGACTTTCACCCCCCTGCCTATACGGGCCTTTCTGGATACAGAAAATGTTCGACTGCTGCCCTGGGCAGCACATTCTCCAGATCCCTCACCAATTGAAAGCGTATGGTCAATGGTGGCCGAGCAACTGGCTCGTCACAATACGCCAGTCACTACTCTTGATGAACTGTTGTATCGTGTTGAAGCTGCATGGGCAGCTGTACCTGTACACGCCATCCAAGCTCTGTTTGACTCAATGCCCAGGCGTATCAAGGCCGTTATTACGGCCAGAGGTGGTTGTCCTGGGTACTGATTTCTCAGGATCTATGCACCCAAATTGTGTGAAAATGTAATCACATGTCAGTTCTAGCATAATATATTTGTCCAATGAATACCCGTTTATCAATTTTAACGGCCAGTAGTGTACTTGACAGTTGTTGCACCAATTTGAAAACCTGCAAAAATATGATTGAATATTTGTGCAGATTTCTTCCGATAGTATTTTATTCTCAATGAATATACTATCTACGAAAAGGCTGTCCATATTAATATTATCTGCTAGGTCATTAGTGAATATGATTTGGGTTTGCTTACACCACAGAATAAGTTAAAGTCAAAAGTTCCGTGAACAATTCTCGATACTGCTACTTATGTCGCCGTTCATTTCGATTGTCGAAAACTACACTGAAGTGCCAAAGAAACTAGTATAGGCGTGCGTAACCAAATATAGAGATATGTAAACAAGCAGAATATGGCGCTGCAGTCGGCAACACCTGTATAAGACAAGTTTCTGGCGCAGCTGTTAGATAGGTTACTGCCGGTACAATGGCAGCTGCGCTGGTGTAAGCAGGCCGAAAAGATGTTGTGAGAAGATCGATAGTGGGTGCAAGCAATGCGCCTATCAGGAGAGAAGCCAAAAGCAGACTCGCAAGAAACGCGCCACCAACACCCTCTCAGCCACCAGTACTTAGATTGCTACCACAGACCAGATGGCGCAGTCAGTTCCAACCAGTCAGTCATCCAGTGAGTCAACGAGTTGAGTTATCCGCCGCAACCCATTGGGAGTTACAGAGTCGAGTCTCAGGCAGTACCTAGCGACGAGAGTAGCGTACTTATTGGGACTTGTACTTCACCAGCAGTGAGGCTAATGCAGACTATTACAGAAGAGCTTGTACCACATGGATTAGCTTAAGATATGTAATTTCTTATTCTTATGAATAAACAACACATATAATATGTAACGAAACTACTATTGTTACGTTACGTGGGGAAGACAGTGAAATTTTGATGGGGCGAAAATTTTCAACATCGAAAAGAGATTATTTGATTTAAACAAAAAACCTCAAATTTGTTGTTATTCTTGTGTTCCAAAGACATCAAGAAACGTGAGATCATGGGGGTGTTTCTTATCGATCACATTGGCCTCCACCATTCAAAGAATTACTTTGAGACAAATGCAAATGTTTACTGCTAGAACTGTTTCCAAAACATTACACTTTAGTAATTAGTTCTGCAATGACACTTATATAGTTCAGCTGATTTCTTATACGTATCTTAGTTCGGTGTAACTCGGAGTAATCTGCTTCCTGCTGCTGCTGCTGCTGCTGCTGAAGTTGTCGTTGCCTCGGTCCATTTCATCTGCTAACTGGATCAGGTTACGTGAATTCCATGAAATAATCCAGGTACCAGGTCGTTCTTATAGTGGTTTATTCATGACAAGCTGCACCATTTCTTCTTAGTGGGGGACCACTCCACACAACAGGCTACATAGTCACAATACTGTACGAGTACAACAATTACGTTATTGCACAGACATGCGACACAGTGGTTGCGTCTCAAAACTGTCGCCAACTGTCCATTCTTGAGTCTGGTGCTCCTCCTATTTATACTTTTGTTAATAATCAAGTCAACAAAACTACAGTGCAAATTTATTAAATTAACAATTAAAAGTTTAACATTTTTATGAGTAGCTATCCACAAAACCTTGCTTATTTTATGCTGAAACTGGCGAATGCAACAGAAAAGACTTTTACATAGGATATACATCATTTTATACAAAATACTGAATGATAACAATGCTAACCTAAATTTTCTTAATTATGGATTCATTTGTAAATGCAAAATATTTCGAACATATATTGGACAAGCATGACCTATTAGTAACTAAATGGAATAATAAATTCTATGAGATTTAATGTATTACTGAAAACGCTTATTATATACCATTGGAATTACAGAACTTTCAAAACAGGAATATAAAACAAAAGAGTTATTTTATTTCAAATACACGCGTGCAGTTTGTGTTATAGAAAGAGGATACTTGCCACCAAACAACATCCACTCCTTGCTTACCATGGTTTAAGGCTACAGTGACAACTAGACCACACAAAAGCAGGTTATCAAGATTTAAGTGAGTTTGGACATTGTGTTATTTCACGAGTGTACCGTGAATATCAGGAATGTGGTAAAATATCATCCACCAACATCGCTGCGGCTGGAAAAAGATCCCACAAGAACAGGACCAACAATGACTGAAGAGAATTGTTCATCTTGACGGAAGTGCAACCCTTCCACAAACTGCTGAAGATTTCAATGCTGGGCCATTGACAAGTGTCAGCATGTCAACCATTGAATGAAACATTAGCTATTTGTGCTTTTGGAGTTGAAGGCCCACTCATGTACCGTTGATGGCTGCAAAATTTTATGCTTCACCTGGACCAGTCAACACCGATATTGGACTGTTGCTGACTGGAAACTTGTGGCCTGGTCAGACGACTTTCGTTTCAGATAGTGGCAAGTGGATGAATGTGTACGTGTAGGGAGACAACCTCCTGAATCCATGCACCCTGCATGGCAGCGGGGGACTGTTGAAGCTGGTGGAGTCTCTGTAATAGTGTGGGATGTGTGAAGCTGGAGTGATATGGGATCCCTAATGCGTCTAGATACGACTCTGGAAGGTGACAATACGTAAGCATCCTGTACGATCAACTGCATTCATTCATGTCTATTGTGCATTCCGGCGGAATTAGGCACTTCCAGGAGGACATCCAAAATTCCTACAGAGTAGCTCCAGGAGCACTCTCCTGAATTTAAACTCTTCCGCTGACCACCAAACTTCGCAGACTTGAAAATTATAGAGCGTATCTGGGATTCCTTGGAAAATGCTATTCAGAAAAGATCTCCATCCCCTCGTACACTTACCGAATTATGGACAGCTCTGCAGGATTCGTGGTGTCAGTTCTCTCCAGCACTACTTTAGACGTCAGTCAAGTCCATGCCACATCGTGTTGCAGCACTTCAGCGTCCTTGTGAGGGCTCTTCACGATGTTAGGCAGGTGTAACAGTTTTTTTCACTCTTTAGTGTATTTCGCTTTCACCCACATCACATAAGATACGGAACATAACATTAAAGACCTACGACAGAATTCATTTTGGTTCTGTCTGATGTGAAATGCCGGTCATTGTGGAACCGCACGACCGCTACGGTCGCAGATTCGAATCCCGCCTCGGGCATGGATGTGAGTGATGTCCTTAAATTAGTTAGGCTTGAGTAGTTCTAAGTTCTAGGGGACTAATGACCTCAGATGTTAAGTCCCATAGTGCTCAGGGCCATTTTTTGATGTGAAATCCAGTCTCTTTTATTACTAAAACTAGCGTTTTCCCCGCAGCTTCACCCACATATGCACTCTGCATACATTCTACTAAACACACCTCGTCCTCCTACTCCACCTCTCTGTTTGCTCCTCTTCCTCCCTCTTGCTCCCCACCTTCTGGCACACGTAGCCTCTGCAATGCAGGTCAACGTAGCAGTCTGATACCAATCCAACACAACACGCTTGTCAAGCAGGTCAGGGCAGGGCAGACTGTTTTTATTTATCTCCTCGACCCCTCTCTCACTATCCACCTCCTTCAACCCCACTCTCTCTTCATTTCCTGTCTTTTTTGTCCTTCCCCCTGTCTTGATTCATATCTCCTCCACCCCCTCTGTGTCCATCTCCTCTTACTCTTTGTCCACCTCCTCCACCTGCTCCTTTTGCCTCTCTCCTCTTCCCCCTCTTCATTTCTTCCTTTTTCTCCTCCATCCCTCTCGGTCTATCTCCCCTTTCTCTGTCCTTGTCTTCTTTCTATCTGACTGTCCACCTACTCCTGCTCCCTCTCTTAGACTTTCTCTTCCACCATCTCCTCTTTCATTTTGTGTTCATCTCCTCTACCCTCTATCCATCCTTCTCTTTCGTTTATTTGCCTGCGTCTCTTTCTGCTCTCTGACCGACTCCTTCTCCCACACGTCTATGTCTATCTACTTCTTCCTCCTTTGTCTCACCATTTCTTTCTGCCCCCTTCTCTCTCAACATTATCACCCCCTCCACAATAGGAGGTTGCTGGTTCAAAACTCATCAGTATTACTTTCCTGATAGTAAGTAATAAGTGTACTAGGTTTGACTGAAATCAATCCAGCGGTTCAGAAGGTGTTTTTTACCCAAGGCATTGCCTCAAACGCACATTTCACATGTATTTAACGTATTTAATACATAATATGAATATTTGCACATATGTCTCACCTTTTGCGATTTCGCACGGAAGTTTCATTTTCACGCAGCTCAATGTTTATGACATATTGTCCCCTTAAGTGTGTGTCGTAAGCGGATAAAATTTTGCAGGCACATCCAGTGGTATACGTGAATGCTGTGTACGAAATTCGTTGCACGTAGGGTTAGCAGTAAAGAATTAATAAATTGATATGTCATGAATCTTGCAGAAGTTTTCCACGCATTTTAGTGTATGTGATAAAATATCTCCTGAGCTACATGTAGTATCTGACGCAATTTTACAAGTTCATTCAGTAGTATATATGAATTCTGACTGCAAAATGTGTTACGAATAAAGTTAGTAGTAAAGAAGTAATAAATAAAACCTCCCCCCCCCCCCCCACCTTAAACCAACCAACCGACTACATCCGCTTTTACAATCTGTATGGATTCTTTCATTCTGTAAACCTGTCAGTGGTGGGAGAGTAAATAACAACTTTAATCACAGTGATTCAGTACTATGAATAAGCTATTACCTGTATAACATGCAAGAGTTTAAATAAATAGCTGTTTTCTAAACGTTTCAGTCCCTCCATCTTAAAGGGGAAATATAACAGTATGTAACAGAAGAAGTTTGATTACCACCTGTAAACATTCGTTCTTAGTACGAAATGAGCAATTACATAAAGTTCCATGATGTGTAAAAACATTATGAGACGTTAAGCCATTATACCTTTGACATACACAAAAATGTTACTTGAAATAATGTTAGCCAAAAATTTGTGAAATTGGGAAGAAGTTTAGCGTCATTGCGTGTTTTTCAGCTGGACTGATCGCTTTCTTGAACCGGTTGTATGTTCTTCTTGTCTGTATATCACCTTCTGTAAGTTGCAGCATATGCACAGACTGACTGACATTTAATTTAAAATAGATTCTGAATTTTGTTTCGTCATTTGGAAGCTGCATGTTAATCAAAATGTTGTAACAACTTCACCTTCATGTTCCGAAAAAATCGAACTTTAATCTTCTTCTTCATCCTGTTGAGAAGCCACAATAACATCCGTACTCATCTCGTATATCGAAGTAGTTTAGTCAGATCGAATTTCTCCGTGCTTCTCTCCATCCCAGTGGCGACGTATCACTGCAGCTTGGGACGCCAGTGTGTCCCCTCAAAGGGGACGGGCTGGTAGCGAGGGAAACTGTTCTTCCACCAGAGATTATGTAAATTGAAAAGATGATTAAAAATACACAGAAACATGACGAAATGCGATGTTTTTGTTTCCAAACACAATGAAGGTCAATATTTACGATTGTTACGGAAAAGCAGATGACAAAATTAAGCTTTTAAGAAACACGCTTGTGAACAACATTGAAGATTATTAAAATGTTATAGATGTTTTCATATTACGTTTAAAATAAAATCGCTGATGATAATGTGAATGATGTTGTGGGGTATTTGTAATGCTGATGATTATGACGAAAGTGGAATGATGATGGGTCCTTGTGGAATCGCAGGAAGCGACTGAAGATCAATAAGGTGGAGGAAGCGACATGGAGGAAAACGAAAGGAAGCTGTGAAGTGGAGCATAGCGATTGGGGTTGTAAGGAGGGTTATATATTGTGAAGGATTTCATCTTTGAGGAGTGGGAGCTGTTTTGAAATTCCGGTGGATGGAGAATAAAGGTGCTCGGAAGGTAAAATTGTATGCAGTTGCACAGCAGGATGTCTGAACTGGCGATTAGTGGGTGATAATTGGATGTCAGGACTGGGTTTTTCGATTAATGTATCAGATACGAACGTCTGTAGGAGCAGAAGAAGTTGTGGGAAGTGGATGAGCTGGTATAGGATGACCTTTGGGGAAAGTAAGCGGATGTCGAAGGCGAGACGGAGTGCATGTCTTTCCAAAATTTCAAAGGACTTGAAGAATTTAAGGGTGGAAGAGATACATGTAACGTAGCTGAGGATTGGATAATGAGGGATTTATAGGGGAGGATAATGGTGGCAGGAAGTAGACGCCAGCTGTGACCCGGTAGTAAATTTAGTAGTTTCAGTCGGTTCCAGGATTTGTGTTTGATGGTAAGGAGTTTTGCATCCCATCTTAGTTTCCTCTTGAGGTTCAGTCCTATATTGTTTACAGTATTAGTAATTGGGATGGATTGGTTGTAGATGGAGAGACGGAAATCTGCACAACGGAAAGGCAGGGTGGTGCGACCAAAGATGGTGGCTAGCCTTTTCTATGGATTTACTTGCAGTTTCCACACATCACACCACTCCACCAGAGGTTCATTTGGCGGTGGAAGGAGGTATGGAAGAGTTGAAGTATTTGCTGTGTGGCTATGTAGTTTGTGTCACAACATATTGTAGGAGGTAGGTTACGGATGGCTGTTTTGGAATACAGGGCTATTACAAATGATTGAAGCGATTTCATAAATTCACTGTAGCTCCATTCATTGACAAATGGTCACGACACACTACAGATACGTAGAAAAACTCATAAAGTTTTGTTCGGCTGAAGCCGCACTTCAGGTTTCTGCCGCCAGAGCGCTCGAGAGCTCAGTGAGACAAAATGGCGACAGGAGCCGAGAAAGCGTATGTCGTGCTTGAAATGCACTCACATCAGTCAGTCATAACAGTGCAACGACACTTCAGGACGAAGTTCAACAAAGATTCACCAACTGCTAACTCCATTCGGCGCTTGTATGCGCAGTTTAAAGCTTTTGGATGCCTCTGTAAGGGGATATCAACGGGTCGGCCTGCAGTGAGCGAAGAAACGGTTGAACACGTGTATCTGGACATGCTGGAAAATTGGCTCATGCCACAACTGGAGACCGACAGCGCCGACTTCATCTTTCAACAGGATGGTGCTCCACCGCACTTCCATCATGATGTTCGGCATTTCTTAAACAGGAGATTGGAAAACCGATGGATCGGTCGTGGTGAAGTTCATGATCAGCAATTCATGGCATGGCCTCCACGCTCTCCCGACTTAACCCCATGCGATTTCTTTCTGTGGGATTATGTGAAAGAATCAGTGTTTAAACCTCCTCTACCAAGAAACGTGCCAGAACTGCGAGGTCGCATCAACGATGCTTTCGAACTCATTGATGGGGACATGCTGCGCCGAGTGTGGGAGGAACTTGATTATCGGCTTGATGTCTGCCGAATCACTAAAGGGGCACATATCGAACATTTGTGAATGCCTAAAAAAACTTTTTGAGTTTTTGTATGTGTGTGCAAAGCATTGTGAAAATATCTCAAATAATAAAGTTATTGTAGAGCTGTGAAATCGCTTCAATCATTTGTAATAACCTTGTATGTGCGGTGTAGAGGATGTAAAGGAGGGGCGAAAGCATAGAAACTTCAGGAACACCTACATTAGCGTGGAATATGAGCAGCACGGGTGGTTGACAGTGACATATGGAGGACGGTGGTGAAGGATGGATGCTATAATTCGGATATAGTTAATAGAGAGTGTGCTGGTTTGTAGCCTGTAGAGTAGTCCAGAATGCCATTCCCAGTCAAAGGTTTTTGGAATAGCAAGGGAGACAAAAATGGCAGAGTTCTGTTTATTGAATTAATGGAAGATAAGGTGGGTAAAGAAGTTAGTCGTATGTGTAATAGCATGGACGAAAGCCACCGTAAGGTGGCTCGCGGAGTATAGATGTAGATGTAGATGTAGATGGGAGGGTAGCTGGGTTGCGAGGTGCTGATGGATACGTTGGGTAAGAATGCTTTCAAGCATTTTGCTGGAAACCGACGTAAGACTAATAGGACTATATAATGAGGGCTGTGAGGGTAGTTTATTAGATTTCATGAACAGGAGCACTTTGGACATTTTCCACTACTCTGGGTCGAGCACGTTATTGGAAAGAATGGCAAGGGTTTCATGATAGGTTCTGGAACACTCCTTGAGGTGACCAAATGTGCTATTCCGCTTTTTAGCGAGTGTCTCTGTAATATCGTCAGTTGTTATTTGCGTATTTAGTCCTTTCGTGGAGTACCGTACAAGTACTGGAAGTCTGATGTGAGAGGTAGGATAGTTGTGTTGGTATATTCATACAGTTAGGGATACATCGAGTAATCAAAGTTAGGATCATGTGGGATAGCTAGCGTGTCTTCCAGGTAGCACCTCGCTGGCTTCGGTGAGGTTCCCAGAAGTTTCATTTGGTGAGGCTGTCTGGAAATGGCCTGTTGTTAGGTAGGATGGGGTAGGTGGTTGTGGGATTGTTTTGGGAGAGTCCACGAAATGCTTTCCAAGACTCTGTAGAGTTTACAGGCGTCTCGTTTAGTGTAGTGCATGTCGTGTGCCAGTCCCAACGTCATTTAGCTTGTAGGTAGGTGTAAACATGCTGCTGGAGTTGTCAGTGGCATGTGAGCATGTCCCAGTCACTAGTAGAAAGAAGTTCTCTATAAGCAAGACGGATTCTTGGAGCAATGGAGCAATGCACGAGAATGTGGAGGGACGGCCTTAATACATAGTTTGAAAAAATTTTGGAAATTTGTGGTAAGGACTATGGAACCAAACGGCTGAGGTCATCGGTCCCTAGGCTTACGCACTACTTAATCTAACTTAAACTAACTTACACTAAGGACAACACACACACCGATGCCCAAGGGAGG
Organism: Schistocerca cancellata; assembly: GCF_023864275.1. NCBI lineage: Eukaryota > Metazoa > Arthropoda > Insecta > Orthoptera > Acrididae > Schistocerca > Schistocerca cancellata. The sequence goes on from NC_064635.1 coordinate 180,023,833, forward strand.
ACTCAAACCTCCGACGGGGGGAGCCGCGCGAACCACGACAAGACGTCTCAGACCGCACTGCTACCCCATGCGGCAATAGTTTGAAGTAGGATTTAAATTGGACCTGACATAGTGTTTTGTAAGAAATCAACGTCCCCTTTGATATCATCACGATTGTGAAGGTTCAGATCATGGCGTTTTATTATGGTAAAGATTTGGAAATGGTATGCATTCCAACCTGCGTGACGATAATCCTAGATTTGTTGTGTTATTAGTGGGGTGGGTAGAGACATTCTACTGTGATGCGTCCCAAGAGGTTAGGAGAGAGAATGATGACAATAGTGGTAGGATCTGTGTCAGGACCTGTTTGGAGAAGGATATAATGACCATTGAGGATGTTAAAAAACTGAAGACACCACTTTGGTAGGTGTGCGGTAATGAAGGTTGAGGTCGGCAGTGATTATGTGTGTGGTTAGGGTTCGTTCTATGTGGATTAGGAAATCAAAAATAATCTGGGTGGTTAGGGCGGGCGTCGATAGTGGAAAAGGTTAGCGTGAGTTTTGGTAGAAATTGGTGAGGATGAAGTGCTCAAAAAAATGGCTCTGAGCACTATGGGACTCAACATCTTAGGTCGTAAGTCCCCTAGAACTTAGAACTACTTAAACCTAACTAACCTAAGGACATCACACACACCCACGCCCGAGGCAGGATTCGAACCTGCGACCGTAGCAGTCCCGCGGTTCCGGACTGCAGCGCCAGAACCGCTAGACCACCGCGGCCGGCTGAAGTGCTCAGTTGATTCATTTAGAAGTGGTTGGTGTAGAAGGGATATTTCAGAGACGGGCAATGACCACTCCAACATAGACAGCAGGATTGGATATTAGCAGTGCAATTTAGCATGTAAGAAGACATCTGTATGGAATGGTAGTGTTGGAGAACGGTTTCACTGAGGAGGAGGACTTAGATTTAGTGTTGTGAGAGTTTATGGATACGAAGATATTTATTGGAACGGAGAGAATGAATATTTTAGTGGACGATATTGTTTGTCTGCCGCGCCATTTTCAGTAAAACAGGGAGGTTTTTGAGGAGTAGATTTTATGCTGTTGTTTTGAGGTGGTCAAAACTGAAATGGACATGATTCTAGGAGTAGGTGACGTAAGCGTTGAGACGGAAGATGGTGCAAGTGGCGAGGGTTTCCTGTTTTAGGATGTGGAGTCTTTTCAAGGGGTGTATGTTTTGCAGGACTAAGTTTATGAAACTGATAATATCTTCAGTGGTGGCTGGTGGACAGAAGAGATGTGTTTCTGTCGAGTGGTGGATCAACTGTGCAGATGGGATTGATGAGTTCAGGTTTTTGGCGAGGAAGTTTAGATTTGCACTTGTGAGAGTGGATAGGGTGATACTGATCGTAGGTTCTGGCGTTATTTGTGGATATGGTTTTGTGTGCAGTTTATGGTTAGATGGTCACTGGGTTGGAGGCATCATGATAACGCGATATGCTTGTGTAATTGTTCGAGATGCTTCTAAAGATTACTTTCAGTGGAAAATTAGGGCCCCATTTTTGACAATTTCGTCGATGGTACTGGGAAATTCTAAGAACACTCTTACTAAGAAGCGAAGTCCATTATAACTTCTTCTTCTTCCGCTGGCACTAAATCCCACGATGTAACTTGGTCCGCTCAATAACTTTCCGCCATTCCTCTCTAGACTTAGCTGTATACCTCCAGCCAACTTATCCAACCCCTTCAGTTCTCTTCAACCTCAGTCGTCCCCTTGCTCTTTTCCTCCAGGTTCACTGCAGCAGGTTTTCCTTGCAGGATCTGTCTCACTGAGTCGTATTACATGTCCAGCCCATCTCAGTCTATACAGCTGTATCAAGCACTATGTGCCCATTCCATCGCAATTCCTGTAGGGTAATTCTGCGTTCCTTTATTTTATCGAGCTGTTTCAGCAGTGTCCTCAGGGCCCCAGCACTGTATAATGATCTTACATTCCAGATTTCAATAAACACATCATTTTTCGTTTTTCGTTTGCCTTTGCCTTTCCCTTTAGCGTTACTGTGTCGTTGTCCATATCTTCTTTACTCTGAGTTTTCTGAACAGTTTCTTTTATCAGGTTTACTCCTTTAGAGAACTTGGCTTCACTACACCTCTGTAGCATTCCCTGCCCTGTGTTGTGGGATACACTTTGTCTGGCTCCTCCGTCAAAACCACTCTGACTTGGGTAACCCTGCAAGCATGGCTCGACTTCGCGGCGCACGCAAGCTCTCCCACCCAACACTGAAGGTGCCTCCAAGAGGCGGTGTCCCCTGGGAGGGAGGTGCATTATCGCACTGAATGCACAGTGCCCTCCACACGGATCTGAGTTCATTTCACTTCTGATTCCCTCGTCAGTGAAGCAACCTTTTTGGGTACTGCTGTGAAAATAGGGGCTGGCGTGGAGGCTGTGGTTGTTTTCATGCAGGGTTTGTGGAAGTCGATATGGTTGAATATCCACCAAAACAGAGGTTAATTGGAGGTAGGGATGACAGGGAATGAGGATTGTCGGTTTTAATCATAATGGAGTCACTCCTTGTATAAACCGTTGAATGTGAGTGGCCGGCCTTTGTAGCCGAGCGGTTCTAGGCGCTTCAGTCTGGAACCGCGCGACCGCTACGGTCGCAGGTTCGAATCCTGCCTTGGGCTTGGATGTGTGTGATGTCCATAGGTTAGTTAGGTTTAAGTAGTTCTAAGTTCTAGGGGACTGATGACCTAAGATGTTAAGTCCCATAGTGCTCAGAGCCATTTGAACCATTTTTTTGAATGTCAGTGAAGAGTGACATCTGCCGAGCGAAAACGATGATCACTCTACTTGGTTTTGTGGTTCTGGGACGATTTTGAGCTTTCTGTCGTCAGTATCTGGCAGAGTTAGCAGGGTCCTTTTACTTTCACCCTGACACATGTATTCAGCCTTTTGTTAGATTTTGTGACATCACCATTTAATGGTACTTGACTTACGTAACCATTACGGCACCTCACCTGAACCTCTCGATACCAGTAACATTCTACTGTGTTTCTGTTAACTACTTAACATATTTCTGAGACAACATTCAGATTTGATTTCATTTGTGATACATCGATATGTTTATATTGCAATGATATTATTCTTATGTGTATTTCTTCTTTTGTCACTATGATCTTTGACGTACTTGTAACTCTGATTTTTGGGCGCGTAAGCGATTATTAGTTAGTAGTTAGAGTCGGACCTTGAAGAGGTCAAGTCTTGGACGTCATGTTGGAAAGACGCATATTGTAGTCAGCTTATAAAATGTGAACTTTGACAGTGAGTGTGAGGAAGATGTTTTCAAGTATGTTTTGTATTGTGAAGTGATGTTTTGTGTGTTACGTGATATTGCAATAAAAGCAATTAAAAGGAAGTGTAACGTAAATTCAGAGTGCTGATTATTTTTTTTACATCACTATTGTGCTAACTTTGAAAGGTTTTATCTTAAAGAACTGTTTGTGAAGCGCATCTACAAAACTTTTGAATATCGCAGAATAAAACCTAGGCCTCTTTGCATCCGAGCTTCGAATCATCACCACCTACATTTTCGACGATTGAGCCATGACTTTACAACGAGACCAGCGTGGGAAACACGAAAAGATGAGTGCCTAGTTTATTCATTATTTCAAGAAATGACGTTATTGACTGTGCTCTAATGACACCTGCCACATAATACACACTCCTGGAAATGGAAAAAAGAACACATTGACACCGGTGTGTCAGACCCACCATACTTGCTCCGGACACTGCGAGAGGGCTGTACAAGCACTGATCACACGCACGGCACAGCGGACACACCAGGAACCGCGGTGTTGGCCGTCGAATGGCGCTAGCTGCGCAGCATTTGTGCGCCGCCGCCGTCAGTGTCAGCCAGTTTGCCGTGGCATACGGAGCTCCATCGCAGTCTTTAACACTGGTAGCATGCCGCGACAGCGTGGACGTGAACGGTATGTGCAGTTGACGGACTTTGAGCGAGGGCGTATAGTGGGCATGCGGGAGGCCGGGTGGACGTACCGCCGAATTGCTCAACACGTGGGGCGTGAGGTCTCCACAGTACATAGATGTTGTCGCCAGTGGTCGGCGGAAGGTGCACGTGCCCGTCGACCTGGGACCGGACCGCAGCGACGCACGGATGCACGCCAAGACCGTAGGATCCTACGCAGTGCCGTAGGGGACCGCACCGCCACTTCCCAGCAAATTAGGGACACTGTTGCTCCTGGGGTATCGGCGAGGACCATTCGCAACCGTCTCCATGAAGCTGGGCTACGGTCCCGCACACCGTTAGGCCGTCTTCCGTTCACGCCTCAACATCGTGCAGCCCGCCTCCAGTGGTGTCGCGACAGGCGTGAATGGAGGGACGAATGGAGACGTGTCGTCTTCAGCGATGAGAGTCGCTTCTGCCTTGGTGCCAATGATGGTCGTATGCGTGTTTGGCGCCGTGCAGGTGAGCGCCACAATCAGGACTGCATACGACCGAGGCACACAGGGCCAACACCCGGCATCATGGTGTGGGGAGCGATCTCCTACACCGGCCGTACACCACTGGTGATCGTCGAGGGGACACTGAATAGTGCACGGTACATCCAAACCATCATCGAACCCATCGTTCTACCATTCCTAGACCGGCAAGGGAACTTGCTGTTCCAACAGGACAATGCACGTCCGCATGTATCCCGTGCCACCCAACGTACTCTAGAAGGAGAAAGTCAACTACCCTGGCCAGCAAGATCTCCGGATCTGTCCCCCATTGAGCATGTTTGGGACTGGATGAAGCGTCGTCTCACGCGGTCTGCACGTCCAGCACGAACGCTGGTCCAACTGAGGCGCCAGGTGGAAATGGCATGGCAAGCCGTTCCACAGGACTACATCCAGCATCTCTACGATCGTCTCCATGGGAGAATAGCAGCCTGCATTGCTGAGAAAGGTGGATATACACTGTACTAGTGCCGACATTGTGCATGCTCTGTTGCCTGTGTCTATGTGCCTGTGGTTCTGTCAGTGTGATCATGTGCTGTATCTGACCCCAGGAATGTGTCAATAAAGTTTCCCCTTCTTGGGACAATGAATTCACGGTGTTCTTATTTCAATTTCCAAGTGTGTAACTTTGTTTGTGCCCGAAAATGCAGTATTTAGCTGCGTGAGCAACACCACAATCATTACTAAATGTTGACCTTTGTTGTGGTAGGGTTGTTTGAACCACCAGTATTGCCGCACCAGCCACATCATGGCCAGCACTGCAGCCACACCATCACAACGACTAGCACCAGTGCTGCATGCCAGAAAACCAGCTATGATGCTTACACTTGTACCAGCAGGTAAACATTCCTTATACGTAGTCATCCCACAATCTCCGTTCCAAAGTAAGCCGTTTGAGTTTGGTATATAGGTTGGGGAATGACTGAGTGTAAGGAGTATGTACCTGTTGGTGCTGGTGTAAGCACCATAGCTGGTGTTGGCCCTACTCCCACTGATTGTGTGACATCTGCTGTTGTTGGTGATGCTGTGGCTGATGCTACGATAGCTGGCGGGGATGGTGATGGTGCTGTGTCCTGCGCGGCCAATGGCGCAGCTGATGATGCTGAATGAAACGGACGACTGTACCAGCAGTCTGATGGGCTGGCTATGGGCAACCCTTTAGCCGGCATCCTTGCCGACATTTTTATCAATTCCTTGCAGAAAATGCTGTTTAACCGTGTCTCAGCCGCTTCACTAGGTATCCTTTCTTACACAAGATACGTTGATGATATTCTAGTCATCAATAACGGACCCGCCGCTGGAACTGATCATATATTTAAACTTTTTAACGACCTCCATGAAAAAATTTGTTTCACTATTGAACTCGAAAACGAAAACCGCCAATTACATTATTTAGACTTGACGCTTACAATAGAAGACAATAACACTTTCAATATTTTTCGAAAAGAAACGTATACTGACCAAATCGTGCCTGCTTCCTCTTTTCGTCCACAGTCTCAAAAAATGGCCTTTTTTCACTCTGCCGTCCACCGAGCCACATCTATACCACTTTCAACAGAAAAGCTTAATGAGGAGATTAAATTACTTAAAACCATAGCAGTCAATAATCAATATACGCCTAACATAGTGGACGATATCCTAAAAAAGAAAACTGCAAGAATTACCACGCTCAACACCTCATGCACTGAAATTAACCCAAAAAAACGTTTTTCTATTCCTTTCGTAGGACCCATTTCCTATCAGATTCCGCTCATGAGTCAGAACAAATACAACTGCAATGTTGCATTTGTTGTGGGTTGGCAGGACAGCAAACACTGTGTTACTACAGGAAGCCAAAAGGCACACGTTTTAGCTCACGCAGGCTGGCGTGAGGTATGATTCAGTATCAATAGTAACTGGTAATGGCGCCTTCCTAGGTCGTAGCAAATGACGTAGCTGAAGGCTATGCTAACTGTCGTCTCGGCAAATGAGAGCGTATTTTGTCAGTGAACCATCGCTAGCAAAGTCGGTTGTACAATTGGGGCGACTGCTAGGAAGTCTAGACCTGCCGTGTGGCGGCGCTCGGTCTGCAATCACTGATAGTGGCGACACGCGGGTCCGACGTATACTAACGGACCGCGACCGATTTAAAGGCTACCACCTAGCAAGTGTGGTGTCTGGCGGTGACACCACAGCCTTCTTTACTAATAATGATCTGAAGAGAAACTTCGTTCATAATTTGAAATCCATTCCCTCCCCTACAGAAAGTTCTGGCGTTTATAAGATCGTGTGCCCGACCGAGACTCGAACTCGGGACCTTCGCCTTTCGCGGGCAAGTGCTCTACCATCTGAGCTACCGAGGCACGACTCACGCCCAGTACTCACAGCTTTACTTCTGCCAGTACCTCGTCTCCTACCTTCCAAACTTTACAGAAGCTCTTCTGCGAAAGTTCTGTAAAGTTTGGAACTTTCGCAGAAGAGCTTCTGTAAAGTTTGGAAGGTAGAAGACGAGGTACTGGCAGAAGTAAGGCTCTGAGTACCGGGCGTGAGTCGTGCTTCGGTAGCTCAGAAAGTAGAGCACTTGCCCGCGAAAGGCAAAGGTCCCGAGTTCGAGTCTCGGTCGGGCACACAGTTTTAATCTGCCAGGAAGTTTCATATCAGCGCACACTCCGCTGCAGAGTGAAAATCTCATTCCAGTTTATAAGACCATCTGTGATACCTGCCCCTCCTATTATATAGGGCAAACTGGCCGTGCTTTCACCATCAGATATAAAGAACATCTTTTGAGAAAGAACGGCACCAGTCTCCTAAATTCATCCGTTGCCGATCATCTCTTAATTACTGGGCACGTGCCTAAAGCCATAGGCGATAACAATATTCTGCATACCGAAAAGAAGGGGCGTAGGTTAGATGTTTTAGAGGAACTGGAGATTTTCAAACCTCTCTCGTCATGATGGCCTCATTCTCAACGAACAGCTGCAGCTGCGAAATAAAAACTTTTTCGACTGTATAAAGCCATTGCTTGATCTTTGATTCAGATTTCCTCATGCAGTTCACCGAAATGTCGTTTTCTTGTATGTCATAACTGACTTTTTTTTACGTTACAGAATGTATCTGTATTAGTGCTTACGTTATGCCCGAATCAGCTGCATGACAATTTCATGTGTCTAATTTTGAATGTACAGTAGCCTAGTTGTTTCTGCGGCTACTAGATGGCGCTCGTAGGAACACCATGTTTACTTGCCCACACTTTCTAACGTGGGCACCTCACTCTTGTTGCAAACCTTGTTCATTCAAGTACGAGCAGCCCTTAGCGGCTTGCCATCTTATTTACAACTATTCGTGACGTCGCCTTTCCGGCTTAGATTTTTTTTTAAACGTGACTTGTAAGTACTGCGTCTCTTTCCAGTCAGTATAAACTTTAATTTTTTAAGGTATTACATACATACCTAATATGTTTTAGAACAGTTAGTTTAACTCTGAAGACGACGCTGATAGTACCGTCGAAACCTGGTCAATTTTGACTTAATATTTGTGACCGGCGGCTTATTTGTTCTAATATGATGCTGGAGTGTAGTCAAGAGGTCCTGTGAATGTTCTACAGATATTTGTCGGTCATGCCGTTGTCCACATAGTAGGTTTTATAGTGTAGGCTGCAGCTGATTATTATTGCGGCATCGGTTTGGGCGATGTCCTCGTTCTGATGGCTAGATGTGGTGAGAGCGGCTGACAATGAATATACTGGCGACGGCGGTGATCAAAGGCGACAACAGAGCGGTTTTAACTGACACATAGCGAATCTTCAGTTTCCAGGAGTCAAGTGAATCCAAGCCTCGCTGTGTCGTGTCCTGCACAACGCACCTCTACACGTAAAACGATGTCGTAATCAGTACAGACGCTGCCGCTTACAGAGGAGGGCAGCTTACGTGGGCCGCCTGCGCTCAGGTGTCTGCGTTGTTTGTTGTCGGCAGCGCCCCTAGTCCTCTCCCCTGGCCGCTGCTTTCAGGCGGAGCAGCAGGTGGAGGGAAGGGGCTGGCGGCTTAGGAAACACACGCGCGGGGCTTCCCGTCGCCATGGAGACGGCAGATGCAAACAGCCCGGGTCTTCGCAAAGTAATCTGACGTCCGGCCCGGCGGAAGCAATTTTATTCGCAGTCGGCGTCGCCCGAGTCACGTCTCGTCTCCCCCCCCCCCCCCTGTCTTCCCTCGCACGGCCAATTGTTTGCGGAAACCCGCTCCCAGCGGCGCTTGCGACGAAAATTCGCGGAACTGAGGTGCTTTGTGAAACATAATCTACGGCGGACACATTCTGCGCGAATTTCCGGGTTATCTAGAAACCCATATAAAGTATCCGAGGAACTGGTATTAATGGACAGACCTTGTTCTTTTATTGCAGAAGTTTTGGTACAAATATAAAGCGTAATTCTAAACTATGTTATCGCTGAAGTGGCAAACATGTTCCTTGAAATATACGGTGCTGGAAAAAAATAGTACACACTTTTAGAGGTTTCCAATTCATTCAAGATTTATTGTTGCAACAGTGCACTTGTATTACATGAAATCTGCAGATCAATTGCACAAGAGGTTTTGAGGTGCCAGGTATCGATCCGTGCTGCTACACGCATGTTCGTAAGTGGCGTAGACTCCATAGGCGGCAATGCAGGCGCAGGCTAATTCTGTCCTGGGATACCTTATTCCACGCCCCCGCGAACTGTTGAGGTCGTTCGGTATGAGTTGTTGGTTGACGCACTGCACGAGTCACTTCTCGTCCCATCACATCCCACACGTGCTCGGCTGAAGACAAGTCTGGAGATAGTTCTGCGCGTCGTACAGAGTATGTTATAGCGGTACAGCCTCCCCCAGGACTCATACGAAGTGTCCGATACCGCTTTTTTTTTGTGCATCCGAATAGTTATCGGACAATTCAGTGCTTCCCAAGGCTTTGTGTAAAATATATATATATATATCATAATGTCCTATTCGATAAAAAACTTGATATTCATTGCGAAGGCGTGTGAAATGTACTGGAAGGACGTGCGTTGTCATAATTATCGGTGTACTGTTGTCATTGATAAAATTATGTTCATATACTAAATTAGGTAACTAATAAAGAAATTGAAGTAATAAGTCCTTAGAAATAAATAACTAGAGACTGCAGAGATGTTAGCATGATAAATCAATGCTTCTAATTAACAGTCGGCCGGTGTGGCCGTTCGGTTCTAGGCGCTTCAGTCTGGAACCGCGTGACTGCTACGGTCGCAGGTTCGAATCCTGTCTCGGGCATGGATGTCTGTGATGTCCTTAGGTTAGTTAGGTTTAAGTAGTTCTAAGTTCTAGGGGACTGATGACCACAGATGTTAAGTCCCATAGTGCTCAGAGCCATTTGAACCATTTTTTTTTCATTACGTAATTAAAAATAATACGAGAGACATTATTGTAATTAAAGTTAAGAATGACGTTCTTATGGAAAACTAAACATATTACTATAAAATATTGTCATTGACTATTGTATTTTATACCTTATTGGGCTGTAACATCAATTTCTTTACGTTTTGTAAATTTTAATTGTAACATCAAAATCGTACAAAATTAATAATGCTTTACTTTTGAATACATTATGGGAGTGGCAGTGATCAATGTATTACAAATATTTACTATTAACAACAGTCTTGATCACGATTTATTTATCAAGGTCACCGGTTTCGACCACTACTGTGGTCATCTTCAGACCATTGAGTAGGAACCTCTTTCTGTTGGAGAATCACTACTTTAAAGTAGTGTCGAAGCTTACGTGTATTCGGGAAAGGTACAAGCTGTCTGATTCTGTTCGGTGATTCTTCATTCTTCAGTACAAGAGTAGGTGGTAAAGCAGTGGAGTCATGAGGCAATTCATTCAGCACGTTTTGAAATAAGTGTAAATATCTGTCCCAATGCTGATGCTTTCTGTGACAATAAAGTCTGCGAAACTTATTGATTTCTTTCATAATGCGTTCACAAGGGTTACAATGTGGTGAGTACAATGAAATAAAAACAGGTTTCATTTTACGGTTCCGAAGCATGCGTGACCAAACAGCAGATCTGAATTGCGGTCCGTTATCTGAAATGACTTTACTAACGTCTCCAACTTCACGTAAGAAATTTTTAACAAAGGCATTGGATACAGACCGTCCAGTGGCTTTACGTAACGGAGTGAAACAAACAAATATTGAAGTAAGTTCAACAGCGACTAGAACGTACGAAAATCCATGAGAAGGGGTCCCAAGAGATCAACAGCAGCAAATTCTTTTAATTTAGAAGGAATGATAGGAAACAACGGAGCACGAAGTGAGATAGTAGATGGTTTAGCCTTTTGACAAAATTTACAAATAGACAAGACTCTTCGAATTCTCTTTTCCATATTGTTAAAATAACAAGTCGTTCGAAGAATATGATAACATTTTCGTGGACCAAAATGTGCGTAGCTGAAATGAATGTACCAAATGAGCTTATTAACAAAATCGTCTGGAATGCAAAGTACCCATAGCTTGTCATCAACAGTGCAGCGTTTGAAGAGTATGTTCTTTCTAACTAGATAATAATGCCGAATCTGTGTGTGTGTCTTGCCATTTACTTTTGATGTCTTTCCAAATCGGATCTTTATCTTGTTCATGAGCAATGGCCTTTCAAGATGTGGTGATGAAGTTTTCAAAGGCGACTTTCTGAATGTAAAGAATACTGAAATTTTTCTCGAGGTTGCCTTCTGTGTTACTCTTCTCAAGCCCAGCCGGTGCGCGTGACAGTGCGTCCGCAACAATGTTCTCCTTGCCAGGAATGTAGACTATTGTGAAGTGGAATTCTTGCAGAAACAATGCCCTACGTTTTAACCTGTCATGATTTAATTTTGAAGACATAAGAAATTGTAATGCACGATGATGACTGTATACTTTTACGCGCTTGCCAGAAAGAAAGAAACGGAATTGGTTAAATGCCCAAACGATAGCTGAAGCTTCTAATTCAGCAACGGAATAATTTTTTCAGATTTTGTTAGCACTCGGCTAGCAAAAGCAATGGTTTTCAGAACAGTAGTGTCATTTTCTATGGCTTCTTGAAATAAATGGGCACCAAGATCGACTTTAGAAGAATCCGTGCTAAGGCAGAAATCTTAGATCTGGATGAGCTAGTATTGGCGCGTTAAGTAGCGATTCTTTCAAAGAACTGAATTCCAACTGTGCTTGTTCGTCCCAGTTCCAAATAGTATTTTTTCCAGTGAGAGAACAAAGTTTAGGTGTAACTAGAATTTGCATATTCAGAAAACGACGGTAAAAATTTACGAGACCTAGAAAACTGCAGACTTGTTTTGTTGTGGATGGAACTGGAATGGCTCTGATTGCTTCTAACTTTTCAGGATCCGACTGAATGCCTTCAGAAGAAATAATATGCCCCAAAAACCTCACCTTTGACCTACCGAATTCAGACTTTTCCAAGTTAACTGTAATTCCACATTCTGCAAAAATACGTAACAAACTGTTGAGAATGCGATTATGTTGTTCCCATGAGGCTTCTGCTATTAGAATATCATCCACATATAAGGTGATGTGACGTTTTCAGAAATCAGGTAATATGGAATTTAGCCCGCGAATGAACGCTGCCGAAGAAATGTTCAAACCAAAAGGAAGTTTCCGAAATTGATAACAAACGCCGAAACAAAGAGAAGCTGTGTATTTTCTACATTCTGGATGAAGTTCGATCTGATAAAAGCTGGATCTGAGATCAATAGAAGACAACACTTTTACACCATTAAAATTTTGAAGAAGTTCTTCCATCGTTTGCGGCCTGTCTGTTTCAGGAATGATGATAGTATTTATTTGTCTCGAATCTAAGACAGACCTGATCGATCCATTTTTCTTCTCAACAACATGTAATGGATTGTTGTATGAGCTTACTGCAGGCTCAATAATGCCCTCGTCAAGCATAGATTGTATTTCTGTTCTAACACGGTCCCTATAATGTGCTGGAATTATGTATGGTCCAACACAAAATTTAGTATGCTCACGAACACGAAATTGGTATTGGAATCCCTTGATTGTTCCTGTTTTGTGAGTAAAAACTGTGGAATGTGCTTGTAAAATCTCAAAAAGGTCCTGCCTATCAGTGTCATTACAGTTCTCAATTTTTTGAATTTTATTCTGAATAAACTCATTAGTATCAAATATGCCGTCGATATCATCCCTGTCAGTACTTGCAGAGTGCTTGTTAGTGTCTAGTTCCGTCGAAAATTCCGAACTGTTGTCTAACAGACGGTAAAGCCGATTAATTTCCTCGTCATAGTTTGAGAGCCAATCCTCAAATTTCAAAGCTGTTGACTTACCTTCTTTCTCTAAACTTATTTCAGCATCGTGAAAGTTTAAGATTGCTTTGTATTCATTCAAAAAGTCTACTCTCAATATAATTTCCGTCGACAATAATGAAACAATAAGAAAGTTCATAGACAAGATGTGGCTTTGACAAAAGAATTCTAAGCTGGTTTGTTGGCGTACTCTACACTTTTTCCAACGATTGCACCTTGTAATTTAATCTTACGTAACGGAACTGTGGGACAATCGTTCGATTTGTTACATTTGCTAAAGGCTGTTTCACTAATTACTGAAATGGAACTGCCAGAGTCAAGTACTGCTGTAAATTTTACGTCATTTACTGTAATGTGAATCACAGGATATGCAATGTTGTTATGTTTTGTGTCGTGTTCCTGGAGTAAGATGTCACTAATGTCTTCCATTTTTACGTAATTACTAACCACGGCAGCTACGTCGTCAGCTTCATAAGTACGTTTTGTTGCTGCCAGCGGTGTGAGTCATTGCCTATTGTCTCTTTATTGGCGCGCATCGTTATTGGGATTTGGAGATCTAACTTCTACAAATTCACCTTGTTGAGAGGCCCTGCCCTGTTTGAATCCCGCCAGTTCTGATGAAATTCAGGTCTATCGTTTTGTCGTTAGTTTACATAGTTTCATTTTTGTTGGTCATGTGGTGAAGAATTTCTCCCGGAATCGTAACTGCGCGGTGGACCATTGCGTCTGACGTTATTCCGTCTCCCTTGATAATTATTATTTTGGTTCCCATATTGTCTGTTTCTCTGATTATCTCTGTGATAGTCATTACCGCAGAGAGGTGATCTTTCCCTGTAATTATTATTAGTCTGCCTATGGTTGTCATACGGGTGGTGTCTGGTTTGGTCACGATTGACGTTGTAAGAATAGCCTTGTCGTTGCGTTGTGCTAAAAATATTGTGTGTGAGTTTAGTGTTGATCAGAATAAGCAAAGAGCGAAATGTCTGAGTACATACAGTTCTGCTCAGCTGTTTGAAAATCAAATAATGTAAGGGGTTTACCAGCACAGTAATTCAATAATTTTTCTAAGGGGACGTTTCATACGTTCCTCTAGAGAGTTGTGGTACATGGCTGTTAGAAGGGGGGCAAGTTCTTTCACGTACTCTCTGTAGAATCGTATTGGTATCCCATCAGGTCCAGTGGACTTTCCTCTGTTGAGTGGTTTCAGTTGCTTTTCTATTCCTTGGACACTTATTTCGATGTAAGCCATTTTGTCGTTCGTGCGAGGAATTAGAGAAGGAACTGCAGTGTGGCCTTCCTCTGTGAAACAGCTTTGGAAAAAGGTGTTTAGTATTTCAGCTTTACACGTGTCATCCTCTGTTTCAATGCCATCATCATCCCGGAGTGGCTGGATATGCTGTTTCGATCCACTTACTGATTTAACGTATGACCAGAATATCCTAGTATTTTCTTTCAAGTCGGTACAAAGATTTTTACTTTCGAATTCACTGAACGCCTCACGCATAGTCCTCCGTACGCCACCTTTGACATCGTTTAGCTTCTGTTTGTCTGAGAGGTTTTTGCTGCGTTTAAACTTGCAGTGAAGCTCTCTTTGCTTTCGCAGTAGTTTCCTGACATTGTTGTTGAACCACGGTGGGTTTTTCCCGTCCCTCATAGTTTTACTCGGCACGTACCTGTCTAAAACGCATTTTACGATTGCCTCGAACTTTTTCCATAAACGCTGAACATTGTCAGTGTCGGAACAGATATTTTCGTATTTATCTGTTAGGTAGTCTGAAATCTGCCTCCTAATAGTCTTGATAAACAGATAAACCTTCCTCCTTTTTTTTATATTCCTATTTACTTCCATCCGGAAGTTCTTCCGGAACTACCGAACGTGGACAACAGTTGTAGCTTCTCGCACCTCATGCCACATAGCGTGGAGTGGGGCTGGTGAGACATGAGTGAATGCACTATTCGAGACGGCGCTGACTTGTTCTACGTCACACACGCAGACGACGATCACACGTGTCCAGGCAGAGTCTGTTTTCAGCACTGAAGGCCACAGCGCGCCATTCCACCTTCCAAGTGATCCCCTGATGGCACGAGTCGAGCCGTGCGCACCAGTGCTGGGGCGTGCCAGGCTAGAGGCGTGCGTTCCAGTAGTCCCACTGCTAATAACCGGTCCGCAACAGTTCGTGTCGACACGTCTTGGCTCACGAGCCGCTCTATCCGTGCTGTGGTACCTGTACGACCTGCCATCGCTGCTTTTACAATACGACGATAGTGGCGGGCGTCTGTGCTGCACGGACGTGCACAACCTCATCTACAGAAGTGAGAATGTTCACATGACCACTAGAGATCAAACTCGTTCATCCTTGGGAACTAGTTCACTGCTGATCGTCCGTTTTTGGGAACCATTCATTTTTACTCGTTCACCGTTCGTTTGTGCTTGGTATGTGGTTTTTATGAAAAACTGAAAACTAGTAGTGTAGGTGACTGAAGGATGGAGGGCACCAAGAGGGGGCACTTGCCTCCCCCCTGGAGTATAGAATTTTTATTCATTACAGATTTCTTACACACTTTTGGAAGTAATTTGTGTGATTCTGCAGAACCTCTAGTTTAGCCAACTGTAGCGTTGTGTGGCTGATTGCAGGGAAATAATACATGGTGCTACACGGAAAACCGGCCCCGAGTACAGACTGCACGCCAATTACGGACCATGTGTTGCCCGTTACGAGCAGATACAACAAACAGACAAACTTGTAATAATTAGGCATTGAAGAAATAACAAGTTAATGCAAGCAACAATGGCGAAACAATCGATGACGATGTGTAGAGAGCTGGAGAAGAGAACGTGAAAATCTCACGGGACGCACATGGGCTGTAGCACATGTAGTCTTGTAAACCTGTTGGTGGCTGTTTCCCATCTTAATAGACCACAAGTGTCTCGTATAAAATTCTTCGTTTCGACTTCCACTACATAGCTATGCTACGTCTAAACAATAATCGTTTACACCCTATATATACTTCACGTTGTCTCTCAGTTCGTAGGCGAAGTAGACTTTATGGAAGCATAAAATAAAATGTGGTTTTCTCATCATTCTTGCGTCACACGCTTAGTAAAAATTAGGTTTTCATGTTGTATTACTAAAGTTAATGCAGCAATAATAATAATAATGAAGTTCGCAGTACTAAAGTTTTTGGTTTGAAAGCTTCTTCTGAACAAATGTTTTTGATATAATAAGTAAATACGATTTTATGGCAATGTATGTCTTTTCAAATGGAGAGGCACCGCTTTTCCTACTGAGCCAAAATGACCCACAACCCACTTTCTTTTCTTTCTTTTTTTTTTTTTTTCAAAGGATACAAACTAGGAGGTAATGCAAATTAGAAACAACCAAACTTAACAATAATTAGAGCCTTCCTAAATGTAATGTTTTGTATATGAAAGATACAGGAAAATCGTTTTATATGAATTTTCTTACACTAAAAATTGTGCAAATTATTGAAAGTTAGTTACTAAATCAAGTCGATGAAACCAAAAAAATATATGAATAACAAAAAAAACTTGCCTTGTTATAAGTATGTCTTCTGCTGTTTATCGATATAATGAAGTGAGCTGATATGCCCTTTTGTTACCTGAAAAGACGTACCTATTACATACAACGTAATTTTTATGTAATTTACGTAACTATAAAATACTTTTTGATTACCGGTCATGGACGCTGAATAGCCAGACCCAAGTGCAAGAACAGTTTGGAACACGTGTAAAATGGGCGAGCGCAGAGAACGAAACGAACAACCGGATACTGAACTAACTAGGAGCAGTCGGCAGTGGAACTGAGACAGGTGGTCACGCAAAGATCGACGAGTGCGGCCGAGGGAGACCGAGACTGAGACGAGTACGCGACCGAGGCTGGAACGAGAACTGCCGAAGTGACCGCTGCGACTGAAGTGAACTATGAACCGATCGTTCCTCGTTCCCAGGAACTGTAAGTAGACTGCCGCAAGCGAAGTGAACTATGAACCGATCATTCCTTGGAATTCGTTCCTCGGTCCTTTCGTTCATCATGGTGAACCGTTCCTTTGCACCAGTTCGTTCGCGAACTACCCATCTCTAGCGACCACTGATACCAGTATCGCTGCACAACTGATTCAGCACGTCCATCTCGTGTGGAAGTCCTTTGAAAGGACCATCGGGCCACTCGAACAGCCACAATCCGATCCCATTCCAACTCACTCACTCGGCTGTAGGAAGCAAGTGTGTGTGTCTCCGTGGTACGGTTGCCTGCTTGCTTCGTACGTCTGCGTCTGTGAGAATTCCCTGTTGAAGAGTGCTACGGTGCTTCGCTATCTGTTGGTGGACGACGCTAAAACCAGTACCCAGGTAGCGTATACTGCCATCAAATCAAAATCGACGTCATCTTTCCACGGGTACAATTTTTTCTCTGGCAGTGTATATTTAAGCCACCGGCCTTGCCGCAGTGTAACACCCGTTCCCGTCAGATCACCACTGTCGATCTGGGCTAGCACTTGGATGGGTGACCATCCAATCTGCCGAGCGCTGTTGGCGAGCAGGCTTCACTCAGCCCTTTTGAGACAAACTGAGGAGAAGCTGCGGCTCCGGTCTCGTAAACTGACGAACGGCTGGGAGAGCGGTGTGCTGACCACATGACCCTCCATATCCGCATCCAGTGGCGTCTGTAGGCTGAGGATGACACGGCGGCCGGTCAGTTCCGTTGGGCCTTCATGGCCTGTTCGGACGGAGTTTAGTCTAGTTTATTTACTTTAAATAGTGTATGTTGTTGTTGTTATTGTGGTCTTCAGTACTGAGATTGGTTTGATGCAGCTCTCCATGCTACTCTATCCTGTGCAAGCTTCTTCATCTCCCAGTACCTACTGCAACCTACATCCTTCTGAATCTGTTTAGTGTATTCATCTCTTGGTCTCCCTCTACGATTTTTACCCTCAACGCTGCCCTCCAGTACTAAATTGGAAATTCCTTGATGCCTCAGGACATGTCCTACCATCCGATCCCTTCTTCTAGTCAAGTTGTGCCACAAACTTCTCTTCTCCCCAATCCTATTCAGTACCTCCTCATTAGTTATATGATCTACCCATCTAATCTTGAGCATTCTTCTGTATTATGATCAAGTTGTGCTCTGTGCAAAATTCTATCAGGCGGCTTCCTCTTTCGTTTCTTCCCCCTAATCCATATTCACCTACTACGTTTCCTTCTCTCCCTTTTCCTATTACCGAATTCCAGTCACCCATGACTATTAAATTTTCGTCTACCTTCAGTATCCGAGTAATTTCTTTTGTTTCATCATACATTTCTTCAATTTCTTCGTCATCTGCAGAGCTAGTTGGCATATAAACTTGTACTACTGTAGTAGGCGTGGGCTTCGTGTCTATCTTGGCCACAATAATAGATTCACTATGCTGTTTGTAGTAGCTTACCCGCACTCCTATTTTTTTTATTCATTATTACACATAATCCTTAATTTCCCCTATTTGATTTTGTATTTATAGCCCTGTATTCACCTGACCAAAAGTCTTGTTCCTCCTGTCACTGAATTACACTAATTCCCAGTATATCTAACTTCAACCCATTTCCCTTTTAAAATTTTCGATCCTACCTCCCCGATTAAGGGATCTGACATTCCACGCTCCGATACGCAGGACATGAGTTTCGTTTCTTCTGATAACGACATCCTCCTGAGTAGTCCCCGCCCTGAGATCCGAAAGGGGTATTATTTTACCTCCGGAATATTTTACCCAAGAGGATGCCAGCAACATTTAACCATGCAGTAAAGCTGCATGCCCTAGGGAAAAATTACGGTTGTAGTTTCCTATTGCTTTCAGCATTTCACAGTACCAGCACAGCAAGGCCGCTTTGGTGGATGTTACAAGGCCAGATCAGTCAATCATCCAGACTGTCGCCACTGCAACTACTGAAAAAAGCTGCTGCCCCTCTTCAGGAACCACACGTTTGTCTGGCCTCTCAAAAGATACCCTTCCGTTGTGGTTGCACCTACGATACGGCTATCTGTATCACTGAGGCACGCAAGCCTCTCCACCAACGGCAAGGTCCATGGTTCATGGGGGTGGGGGGTGGAGGGGGGCTGTTGGTAGACGACGCTAAAACCAGTATCCAGGTAGCGTATACTGCCATCAAATCAAAATCGACGTCATCTTTCCAGGAGTACAAGTTTTTCTCTGGCAGTGTATATTTAAGCCACCGGCCTTGCCGCAGTGTAATACCCGTTCCCGTCAGATCACCGAAATTAAGCGCTGTCGATATGGGCTAGCACTTGGATGGGTGACCATCCAATCTGCCGAGCGCTGTTGGCGAGCAGCCTTCACTCAGCCCTTTTGAGGCAAACTGAGGAGCTACTTGGCTGAGAAGCAGCGGCTCCGGTCTCGTAAACTGACGTACGGCCGGGAGAGCGGTGTGCTGACCACATGCACCTCCATATCCGCATCCAGTGGCGTCTGTAGGCTGAGGATGACACGGCGGCCGGTCAGTTCCGTTGGGCCTTCATGGCCTGTTCGGACGGAGTTTAGTCTAGTTTATTTAGTTTAAATAGTGTATATTTAAATGAATTTAAATGAATGTCGCCCTAATTTTGTAATTTGGCCATGTTGGCCAAAGAGCTTGAGCGTCAAAGATAAAATACTCAAAGTCAGAGTCATTATGTGCAGTTCAAGGTCACGCGCTGCCTAGCACGAAACCAAGTCCACACTGGTTATATGTGATTGTTATTATTTTTTTGGAAAGGAGATAAGGAACTTTATTGTCTGTGATATAACATGCAGTCACCATTGATCTTTATTTTACAATTATTATTGCCGACTTTAGCCCATATAAACAGGTACTCATCAGCATTCAACTTCTTCTTTCTTCTGGTAGACCAAACAAATGGCATACTTGGGACAAGAGTACCATATGGGACTTTTGCTAGTATCCCCGCTGTCTCTGCTATAATCAATGTCTTCCAGGCCAGAATGTTAGCATCTGGAAATGCTTCAAGGTTACCATAGTCTGCATGATTGCCCCAAATAACAGCCAAGGTAAGCCATGTAGAGCCTCCAAACGCAGCTTGTACGTCACAAGTGAAGTTCAGACGCAGTCCACGAAAAACACTTGGTCCTCCAATCAATTGCTGTTTGGAAAACTGCCCAGGCAGGTCAATATCAATTGCTTTTAAGCTCCGATACACAGGTACACTGCGCCGCCAGCGACGACGGTGACCTAGACGTCGCAGAGGCATTGCTGAGGCACGTTAACACACAGTTGTTAAGTCCAGAATCGATATGCCAGTCAGGCAAAATCACCGTGTGCATTGAGGCAATTACACCACCGCCTCACCAAGTTCAAGATACCGTGTCCTGCTGCCTGAAGAAGTACATAACTCCCTGCTGTACAGGAATTGTCGACCCCTGAACGCCTTTTCTAAGGGCCGGAGGCGTGATAATGCCATACGTTGAGGTCAGTAGAGGCATTCTGCAGTCTGTCCCAAATTGCAGTTCTCTAAACTTTCTCAATAGCGTTTCGCGAAAAGCACTTCTCGCCTCCAGGGATTTCCAGGACAGAACTCGCCTCACCAATCCAAAACGGTGGTTTTCGATAGACATTTTGCCCCGTACACGTTCATTATCGTCCTGTGGGTGTCGGTCGATGTTTGTCCTTCGGTAGCCAAGAGAAGAAAAACAGGACGGTGGTCTTGTTTGGACGCATTTGGTGATAACGTAACCATAGATCACATTTCCGCATGTACCGCACGCATGTCGGGAACACATGAATGCTACGGAAATGTCTTGCCTAACTGCCGATGCTTACAAAACCGCATCGGAGTTGCGCAATTTGGCATATACGCTAAAGCAACGCACTGAAAAGGGAACTTTTTGATCGCCCCCTTGTTAGTAAAATGTAACACACAGAACCCAATAATTAATGCTGTTACATAAAGCCAACAATAAATTTGGCGGGCAATGGATTTGATCAGGGACAGGATACAACAGCGATCTTAGCTTCTCGTTGCCCACATCGAAACTTAATTCACTGTGCAGTATCTTTCCTAGTCTTCCTAGTAATGTAAATAAATACCCTTACAGAGATAAGGAGTTCCTTTACAAGGTCTCCGACAGCCAAACTTTTTCAGAAATTAGTGACCGAAATAGTTCGTGTTTCGGCCTCCAGTGCCTTGCTCTGGATGACTGATTGTGACAGTTTCATCGTCCTAATTATATAGTCTGCACGTAGGGAATTCTTTCTCTGTTCCCATCTTGTAGAAATGTTTCTGTATATAGTAATTAAACTTATTATGAAGCACTGCAGTTCTGGCCACAGGTTGGCATATTGGAACCGACCGACCACCGTGTCATCTTTCGCCAATGGCGGTATGGAGAAGTGGAGGTCAGCATCCAGAACTACAGTCCTTCGTTGGTTTAACAGACCCAGTGTAGCTACTATTCGGCGAAATAAGTCCTCACTTTAAACTTCCTGGCACATCAAAACTGTGTGCCGGAATGAGACTCGAACTCCTTTCTTCCAGGAGTGCTAGTTCTGCAAGGTTCGCAGGAGAGCTTCTGTGAAGTTTGGAAGATAGGAGACGAGGTAGCGAAGCGAAATGTAGTGTGAGAAGGACTATGCGAGAGGCGTTCAATCAATTCGAAAGTAAAGTTCTATGTAATGACTTGGCAGAAAATCCTAAGAAATTTTGGTCTTATGTCAAAGCGGTAGGTGGATTAAAACAAAATGTCCAGACACT
Source organism: Schistocerca cancellata (assembly GCF_023864275.1). Classification (NCBI taxonomy): domain Eukaryota; kingdom Metazoa; phylum Arthropoda; class Insecta; order Orthoptera; family Acrididae; genus Schistocerca; species Schistocerca cancellata. The sequence continues at coordinate 180,045,390 of NC_064635.1, forward strand.
CTGTGACCAAAATGGTACTGAAACAGAAGATGACAGACTAAAGGTCGAAATATTAAATTTTCCAAAGCTGTTTTACAGAGGAAGACTGCACTGTAGTTCCTTCTCTTGATTGTCGCACAGATGACAAAATGGTAGACATCGCAATAGACGACAGAGGGATAGAGAAACAAAATCGCTCAAAAGAGGAAAGGCCGCTGGACCTGATGGGATACCAGTTCGATTTTACACAGAGTACGCGAAGGAACTTCCCCCCTTCTTGCAGCGGTGTACCGTAGGTCTCTAGAAGAGCGTAGCGTTCCAAAGGATTGGAAAAAGGCACAGGTCATCCCCGTTTTCAATAAGGGACGTCGAACAGATGTGCAGAACTATAGACCTATATCTCTAACGTCTATCAGTTGTAGAATTTTGGAACAAGTATTATGTTCGAGTATAATGACTTTTCTGGAGACTAGAAATCTACTCTCTAGGAATCAGCATGGGTTTCGAAAAAGACGATCGTGTGAAACCCAGCTCGCGCTATTCGTCCACGAGAATCAGAGGGCCATACACACGGGTTCACAGGTAGATGCCGTGTTTCTTGACTTCCGTAAGGCGTTCGATACAGTTCCCCATAGTCGTTTAATGAACAAAGTAAGAGAATATGGACTATCAGATCAGTTGTGTGATTGGATTGAAGAGTTCCTAGATAACAGGACGCAGCATGTTATTCTCAATGGAGAGAAGTCTTCCGAAGTAAGAATGATTTCTGGTGTGCCGCAGGGGAGTGTCGTTGGACTGACTGTTGCTATTCACAATATACATGAATGACCTTGTGGATGACATCAAAGTTCATTGAGGCGTTTTGCGGATGATGCTGAGGTATATCGAGAGGTTGTAACAACGGAAAATTGTACCGAAATGCAGGAGGATCTGCAGCGAATTGACGCATGGTGCAGGGAATGGCAATTGAATGTCAATGTAGACAAGTGTAATGTGGTGCGAATACATAGAAAAAAGATCCATTGTCATTTAGCTACAATATAGCAGGTCAGCAACTGGAAGCAGTTAATTCTATAACTTATCTGGCAGTATGCATTAGGAGTGATTTAAAATGGAATGATCATATAAAGTTGATCGTCGGTAAAGCAGATGCCAGACTGAGATTAGTTGGAAGAATCCTAAGGGAATGCAATCCGAAAACAAAGGAAGTAGGTTACAGTACGCTTGTTCGCCCATTGCTTGAATACTGCTCAGCAGTGTGTGATCCGTACCAGATAGGCTTGATAGAAGAGATAGAGAAGATCCAACGGAGAGCAGCGCGCTTCGTTACAGGATCATTTAGTAATCGTGAAAGCGTTACGGAGATGATAGATAAACTCCAGTGGAAGACTCTACAGGAGAGACGCTCAGTAGCTCGGTACGGGCTTTTGTTGAAGTTTCGAGAACATACCTTCACCGAGGAGTCAAGCAGTATATTGCTCCCTCCTACGTATATCTCGCTAAGAGACCATGAGGATAAAATCAGAGAGATTAGAGCCCACACAGAGGCATACCGACAATCCTTCTTTCCACGAAAAATACGAGACTGGAGTAGAAGGGAGAACCGATAGAGGTACTCAAGGTACCCGCCGCCACACACCGTCATGTGGCTTGCGGAGTATGGATGTAGATGTAGATGTGGTGGTACTGGCGGAATTAAAGCTGTGAGGACGGGGCGTGAGTCGTGCTTGGGTAGCTCAGATGGTAGAGCACTTGCCCGCGAAAGGCATAGCTCCCGAACTCGAGTCTCGGTCCGGCACACAGTTTTGATCTGCCAGGAAGTTTCATATCAGTGCACACTTCACTGCAGAGTGAAAATTTGATTATAATCCCTCACTTGTCATCACGAGTTTGAGTGCACAGCGTTCCTGTCCCCATATCTCTCAGTACCGGTAACCGAAACTGGGTGCCCCGGATCCCGGTCAACGACACTGAGCGCTGAGCGGTGGAGGAGGACAGTAATTAAACTTACCGTTCTCTGTTCAAGCCCAGGATTACACAACGTCCTTTTAAACGTAGTTTCGGGATCATTAGTCTTCCGTGTTGTTGCTTTTGGGTATTATACAGTTAAGGTGACCAGTCCGGATACCAGCTACTAGGCCTACGCCAGCTTCTACCGGTTGCGTACTCTCTCGCTTGATATAACGTGGATAAATGAATGCCTTTCTGTCTTCAATAACCCAAGGACGCAGAACACAGATTACAGGTAAGGATATGGGATCTGGATATGATACGATGTTGTACTCTTTCTTCAGATATATTATGACCTAACAAACATTCTTCAAAAGGCTTCTTTTGTTGATGTAAATAACCATGGTAATCGGCGGAAGCATACCTCATATGAAACTTTCTTCGTGATTAGTTTCTATCTTATTTAACACTCGCAATACTAAGAGAGGGTGGGGGGGGGGGGGCATACTTTGTGATCACCTCTGGAAAATATTGTATCCTAGTCACTTAAATTGCATATTAAAATTTTGAAAAAGTATTCATTGTTTCTAATAAATTCTTCTACCAGATTCCATATATATTTTAAATTTTTCAGTTAAACTTAACCCAAAAGTATGTCTCACTAGTAGATGCCACTATGTTCCATGAATATCGTATTCAGTATCTCTAGGTTCATAGCCTTACTTAGACATCAGTATCCCTTTAAAAAGTATTTAGAAGGTAAAACCTAACAATAATGAATGAAATTTGTATTTTTAAACTTTTTGTGGCGTTCAAGAAGTCGTTAGTATACGTTATTGGAAGTATGTTGATATTCCTAAGAATGCGCTACAAGGCTCCTATTTGAACAGTATGTTGTTATTATAACTCAACAACAGTAACTATTTTTATTATTTTGCTAATTTTTTTAGGGTTGGCGTAAAGTTTCCCGCCCCCTTGCTAAAGCACAATATGAAAAATACATTGGTATTGCTAGGGTTAAAGAGAAATCGATTCCAATTTCTGCTTATGTATAGCAGGCTCATTCAGTCTGCGTAGTTGAGAAGTAACTGTCCTTTTCTTAAAATTTCAAATAAATGGTCATCGTCGTGCAAGAACTATTTGTTCCGTTCCAGTAGAACGGTGATACATCGCTTCGTTAAAATTCTATAGGCTATAGCTACTCTTTAACAGCTTTCCTGCGTGAAATCCGAAGTACCACTTTAAACATCTAATCTACGCCCTTTCTTCTCAGTGTGCAAAATGTTGATATCGTGAACAGCTTTAGGTGCGTGATCTGTAACCAGAAGGTGGTCGGCAAAAGACGAATTTTACGTGCTAGTACCATTTTTATTCTTAAGAGATGTTCTTTGTATCCGACTGTAAAGGCACATTCTATTTGTCCTATGTAGTAAGAAGAGCAGCTGTGGCAAATAACCTTATAGACGTCAGAGTTTTCCAAAGGGGAGCGGGTCGATTTTAAATTATGAATGATTTCTTTTTCAAACTATTACTGATTGAAAGGAGACATTACAGTTGTCTTTGCGACAATGTAATGTTCACCTGCCCGCAATTGTTAACGTAGGCGCTTCAGTCTGATGCTGCCGCAGCTCGACATGTCTGAGCAGTCCACAGTGGCTTGCCTTCTCTGTTTTCTGTTTTAAAATTTTGTGACTAAAGCTCTGTCGCTTGATATTTATTTTATACGTGACATGTAAGTACAATGCCTTTTCTTTTTATACTGCTAATCAGTACTTAACCCTTTCGTGAGCCGTGGGAAACATGCTTCCCACTACAATGGGAATTCACAGTTCCAACCTCTGTACGGTGCTACCACCTAGTGAACAGTATAGGGTACTACTTCCAATCGGAAGTTCCCACCGTTTTTGCTGTACCTTCGCGTAGAGGCATTGTATAGCCGAGTGTTTCTCTGTACAGGAGCCTTTCAGTGCTGTTTGCGTGACTTTTGTGAGTATTTTCCTCAAAGCTATGGTATAAGATAAATACTTCTGATTTACCCAAATTTACGAAGGAAAACATAAAATTTGAACGAGGAGAATTCCAGTTTGAAACAAAAGGAGCCATTTCTGCAGTAAAATGGATAGATAACCGTCCAGTCACTTTCCTGTCCTCAATTCATGACCCATGAGAAACAGCCACAGTGAAAAGGAAAAACGAGGATGGTACTAGTACAGAGATTTCTTCTCCTGAAGTTGTGGCAGAACACAACAAAATAATGGGTGGTGTCGATAAGTTTGATCAATTACGAGAAAGGTATGCTATTGGGAGTCGTTCTGTAAAATGGTAGGACAGAATATTTTATTTCCTGGTGGACGTTGCTGCAGTGAACAGTTTTATCCTGTGGAAAATACGTAAAAGAGAAAGTGGACAGCTTGATCAGCTCACATACAGGATCCATCTAGCCAGACAATTGGTCGCTGGCTTCTCATCCCAAAAAAGGCAAGGGCAAATACCTGTCTTTCTGACAAAAAGGGGTAAAGTACCTGAAGATTTTCGTCTTGTAGCTGTAGGGGAGCATCAACCCATTTTAGGAGAAACCTACTGGACGTTCCGTCATTGTAGCACCAAAGCTGCGGAAAAGAGCACTCGCTGTGTTTGTACATATTGTCAAATACCACTTTGCATAGACCCATGTTTCAGAAAATTTCATGGCACGTAATTGTGAACAATCATTGTAACAAGAGAAGTAAATTTATCAAATAAATATGACATACATTGAAAAAGTTGTTTTTGTCATTTAACTCCAAGGAAGGGCAGTGGGAAGAGTACTTCCCACCTTGTTGAGTGACCTCACTTTCACAGTTGGAGCAAATTTGATATTCTGTATGATAAATATACCTATCTGTTAACTACTAACTGCTCTCCATTCATTAAAAAAAACTGCTCAATAATTTAGCCCACGAAAGGGTTAAAGAATTATCCTAAAACTTTGTACTTATGTTATAGGCCAGTTTAAATGTTTTATTTCTAATGAAGGCAGTCTTAGTAGTGGCCGAAATTTAGGTCAAAAAGACATCATTTTTGCGACCGACGGCTGTTATTGCTTTGATTTTACTTTGTAACGGTCGCTGACAACGCAGCCATGTTTAAAACATTAAAATTTTTGCATAATTCTATCTTTTATGGATGCGCCCAGGTTTTTGTACAGACAATTGCTACTTTGCTTGGTCTCAGTTATTGCTTTTTTCTCGTTACCTTAGCATAATGGCACCGTTTCTCGTAACCAGTAACGGTACGGGTTGGGAATGGTCGGTGTTGTTCATAGACCAGCGGACGACGATCAAGCAGAGACGTATGTGTGGCCAACTGCTGATTGTGATTTTGGCTTAGAGCAAGCGGAACCTATAGACTCGATGTTTGAAACTTCCTCAATGCATGCAAATGTGGCACGATGATGGAATGAGCACAGTTCATCAAATTTACCAGTTCTCAAGTGCAATGATGTTGATCATTGTCGATTAAGGCGTTCATCAAACCCCGAACGTCTTCTTGCACGTGGAGGGTCACTGTTGTGTACATAGTTCCGCGTAGTCAGCGCGTACACAACTTTCCCACTAGAGCGCGCCCCGCTAAGCACAACAGCGCAGGCGCAGCGCTCGTCCGTCTCCGCACTACGAGATGGTGCTGCCATAGAGACGGACCAAATTCTGCTTCCGCCGATCCACGTATTAATATGTAACGCAGCCAATGAGATTGCTGCTAACGTAGGACCTTTTCTCCTCGCGGATCACACTCGCGTAGTGATACGTGAATTCGCGGGGTATTATGATGAGTGTACAGACCTCCGATTAGTCAATCTGCATTTGTCTGCACCAGTCTGTACCAGTCAGCATTTCTCTGCACCAGTCAGCATTAGTCTGTACCAGCCTGTACGAGTTCTACATTGGTCTGCACCAGTCTACAGTCAAGTTTCAGTCTGCGCCTAATAAGATTACCATATTCCTGTACATAGCCATGGAGATAAATGTATACACACTTTTGTCAAGTATCAGAGATATATGTGAGAATAAGGTTAACGTACCAATACCAAAGGAACTTCAAATTGTCAATTGTAAATAGTATCCAGAACCAAGTTAAGTAATTTTTATGCTTGTTATTATTTTAATAAATGTATGTGAAAATTAATCAAGTTCTGTTTAAAGTTTGTCACCGTAAATCTGCTACTCTAAGCATGAAAGTGGCATTTCTATCGTCTGACCTAACGGCAGAAGACAAACACGCCACGTTAAGACCACGAGACATATTGTTGACACTCGCCTACTTCGTTAGAGCGACAAGTCAAATAATGTGATGATGTGTGTACCGAAGGTCTTACAGTACGCTCACCACGGTCACTAATGTCAAAACGATTCTCCTTAAAACGACAAAATCATTTTCTTGCCGTTCTCTGTCGAATGACATTATTCCTATACACGGTGCACAAGCTTATGGCATCCTCCGCTCCTGCTGCCCCTTTATTGAATTCCGATACATGAATATGTCCGTTATGTTCCGATTTCGCAACATGGTACTCCATTTTCTAGTGCCCACAACTCAGCTCAATTCATTATCTCCAAATAAAAAACTGACAATACCTAAACACAAACAGCAACAATGAGCTACAAACAGAAATGACAATCGGTAAATGAAACCATACCAAACGGAAAAGCAACGCGCAAAACGCTACGAACTCCTGCACCAACCTAACAGCTGCCTTCGTTGTAGCGAGCGACTTGAGTCTAAAATTTTATGTACAGGCTGATCAAAAAGTTACCGTTCGAAACCAGTACAGTCCAGAATCGCTATGCCTCTCAGATAAAATCGCCGGGGCAATGAGTCAATCATTCCATCAATATACCAGATTGGAAATACCCATTTGTTAAAACACCGTATTCTGCTGCGTGAAGAAGTCCATAACAGCCTGCTGCACATCCTCGTTCGACAAGAATCGTAGACCCTTCTGTTGTGTTGGCCGAAGAGCCAACACCGTGTTACTAGTGGAGGCCGAAATGCACGCGTTTTAGCTTACGCAGGCTGGCGTGAGGAGGAAAGAACTATACTGACGAGAGGTCTGGAACATGACAAGGAATTAGAATTCAGAAAGCGGACGTAATTAGTTTGATACTTAATTTTAATCCATTAATGATGAACGTCGCTCTTGACGGTACATGATTCACAATATTACCTGTTCAGAATACATTCATAGTAACTAAATATGGCGCCTTGCTAGGTCGTAGCAAATGACGCAGCTGAAGGCTATGCTAAACTGTCGTCTCTGCAAATGAGAGCGTATGTAGACAGTGAACCATCGCTAGCAAAGTCGGCTGTACAACTGGGGCGAGTGCTAGGGAGTCTCTCTAGACTAGACCTGCCGTGTGGCGGCGCTCGGTCTGCAATCACTGATAATGGCGACACGCGGGTCCGACGTATACTAACGGACAGCAGCCGATTTAAAGGCTACCACCTGGCAAGTGTGGTGTCTGGCGGTGACACCACACCTTCAAGACCTTTTATAGGGGAACGAAGCCGGGGCTCCGCTTGTTGCACGGTTCTACAAAGGTGGCTTCCAACAGAAATGCTGCCCCATACACATTTCTCATTCTGCAATGGATGTCTACCGATGGCTTAGCTTCGGGGCCAAGAAAAGAACACTCTCAGTGGCACCTGCACACGATTGTTCAGCACTTAATAAATGTACCTGTACAGAGTGTTAATCCGCATTGAATTGCACTCTCGAAGCCACCTACTAGGTTTCGATGATCGATTCACTAGAATGAATAGTACTGACCTGATATAGATATGATTCAGAGTGTTAATTTTTAACTAATGTAAAGCTTTGATATCGCCTGTAGTACTCCCCCTAATGAATTAACAAGAAGTGAATATTGAGGAACAGATACAAAACAGTAAACAGTGATGTCTCGAAGTTTGAACGAGTGACACGTCATAAACTGAATAAGTTTTCCTGAGTGTGATAAATGGAAATTCTTATGACGGAAAGCAAACTGCTAATTGCTACGCGCAACTTTAGTGTGGCTGTGAACTGGTCTAATAACTTCGAGTGACGAAAATGTGTTTGAACGCCGGACACTCAGTGACCCTGCTATGTTTTCATCCACCAACTCAGATATGGAATATCCTAATGGATAATTTATTGCAGTTACTTTATCCGAATGAAATGCAGTCACACCAGTCTAATTACAATTCACAGATGAATGTACTAAATCAATTCCCTTCGAGCTTAACCCTGTTAAAAAGTTACAGATCCCTTATGACTCTGTTTCGTGTACGTTCGTCATCGTCATGGCAACGGCGTTGAAAGAATCAAATTTCCACACCAATGATCAACTTGATTCCTGACCATTCGACACCCTTCCTGTATCACGAAGATGACCATCACCTGCAACCCACCATATTCTCCATCAAACTCCGATTCACTGCGTGTTCCACCGTACACCGATATCCTACTGCTACAAACACTCAACAGCGATGTTGTTAACTATTGCACCTTCCTGTTCACCAGCATATGTATCTCACATAACACTTATAACAAAACGTACTAACCGTGGACACTACTATCTAAGAATCACAGGATTACTTGTATCCTCATGATTACCTGGGACACACTTTCATTTTGCTTTCATTGTTTAAAATAGCATCAAATAATTGCAATACGTTACTCGAATAGCAGTAGGTCAATCAAGTAATGTAAACCGAAGTTGATCGAGCTTTGGTCGCGCATTTCCGTGGTTTCCCTTTCGACACACTGGCAAATGGTAAGCTTGTAATTCTTCAATAGTATCCACGGTTACACTAGCAGCTCATGGCGTATATACGTACTAGCTGCAAAATTTTTATTTCATGACGTTGGTAAAATTCGGTTAGCCTGTGGTAATTCACTACCAGTGGTCGTAATGATCATAAGATAATCTGCAGTTGCAAATAAAACAGTTTGGATTTTCACTATGGTTTCCATTTCGCGACCTATCGTTCCTTACTTTCCGAATAGGCCTCGTATAACTTCGACCTTGAGGGCAGAAACTTGCTCAATTTCACAGCTGGATGCCTGATTTCAATGCTATTCTGTCATCGGTTGGCGAGGGGAGGGGGTAGGCTAAAGTGGTGGTGGACGGGTGGAAAGGAAAAGGGTAAGGGGCATGATTAAATAATGCATTCAAGTTCATTGTAACTGCTCCGGGAATTTTTCAATGTGATAATTAAAACTTGTTGGTAGATACACCAGGTATTTTGTAGCTACACGACTTATACTATCTAAATGTTTCTGTTAACGGCTGCAGCAGAAGTGTACTCGCTAAATATATAATTTATTGCTGACAGAATCGAGTAACTGCACTCAGTTGCTGGAAATGTGCTTTGAATAAATTTATGTGTCTGTCGTGTCCAGAGGAAAACATATGGTATATGTGTAGTGGCTATTTATTGGGATGTTTATTGCAAAATCGTCACGGAGATGCTGAGAGAGAAATATACCAGTCTGCTGCTAAAGCCATGGCACACACTTCAAGAATGCGTCTTCATAGGTAAGTCGAGTGGTAAACTACCTAAACTGAAGCTCTGATATTTTTTTAAATTTTTGGGCTTTCATCAAGTAAAAGCAATTTCAGAAAAGTTACTTCTTTAATCATTTTTGAACTCTTTTATAATTATATTATATTATTTAATCCATGTAAATTCAAACATAAATTTGCTTCAGCATATCCGTTTCGCAGTAAAGTTTACTTTACTTCTCTTCACGAGCACTACACAACAATATTTCTAAACGTAATTACAGTCATGTCACAGAATTTTAATATCTGCACACTATATTTCAATATTCCTTACAGCTATTTTTGGGCGTGATTAATAATGTTTGTATGAATGATTTTCTGTTGGTATCTAAAGTTTTGTTACGTATATGCCGTGCTAGAAGCCATCAAATCATTGACCAGTCTTCTATTTATTATAGGAACAAAGTTTTTTCTCTAATTTCTATTTCAAAATTGTGCCCACGAGAATAAAGTGGTCCTACTATGTGTGCTTGTAAAGCTTCCTTTATAATATGATGCTGGCAATGAGATATGCTCATGGCCATTATTCCTAGTTATAGAGAGTATATAAGTAGTAAATCATGACAGCGACATTAAAAACTTTCATATCTCACTAAGTGTACTAAATGTAATTGAGAACGTTAGTAATAAATGAAAACATTATTGCATACGCTGGGCATTATAGTCATTGTATGATACAAGGTCTCTGGGAGTACTGGACAATCTCAGAAATGCCAGTACACTCCTAGTCTCGAGAAAAGGAAAAAGTCTGACTTCAACTTCTCTTAGTAGAGAGGGCGAGATGTTGTAGAAAAGGCCAACCACACAGGGACACAGTACCTCCCAGGACAGGGAGATGCCCCTGCAAAGGGGCAGATGACTTATTATGGTCACCCTTGGCATGCACCAACTGTAGTAATTCATTCAGATCTCTGCTGTTTCTTCGAGAAAACTTATGGCTACTTCTTTATTATCTTTATATGCCCCCTCCATTTGTTTATTCACATTCACGAACTCCTCCAGATCTGGTGTTTGTCGCCGTCTGTGTAGCAGTAAATCAGTATCAACCATTTTGTGTGCAGCGATAATGTCACCTGTACATGACAGGATTCTCTCCACTTGAAGATTGTTTCTTGAAAGTTTTAGACATCCTGTAACCTACATCGATGCAAATCGTTTTACTTTCGTTTCTCAAACTTTTTGTCAAGGACAAAAATGTGTTATTCAGGTATTAGATCAAAGACTGAATAGAAATTTTGAACAGCCCGTATTTCAAATTACAGACTTTATGTTTCTATGTTTATAAGAAGTTTTGACTACTGTTGCTTGTTATAGCTTTTATCAGAGAAAAGTAGTATATTACCTTAGACTTGTTTGGACACCCTATATATTACAAGTATTATTAGCTATAATGTCACTGAGCACTTTTATACTGATCTCATATTGGATTTATAAACAATTGTAATACAGGAAAATTTTGCTTATGTTTGCACTCCACGTTCCTTGGTGCTCCAAGGGTTAAATGTTCAAATCTGTGTGGATTCCTAAGGAACCAAACCGCATAGGTCGTCGGTCCCTAGACTTACACACCACTTAAACTAACTTATGCTAAGAACAACACACACACCCATGCCCGAGGGAGGACTCGAACCTCCGGCGGGAGTGGAAGGGTTAAATCACACACCAAACAATACATTAATAGCCATTTCCCATATACCGATCACGCTGTCAGAATAACAACAGTTCATTAACACTTTCTCTAAGCACAACAAAGGATGGCATAAAACGAACAATCAACACTCAATACTAATGAGACATTCTACTTTTTGTAAAATTATTTCTAACTGTTCTAATACATCAAGTTTTTACCATGGTTTTCTTTGTGGTGTACATTTAGACTGTTGTGGATGTCACTTATTCTGTATCTGTTAAATACATGTGGTTGGCTATTGTGGGTTTTTTTTCAAAGTGGTTAAATCTAAAAGCATCAGTGTGTTCTTTGTATCATATGTGGAAAGTTCTTTCTGTTTTGCGTATGTTAAATGCAGGGCAGCTGTTACATTGTAATTGAAATATTCATGTCCTGTTATTTGGGGTATTTGTTTACTGTGTGAGGTAAGTGGTGTCCTAACAATTTACCATTTCTTTTTAAACGTGTACAGTTCTCAGTGAGCTTATGTTACGTCGTAACCATAAACAAAGCAGAAGCCATCGTGGACCTTAGCATGGGTTTATTTTTGCATAGTCCGCTCTACATGATGTCTCTCTCCAGTGGTAGCGAAGTTGTATGGAAAGAAGCTTTAGAAGCCAAAAAGAAATCCATGTATGCGAAGCCTCGAGCAAACCTACAAAGGAGTATCCAGGTAACGCCCAGTTCCTCAGTTCTCAGCTGGTAGGCCATAAAATTCACTTCGCCTGAATTTACGAGAAAAGAAAACATTTAGATATAAAATTCCACTGCACGGAATAGATTTATTGACATTTTATTTTGTGTGAACAAAAATCAATAAACAAATATGCAGTAACCCAACACTGGAGTAACGTAGCTACAGCCAATATTGCCAATGTTATTCAGTGTAACTGGACTAGATAAGCAATCTCTCAGTAAACGGAATCTAACCTGCATAACACTGTGTGCATGTTGTGTGAGTATCAGTTTCACTGTCATTTAAGCCCTCAACTGATCGTTACATGAAAAACTTAAAACTAACATTTGGATAAGCTATCTGACTGCGTTTTGAACAAGAATTTACAAGTGATACAGAATCTGACTTGTGCAACGGAGTACATAACTTGTGCAACGGAGTACATGACATGTTGTGGTCTGTCAAAGTCTCTGTTTTTCGCCCTAAATTTTGCACTCACCGCTTCAGGTGACTGCCTTTTTCTATGTGGTTTACAGCAATGCGCAGCAGCATGCAACAGCAGCAGCTAAAGCTTTTTGTAAAGAAGAATGAATTTAATAAAAAGAAGTTTTCTTGGTTCCTGTTAACCACTAAGTAACTTTTGAGCAGGGATTTCAATAATTAAGTCTATTTAAAACTTCAAAATCATCATGAACAAGTATTAATAATGACAATGACAAATGACATATGTGTCAATAATGGGTGAGTGCCAAAATAAATTATTTCCATTTCAAAATTGCATTAACATTTAGTAGCCACAACATATTATTTAGATCTGTGGAATAATTATTATTATATGGAGGATAACGAGGCTTCTTTCACAGACAAGCAAAACATGGGATTATCGCAAATTCGGACTAACAATCACGACCCTATCATTGCAATGTTTGCGTATTTTACCTTGATTCCATCTTCAAGCGTAGTTAAGTCATTTAAATCTCTCCTGGCCATGTAAATGAAATCAGGCTTTGAGTGTGGTAAGACCTGACATCACAGGCGGCAGCGTGACACGTCTTCTGCCTCCGAGCTCTCGACCGACGTTACTCTTGCGCTCCCGCAGTCAGACCTCGTCTCACAACAATGCTTAGAATCGCGTTCCCATGTTTCGCTCTCAGATTGTTACCATCGATATCTGAGTGCGTACACAATGCAAAGAATAGTGTTAAGTTGGATATATTGTTTTATGCAATGGGGAGTTCTGACCCACTCCTTACACTGGAAACAAAAACAATTAGCAAACCAGAGACTAGTGTCACATTCATCATCATCTTGGACAGCTTCCAGCCACTGGCTGGGTCTGTCGGGAACACAAGCCTCTCCATCGTGTTCTGTCTTTCCACCATTCCCTCTCTTCCACCTTCGTCCAGTTCTCTCCTCTTCTCATCACAAATTCCTTCACTCCCTTCACCCATCTATCCCTTGGTCTTCCTCTGGGCCTCTTCCCCTCCAGTTGCAGATCAAACATCCCCTTTGGAATTCTTCCCTCATCCATTCTCTTCATGTGTCCATACCACTGCAGTCTTGATTTTTCTATCCTGTCCTGTACTGGTTCCTCCTTTAGTCTTTCCCTCACATACACACTTCGCAATCTGTCTCGTCTTGTTACACCCAACCTGCTCCTCTGGAACTTCATTTCACAAGCCTGTATTCTACTTTTGTCGCTTTTGTGCATTACCCATGTCTCACTTCCGTATGCCAATATGGGGGCAAAGTAGGTTCGGTATATAATTCCCTTGGATTTCTGTGGTACCTCCTTGCTCCAAATAAGCCCCCTAATACATTTGTAAAACTGCCCTGCTTTTCTGAACCTTTCATTTATTTCCATTGCGTTTCCCCCCTTACTTTCAATCACGCTTCCCAGGTACTTGAAGTTCTCTACCACTTGTAGTTTTTCCCCTCCACAAGTTATATCCACATTTGGCCTATTCTTCTTCCTTGTTGTGACGATTATTTCACTTTTCTTTGCAGAGAAATGCATTCCATATTGTGCTGTCGTTGCCTCCCATGCATCTAACTGCTCTTGCACCTCCTTCTCGCCCCATAACGTGACGGCTAACGGGACTCTGGTGAAGCTGCGATAGACCTAGCAAGCCAGTAGTGGATAAATCAACTGCTTTCAAAAAGGGAACATGCCTCGGATCACTAGTGTCACATTAACACACAGAAATTACAGAAGTCGAAAATTTCAGTAGCAGCATCGAAATCAGGAAGATATGAAATGAACGTGGCTGTTGCGTTAGTGCAGAGTCAATTCAAGTCAAGAGACGGCACAGTTTTGAAACTGGGATTCTTCAGTCGGCTGTGTGGCGCATGTTGAAACGACAACTTGCGATGCTACCCTACTACATTCAAATCGTGTGGTCTCTAACAATAGTGCAAAAGATGTGATAGAGTTATATGCCGTCACAGTTTAGCTGCGAATACTCAGAACAGCATTTGGAAGGTATTGGCATTCAGATAATGCGAGGTAATAATACTGTAATAATTATTTATTTAAAAAAAAAACTTTCGTCATCTGTTTCACCTCAATATGGTTTAAATATCCACAAATGCTGAAAGGTATTTCTTTATTTCTCGAAGAATTAGAGATTATTAAATGTCTTTCTCGAAATGACGGCCTCATTCTTAATGAGCAGCTACAATTACGTAATACAAGCTCCTTCAACGGTATAAAACCCTTACTTGATATTTGACTTCGTGTTCCCTCGTGCAGTTACCGAAATATTTTTTCTGTCTAAATCGATTCATAATTTTTGTTCATCAAATGGTTTATATTACCTACATTTCATGTTATACCATTTTACTACTTGCTCCGTTACTCAGTTCCATTTGTAATTCTGCCACGGCGTTTTCAGCCTTTAAACTGTACTTCTAAGCTGTTATGTAGACAAATTGTTACCATGCCTGTTGCTGTCAGATAAAATATTGCCTCTTACTTCATGTTTTAAATAATTTTCACCACAATATTCGCCTAGACAGCGTCCTTGCAGCAGTGGATACACCATTTCCCGTGAGATCACCGAAGTTAAGCCCTGTCGGACGTCGCCGGCACTTGGATGGGTGACCATCCAGAGCGCCATGCGCTGTTGCCATTTTTCTGGGTGCACTCAGCCTGGTGATGTCAATTGAGGAGCTACTCGACCGAATAGTAGCGACTTCTCTCAAGAATACCATCATAACGACCGGGAGAGCGGTGTGCTGACCACACACCCCTCAGTCTCGCCTCCTCGCCTGAGGATGACACGGCGGTCGGATGGTCCCGATGGGCCACTTGTGGCCTGTAGACGGAGTGTGTTTTTTTTATTTACAATATTCGTCTGCATATATTTTGAATGTTAACAAGTCTGTTTGTATTTGCAGCTCCTAGATGGCAATCTTGGTGTAATGTTCACCTGCCTGCAATTGCTAAAGCGAGCGCCTCAGTCTAATGCTACTGCAGGTCGACATGTGTGAGCAGTCCGTAGTGGCTTGCCTTCTATGTTTTCTATTTTAAAATTTTCTGACTAAAGCTTTACCGCTTGATATTTATTTTATACGGGGCATTCAAGTACTGCGCCTTTTCTTTTTACACTTCTAGTCAGTACTTACACTTAAAAAAATTTCCTAAAACTTTGTACTTACGTTATAGGCCGGTGTAAATGTTTTATTTCTGATGAAGGCACACTTAGTAGTGGACGAAACCTAGGTCAAAAAGACTTCATTTTTGAGACCGACGGCTGTTACTGCTCTTAATTTTATAATACAGGGTGATTCAAAAAGAATACCACAACTTTAAAAATGTGTATTTAATGAAAGAAACATAATATAACCTTCTGTTATACATCATTACAAAGAGTATTTAAAAAGGTTTTTTTTCACTCAAAAACAAGTTCAGAGATGTTCAATATGGCCCCCTCCAGACACTCGAGCAATATCAACCCGATACTCCAACTCGTTCCACACTCTCTGTAGCATATCAGGCGTAACAGTTTGGATAGCTGCTGTTATTTCTCGTTTCAAATCATCAATGGTGGCTGGGAGAGGTGGCCGAAACACCATATCCTTAACATACCCCCATAAGAAAAAATCTCAGGGGCTAAGATCAGGGCTTCTTGGAGGCCAGTGATGAAGTGCTCTGTCACGGGCTGCCTGGCGGCCGATCCATCGTCGGGTAGTTGACGGACAGATAAGTGCCAATGTGGTGGCGCTCCATCCTGCTGAAATATGAATTGTTGTGCTTCTTGTTCGAGCTGAGGGAACAGCCAATTCTCTAACATCTCCAGAAACTGTAGTCCAGTTACAGTAGCACCTTCGAAGAAAAAGGGACCAAAAACTTTATTGGCTGAAATGGCACAGAAAACGTTCACCTTAGGCGAGTCACGTTCATACTAAGTTGTTTCCCGCGGATTCTCAGTGCCCCATATACAGACATTGTGACGGTTGACTTTCCCGTTAGTGTGGAAAGTTGCTTCATCACTAAACACAATCTTTGAAACGAAAGATTTATCTGTTTCCATTTGAGCAAGGATAAAATCACAGAAATCGATTCTTTTAATCTTATCAGCTGCAGACAGTGCTTGAACCAATTTCAGACGATAAGGTTTCATAACTAACCTTTTTCGTAGGACTCTCCATACAGTTCATTGAGGAATTTGCAGCTCTCTGCTAGCTCTGCGAGTCGATTTTCCTGGGCTGCGAACAAATGCTTGCTGGATGCGTGCTACATTTTCATCACTCGTTCTCGGCCGTCCAGAACTTTTCCCTTTGCACAAACACCCATTCTCTGTAAACTGTTTATACCAACGTTTAATACACCACCTATCAGGAGGTTTAACACCATACTTCGTTCGAAATGCACTCTGAACAACTGTCGTCGATTCACTTCTGCCGTACTCAATAACACAAAAAGCTTTCTGTTGAGCGGTCGCCATCTTAGCATCAACTGACGCTGACGCCTAGTCAACAGCGCCTCAAGCGAACAAATGTACAACTAAATGAAACTTTATAGCTCCCTTAATTCGCCGACAGATAGTGCTTGGCTCTGCCTTTTGTCTTTGCAGAGTTTTAAATTCCTAAGTTGTGGTATTCTTTTTGAATCACCCTGTATTATTCATCTGGTGGAACAGCGGCGGTGTGGTGTACAACGAATTGCTTCTCGCAGGTGTAACCATAAATGCTGACAAATCGTCATCAACTGAGATATGTTACAGACGTAGTGCAAGAACAACGACCAGAAAGATCGCGTGGACTGATGCCACATCACGATAACATCCGCCGGCGTTCTGCTAGACTGACAAAAACCACTACACAAGAGCTGTGTTGGGAAGTCATTCCACACCACCTTATTTAGCTGATCTCGTGCCGTCTGATTTTCAGGCCTCCCACTCTCTCTCTCTCTCTCTCTTTCTCGAACAACCTTCAAGGAAGTTCCTTTCCGAATGCTCGACAGGTTCTTCGCAGCGTCGTGTCTACAGTCGCGGAATTGAAAAGTTACCCCAGTGTTGGCAGGCTGTTGTAAATAGTGAAGGAGTATTTATTATTGATGACTAAAGTCTCCATTATGTGTATCTGTTGCGTTTATTAAACTTGCGGCAAAACGCTACGAACTGGTGCACCAATGCAGCACACCGCCCCCAAACTCAGAGCACAGCCAAAGATCCATAAACAGAAACTCTCCAATTAGACCAATTGTTAACTCCAAGAACACACCTGCATATAAACTTTCACAGTTGTTAAATAATATCCTCAGAGAATTTTACACTTTTGAAATCACATACACAATAAAAAATGCACATGAGTTAACAACACTCATCAAAGATGTAAAAATCCCCGGAGAAGCTAGATTTGCCTCATTTGACATTATCAACCTGTTCACAAATATACTTGTTAAAGAGACAATTGAAATTATTAGAAAAAACCTCATCATACACAAAAAACTAACCATACCAGACATTATCGAGATGGCAGATCTACTTGAACTAGTACTGTACCACAATTACTTTTCATTTAATAATAAAATCTATCAACAGAAAGAAGGCTTAGCTATGGGTAACTGCATGTCAAGTTTCCTAGCTGACGTTTTCATCAACCACTTAGAGAATAAGCTCTTCAAAGGAGAAAATAAACTTGTTCAAAAAATTGTGTATTACAAGAGATATGTAGATGACACACTACTCTTATTTGATGGCATCATTCAACTCACTCCACAACAAAACAAAGTTCATAATAGAACATGAAACAAACCAATCCATAAATTTCTTAGACCTCACAATTTTGAATGAACAACAAGAACATAACTTGTACATTTACCGAAAACCAGCCTACACTGACATCACAATACATGAATCTTCATACCACCTAAACACACATAATTATGCTGCATTTAGATCAATGTTGAACAGGGCACATACATTACCTTTAAAACCCAAAGCACAAACACAAGAAATAGATACTATCAAAACAATTGCAGTAAGTACTGGTTACTCTGTAAAATCAATTGATAAACTATCTAGAGAAATTCAGACTAACACCACTCACAAAAACACTCAAAAGAAAACTACCGACAAAAAACAAACATTCACAAGCATTCCATACTTAGGCACAGTATCACAAAAAATAGCTACCTTATTAAAAAAAAACAATAAAAAATATCTTTCTCCACAAACAGCAAACTTGGATACCACTTACGTCACACAGTGAACACAAACAAGCCAATAACACAACACAGTGGAATATATAAATTACAATGTAACAGTTGCCCTGCATTTTACATAGGAAAAACTGGAAGAACCTTCCACATACGGTATAAAGAACACACCGACGCCTTTCGACTAAACCATTTTGAAAAATCTACAATAGCTAACCACATGTATATTAATAAACACTGACTCGACGACATCCACAACAGCCTAACTGCACTTCACGCAGAACTGAACAGTAAAAACTTAATCTACTGAAACAGTTAGAAATAATGCTACACAAAGAAAAATATTCCGAAAGCTTGTTGAATGAACAAACAGAGTTTAACAGCCACAATTTTTTCTACACCTTTAAAAGTTTATTTTTTCCTGAGGAATCAAATCTATAATGGTACAAACAGCTGACAACCTACAACATGGTGCCAAATAATTATTTTTATAATATATGTGTACTAGTAATACTATGTCACATTATCTTCTGTGAAATAAGAAAATCGATTATATTTAGAAGTAGAACATCTGTATGAACGAGAATCTTTGGCATGTTTACGTTCTGCTACTACAATGTGTGAAAAAGTGTATGACTATGTATATATCCCAGTATGTACTGCAAAATTAAAAATGTGTATTGCGTATACCAACTGCACAACAGAAGCAGACATCATACAATATTAAATTGTAAGTTAGTTTCAAATTATTAACGCTGTTAAACTTATATCTACAATATACCGTGTTGTAACACAAAAATGTAATATCAACAGGCAAACAACAAAAAAACCTGATGTAAATCACTAAAAAGCACCTCAAGATGAGCCTCCAGGGCTCGAAATGCATAGTTCAGTAAATAAACGCAACTTGTGACTGAAGGCGGTTTGTTATTTTACGAAAGTAAAACAGTCGCGGACGAAACACTGAAAAACAATGGATAAATTAACTTTCAGAGTAATCACGTTGAACAACTGATCTTCATGCGAACACTGATATATTTGCTGCATCTCCTATGGCGAGTTAATTTCATAAAACCGTGTTCAGTAATATCGCTTTAGTGGCGCTTGCTGTCAAGTGTCTCGACGTACGGAGATCGGTGCGGCCCGTTTGCTGGCCCGTCTGGCTGGATGGCTGCCACGTGCTGCAGTGG
The DNA here is from genome assembly GCF_023864275.1 of Schistocerca cancellata. Lineage (NCBI taxonomy): Eukaryota > Metazoa > Arthropoda > Insecta > Orthoptera > Acrididae > Schistocerca > Schistocerca cancellata. Next base: position 180,065,104 of record NC_064635.1, read on the forward strand.
TGTGTGTGTCGCGTCCGGACACGGCGTCCTTCACCTTTTCACCTTTTGACCGCAGGGGGGCGTGGCCAGACGGCTGCAGAGCCGGCAGGGGGCGTGTCCTGCCTGCAGCCCCCTCCCCCGCGCTTCTCCAGCAGAAGATTCCAGATAACGAGCCGGCTGCCGGCCTGGAACCTGCGTCCGGAAAAACTCCAGCCCCCAGACGCGACGTCCCCGGCTAGCAGCGCAATCCTCTCTCAGACGGCATTACGAGAAATTTCCATCCTAATGCGCGACAAACACGTGCAGACCTGCGGTTCCTGATAAAAGAAACTCTACATCGTCATCTACGTTCGCACTCTGCAAACCGCTATAAAGTACGTAGCAGAGCGTACTTCTCATTGCATCAGCTATTAGGCCTTTCTATCATTCCATTTGAATCGTCCCCTTAGAAAAATTAAGAATGACCGTGCTGGTAAACTTCTACGTTATTTGATTTTCAAACAACTGAGCAAAACTGAACGTACTAAGACATTCCTCTCTTTAAAAACTTTGAACATAGCTGCTTAAGGTTCCGTGATCGTGTCAGAATTATGTTAGAACAAATAAGCCCTCGGTCACAAATATTAAGTCAAAATTGACCAGGTTTCGACGCTACTATGAGCGTCGTCTTCAGAATTAAACTAACTGTTCTAAAACATATTAGGTATATAAGACATTAATAAAATTAAATTTTGTACTGACTGCAAAGAGATGCAGTACTTACAAGTCACATTCAGCCGCTCGCCATCTCATTTACAACTTTCCGGCTTAGATTTTTAAAATGTGACTTGTAAGTACTGCATCTCTTTCCAGTCAGTACAAACTTTAATTTTATTAATGTAATATACACCTAATATGTTTCAGAACAGTTAGTTTAATTCTGGAGACGACGCTCATAGTAGCGTCGAAACCTGGTCAATTTTGACTTAATATTTGTGACCGAGAGTTATTTGTTCTAATATTTCTCTCTTTACTTATTCTGATCATCATAAAACTGCCACACAATATTTTCAGCGCAACGCAATCTGACTTTCAGTAATCCCCACAAAAGAATGGCCCTGACTAACAACGACAAACCTTTCATGAATCACTTACGTCACAAAAATCTTCGTTCCTCGAACGACTGCAATACTGTAAGCGCCGAGCGGTTCTAGCCGCTTCAGTAAGGAACCGTGCGACTGCTACGGTCGCAGGTTCGAATCCTGCCTCCGGCATTGATGCGTGTGATGTCTTTAGGTTAGTTAGGTTTAAGCAGTTCTAAGTTCTAGGGGACTGATGACCTCAGATGTTAAGTCCCATAGTGTTCAGAGCCAGTTGAATACTGCCAGCTATGTAAAAGATTCTAACTACTGAAGGCGCCAACTACTGATAGGCATAGTTACCAAATGAAAGATTTTGATAGAGAACAAACAATGTATTTACCTTAATAGCGTTCAAAAGTCATAATATATATATATCTATCGATTCATGACATCCATCTTTACAAATTTCCCTTTCTTTTGGCGGACACACGTCCAGATCGTTCGCTTGCAGTAACGTCTCAACACTCTGGCATTTCTCTCTTCACATTCACCACTGCTGGCGGCTCACCTCCAACTGCTCAACGCTACGCGCTGTTCATATCCAGCGGCCCAACACTACACAAGCGAATATTCCAACAACGAGTCCAACCAGCCACAGACAGCACACAGCGCAGTCAGCGATTTTCATGCAGAGCACTACGCGGCGTTACCAACGTAAAAACCTGAACAGCCTACTTACACATTCACATATGGAACGTGAAACGTTTCTCGCTGCCTCTGTCTCTGAATTTATAGTGCATGAAAAGATTCTTGGAGAGAACTATTAAACAAAGCTTTGTCAGAAAACTCACGGCAAAGAATAGACGCAGACACAAGCAAAAAAATATAAGAAAATGTAATTACAATAGGTAACAGAAACATTAACAAATACAACATCAAAAGTAAAATTCCAAGGAGAAATTTCACGGCATTTCGAGGTCAAAACCGGCGTCAGACAAGGAGATGCGCTGTCCCCGGTACTCTTCAACTGTGTTCTGGATAAAGTCATAGCAGAATGGAGAAAACTCACGCAAAAACATGGAGTTGAGAAAGTCCAAATTGGAGGGAAGTGCTACAAAGCCATTGAAACCAACTGTTTTGCCTTCGCTGACGACCTCGCATGTTTAGCTTACACACAAAAAGACACAATAAAACAAATAGAATTACTTAAAGAAACTGCTGAAAAAGCAGGCTTGCAAATTTTATTTGAAAAGACAGAAATCATTACAAATATCAAAAATCCACCAAAGAAAATAACTACGAAATACGGGAAAATACAGGTATCTAAACATTTTAAATATCTTGGTGAACTAATTCAGCCTGTGGCAAAAGGTCATCCAGCCTGCAGGGCTAGAATACAAAAACTAGATCCAGCAGCTCACTACTGCAGACAAATGTATTCAAAAAAATGTATATCCAAAAACATTAAACTCAGACACTACCAGACTGTCATTAGACCGCAGATACTATATGCATCAGAAACACTGGCAAATTTTACATACGCGGAACAGATAGAAAATCGTGAAAGAAGAATTGTGAGGACAATTCTTGGACACAGGAAAATAACAGATGATCAAGGCAAGCCTGTATACAGACTAAAAAGCAACAAAGAAGTGTATACGAAGTGCAGCAAAATTACAGACGAAATTAGAAAAAGAAGATGCTCCTTTTATGCTCACATCATGAGGATGAACCCGAATAGGCTTACAAAACAAATATTTTCGTACATCGCAAATCTAAAAAATAAAAATTTATGGTTTATCAACACAGAAAGGGATCTAAAAGAAATGGACATAGATCAGGAAACAATATTTAACAGAAACCTTTTTAGAAAAAAACTGAATTCATTCACGGGTTTCGGTGTGAAAATTAAGAAGACTTGTGGAACTAAATGGTCTGAAGAGAGAAAAGCCGCCTTCAGCGCACGAATGAAAGAAGTGTGGACTGAGAGAAAGAAGACTTCCCAGAAGCGCAAGAAATAACTGTTTTCACGGTCTTTAACGGCCAAATTTGTATAATAATAATAATAATAATAATAGGTAACAGATGCGAATTAGGCGTCCGTTTACAACACCGTTCAATAATATCGTGGGGCAGAAGACCATCAGGTCACTGAAACGCCTACCAACGTTACTGTTCGACGGTAATTGACCGATCACCTTAACGTTATAATTACGTAAAGATACAAGCACGAAATGACAAGAAATGATCGGTAATTCGCTTTCAGGGTATTTCGAGATATTCAAATAAATAACGAAGGAACACGTATCGTGTCCGGCCGTTTTCCTTTCCAACAATTCGTCGGAAATCTTTTCTTCACTGTCTGTGAACACAAAGACACACATTCACTCAGTAACGGTTGTCACCAAAGGAATCAATAAGGTGTGCTTTCCTAAATGAACTCGACTCACACATTTCAGCTAAATATCATACATTTAACTATACATATGTACATAGAAGCAGATGCTTATGCGCCGTGGCATCCAATAGAGAAAAGCACCACACACTGGTCAGAATAAATGATGTACATTGTTGTTGTTGTGGTCTTCAGTCCTGAGACTGGTTTGATGCAGCTCTCCATGCTACTCTATCCTGAGCAAGCTTCTTCATCTCCCAGTACTTACTGCAACCTACATCCTTCTGAATCCGCTTAGTGTATTCATCTCTTGGTCTCCCTCTACGATTTTTACCCTCCACACTGCCCTCCAGTGTTAAATTTGTGATCCCCTGATGCCTCACAACATGTCCTACTAACCGATTCCTTCTTCTTGTCAGGTTGTGCCACAAACTCCTCTTCCCCCCAATTCTGTTCAATACCTCTTCATTAGTTGTGTGATCTACCCATCTAATCTTCAGCATTCTTTTGTAGCACCACATCTCAAAAAGCTTCTATTCTCTTCTTGTTCAAACTATTTATCGTCCATGTTTCACTTCCATACATGGCTACGCTCCATACAAATACTTTCAGAAACGACTTCCTGACACTTAAATCAAAACTCGATGTTAACAAATTTCTCTTCTTAAGAAACGCTTTCCTTGCTATTGCCAGTCTAGATTTTATATCCTCTCTACTTCGATCATCATTTTGCTCGCCAAATAGCATAACTTCTTTGCTACTTTAAGTGTCTCATTTCCTAATCTTATTCCGTCAGCATCACCAGACTCAATTCGACTACATTCCATTATCCTCGTTTTGCTTTTGTTGATGTTCATCTTATACCCTCCTTTCATGACAATGTCCATTCCGTTCAACTGCTCTTCCAAGTCCTTTGCTGTCTCTGACAGAATTACAATGCCATCGGCGAACCTCAAAGTTTTTATTTCTTCTCCATGGATTTTAATACCTACTCCGATTTTTTCGCCGGCCGCGGTGGTCTAGCGGTTCTAGGCGCGCAGTCCGGAACCGCGCGACTGCTACGGTCGCAGGTTCGAATCCTGCCATGTGTGTGATGTCCTTAGGTTAGTTAGGTTTAAGTAGTTCTAAGTTCTAGGGGACTGATGACCACAGATGTCAAGTCCCATAGTGCTCAGAACCATTTGAACCGAATTTTTCTTTTGTTTTTCCTTTACTGTTTGCTCAATATACAGATTGAATAACATCGGGGAGAGGCTTCAACCCTGTCTCACTCCCTTCCAAACCACTGCTTCCCTTTCATGCCCTTCGACTCTTATATCTGCCATCTGGTTTCTGCACAAATTGTAAATAGCCTTTCGCTCCCTGTATTTTACCCCTGCCACATTTAGAATTTGAAAGAGAGTATTCCAGTCAACATTGTCAAAAGCTTTCTCTAAGTCTACAAATGCTAGAAACGTAGGTTTGCCTTTCCTTAATCTTTCTTCTAAGATAAGTCGTAGAGTCAGTATTGCCTCACGTGTTCCAATATTTCTACGGAATCCAAACTGATGTTCCCCGAGGTCGGCTTTCACCACTTTTTCCATTCGTCTGTAAAGAATCTGCGTTAGTATTTTGCAGCTGTGACTTATTAAACAATTTTTATTTCTGCGTGGCGCTCTTATCAAATGTCTCTGGCCACACGATCCATTAAGACTTTAACTACAAAACGTATTTTTTATATACAAAAAAGAAAACATTACAAAAAATTAGTATTAATACATTTGCTTCGGGAGCAAGGCATAAAACGTCTTTCATAAATAACAATCATATATAACGTTTTAAACGCTGGAAGAATGATCTTTTAAAGGCGTTTGTGCGCTCTGTAGTTACCCTAACCTCATCTTCGCGGTCCCTAAGGGAGCGGTACCTAGTTACATCCTCACATATTGTAAAAATTCATGTTTGTATTTGTTTGCGTACATATGTATGTTTCACATCTACTCCTAAACTACTGCACTGTTTCAACAAAATTTCGTACATATATCCCTTACTGTCATGTAACAAAGACTAGTGCGGTAAAAACAACCCACCTTTCATAGTTCAGGAGATATGACGTCATCATGAATGAAATACGTGAAAAACTGCCGCATCATGCACGACGTTTAAGCTTATTACTTCTGAGCTAGCAACTCTGTTCGCAATAAATTTCGCAGACAGTAACCACACATGCCACTGAATTTATCTACACAATTATACCATTTTACGACATTAGCTACGAGATACGTGAAAAGATGCAGGCCTTTTCTTTACCGCTAAGACACTCCTGCAGTTGAGTCAATTTAAGGAAATCCCTGACACTTGGTACCGCTTTTGTCCGCTTTCAATTTCAAAGCGAAAACGGCTGTAGGCGAATACAATAGATGTCTGTGGAACTATGAAAAGGTGTTTGCAAAATCACGTTGTATACCCGCAAAGCAGCTGTACTTATACATTTGTACACAACACTTATTTCTTTATACGACTTTCGCTTAATTTCAAGGTGTCTTCACGAATACATGGAAACGAAACTTTTTGCATATTACGCTACAAACACAGTTAGGTTTTTGTTTTCTTTTCTAATAGAAAACTGGCAAAATGGATATCGGGGCAGTTCCGAGTTTGTCAGCTAGTACTCCTATATTCCTCTCTTGGAGCTGATTCTTGAAACTTACTAAGTAGGCTTTCATGAGATAGTTCCTGTCTAATTTCAAGAGTATATCAGTGCAGTTTCTTTAGCACTTCTGTGATACTCACCCATGAACCAAAGAAACCTGTGACCATTTGTGCTTCTCTTCTTTGCATACTTTCAATATATCCTGTTACGATTCCCACACACTTGTGCAATACTCTAGGATGTGTTGCATGTCTGTTTTGTAGGCAATCTCCTTTGTATACTGACTGCATTTCCGTAGTACTCTACCAGTAAAGCGAAGTCTGCAAACTGCAACACCTACGACTCAGCCTGTATGTTCATTGCATTGCTTGTCCTTAAGTACTGAATCACTGATTTGTAGTCATACGATACTACGTTTCTTGGTTTTGTGAAGAAAAAAATGGTTCAAATGGCTCTGAGCACTATGGGACTTAACTTCTGAGGTCATCACTCCCCTAGAACTTAGAACTACTTAAACCTAACTAACCTAAGGACATCACACACATCCATGCCCGAGGCAGGATTCGAACCTGCGACCGTAGCGGTCGCGCGGTTCCGGACTGCGCGCCTAGAACCGCTCGGCCACAACGGCCGGCTTTTGTGAAGAGCATAATTTCAGATTCTTAATGATTTAAGGCAAACTGTCAATCTTTACAGCATTCCGAAAACCTATCAGGAATGATAGGTACTTAACTATGAATAACTACATCACCTGCAAAAACTCTCGGGTTACTGTTAACGTTTTCTGTAAGCTCAGTAATAACGCATCATGAACAGCAACACACTTCCCTGTTACAAAGCCTAAGTTACTTCTCCATCTTTGCACGACTCTCCACCTGAGAGAACATGTGGCATCCCCCCTCCCCCCTCCCTTCACCCCCATGGAATCCAGCTCAGTCAGTTTTTGCTTCATGACACCTGTGTTTTTTTTTCTTTTTTAGTCGTGAGTCTGGTTTGATGTGGCCTGCCACGAACTCCTCTCCTGTGCCAACCTCTTCATCTCAGACCAGCACTTGCTTCCTAAGTAAGTCCTCAGTTATTGGCTGTATACATTCCAATCTGTCTTTCGCTACATATTTTATCCTCTACAGCTCCCTATAGTACCATGGTAGTTATTCCCTGTTGTCTTAACAGGTGTCCTATCATAATGTCTCCTCTTCTTGTCAGTGTTTTCCATATATTCCTTTCCTCGTCTATTCTGCAGACTTCCTAGCCGCGCGGAGTAGCCGTTGGGTTTGAGGCGCCATGTCACGGACTGCGCAGCCCCTCCCGCCGGAGGTTCGAGTCCTCTCTGGGGCACGGGTGTGTTCTTAGCATAAGTTAGTTTAAGTAGTGTGTAAGTCTAGGGACTGATGATCTCAACAGTTCGGTTCCTTAGGAATCCACATAGAGAACTTCCTCATTCCTGATCAGTCCAACTAACTTTCAACATTCCTCTGTAACACCACATCTCAAATGCTTTCCCCACAGTCTATGTTTCACTTCCACACAGTGCTGTGCACCAAACGTGCATTCTCAGAAATTTCTTGCCCAAATTAAGGCATACGTTTGACAGTAGTAGACTTCACTTGAGCAGAAATGCCCTTCTTGCCTCCTCTAATCCGCTTCTTATATCCTCCTTGCTCCGTCTATTATGCGTTATTTTGCTGCCCGGGTAGCAGCATCCCTTACCTTCATCTACTTCGTGATCCACAACTCATTATTGCTACCTGTCGTTACTTTCGTCTTTCTACGATTTACTACCAATCCATGTTGTGTAGTATAGCGCCTCTTCTTCTTGATGATTTGGTTTGATCTGTACTTGGCCTCGGCTAAAACTCGGCGACAGCCTGTAGAGTGTTGAGATCGTTATCAAGTTACGAAGACGACGTTACACAAAATAACAGTGCTGAACCGAAATGTCGACGTGCGTGAGATATTTACTTCACCAAGAATCGTAATTAATCGTTCGTAATCGATGTTTAACTGATTAACGATGAAATATTAATGATAAAACCAATACAGTCACATCCACAACAAATCCCCTACAAGAAATCGTAACAGTGGGATTGTTATTTGAGTCAAAGATTCTACACAAGCGCCGAGCACTACAGTCAAATATTATCGCTGCGCGTAATTATTAGTCGGGAGTTTCGTGTCAATAATTTGATAGAATTTTAAATCGCAAATGCACGACTTGGCACGAGAGGGTGTTTTATTGCACAATATCAGTCACTTCCTAACCGAGCCTTGAGAAGAAAACTTTCCGAGGTATTGGGGGGATTTAAATTATATGCTTCGTACCTATCACTGAAGTTCCATAAACCACTGGCGGGGACTTATGACCACAGCAGTTGAGTCCCATAGTGCTCAGAGCCATTAAAACCACTGGCTATTATGAATGAAAATTGTCTATCAGTGTTCGTTGCCTAAATCACTGTCTAAGTAATATTTAGTTCAATTATCTAGTTAAAAGTTCACTTTATTCTAGTAGATAAAAGTCCTCCGAATTCTAATGCCGTGATATTTGAAGCCAGAAGATCGTATTACTGCGTCATAATAGATTGCAATTATTCAATCTCAAAAACAATATAAGCGCGCCTACATGTACGAACATTCAAATATATGACCTGCTTCGGCTAACTCTCGTGGCGATTTCCAGAGAGTACTCACACAGAGTATTCTTTGGGATCGTTGGTTCTACTTTGCGAATGTTAATTTATGCTAATTTTGCGATTTATTATGATTTTGATTTTAATTTTACTGAAATTTAATCTTTCTTTCGCAGATTTCAAAATTGTCAAGTCTTAGATACCTGATTTAATTACTTGTTATTGTCCTAATAATAGTGATAAATGGAACTACGTTCGCTTATTCACTTTTCTGGGAATTTTGTACTTGGGGGGAAATTTTTGGGGTATTGGGAGCTAATTTTTGATTTTTATTTCTCGTCCGAGGAAGTGGCATTACAGTAGTCATTAGACTGCTGATTCCTTTAAACATATCCTCAGATTGTTCACTTTCACTTGTAACCTCCCCAAAGAATAATAATTAAATGAATTTTAAATATTGTAACCTCTGAACAAAATTGGCTCCCATTTATAGTCTGTGCGCAGAAATGCATTCACATTTAATGTTCCCACAAAATTCTTTTCTCATTTAATGTCAAGTTTGAAACAGAAAAATTCCTAAACACCAAAAATAATAAAAAAGTTTAGTAACCTGATAAATGTTATGAGGACAGCAGCGCTGCCCTTCTGCCCTGTATTCTGAATAAAAAAGCAAAAATTCTTACCTCAATAAAAACTGCAATTACATCTGCTCTTAATTAGATATTTTTTGACACAGCTTCGTGCAATGCTGGCGCATATTTTTTTTATTCTTGGAAGAAATGATCATGCACTGGAAATATTCTTTAAATTGAAATGAATGCTTTTCTTTAAAAGAGTTACTTTATATTATAAAAATTATTATTGGGGCATTTTTTGGAACAAATTAAATTACAATTAAGATGCATTATTAAATATGCGCAAGGCACCTTCTACACCAATACTCATCCTCCAGAGTCCTGACCAGAGTCGCGAGCAGAGCACACAGCCGACACATGCCGACTCCACCAGACTACACCAGACTACTACTGTCGACACGCGAAGACAAGTGCAGACTATCGACAAGCAACAACTAATGATAAACTACTCTCTGGTCAGAGATTCTGTCATGCCTCGCCCATCGCCGGCAAAGCATACGTCTTACACACTTAGGACAGCAACGTCATCAGCGAATCTTATCGCTGCACATCGATCAGAAGCGGTACACTTTCTACGGGGCTACATGCAGCAAAATAGATAGTGTTCTGGGAAGAGGAGGTATAAGACCTGTTTCTCAACCTCCATCCGTACCGCCTCTGACCGCTGCGCAGAATATCAACGGCGTATTAAAAATATTAAATTAGAAAAATATTAAATATTAATTAAAATATTAAAATATAAAATATAAAATTACAAATATTAAAAATCGTTGAATCCCCCTGTAGAGGCAGCACGTGAGCAATTTTTATCCATCATTATTAAAGGAATAAATTTCCATTTACTGACTAACCGGACACTTTTGTGTTCGAGGTGCCCCGGGCTTAACTTTGGGCGTCTTTTGTGGAATTACAACAAGGGAAACGTTTCCCCTCTCTCGAGCGGGGACACGAAATATATTCCGCCCGTGCGAGTCCTGTGAAAAGACGACAAAAGAATGGCCCCTGGCCACAGAGACGCAAAGGGGGTCCTTTTACAACACGTGTTTATGCTTCGCTCTCGAAAAACGTGGAGTGAGGTGACCCGGAGACAAACACTGATGCGGCCGACGCCGGGCACCAATAAGTCGCGAGCCAGACTGTGGAACGGCTTTTCCTCTTGTTTGTACGAAAGGACACGCCAGTGACAAACAAGGGAACTGTTTACGTAGTGGTACATTCTTTCGACTCAGCGCTGCGGTCTCATTACAGACGAGTTCCTCCATCATTGTTAAGACTCTCAAAGAAACGGCTTTCAATAGCCGGGTGTGAGACGCAGCTCAACTTGGGCCGAAACCGGTCTTTCATGTCTAGGTATAGGCGATTCCTGGTGGCGCTGCAAAGTTAGGCGTGTGGACAGGCTTTTCATATTTGCCGACACAAATAGACAATAGTCTTACTAGGCGGCCTGGGTGGCCGAGCGGTTCTAGACGCTTCACTCTGGAACCGCGCGACCGCTACTGTCGCACGTTCGAATCGTGCCTCGAGCATGAATGTGTGTGATGTTCTTGGGTTAGTTAGGTTTAAGTAATTCTAAGTTCTAGGGGACTGATGACGTCAGCAGTTAAGTCCCGTAGTGCTCAGAGCCATTTCAACCATTTTTTGAACAAATAAGTTTTTATTACATTCTCACGCTTATTTGTAAGCAGTTTTTTGTGGTAGTCTGCCATCAATTTAAGTATAATCGAAGGATAGAAAACTCTTAGGCTATACCTGTAGTTCTGATTTGAAACGGTAAAGGTATCACTATCTGATCCGCACCTCTAGGCAATTCGTTGATGGTTCCGGTACGACTTAGGTGTTTTGTTGTAAATTACATACCATCTAAAAATTATTTGTTTCACCTGACCAGTATGACGAAAGAGAGTGTTGAGTAAGCGGAAGCAGGAGGACAAGGACAAAGCTTTAAAGAAACATTGGAACGGTGAAACTGGATTTAATGAAGAACGTTGAAGATGTACTGTACCGAAGCCTACAATGCGTCCTCGTTTAAAGGGTTTGAATAAAATATTGGAATTTGGGATACCTAATGATATGACGGCAGAGGTTAATTAGCACAGCACGTAATTAGACTCTAGTTCCTTCCGAGTAACAAATATTGAATTAAGGAAAATTGCCTACGAACTTGCTGAGAAATATTATCTGACGCATCGTTCTAATAGGAAAAGAAGACAGCTGGTAAAATTTGGTGTTATAGATTTATGCTAGGTCATCCCACCTTGTCCTTGCGAGTTACCCAAGCAATAGCGATCGCCAAAGGAAAGGGTTTCGTAAATCGAATGAAAAGGAGTTTTTTGATTAATATAGAAAAATACTATATGAACATGGGTTTACTGTTGACCCTTCGGTTACAGTGTCTGTCCAAGACAGACTAATACAGCCATACACTTTACCAAAGAGATTAACACGTGCCGTGTGCCACCGATTTCTGTGGCATGACTTGCCAGAGCCACTGGAGAACGCTAGCCCCCCCCCCCCCCCCCCCCCCGAAGGTTACCCGATAAATCAATCAAATATAAAGGCCGTAAATCCAACTAATCTCTGGGAATTACAATTACGAACAACTTAAATTGGAAGGCTCAAATGGCTCTGAGCACTATGGGACTTAACTTCGGAGGTCATCAGTCCCCTAGAACTTATAACTACTTAAACCTAACTAACCTAAGGACATCACATACATCCATGCCCGAGGCAGGATTCGAACCTACGACCGTAGCGGTCGCGCGGTTCCAGACTGTAAAATTGCAAGGAACATATAGAAAACGTTGTGGGGAAGGCTAACCAAAGACTGCGTTGTATGGGCAGGACATTTAGAAATTGTAACAGATCTGCTAACGAGACCTCCTACACTACGCTTGTCTGTTCTCTTTTAGAATACTGCTGCGCGGTGTGGGATCCTTACCAGATAGGACTGACGAAGTACATCGAAATTCGAAGAAGGGCAGCACGTTTTGTATTATCGCGAAATATGGGAGAAAGTGTCACAGAAATGATACAGGATTTGGGCCGGACATCATTAAAAGAAAGGCGTTTTTCGTTGCGACGGAATCTTCTCACGAAGTTCCACTCACCACCTTTCTCCTCCTCATGCGAAAATATTTTGTTGACACCGATCTACACAGGGAGGAACGATCACCACGATAAAACAAGGGAAATCAGAGCTCGTACGGAAAGATATAGGGGTTCGTTCTTTGTGGTTCGATGAACCCTCTGCCAGACACTTAAATGTGATTTGAAGAGTATCCATGTAAATGTAGATGTAGAAATGTTCGGATTAAAAAGGGTGTATGACAGGGATGTAGTCATTCACACCTACTGTTCAATCTGTACATCGAAGAAGCGCCGGCCGGAGTGGCCGAGCGGTTCTAGGCGCTACAGTCTGGAACCGCGTGACTGCTACGGTCGCACGTTCGAATCTGCCTCGGGCATGGATGTGTGTGATGTCCTTAGGTTAGTTAGGTTTAAGTAGTTCTAAGTTCTAGGGGACTGATGACCTCAGAACTTAAGTCCCATAGTGCTCAGAACCATATATATCGAAGAAGCAATGATGGAAATAAAAGAAAGGTTCAGGAGTGGAATTAAAATTCGAGGTGAAAGGATATCAATGATGCCATTCGCTGACGACATTCCTATCATGAGTGAAAGTGAAAAAAAAATCACATGATCTGGTAAATGGAATGAACAATCTAATGAATACAGAATGCAGACTGAGAGTAAATCGATGAAACACGAAAGTAATGAGAGGTAGCAGATATAACAACAGCGAGAAACTTAACATCAGGTTTGATGGTCACGATTCTACTACCTAGGCAGCAAAATAATCAATGAAGGATGGAGCGCCGGCCGGTGTGGCCGAGCGGTTCTAGGCGCTACAGTCTGGAACCGTGCGACCGCTAAGGTCACCAGTTCGAATCCTGCCTCGGGCATGGATGTGTGTGATGTCCTTAGGTTAGTTAGGTTTAAGTAGTTCTAAGTTCTAGGGGACTGATGATCGCAGCAGTTAAGTCCCGTAGTGCTCAGAGCCATTTGAAGGACGGAGCAAGGAGGACATTAGAAGGAGACTAGCACTGGCAAAAACGACATTCCTGGACAAGAGAAGTCTGCTAATATTGCAGAGCTAAAACACTACTTTCTAATTACAATACAAATGTTGTATAACGTATAGTTTCTTGTAGTTACAGAATAACCAGTTTTACCGCAACACACCTGTTTCAGTCCCAAACACCCAAGCCAAAAACGTACACTGTCATTTATGGTAAAATTTAAAATAAATTTAATGTGTGTGTGTGTGTGTGTGGAAAGGTTGTAGTGTCAACGAGGGCCCGCTTCACGTACTAACAGATTTAAAAACTCGATCTTGAAATAATTTATACACTGGCGTGCAAAACTTAAGGACGAAAGTAACTTTCCTACGATGTGCCACTGCCAAGTAACATAGCTCGATGAACGTCATACATGGAAAGAATTGCTACAATATAGTGCAGAAGGTAACCGAAAGAAATATTCAATGACCCAAACAGGTACGACACTTTTATTCTAAGGCAATAAACACACAGAAGTCACACCGATTAATGATGGTCCTCTGGACATTGCAAAAGGCGAGACTTGGTTCTTAATTGGATGTACGAGCACCACGGACAGCGATGCATGGGCAGCAACGCGCTACAGGGCTGCTAAGGAATCCTTGTGGTAGGGTGTTCCATTCTTTCACAGGCGAAGAAATTTAAAATCAGAAAATTAATTACGGACGTCCAACATAAGCTAAAGAATTTCTAGTATTTATACCCTTGTTATTAACAACCGGACACATTTATGTTGGTAACTGATTCGCATTTCAATAGCCAATGCGAAGCGCTTCAAGGATTTTATTAAATAACGTACAAGTAAGATAATTTTCATAAAATATGATTGCTACACTCCTGAAATTGAAATAAGAACACCGTGAATTCATTGTCCCAGGAAGGGGAAACTTTATTGACACATTCCTGGGGTCAGATACATCACATGATCACACTGACAGAACCACAGGCACATAGACACAGGCAACAGAGCATGCACAATGTCGGCACTAGTACAGTGTATATCCACCTTTCGCAGCAATGCAGGCTGCTATTCTCCCATGGAGACGATCGTAGAGATGCTGGATGTAGTCCTGTGGAACGGCTTGACATGCCATTTCCACCTGGCGCCTCAGTTGGACCAGCGTTCGTGCTGGACGTGCAGACCGCGTGAGACGACGCTTCATCCAGTCCCAAACATGCTCAATGCGGGACAGATCCGGAGATCTTGCTGGCCAGGGTAGTTGACTTACACCTTCTAGAGCACGTTGGGTGGCACGGGATACATGCGGACGTGCATTGTCCTGTTGGAACAGCAAGTTCCCTTGCCGGTCTAGGAATGGTAGAACGATGGGTTCGATGACGGTTTGGATGTACCGTGCACTATTCAGTGTCCCCTCGACGGTCACGAGTGGTGTACGGCCAGTGTAGGAGATCGCTCCCCACACCATGATGCCGGGTGTTGGCCCTGTGTGCCTCGGTCGTATGCAGTCCTGATTGTGGCGCTCACCTGCACGGCGCCAAACACGCATACGACCATCATTGGCACCAAGGCAGAAGCGACTCTCATCGCTGAAGACGACACGTCTCCATTCGTCCCTCCATTCACGCCTGTCGCGACACCACTGGAGGCGGGCTGCACGATGTTGGGGCGTGAGCGGAAGACGGCCTAACGGTGTGCGGGACCGTAGCCCAGCTTCATGGAGACGGTTGCGAATGGTCCTCGCCGATACCCCAAGAGCAACAGTGTCCCTAATTTGCTGGGAAGTACGGTGCGGTCCCCTACGGCACTGCGTAGGATCCTACGGTCTTGGCGTGCATCCGTGCGTCGCTGCGGTCCGGTCCCAGGTCGACGGGCACGTGCACCTTCCGCCGACCACTGGCGACAACATCGATGTACTGTGGAGACCTCACGCCCCACGTGTTCAGCAATTCGGCGGTACGTCCACCCGGCCTCCCGCATGTCCACTATACGCCCTCGCTCAAAGTCCGTCAACTGCACATACGGTTCACGTCCACGCTGTTGCGGCATGCTACCAGTGTTAAAGACTGCGATGGGGTTCCGTATGCCACGGCAAACTGGCTGACACTGACGGCGGCGGTGCACAAATGCTGCGCAGCTAGCGCCATTCGACGGCCAACACCGCGGTTCCTGGTGTGTCCGCTGTGCCGTGCGTGTGATCATTGCTTGTACAGCCCTCTCGCAGTGTCCGGAGCAAGTATGGTGGGTCTGACACACCGGTGTCAATGTCCTCTTTTTTCCATTTCCAGGAGTGTAAAATGTGAAATGTACGTACGACCGGACACATACGTCATTTGAAAAAATATGCTATATAGTGGTTGTAATGATATTTGAATTACGTAACCATTACGGCACCTCACCTCAACCTCTCGATACCAGCAATATTTTACTGTGTTTCTGTAAAAGAGTTGACATATTTCTTTGACGACATTCAGATTTGATTTCATTGATGCAGAGGTACTTCGATACATCGATATCTATATATTGCAATGATATTATTCTTATGTCTATTCTTTCTTTTGTCACTATGATCTTTGACGTACTTGTAACTCTGAGTTTTGGGCGCGTAAGCGGTTATTAGAGAGTCAAGCTTTGGTCATTATGTTAAAAAGACGCAAATTGTAGTCAGTTTATGAAATGTGAACTTTAACAGTGAGGAAGATATTCTCAAGTATGTTTTATATTGTGAAGTGATGTTTTGCAACGACATACGTGATATAAGTAATAAAAAAGAAGTGTAACTTAAATTCGGAGTGCTGATTACTTTTTTACATTACCATTGTCCTAACTTGCAAAAGTTTACTCTTCAAGAATGGGGTATGTACCACATATATAAAACTTTTGAACATCGGAGAACAACACCTAGGCCTCTTTGCATCCGAGCTTGGAATCATCACCACCTAGATTTTCGACGATTGAGCCGTGAGTTCACAACGAGACCAGCGTGGGAAACACGAAAAGATGAGTGCCTAGTTTATCCATTATTTCATGAAGTGACTTTATTAACTGTGCTTTAATGACACCTGCCACATAATATAACTTTGTTGTTGCCCGAAAATGCAATATTTAGCAGCGTGAGCAACACTACAATGATAATTAATTTTTGACCTCTGTTGTGGTAGGGTTGTTAGAGTGTGTTATAGGACAAATAGCACGATACGGTGTAAAACGACTATTTTCTATCTTCAAAAATTTGTAACGTAACAGTCATACATAAGGCATGTAATTTCAGGTACCGTGAGTGTAAGCAACAAATCTGGTCAGGTCTTTCGCACATTTATAATTTTAATTACCTTAGCAGATACGTACTCTCTCTTGTTTATTTTCAAGGAAATTTATTGTACTTTTTGATTTTAATGAAAACCAGAATTTCCCTATAGATGGTGCTGGCCGTCAGCCCGTGCGACCGTGTCTGCAGCCCCATCTGCTTCCTGTAACGGCTGACGACGAATGTCTACACACAGTGACCCAGTTTCCATATATCGGTATCTGTTTCTGACCCGTAAACATGTCGAGTTTTGTGCCTACGAACTACGATTTGCGGACAGCATTGGTTTTCTGTCATCGTTTGAAGAAAACTGCTATAGAATAGCGTCGAATGCTTGTCGAAGCTTTCGGCAAAAGTGCTCTTGGGAAAATACAGTGTTTCGAGTGGTTCAAAAAATTCAAAAGTGGTGATTTTGACGTGAGAAATAACGAGCGTGAGAAACCATCGAGAAAATTCGAAGACAACGAATTACAGACTTTACTTTATGAAGATGGTACTCAAACTCAAGAGGAATTCGCGGAACAATTGAATGTGACGCAGAGAACCGTTTCTCTTCGGTTGAAAGCTATGGGAAAGGTGCAGAAAGTGAGAAAATGGGTTCCATATGAACTGAATGAAAGACAGCGAGCAAATCGAAAGACCACTTGTGAAATACTGTTCGCAAGATGATGAAAAATGGATATATTTTGAGAAATCTAAGTGTCGTAAATTATGGGTGAATCCAGGCAAACCATCGATATCCATTGCAAGACAAATTGCTCTGGAAAGAAGCAATGCTCTGTGTTTTGTGGGATCATAAGAGTGTATCTGAGCTGCTGAAACCTGGTGAAACCGTCAACACTGTTAGCTACCAACAGCACAGCGTTACGGGAAAAACGTCAGGACTATGGAAAATGGCAACACAGAGTCATATTGATCCATGATAACGCCCCATCACACACAGAAAAAGGGGTCAGGGTAACGGTCGAGGCGTTCAGTTGGGAAATACTGGGGCATGCGGCTTATTCTCCGGACTTGGCTCCGTCGGATTATCATATGTTGGCATCACTGAACGACGCTTCAGTTCGTATGAAAATGTACGAAAATGGCTCGCTGACTGGTTCGCTTCGAAAGAAGAACTGCTTTTTTGGCGTGGCATTCATAGCCTGCCGGAGAGGAGAAATGGATAAATAGCTATGGGGATTATTTTGAATAAAATATTGTTTATCAGTTTTAAAATACAGGCGTGTAATTAATGAAATGATAATTAAATGGACACCCTAGCTGCAAACAGGCGTTGATGTACTTCATTGGGGACATGTTGAAAATGTGTGCCCCGACCGGGACTCGAACCCGGGATCTCCTGCTTACATGGCAGACGCTCTATCCATCCTTTTTTTTTTTTTAATCTCATTTTGTTCGCTTTTGTTCGTTGAATCTGCTCCGGGCGGACGTCGTAAGACTTCTGTTTAAGTTCGTTGTGGATCGATTAACTCAGTTTTTTTATTCAAGAGAGCAGCTAACCCTCTGACCGAACACGCTCAGAGCTACCGCGCCGGCTGATCCATCTGAGCCACCGCGGGCACAGAGGATAGTGCGTCTGCAGGGACTTACCCCTTGCACGCTCCCCGTGAGATCCACATTCCCAACATGTCCACACCACTACATTCGTAGTGCGCCTAATAGATGTTTGCCCATCATACTCATTACTCGTGGCAGATTAATCTACCAAAGTCCCGTACGAGTTCGGGGATAGCGTGGGCATTCGCACAAGAAGGTCGAATGGCCGGGAAGCCATATTTTAACTATATATGACGGTAGTATCTGTTCCCGAAAGAACAGTTACCGTGGATGACCATGCAGCTTTGCTAGAAATGAAATGATAGTTAAATGGACACCCTAGCTGCAAACAGGCGTTGATGTACTTCATTGGGGACATGAAAATGTGTGCCCCGACCGGGAGCTGCATGGTCATCCACGGTAACGGTTCTTTCGGGAACAGATACTACCGTCATATAAAGGCGTGTAATTATTGCAACCAAATACCGGTTTCGTACTTAAACACATGGTAATTACAAAATTTATGTGTATCCGTTCGCGTTTTGTGCAGGCATCTAATAAATTGGTGTTCTCTCACACAAAAATACTCACATGGGAAAGGAGTACGGTGCCGCGTTAACGTTGACCGATGACGGTGCCGCGTTCAAAGACCTGTCAGTACGCGTATGTACCATTTTACCTCCCCACACCGTGTCAGGTAGCAGATTTTGCACCCTACATGATGCTAAATCAGTACTAATACGCCGAATAATTATTGATAATTGGCCAACCGGTAGGAGAGAATGGACACAGAAAAGGAAGTTGTGTGTGTCACGTCAGACTAACGAGATGGACTGTGGGTGGAGGAGAGCAGTCGCGGTGTCTGGCTGCCCTGCTTGGAGAGCGTGGAGAGAAGTAGGTTGGAGAAGTTACCGGCACTGAGTCCAGTGGTCACTCTCCGAGTCGGAATAGCTTAGAGCATACGACTCCACACACGTAGCATTATCTGTTCCTCTGAGGAGAGAAACAGATTTGTACTAACTTGTGGTGTTGTTATGCAATCTGAAGTGTACCTTTGCTGCCGCGCACTTGAGTCGACCAACTACTCTTGGCATATGTGCATGTAGCTTGAGTATTGACTAGTGACGGACTCCGCAATTGAACACTTACGTACAGGAGTTTACGGGCGCTAACCGCGTCCACGTTGGAGATTAAAGCCAAGCTCGCTCACGGGAAAGACGGAATCACGACGTTGCCTGGGCCGACCGTCGTAATCATCACTGAGAATTACGGTGATATTAGCAACCATCAGCCAAAGTAGGGCACTGTAATTCTAAACGAGTTCGTATTCCGCTAGCTCTCTGACTGGCGCTCTCTGAGTCTGTGTCCGTTCAGGCAGAACTGCAATAGAGTCACTTGCGGGTTCAGTGTTGACTTAAGTAGTTAGGAAAAGAGGATGCATTGCGCCAATGATAGGCCAGTTAGGTTAGCGAGTGTATTTTATTGTCATGTTAGGCTAGAAAGATTGCTCATCCTGTTCTGAATAAATCTTAATTTTGTATCATATGCTAATCACCGCATTACTGATTTCGTTGCTAACAATCACCATATTTTTGTTTAATAATTAGAGTGTAGTGATAATTTCGATGCAAATCATACTGGGGACACAACCGCGCGTTTAAACAGGTCGACTGAGGCTGTAACACCCCAACCGTCACTTATCTGTTTTTGGCATGTGTTCACCCCAGGTAATTGACTAACAGATCAACAGAGAGTGCAAAACTGCCGCAATGTCGGATAGCGCAAAGAAAGTAATAAGGCCCTGTGACTCCTGATTGAAGTGCAGTGGCAGTGTTGACATTAATTGATTCAGAATTGATCCCTTTTTAATTAAAAAGGGGTGCACATTGATGTTATCTTCAGCTATTGAACACCAGATGCAAATGTTGAACGTAAAATTAATTAAGAAACTGACTTGGGATTTCAACTACTTGATTGAAAACAGATGCAGTCGATTAGCACTAATTTATTTTAAGTCACGACCTTCAATCAACACATTACGTGACTCTCCTAACGGGCAGTGGTAATAAATTGCCTTTGCGTGGAGTAAAGCGCAATAAATCAAAAGTAATTCCTATCGACTGACCCAGGCGTAATGCGAAGTGCGAGAAGAATTCTACAATACACAGCCCATGAAACCCTCGTAGAAACTTTGCCGACGGGATCCAACAAATTAATCAGTGGCCTTACACAAGCCGGAGCGGGTACAATATCCCCGAATTCAGCGTGGCGGGGCGGCGTCGTTATGCCGACGTCGGCCGGCCTCGTGGTGCTGCAAGGCTGCGCTCGTCTATTCACTCCTAGCTATCTTGCTCAGTACATACCTGAACCAAAACTTCCTATCTCCAAGCTCAATCCTTCCGTTTGCAAAGTTCTAAACTGCAGAGATGCTCACTCTCTCTCTCAGGCAACCTGAGTAAAGAACGCCACGTCCGCACTCTAGGCAAGCTGGGAACGGAAGACTTCTACAGCGACTTCTGCCAGTCTGCTCTTCGCCTCGGTTTCCCCTCCAGCAAAATCACTTACGCCAATTGCAGTGCAAGTCGTGTTAATTATGTGTCGTTTCCCAGCGCCGACCAATGTCTGCTCTGGGAAGTAAACAAAGTCCCACAAAATTTCCCTTCCTCTCAACTTCTGCGATTTAGCTCCTTCCAGGCCACCCATCAAGGTTAGCGTCTGCACAAAACACCAATTTTTCCGGAATTCTGACTCCCAGGAGAGTACTTCAAATTCCTCGGTCCTACATTCCCATCAGAGGCCGGCGTATTTCATTCTGTCGCTCTCCACCTGATTTACTTCAGACTCTGTGGACCATCAATTCAGTGTGGTTGCTATAGTCATGAACACACATATTTTGGCCTCTGTTGACCGCTCCACCGTAGATTTGCGCGGCTTTCTCGCATGTTTAACTGAAAACGGGACAATGGACATTTATCAACAGGCATACAAGTTCTCCGTCTACTTCCCGGTACACCAGCATGGGGTCAACCACCCACTCACTGTCACTCATCTTAAGGCAGCTGGAGGTCACACCCCGTTACCGCTTTGTCAGAGCTTGAGCCACCCTAAGCTGCCTATTGTCACTTCCCTTCACCGCTCCCCGGCCAGCCACGGTCAACTCTGAATACTTCCCTGGGATAAACTAGCCTGCAATAAATCGACGCGTTTCCAGAAAGTTTTCGTGTCACGTGAATTACTTTAAAACCATCACCCAACATTAATTATTCCAATATGTCCATACTATACACTCTACAAGATGCATTGTGTCTTGTCAGTCATTTTTGTTCAGCCCTACTGTTCACTCAAAGTGAGTTCGGTGATCTTTAATGACTTCATGTAAGGGGCATAGTTCTTGCCATCTTACAAGACTACCAATAGATATTTTTCAATATATCGATAATTTTACAATAAACTCCCCATACGTTGCAACTGCAACAGCAAAACCACCAAAACGATGGAGTTCGACAATGTTCCTGGATGCATTACGTTTTCCAACATCTCGCCAAATGAGGGTACGTCTGGAAGTACTACTCAGATCGAATCTGCTCGCATCTGAGAAGAGCCCGTGACACTACTGCTCGTTCGTGTAGTCCCTATGCACTTAGCACCAACGCAAAAGCTGCCGCCGATGAGCTGTTGGGCAAGGACGCAACCCAGCTGCGCCCCTTGTTTGATATGGGTCCCATATTGCCCGATGCAGAATGCAGAGAGCTCTTCTATTGCTTGCAGCTCACCGTGTTTGGCCACCTCCACTCCTTCGGGCAGCAGCGTCTGTGAAACAATGCTCGAAGCAATACTAAATCCCTGGGCTACTTTCTTCACTCTCCATCCTTTTTCGAATTTCGCGATTGTTCTTCCTCAAGTGAAGGCCTCCAAATTGTGTCTCCGGGCCATATTGTATTGAACAACACCGCGACATTACACCGTAACTGGACACTGATTGACACACACTGTTTTCTCCACTTCCTTCAGCAGCCTAATGTTTGGGGGACAACCCCATTTGGCGCTACAGTGAAGCAGATCTCACGTCTAACTTTATGGGCACCTTCATTCATTTTCACCTAGTAGTTGATATGTTATGTTACTGTACCTACCTCGTCCTTAAGTTTTACTGACAAGGAGACGGCACGACCGTGGGGTCGGGGATTTGTCCGAAATTTTGTGTGGTCAAAGAGGACCCCTAACACCTCACGTGCTTAAAATATTACGACGCACTACCCAGAAAAATCGATCCAAAGTTTCTTAGGTGCCGTATGAGTATAAAATGTTAGTCCATTCCCGCGTCGCTATTTGGGCTACATGGTTAGCGCTCGGACCTTTACGCCAGAGGACTCAGGTTCGATTCCTCCTCCTGCAGGTTTCTTTTTTCTCTTCTGTTGCTTGCAAAATTGCAGCGCATTGTTACAGGAGAATCGTGAAATTAATTCCCGGGAAGATTGTATACAAATTCACTCTGTAATTCACCATCAATTATCGTCACCAATATTCCGACACATGATTCAGTATTCCTGGTTTGCCTCAAAATTATCAGAAACTCAAAACATTTTCGTAAATTTTAATGTGGTATGTTTTTGTACAGATTTATTGCAAACGCCCTGTGATTGTAAAAAATCCGCTTTTGTATGTTGCGCAAGATGTGGCAAAAATTATTGCTTTGTTTGTTTTTACGATAATTACCACTGCGGTTCTTGTTTACAATTATTATATGTATAAAAATTGAATGTTTCCCAACCGACTTTGTTATTCTGATTAAAAACCCAATGTTTTTTCCTCATATACTTTACAATGAAAAAATGGAAAACCCACCGCCATGAGTTGTGCTGTTGGACATAAAGAAAAAAATTTGTATTCGATAATGTAACTAATTTGTTAAAGATAATGTAGGTATCGGAAACTTTCTGAATAATTGGTGGAATAACAAAATAAAATGAAACAGAAGAAAAGAAAGTGCCGGAGGAGGAATCGAACCCGAGACCTCTGGCGTAATAGTCCGAGCCCTAAAAATTTAGGACAGACGGCGGCTCGGCAATTCCCTCACATTTTATACTCATATGGCACCTAAGAAACTTTGGATAGATTTTTCCCGGGATTTTCCGAGTAGTGCATCCTAATATTTTAACCACGTGAGGTGTTAGAGGTCCTCTTATACCACACAAAATTTCGGACAAATCCCCGACCCCACGGTCGTGCCGTCTCCTTGTGAGAGGCGTACACAAAACATTCGAGAGCATCAAACATAAAATGTTAACAGAGATTTTCCTATATGGACAAACATTTTGTTAAAAGATAGTAGTTAAAAACATTTTTCGGAATGTGTCCTCTTTTCTTTTCCATCAAAGAGAAAGCTGCTTGAGCGCCAGGATGACCATTGTTTAATTGTCGTGTCCCTTCAAGCACCTTGGCTCTGAGGAACCTCAAGATTCTGACTGGTTTCCGCATTGAAAGGCCATTCCTCACTGTTCCCTAAGCCAAACTGCCAATACATTTGATCAGCACACAACGAAAGCTTAGCTTTGGAAACTCCATTTCGTTTACCAAAAGCATTCCAGGATTTTTTGGGCAATTTTTAATCAAATTGTTGTCCATCATGTTGTTTTCGTTCGTAGAAAATGTTAAAACTTACCTGTATTCATTAGTGACTGTTAAGTTACACAATTTTCTTTTCATTGTATACATTGCAGACTAATTTATTCATTTTGTAACTGATTTTGGGGCCACATTTTCTCTTCACGAACACTACACTGTCTACAGAGAAATGAAGACAGCATGAGGAATGTTCCACAAAAACGTATCCCTTCTTTTCCTTAATTTTGTGGTTCTTAAATCTTCCTCCAGATCTGTTGAGAATCACTTTGGGATAGAGAACATTTTCTCCTGTCTGCCCTTTCTCGTTCTGCCTACTAGACTAATGAAAGTCCATACAGACCTTTTCAAGTCTCAACCATCTGTGATATTTATAAATGCAGGCTGAAGTGACGAATGAAAATATACTGGCTTTGGTAGAAATTCTTCATTCAGCTCTTCTGTCTCCGTATATACATTACATATACATCACATGTAACATACACAAGGAATTCATTTCCATTATAGCCATTACAGTTAACATTCCATTATGTTCTTGACTCATTTGTCGCTTTTTTTCATTCCAAGTAAAGCTATAGGGGCGTTCTCTGATCCGTCAAAAGCATTTAACTGCAGAAATCACAATGCACTCTAAATAAATTAGAATACTGTTATGTAACAGCAGCTGCCGCAATATTTTACAGGTCCTATCTCTATTGTAGGAAAGAAGGGTGCCAATAGTAAAAAGTCTTACATTAAGCTATCAATCAACGTCAAAATATAAATAATATCCCTCAAGTTTCTGTCTTTAAGCTTTTGCTTTCTTCTTATGCATATTAATGATCATTCATCAGTGACAGAACCAGATACAAAGTCTGTTTGTCAGCAGCTAATACAAACATTGCAGTAGTTTAGAAAGAGCAGTATATGAAATCTTCATGGACAGTGATGAAAGGTTCTTTATCACTAAACTTTCAAAAGACACACTACATAGATGCATTTCAGCGTTAGTCACAGGTTCCTCGAAGTACGTATGTGGCTAATATACAGGGGTGATTCAGCTGCCCCCACAGCTGGGTTTTGTGTAACCTGCAATGCATTCCAATAGTACAAGGAATATTTTCATATTCTTTTGCTAACTGGACCCAAACTGTTGGTCCCACAGAAAAAATGAACTGAACTTTTTTTGTAGGAAATTTAATGTAGTAACATTTTGTACTGCGATGCATTTTCCCTAGAGGTCATAGTTTTCGAATTATTCTAGAAAAATGTACAAAAGTGGCTTTTAAACACGTTCTCCTTGAATAATTCAAAAACCATGGCCACCTACGAAAACGTATTATATGAGGATTGTCCAGAAAGTAAGTTCCGATTGGTCGCGAAATGGACACCACAGTGAAAACCCGATGAAGCTTTGCACAGATGTGTTGGGTAGTGTCTCTAGTATGACGGTCGATCGCATCAAGACGCTCTTCTCGGTTGTGAGCGCACTGTGAGCGTGTAAAGGTGCCCGGAACAACGATGTCTCCCGCCAAATAGGAGGGCCCGCTGAGAGGCTTCGCCTGAATGAATGCAGCCCACCTAACACAACTGCCACGCACTTCCTTCTTCGTGGCAATTCTCAGCCGCACTCTGCAGGGGCAGTGAAGACGCTCCTGCAGCCTTTTCGATGGGAAGTGTTCGATCACCCACAACACAGCCCTAATTGGCTCGTCCTGAGTATCATATCTGTTCACATGAAACGCTGGATACGAAGACAGCACTCGGGCGCAGGCTACGCGCTATAGACCAGCGTAGGGAATGATCGGAAAGCACGGGCGGCTGCCTCCTATGACGATGGTGCTGGAAATTTGGTATAACTCTCCGACAAATATCTAAGTCGGAGCGGCGACTACGTAGAGAAGTATCTGTAAAGTGTAGCTAACTCTTTCAAATAAAATGTTTATGATTTTCACTGTGGTTTCCATTTACATACCGATCGGAACTTACTTTCTGGACAACCCTCGTAGTACAAAATTTAACTACATTACATTTCCTACAAAAATGTCCTGTCCCTTTTTCTGGGACTAATAGTTTGCGCATAGCGAGCGAGAGAATATGATAATTTTGCACTTGGTAATCGAAGGCATTGCAGTCTGCATAAAACCCAGCGGAAGGGACCGCTGAATCATGAAGTATTGTAGCAGTTGGTTTCATATGCGGTCCAAGTTTCAGTACCTGACACTGACACATCGTACGGAAGTTCCTCCGTAAGTGTATAATGGCAAGCAGTTGTAAGAGTGTGACAGTGTAGATTCTTGGAATTTTAACTTGATAATGAATTCAACTGGACTTTCGAATCAGCTAAACAATTATTTATCTTGATGTTGTCGGACATAGCTAGTGTACTTTCATTCCTCAATGCCTTATGGAATCAGTTTTCAGCGTAGCACTCCACTCAAGCTAAAGTTTACGAGTTTAAAACCGTATGGCATGCAGTATTTATTGTACAATATTCAGAACACCCTGCGCAGACCTGTTCAACAAACTGGCCATAACATTACACTGTTCCCAACATATTTATTTGTGTATAAAATTTGTCATAAACAATATATTTCTTTTTCAAACGAACAACTCATTTCATAGAATCAATACTAGAAATAAGAATTCATATAGATCAAAGTCACTTACTTTTCTTTAAAATGATGTACATTTTCAGGAACCTACATTTTCGAATAAGTTTCCAGCAGCCATAAAAACTTTAGCTACTCTTAAAGTTAAGACAAACTTAAGGGATTTATTGCTAGCCAACTCCATGTACTTCATTGACGAGCTCCATAGTATTAATGGTGCCAAATAACGTGAAGTTACAATGCATTTTTCTCAATAGAAATAAGTGTTGGAAACTGATTTCCTGTTTCATTATGTGTTACTACAATAGCCTGAGAATTATCTTATGGACTCATATTTACATGTTAGTGTTACGTGACCTCTTATATTAAAAGATGTTTAAAACTTTTTCACTTGTTTCACCTCCATGAGGACCATTCCACTTGGGAACTGTAGAAGGAACGTTAGCAACAGTATTTTGTTTCAAATATTCATGAGTATTCCACTCTTATGAAACGTTCTACCTCCCTCAGGGTGTCCTCAGTACGGATATATGTGACGGCAATATATGTAATCCAATCTAATACCCATTTAGCATAACTCGATTGCTTGATTTGCTTAATATACTTTTTGTATGGTCTCCCCATTTTAATCGATGTTTCACTAAGCCAAAAACAGTGAAAACAGTGAAAGACGTCGACTGTAAGCCCTCGGGTTCAGACTTACGAATCTTAGTAACTCCAGTATATTACCACAAGCACTCTTCGACCATTTTTACTGACCTGTTTATTGCTTTCCACCCGCTCGCAGTATTCATTGCAAATTAGACTCGATTTTGTAATCACTGAAACAGCGTCCCACACCCTGTTAACCGGTCATATTTCAATTTCTTTCCTCCTCTCGATTTCGGTAGCTCTCTTTTCTCATGAGGCAGCGTATTTACTCCCCCTATTCTTCAGCCTCAGTGCGACACAGAGGAAGTCATCCAGCTGTGAAAATCTCTGTCAGCTCTCCCAGTCATCTAAAGAATTGAATGTACAACAAAACTGACTTCAAATAGAAAATGAAATCACACAGTCTGCACCGAACGCTCCGGATATATCGGCAGTCCATCCCATTTTTTATTTCTCCCTGTAAGGTGGTAACGCTAGGTCCTTGTTGCAAAGATATTTCTGAGTAATAGAATTAGGGCTGCAAACAGGAGAAAATAATTTTATTAATTGTTTCAAAAACTGTTTCATGTAACAAGCTGTCACGCAGTATGGGGTGGAGTGCAGGGTCGGATGTGGGCTTGAGCGGTGGCAGGAACTTGGCAACAGCCTGCACAACGGAGATCGAACAGAAGCTACTGCCGATTAAAAACATGACACCAACTACGGTATATTGGATTCATTGCACCAGACAAGATCACAGTAATAATGAATGGGTCATTTAAAAGACGCCTAGGTATTACTAGGCGTATTTATTAGCCGGCCGGGGTGGCCGAGCGGTTCTAGCCGCTACAGTCTGGAACCGCGCGACCGCTACGGTCGCAGGTTCGAATCCTGTCTCGGGCATGGATGTGTGTGATGTCCTTAGATTAGTTAGGTTTAAGTAGTTCTAAGTTCTAGGGGACTGATGACCTCAGAAGTTAAGTCCCATAGTGATAAGAGCCATTTTTGATTGTATTTATTGTTTCCGAATATATGCAACAAGTTTAGTTCCAAGATTGGATTTTCACTTTATGAAAGGGTGTGTGTGTGTGTTAGTATAATGAAAGTAAATCAAATTTGCTACAGCGTTCCTATAAAACTTGTCATATGTTGTAGATAAAGATATTATTTTTTGCTATGCTAGTTATTCTTTGAAACTGATATTCTACTTGAGCGGTGAAACTTTTGCTATTGCAGGAATTACGTGTAATTGACACTCAGGCGCACATTTAACGCCCAAAAAATTTTAAGTATAAAGGCCAGTCCAATAAAAACGAGACATAAGCGGGAAAAAAAACCTGAAAAGCGCGAATAGAAATCGCGCTCCAAGGGTTTCATACAAACTTGAGCGGTGAAACTTTTGCTATTGCAGGAATTACGTGTAATTGACACTCAGGCGCACATTTAACGCCCAAAAAATTTTAAGTATAAAGGCCAGTCCAATAAAAACGAGACATAAGCGGGAAAAAAAACCTGAAAAGCGCGAATAGAAATCGCGCTCCAAGGGTTTCATACAAACGTTATTATGTAAGTTATACAGATAGTTGTTAATCCATGGCTGGCCGCTGTCGCCGAGCGGTTCTAGGCGCTTCAGTCCGGAACCGCACTGCTGCTTCGATCGCAGGTTCGAATCCTGCATCAAGCATGGATGTGTGTGATGTCCTTAGGTTAGTTAGGTTTAAGTAGTTCTAAGTTCTAGGGGACTGATGACCCATAGTGCTCAGAGCCATTTCAACCGTTTGAAGTTAATCCATCCCAAGAATCGAGAATCACGATTTTCCCATGTTATAGATAGTAATACTGGCATGTTATCTGTCAGGGGACTTCCAAGATTTCCGAGAACGTATTAATTTTGAGTTTTAAGGTTAAATTTTTTGTGTGATTTCGCGTTCGCTATCATAACTTTTTATTTGCGTCATTAATTTTGGAGTTACATTAACATGCTTTGCTAACTGGCAGTGACAGATCGTGCGACTTGGTCTACTTCCGTCCGTACTGATTTAACGAAGCCCTGTAGAGAAGAAACCGGTGCAGCTGGCCTTTGGGTAATTGTTGTTATACATATGTCGAATTCTTCTGTGGAATACTTCAGTGGATATTTTATGTGATACTGGAACCTCATTTCAACAGTGGAAGTGTAATCGTGCATCAGTTTCGAGTATTACCTTGCTTTGAAACATTGCGGATGCTGTACGTGTCGTAAGCGTAGACTGTCACGCAAACTTTGCCAGTAGAATGAGCCAGCGTGGCGCGTAGACAGCCTTACTCCTGATATCGCTAGATAACAGCGACAGAGCACTTTATCGTAGCTTCAAACGTTCACTCGAAAAATTTGTAAATACACGCGAAGCTTCCTCGTGGATCACTCTCTTACTAAAAACGGGATCAAAATCTCTGCAGTTGTTCCTGAGCTTCTTGCTACTTTACGAATGCAATATAAGTTTGCAATAGCAAAAAAAAAAAAAATATTTTTGTGCGATATAACTACAAATCAGAAAGGTGGAAGGAGTATATAGAATGTCTATAGAAGGGCGATGTTCTTGAGGACAATATTACAAAAATGGAAGAGAATGTAGATGAAGATGAAATAGGAGTTATGACACTGCGTGAAGACTTAGACAGAGAACTGAAAGACCTAAGTCGAAACAAGGCCCCGGGCGTAGACAACATTCCCTTAGAACTACTGACAGCCTTGGGAGAGCCAGGCCTAACAAAACTCTACCACCTAGTGAGCAAGATGTAAGACACAGGCGAAATATCCTCAGACTTCAAGAAGAATACAATAATTCCAATCCCAAAGATAGCGCGTGTTGACAGATGTGAAAATTACTGAACTGTCAGTTTAATAAGCCACGGCTGCAAAATACTGACACGAATTCACTATAGAAGAATGGAAAAACTGGTAGAAGCCGACCTCGGGGAAGATCAGTTTGGATTCCGTAGAAATGTTGGAACACGTGAGGCAATACTGACCTACGACTTATCTTAGAAAATAGATTAAGGAAAGGAAAACCTACGTTTCTAGCATTTGTAGACTTAGAGAAAACTTTTGACAATGTTGACTGGAATACTCTCATTCAAATTCCGAAGGTGGCAGGGGTAAAATACAGGGAGCGAATGGCTATTTACAATTTGTACAGAAACCAGAAGGCAGTTATAAGAGTCGAGGGGCATGAAAGGGAAGCAGTGGTTGGGGAGTGAGACAGGGTTGTAGCCTCTCCCCGATGTTATTCTATCTGTATATTGGACAAGCAGTATAGGAAATAAAAGAAAAATTCGGAGTAGGTATTAAAATCCATGGAGAAGAAATAAAAACTTTGAGGTTCGCCAATGACATTGTAATTCTGTCAGAGACAACAAAGGACCTGGAAGAACAGCTCAACGGAATGGACAGTCACTTGAAAGGAGGATATAAGATGAACATCAACAAAAGCAAAACGAGGATAATGGAATGTAGTCGAATTAAATCGAGTGATGCTGCGGGAATTAGGTTAGGAAATGAGAGGCTTAAAGTAGTAAAGGTGTTTTGCTATTTGGGGAGCAAAATAACTGATTATGGTCAAAGTAGAGACGATATAAAATGTAGACTGGCAAAGGTAAGGAAAGCGTTTCTGAACAAGAGAAATATGTTAACATCGAGTATTGATTTAAGTGTCAGGAAGTCGTTTCTGAAAGTATTTGTATGGAGTGTAGCCACGTATGGAAGTGAAACGTGGACGATAAATAGTTTAGACAAGAAGAGAATAGCAGCTTTCGGAATGTGGTGCTACCGAAGAATGCTGAAGATTAGATGGGAAGATAACATAACTAATGATGAGGTATTGAATAGAATTGGAGAGAAGAGAAATTTGTGGTACAACTTGCTAGGAGAAGGGATCGGTTGGTGGGGCATATTCTGAGGTATCAAGGGATCACCAATTTAGTACTGGAGGGCAGCGTGGAGAGTAAAAATCGTAGAGGGAGACCAAGAGATGAATACACTACGCAGATTCAGAAGGATGTAGGTTGCAGTAGGTACTGGGAGATGATGAAGCTTGCACAGGATAGGGTAGCATGGAGAGCTGCATCAAACGAGTCTCAGGACTGAAGACCACAACAACAACATAACTACAAACTAACTACTTTCGCATTTTCCCCTTTACTTCTACTGTATAACCTTGTTTCTTGTCAAATTTCATGATTCTGTCTCAACAGGCTGTACTGTATAGGTTTTGATGAGTGAGTATCGAAAATTGATGGGCATACCTTTATATTGCGTTGACTTAATAGCTTAAATTCCATAGAGTGCCAGAGACCGTAGACCGCAGTATGTGACATAAATTTTAACTTGTTACCGCTAGCAATTCATGAGAAAAAAGGGCACTAACAGTCCGACACACGCGGGCAACTTAAGTGATCCTAGAATGGTTCATAATGCTGAAGCCAATCAAACAATTTAAAATCAGACATGGTAGAATAATCTATACTGACACTGTTTTTACTATATTACATCCGGTTTCATACCTTGTAGGTATATCTTCAGGTCATATATATATATATACGTAAGTATAAGCACTAGTAGTCAAAATAACGTATTGAGCAAAGTATAGAGAAAGTAATGTACTCAAAACTAATACTTCATGATGTCATGAAGGTGCGCGGAAAAATTTCTAATTCCTCGGTAAAACCTTGGATGAAACGATAGGTGGGCCACCGATCCGATCCATGCATAAATACTTTCACATCTCCAAAACGCAGCAAAAAGGCAGCACATGACAATCCACATATCATAGGATAAAGCCTGTGAGCATAAAACATTGCAGAATGTAAGTAATATTGTTTGTTCGGCAGGTTATATTAACTACTAGTGCTTTTACTTCGATACTTTTATTCTGTATGCAGATATGACCTGAACATATACCTCCAGGGTATGAAACTGATCGTCATGCAGTAAAAACATAATAAAAAGCTATTGTGAATCTGGACTTTCACTCACTTTCAGTATAGATTATTTTGCCATCTCTGATTTTGTATTTTTTGATCGGTCCTCACATTATGTACAAGTTTTTTTAGCTGTGGTTACACGACGTATAAGATTATTTGTATAATGGTTCAGTGTGTGTGTGTGTGTGTGTGTGTGTGTGTGTGTGTGTGTGTGTGTGTGTGTTGTGTGTGTGTGTGTGTGTGTGTGTTTTCCTGAGGGACCAAACTGCTGAGATCATCGGCCCCTAGACTTACACAGTACTTAAACTGTAGTTGTTGTGGTCTTCAGTCCTGAGGCTGGTTTGATGCAGCTCTCCATGCTACCTCTGTCCTGTGCAAGCTTCTTCATCTCCCAGTACCTACTGTAACCTACATCCTTCTGAATCTGCTTAGTGTATTCATCTCTTTGTCTTCCTCTAGGATTTTTACCCTCCACGCTGCCCTCCAACGCTAAATTTTTGATCTCTTGATGCCTCAGAACATGTACTAACAACCGGTCCCCTCTTCTTGTCAAATTGTGCCACAAACTCCTCTTCTCCCCAATCCTATTCTATACCTCTTCATTAGTTATGTGATCTACCCATCTAATATTCAGCATTCTTCTGTAGCACCACATTTCGAAAGCTTCTATTATCTTCTTGTCCGAATTATTTATCGTCCATGCTTCACTTCCATACATGGGTACACTCTAAACAAATACTTTCAGAAACGACTTCCTGACACGTAAGTCTATACTCGATGTTAACAAATCTCTCTTCTTCAGAAACGCTTTCCTTGCCATTGCCAGTCTACATTTTATATCCTCTCTAGATCGACCATCATCAGTTATTTTGCTCCCCAAATAGCAAAACTCCTTTACTACTTTAAGTGTCTCATTTCCTAATCTAATTCCCTCAGCATCACCCAATTCGACTACATTCCATTATCTTCGTTTTGTTTTTGTTGATGTTCATCTTATATCCTCCTTTCAAGACACTGTCCAGTCCGTTCAACTGCTCTTCCAAGTCCTTTGCTGTCTCTGACAGCATTACAATGTCATCGGCGAACCTCAACGCTTTTATTTCTACTCCGTGGATTTTAATACCTACTCCAAATTTTCCTTTTGTTTCCTTTACTGCTTGCTCTAGACACAGGTTGAATAACATCGGAGAGAGGCTACAACCCTGTCTCACTCCCTTCCCAACCACTGCTTCCCATTCATGCCCCTCGACTCTTATAACTGCCATCTGGTTTCTGTACAAATGTCAATAGCCATTCGCTCCCTGTATTTTACCCCTAACACCTTTAGAATTTGAAAGAGAGTACTCCAGTCAACATTGTCAAAAGCTTTCTCTAAGTCTACAAATGCTAGAAATGTAGGTTTTCCTTTCCTTAATCTTTCTGCTACGATAAGTCGTAGAGTCAGTATTGCCTCACGTGTTCCAATATTTCTACGGAATCCAAACTGATCTTCCCCGAGGTCGGCTTCTACAAGTTTTTCCATTCGTCTGTAAAGAATTCCCGTTAGTATTTTGCATCTGTGACTTATTAAACTGATAGTTCGGCAATTTTCATATCTGTCAACACCTGCTTTCTTTGGGATTGGAATTACTATATTCTTCTTGAAGTCTGAAGATATTTCGCCTGTCCCATACATCTTGCTCACCAGATGGTAGAGTTATGTCAGGACTGGCTCTCCTAAGGCCGTCAGTAGTTCTAATGGAATGTTGTCTACTCCCGGGGCCTTGTTTCGACTCAGGTCTTTCAGTGCTCCGTCAAACTCTTCACGCAGTATGGTATCTCCCATTTGATCTTCATCTACATCCTCTTCCATTTCCATAGTGCTAAGAACAAGACACACACCCGTGTCGGAGGGAAAACTCGAAACTCCGGCGTGAGGGGCAGCGCAATCCGTGGCATGGCGCCTCAAACCGTGTGGCCACGCCGCGCTCCTAACAGTTCAGGTGCGGAACCCTAAAACGTAAATGAACAGTTTATTATTTCGAAAGCATTCGCCATATCTGTTAATGCATTTACCCCACTGTGAGGCAAGGGGGTCGATGCTTTAAAGGAAAAATGTTTGCGGTTACCTATGGGAGTAGAACTGTACCCAGGCGAGCATTTCTTCGTCCGGGGCAAACCCGACGGTCACGAACGTCTTACGTCGGGCCTCCAAAAATATGGCAGTCTCATGGAGAGTGCTCAGAACTGTATTAAGGATGGGTAAGTGCTTCCCAGCGAAACTTCTGAAGCTTAGTCAAAACGGTCTTGGCACCTTGTGAACAGGCATTATCTTGACGCAGTCCGGCAACATTCCTAGGCGTCTGGACTCGACGGCGCACTTCAGATGATGCAAAGTATCCACGTATCACTGTGCGTCAATTGTGGTGTTTTGTTCCGAAACGTTAATGAGCAGTGGGCACTTGCAGTCAGAAAAAAAAAATCGTCATGTCATCATAACATCCCCGAGGCTGGCGTTGCCTTTCGTTTCGACTATGCTGCAGTTTCACTGGGGGCCCTTAAACATCCTCCATACAGTCCCGATCTACCTCCACGCGAATTCCGAATTTTTGGAGTCCTAAATAAAGACATTCATGGTTGTCGATTTGCCTTGGACGATGAGGTGTACGATTGGGTGCAATAATGGTTCCGTAGGCAACTGCAAATATTTTCCCAGAAGGTACTGACTGTCATGTCGCACAGAGGAATGTCAGTAGACTACTAACATTTATATTTTGCGTGTGCATACTTCTGATTGATGGTTTGAGGTCGGCCGGTGTGGCCGAGCGTTTCTAGGCGCTTAGTCTGGAACCGCACTACCGATCCGGTCGCAGGTTCGAATCCTGCCTCGGGCATGGATGTGTGTGATGTCCTTAGGTTAGTTAGGTTTAAGTAGTTCTAAGTTCTAGGGGACTGATGACCTCAGATGTTAAGTCCCATAGAGCTCTGAGCCATTTGAACCATTTTTAGATGGTTTGAGGAACTTACGCCACTCACTTAATTAGAAAAATTGAACACTTACAGCCATCCTTTCGATGTTATTTATTATACGTCTAACATTTTCGGTGCTTCAGTGCACCACCTTCAGGCTCCAATCGTATACAGTCGCCAACATCTATGAACTGATTTCCGTGCTCAGTCTACGGAAACCAGTTCATAGTTACTGGCCACTGCTGGGGTGTGCATACGATTGGAGTTAACCCTCTCACCCTTAACAGTTTAGTTACTTTTTTTCCATACGCCTCGTTTTCGTTTGATGCTCCTTTTATTTATCCGTTGCACGTAATTGCGATTTTTTGCGTTAGGCCTCTTTTTGGTTGGTTGTTCACCCGAGTCAGACCTAAAATAACTCTGTTATTATTGTACTTTGGCGCTTGGTAATTGGAGTTTGGGACATTTATTAGTTCAGTTAAACCCAACAGTTCCGGCACATAAAATAAGAGATTCGGCACCTCTGTTTGAAAACTTTCTCCATCCCACACAAGATTTTATCAGAGTGTAGAATTACGACTGTGTGTGTGTGTGTGGGGGGGGGGGGGGGGGGGGTGAAACAGGTAGAGACAGGCATTGAAAATAGTTAAGTAGGAATAATCCCCTACCCTCCCCCTCCCCCCCCCCCTAGTTCTTTACAGAATCGATCTCCCATGTATAAAACTGCAAAACTGCTTCTAAACACTGTTTGACCAGTTAATATGTTAAATATTTGCATATATTAAGCAAGTAAAACGTTCATTGTTGAACACACCGTAGTTTTTCACGCATCTCAATATCTATGACGCTACGTACTCTGAAGTATGTGACGCACAACGACATTATTTTGCAGGTATAGTCACTGGTATATGAGGATACTGTCCGCTGAATGTGCCGCCCATGGAGTTAGTAGTAAGGAAGTAACAATTAAACTTTTATTGCAGAGAAAATGTAGCATTCGATAATTTTTTTTTCCTTTTAATATTTTGTGGAGGGTGTAGCGAGAAAAAGTTACGAAAAGTTTGGAAATCACGTTTTAAGTTTTTTGAAGCAGCTAAGTACTCTCTTTCTCAAATATTGGATACATACCCGGTGTTACAGGTACTGTAAAAGTACAGCTATTTCTACTGATAACAGACGGCGGTGTTCTGAACAACATTACGTCAATATTACATCTTTATGGGTTCATTTTCCCCGTAGCAACAGGTCAGATATTGGAGTGTGCAAAGCGGCTAGTCTACACGGCCACACATCGTTCACTTTACGGCCCAGATACGGCCGTGCAGAAAAAAACAGATCGTAAGGCTTGTGTGTGTTTGTGGTCTGTTCGACGTAGCGAAATCACAACCAACACACTCACGTATTTACATATTAAGGTACCACATATAAAAATGTGTGTCCTTCTACCTCTTACATCCTGTACAGTCTGATTTATTAGCGTGCTGTCAGTTACAATGCCGCAAGACATGCGGACAGCTTCTAACTACAATACTTGTGTTATTGTATTAAACTTATAAGTCAGTAAATTATAACAATATTTTAATATTTTAAATGTTGGTCGTTAATGTAATGGGAGATATGATACTGCGTGAAGAGTTTGACAGAGCACTGAAAGACCTGAGTCGAAACAAGGCCCCGGGAGTGCATAACATTCCATTAGAACAACTGACAGCCTTGGGACAGGCATTCCTGACAAAACTCTACCATCTGGTGAGCAAGATGTATGAGACAGGTGAAATACCCTCAGACTTCAAGAAGAATATAATAATTCCAATCCAAAAGAAAGCAGGTGTTGACAGATGTAAAAATTATCGAACTATCAATTTAATAAGTCACGGCTGCAAAATACTAACGCGAATTCTTTACAGACGAATGGAAAAACTAGTAGAAGCCGACCTCGGGGAAGATCAGTTTGGATTCCGTAGAAATATTGGAACACGTGAGGCAATACTGACCTTACGACTTATCTTAGAAGCTAGATTAAGGAAAGGCAAATCTACGTTTCTAGCATTTGTAGACTTAGAAAAAGCTTTAGGCAATGTTGACTGTAATACTCTCTTTCAAATTCTAAAGGTGGCAGGGGTAAAATACAGGGAGCGAAAGGCTATTTACAATTTGTACAGAAACCAGATGGCAGTTATAAGAGTCGAGGGTCATGAAAGGGAAGCAGTGGTTGGGAAGGGAGTGAGACAAGGTTGTAGCCTCTCCCCGATGTTATTCAATCTGTATATTGAGCAAGCAGTATAGTAAATAAAAGAAAAATTCGGAGTAGGTATTAAAATCCATGTAATACTGTCAGCGACAACAAAGGACCTGGAAGAACAGCTGAACGGAATGGACAGTGTCTTGAAAGGAGGATATGAGATGAACATCAACAAAAGCGAAACGAGGATAGTTGAATGTAGTCGAATTAAATCGGGTGACGCTGCGTCAATTAGATTAGGAAATGAGAGGCTTAAAGTAGTAAATGAGTTTTGCTATTTGGGGAGCAAACTAACTGATGATGGTCGAAGTAGAGAGGATATAAATTGTAAACTGGCAATGGCAAGGAAAGCGTTTCTGAAGAAGAGAAATTTGTTAACTTCGAGTATAGATTTAAGTGTCAGGAAGTCTTTTCTGAAAGTATTTGTATGGAGTGCAGCCATGTATGGAAGTTAAACGTGGACGTTAGAGAGTTTAGACAAGAAGAGAATAGAAGCTTTCGTAATGTGGTGCTACAGAAGAATGCTGAAGATTAGATGGGTAGATCACATAACTAATGGGGAGGTATTGAATAGAACTGGAGAGAAATTTGTGGCACAACTTAAGTAGGAGAAGCGATCGGTTGGTAGGGCATATTCTGAGGCATCAAAGGATCAGAAATTTATTGTTGGAGGGCAGCGTGGAGGGTAAAAATCGTAGAGGGAGACCAAGAGATGAATACACTAAGCAGATTCAGAAGGATGTAGGCTGCAGTAGGTACTGGGAGATGAAGAAGCTTGCACAGGATAGAGTAGCATGGAGAGCTGCAAACCAGTCCCAGGACTGAAGACCACAACAACTACAGTTTAAGTAGTCTGTAAGACTAGGGGCCGATGATCTCAGCAGTTTGGTCCCTTAGGAACACACACACACACACACACACACACACACACACACACACACACACACACACTGAACCATTATACAAATAATCTTATACGTCGTTTTATCTTTCACGTAGTTTTATCTGCAACATTTAGCTATACTTTCCAGCTACTTCTTTATGTAGTGGCCACTCCATCTTATACC
Organism: Schistocerca cancellata; assembly: GCF_023864275.1. Classification (NCBI taxonomy): domain Eukaryota; kingdom Metazoa; phylum Arthropoda; class Insecta; order Orthoptera; family Acrididae; genus Schistocerca; species Schistocerca cancellata. Next base: position 180,103,422 of record NC_064635.1, read on the forward strand.
TTAGTCGTAGCGTGGTATCTACTTTCCATTGCGCTCGTCACAGAAGATAGCTGCCAGTGGTTTCCACCAATTCCCTACGGTGGTCTGTAGCTCGTTGTCTGTGTCAAAATTCTGCCATCACAGACAGAGGTTAAGATGAGATGAGAGACGGGAATCAGAGCGAGCCGAGAGCGAACTGTTGCACCAGCAGTGCATCGCCGAGCATTGTCACGAAGATCGTGGGCTATTCGGCTCTGAGCAGTATGGGACTTAACATCTGTGGTCATCAGTCCCCTAGAACTTAGAACTACTTAAACCTAACTAACCTAAGGATATCACACACATCCATGCCCGAGGCAGGATTCGAACCTGCGACCGTAGCAGTCGCGCGGTTCCGGACTGCGCGCCTAGAACCGCTAGACCACCGCGGCCGGCGGGGGCTATTCGGAAAGCAAGTTCCGATTGGTCGCGAAACTGAAACCGCAACGTGAATCCGATGAATCTTTTGTATCCCGCCTGGAAGGCGGCGCGTGCGTCTGCTCCTGTAAACCGAAGGCTAGGTCGAATGTAGGCAGTGAGTAGGAGCAGGAAAGGTAAAAATCTCTCCGTACTGCTCTTAGAAATGGTTTTACTACATCACAAGATTAACTGAATACATAACTTTGCTCTGAGGTGCGAAGTCTTATACCCGTCGTAAGTAGTACATAGTCTCAATAGCAAGCTGAGGTTGAAGCGATGTTTCCAGGCCGTCTGCTCTTGATGAAATGGCCAGAATCTGGAGCGGAGCTTGTAGACCTTTTAAGGAACCATTTACACTCGAGCACAGACGATATTTAATTTAATGAACTTAGATTGTATGTATCGATTTTTTAAGACAAGAGGAAGCAAAAAAAGGAATTAACACCGCTCTCTTGTCGCAGCCAGTAGGCATCTACAGTCTTATGTCATTCGTTGTCCTAGAAGGACGTAATATTTTGTGTGGCTCCACAGTTAGCCATATTGATATTTATTTGCAGAAAAGAGGCTCAGAATTAATAAGTCGCTCTCATTTGTGAATTATCTGCAATTATTAACCTAGAATTTTACATAAGTGTCATTCATATCGTAACGTATATGTTGAAATGAATACATGTTTTATTTAAACGTATGCTTTTCTCTGTTTTAGTAGTTTTAGTCACTCCATTGTCATGATTGAAGCTGAGGTCACATATCAAACTTTGTCTACAAAAAATATATAATGAGCCCTGGCTGCGTACCGTACATCTTCGGACGTGCGAAGCTCGATAAATTCACGGCGTAAATTGCATTTAATTTATTGTGTGACCTAAATGAACAATGCTACGTAAGATTTTATGAAACATTAAGAAATTCAATTCCAATCTTAAAGCCGAAAGAAACTTTAATCTCTCAATTACTTAACCAAACAACAATAATTATTATTATTACAAATTATTATTATTATTATTTTTATTTGTTAAACTGGCGACCGTGACAGGACTATTTGTTCTGTTGGGGCGTAGTACGTAATAAACCAAATTTGGAGTTTGATCACAAGCTCTCCGCGCCGGCTAGAGGGCGCTGTCGTCGGTGTCTGTCGTAGTGCCAACCTAGCAGAGCGCACCTACGTTGTGGCATCGTAGCTATCGATACCACAGAATCTTTGTACAGATGTGTTGGATAATATCTGTAGTATGCCTGTCGATCATGTCACATCACCCTTTTTAGTTCTGAGCACACACTGAGCATGTAAAGATGCATATAACAACAGTGTCTCCCACCAACAAGGTTGTCTGCTGTTTCAGCTGACTTCATGCAAAGCCACATAACTTACCCATCATGCACTTCCTTGTTCATGACAATGAAGCACAATGAGGACGCTCCTGCAGTGGAAGTGTTTGACCACCCACCGTCCAGTCTGGACTTGGCTCCTTCTGATGTTCATCTCTGCTCACATTAACCACTGGATGTGAGGGCAACACTTTGACATATAAAACGAACTACAGAACGGAGGAGAGGAAAAGCAGGAAGTACAGGCGGCTGCCTTTTACAAGGAGGATATTGGAAAGCTGGTGCACCGCTGCTACAAATGACCAAGTCTCAATGGTGACTATGTAGAGAAGTAGTTGCAAGATGTTGCAAGTAAAACATTTTTTATTTTCACCGTGGTTTCCATTTCGCAACTGATTGGGCCATACTTTCTGAATAGCACTCGTATGATAGTTACGTCATGCGGGCTGCATAACATCAGGTGAAACCCCTCAGCTCGACACTTCACACTTGCCTCGAGATGCTACTGTTCTGGGCATCTTTATGCGCTCGCTGAGCACTCAGAACCGAGAAGTGCGACGTGACGTAATCGACGTGCAAACAGAGACATCTGTACACACCTTTATCGAATTTTCGAGGTGGTTTTAATTTCGCGACTGATCGGAGGTTAAAAAAAAATAGCCTTGTGTAATATTTCTGGCTTATTCAGCCATCATATTAGGCTCCAGGAAACTATTCCCAGGGCAGTGGAGATGCAAGAAGCATAGAGATGACGCAATGTGGGATGAGGTACCGGTGACAGATGTTAGATTCGGTACCATTCACGTGAGAAAGACCGCTTGCATGATGCTTCTGCTCTGTGACTGGCTGCTGTGTTCGGCGGTAGGGCGCCAAAACGTTAAACTTTAGTTGCTATTATTAACTAAACCTGTCATCCAAATTACTTCATTTTTTTTAAATAAACATCTCTCAACAGCCAGCTATCAATCAGTCATTTCAAAATTATTAAAATCAAAGTAATACTAAAACAAAAGACTGACGATATTACTGCCGATGCACTTCGGTGGCGTTCGGGTCACGCCTTGCTGGCTTGGCGCGCGAAGTGTCTCGGGCAGTCCGGCTCTCCAGTTCTGACCGTTCCAGTAGACAGACATGTTGTCTGTTATAGCAGTATTTGTTTCATGCAATTTTATTTACTACGGTTCCGACAGTCGCTAGGTACAGGCATGTTGTCTGTAGTATTAGTATTTGATTCATGTAATTTTATTCTCCAGTTCTGACGGTTCCAGTAGACAGACATGTTGACTGTGGCAGGATGTATTTCATGTTATTTTAGCCAGATATAATGACTGTGGAAAGATACGTTCAAAACGTTGTGGTCAAGAATAGTTTATCGTGCCTATATCAATAAAAACACGATTGGCATCCCAAATGAGTTATAGTTTATTCGTAGCAGGAGTTCCTTGCGAAGTTAATTTCAGCCTCAAGAAAAAGAATCCACGACCTGCGTGCTGTTTTCTGCGCTGGGGACATCATCATCATGAAGACAGCAGGTTAGTGAAGTGTACAGGAACTTATGTATTCCACACAGGGCAGTGGAAACAACTAGGCACCTCACGTGTACTGCATGCACAGAACAAATGTGCTCAGTGACACGTCATCTGCAGTAATGCAGAGGAGGTAAAGAAGGATGAAAGTATTAACACTATCTCACTTTTATTCCTTTTCTCTTGCCGTACCTGGTAAAAGTGAGTCGTTCCATACCACAGCGAGAGGGCGTAGGTATGATCCGTGGAACATGCAGGCAACTAATTAGCAGCGCGCAGTCCGCTTAGTAATGGCGACGAACCTTGGGACAAGGGAGGGCCAACCCTTCTCCCCTGTTTCTAAGGGAAAGGAAAATATATATTGTGGCCAAATGTTTTTCTTTGAAGAATATGATTTGAAAGTTGGTATCATGCAGGTTTGGTTTACAAGTCGCCATTCGTCCTCAAAAGTATTAAAAATACTCTATACACCAGGTCTACCTCTAAAGGTGGCTACACTGAGTTACAGCACCAGAGATTGCGCCAAAGATTATTATTCCGCTGCCTCCACTGGTACAGTATTAGTTCAGAGGATGGCGAGGGCAGTTAAAAATGACTCTGAGCACTATGGAACCTAACTTCTAAGGTCATCAGTCCCCTAGAACTTAGAACTACTTAAACCTAACTAACCTAAGGCATCACACACATCCATGCCCGAGGCAGGATTCGAACCTGTTCCAAACTGTAGCGCCTAGAACCGCTCGGCCACCCTGGCCGGCTCGAGTGCAGTTGTTGTTCTGTTGGGCGAGAGAATAGATGCTGTTCGGCTGGTGTAATGTATAGACGGAAGAAGTTGCAATTGTCAGGGTGTATTTGAGGAGATGGGCTTTTGATTTATGATGCTGGTGTAATGGAAAATTTTCGTCAAAATATGAAAAGGTATTACAGTTGTCTTTAATGACAATGCCTCTTGCTCACAGGTACAGTCAACAAGGATCTGGCTCGTGTTCATTTATTAGACTTGTAATTTGGTTTCTATGTGCAATTATAGTATTTTTGGTTTTTCAATTAGTTCATTGTAAATGGTGTTTAAAATATTTTGTCGTATTGAGAAAGATCGGAGCCAGATACATGTACGTTGAGTCACACTACCACACACAGAACAGTTACACTTGTGCTTTGTTGTTTCGTAGCTTTTATATTTCCAGGGGTCTTAATTAATCAATTGTGTTAACGGAAATTCCTTGTCATTTTTTATTTTTATTTTATGCAGACAGATTGCGTGCTAGTACTAGTCAGGGCCAAACGGTTACGAGACTTCGTATCCGGTCACACAGCTCCTAAAATTATTGCATTTTTTCCTTTAATTAGGCCCCTCATGCAACCTTCGTATGGGTGCCCTTGCGCTGCAGTGAGAAAGGTACTTTCTGGAAATTAAACGCGTACGGTGTTTTATTGGTGGGGCCGCACGTGGAGCTCACCCGTCTTTCTCTGGAAACGGACGACCTCAGGGGTGGCGCTGCTAAAGCCCTGGAAGTTTCTGCGCTGGGGCCGGCGCGTGCGTCCTTGACCTGTCGCTCCGGCGGCTCTGGAAGATTCGGCGGGCACGCGCGCTGCGCGGCGGCTGGCCGCTGCGCCAGGCGCAGCCGCTTCTGGGAATCCCCGGGCTAGCTGCAAAAGCTCCTGCCGCCCCCTCCCACGAGCCGCTGCCGACGTCACCCGCGCTGAGGGCCACGTGTGAGGCTAGCGGGCGCTTCGGGGAATTCCCGGGCCAGGAGATCGCCGCCGCAGCAGCAGCCGTCCTTCACCTTTCGACCTCTGTTGTCCTCTTTTCTGATTGGCCGAAGCTCCGCGCGTGGGCGGAGCCCTGGAGAGCTCGGACGTGCCCAGCTCCCGGTCTTCTTTTATTGTTCAAATGTCCTCGACACGTGCTGCTACCTGCTACCGGCAGCGAGCAACGCTTCGATTCGCTGGTTGACACACACCCCCCCCCCCCTGGTCTGATGTGGCAGGGCTCGGTCCACACGATACATTAGGCTGATCAAATCATTTCTGGAGAAAACCGGAACGCAATCACCTCTGATCCAGTGCACTCCGCGACTCCCAAATTTAACAAGGGCTTTTTTAAAAAAAATTGAAGTTTTAATATTAATGCTTCGTTAATATTTTTGTTAACCTATTTAAAGTTAATATAAAGGATAACCTCCTAGGCTCTTTTTTTTTCAGTCTTCTGACTGGTTTGATGCGGCGCACCACGAATTCCTCCCCTGTGCTAACCTCTTCATCTCAGAGTAGCACTTGCAACCTACGTCCTCAATTATTTGCTGGGTGTATTGCAATGTCTGTCTTCCTCTACAGTTTTTGCCCTCTACAGCTCCCTCTAGTACCATGGAACTCATTGCCTCATGTCTTAGCAGATGTCCTATCATCCTCTCCACTCTCCTTATCAGTGTTTTCCATAGCCTCGTTATCGAGTTCAAATATTATCTTGCCTCTACCAGAGTCAACACAAGCGCGCGGTTGTCTTCTTAAACTGAATTAATGAATTGGTTGGAATATTTCTTACATTCGAGACACTATATCACAGAGGGAAATAGCACCTTCTGGGCTGCTGACATCGAGAAACTCAGTGAACAACATTACTGTCTCTGCATGGACAAATTGCGTCAGACATTCAAAAACACTGCAGGAAGAAGATTTTAAAACTGAAATCTACAGAGATGTCGTGATGGTGCCTTTCATAATTAATCTTTTGCGGTTGTGAGTCGTCTGAATCACACAGCGAAGGCGAAGACTATGGTTTGAGCTAACTGTGTCACTACTGCTTATTACCGCATTTCAAGTTATATCGTAAAACGTAAGCCTATACTACGTAACTTGAGACTAGGTTTGCTTGGCTGGTAAAGGAGTGATAAAAAGATATTTATTCCCTATGCAGTGTGAACTTGGTTTTGTTAACCTATTTACGGTTGATATAAAGGACAGAAGTGAAAAGCTTTGAACATAGCTGCTGAGGTTCAGTGACAGTGTCAGAATTATATTGGAACAAATTTCACTCTGCCGTCCACCGAGCCACCTCTATACCACTTTCAACAGAAAAGTTTAATGAGGAGATTAATTTACTTAAAACCATAGCAGTCAATAATGAATACACGCCTAACATAGTGGACGATATCCTAAAAAAGAAAACTGCAAGAACTACCACGCTCAGCACCTCATGCACTGAAATTAACCCAAAAAACGTTTTTCTATTCCTTTCATAGGACCCATTCCTATCAGATTCAGCGCTTGCTTCGCAACAAATACAACTGCAATGTTGGCTTCTCTACTAATAATACTCTAAAGAGAAACTTCATTCACAATTTGAAATCCATTCACTCCCCTACAGAAAGTTCTGGTGTTTATAAGATCATCTGCGATACCTGCTCCTCCTATTACATAGGGCAAACTGGACGTGCTTTCACCATCAGATATAAAGAACATCTTTTGAGAAAGAACGGCACCTGTCCCCTAAATTCATCCTTAGCCGATCATCTCTTAGTTACTGGACACGTGCCTAAAGCCATAGGCGATAGCAATATTCTGCATACCGAAAAGAAGGGGCGTAGGTTAGATGTTTTAGAGGAATTGGAGATTTTCAAACATGTGTCTCGTCATGATGGCCTCATTCTCAATGAACAGCTGCAGCTGCGAAATAAAAACTTATTCGACTGTATAAAGCCATTGCTTGATCTTTCATTCAGATTTCCTCATGCAATTTGGCGAAATGTTGTTTTCCTGTTACATCTTTGCTGTTTTATTGTATGTCATAACTGACGTTTTTTATACGTTACAAAATGTATCTCTGTTTAAAGCAGATAAATATGTAACTTCATCCTATTATTATTAGTGCTTACGTAATGCCTGAATCAGCTTTATCACAATTTCGTGTGTCTAATTTTGAATGTACAGTAGCCTAGTTGTTTCTGCGGCTACTAGATGGCGCTGGTAGCAAAACCATGTTTACTTGCCCACACTTTCTAATGTGGGCACATCAGTCTTGTTGCAACCCTTGTTCACTCAAGTACGAGCAGCCCTTAGCGGCTCGCCATCTTATTTCCAACTATTCATGACGTCGCCTTTCCGGCTTGTTGTTGTTGTGGTCTTCAGTCCTGAGACTGGTTTGATGCAGCTCTCCATGCTACTCTATACTGTGCAAGCTTCTTCATCTCCCAGTATCTACTGCAACCTACATCCTTCTGAATCTGCTTAGTGTATTCATCTCTTGGTCTCCCTCTACAATTTTTACTCTCCACACTGCCCTCCAATGCTAAATTTGTGATCCCTTGATGCCTCAAATCATGTCCTACCAACCGATCCCTTCTTCTAGTCAAGTTGTGCCACAAACTTCTCTTCTCCCCAATCCTATTCAATACCTCCTCATTAGTTATGTGATCTACCCATCTAACCTTCAGCATTTTTCTGTAGCACCACATTTCGAAAACTTCTATTCTCTTCTTGTCTAAACTATTTATCGTCCGTGTTCCACTTCCATACATGGCTACAATACATACAAATACTTTCAGAAACGACTTCCTGACACTTAAATCGATACTCGATGTTAACAAATTTCTCTTCTTTCCTTGCCATTGCCAGTCTACATTTTATATCCTCTCTACTTCGACCATCATCAGTTATTTTGCTCCCCAAATAGCAAAACTCCTTTACTATTATAAGTGTCTCATTTCCTAATCTAATTCCCTCAGCATCACCCGACTTAATTCGACTACATTCCATTATCCTCGTTTTGCTTTTATTGATGTTCATCTTATATCCTCCTTTCAAGACACTGTCCATTCCGTTCAACTGCTCTTCCAAGTCCTTTGCTGTCTCTGACAGAATTACAATGTCATCGGCGAACCTCAAAGTTTTTACTTCTTCTCCATGAATTTTAATACCTACTCCGAATTTTTCTTTTGTTTCCTTTACTGCTTGCTCAATATACAGATTGAATAACATCGGGGAGAGGCTACAACCCTGTCTTACTCCTTTCCCAACCACTGCTTCCCTTTCATGCCCCTAGACTCTTATAATTGCCATCTGGTTTCTGTACAAACTGTAAATAGCCTTTCGCTCCCTGTATTTTACCCCTGCCACCTTCAGAATTTGAAAGAGAGTATTCCAGTTAACATTGTCAAAAGCTTTCTCTAAGTCTACAAATGCTAGAAACGTAGGTTTGCCTTTTCTTAATCTTTCTTCTAAGATAAGTCGTAGGGTCAGTATTGCCTCACGTGTTCCAACATTTCTACGGAATCCAAACTGATCTTCCCCGAGGTTGGCTTCTACCAGTTTTTCCATTCGTCTGTAAAGAATTCGCGTTAGTATATTGCAGCTGTGACTTATTAAACTGATAGTTCGGTAATTTTCACATCTGTCAACACCTGCTTTCTTTGGGATTGGAATTATTATATTCTTCTTGAAGTCTGAGGGTATTTCGCCTGTCTCATACATCGTGCTCACCAGATGGTAGAGTTTTGTCATGACTGGCTCTCCCGAGGCCATCAGTAGTTCAAATGGAATGTTGTCTACTCCGGGGGCCTTGTTTCGACTCAGGTCTTTCAGTGCTCTGTCAAACTCTTCACGCAGTATCTTATCTCCCATTTCGTCTTCATCTACATCCTCTTCCATTTCCATAATATTGTCCTCAAGTACATCGCCCTTGTATAAACCCTCTATATACTCCTTCCACCTTTCTGCTTTCCCTTCTTTGCTTAGAACTGGGTTGCCATCTGAGCTCTTGATATTCATACAAGTGGTTCTCTTCTCTCCAAAGGTCTCTTTAATTTTCCTGTAGGCAGTATCTATCTTACCCCTAGTGAGACAAGCCTCTACATCCTTACATTTGTTCTCTAGCCATCCCTGCTTAGCCATTTTGCACTTCCTGTCGATATCATTTTTGAGACGTTTGTATTCCTTTTTGCCTGCTTCATTTACTGCATTTTTATATTTTCTCCTTTCATCAATTAAATTCAGTATTTCTTCTGTTACCCAAGGATTTCTATTAGCCCTCGTCTTTTTACCTACTTGATCCTCTGCTGCCTTCACTACTTCATCCCTCAGAGCTACCCATTCTTCTTCTACTGCCTTTCTTTCCCCCATTCCTGTCAATTGTTCCCTTATGCTCTCCCTGAAACTCTCTACAACCTCTGGTTCTTTCAGTTTATCCAGGTCCCATCTCCTTAAATTCCCACCTTTTTGCAGTTTCTTCAGTTTCAATCTGCAGTTCATAACCAATAGATTGTGGTCAGAATCCACATCTGCCCCAGGAAATGTCTTACAATTTAAAACCTGGTTCCTAAATCTCTGTCTTACCATTATATAATCTATCTGATACCTTTTAGTATCTCCAGGATTCTTCCAGGTATACAACCTTCTTTTATGATTCTTGAACCAAGTGTTGGCTAAGATTAAGTTATGCTCTGTGCAAAATTCAACAAGGCGGCTTCCTCTTTCATTCCTTCCCCCCAATCCATATTCACCTACTATGTTTCCTTCTCTCCCTTTTCCTACTGACGAATTCCAGTCACCCATGACTATTAAATTTTCGTCTCCCTTTACTACCTGAATAATTTCTTTTATCTCGTCATACATTTCATCTATTTCTTCATCATCTGCAGAGGTAGTTGGCATATGAACTTGTACTACTGTAGTAGGCATGGGCTTTGTGTCTATCTTGGCCACAATAATGCGTTCACTATGCTGTTTGTAGTAGCTAACCCGCACTCCTATTTTTTATTCATTATTAAACCTACTCCTGCATGACCCCTATTTGATTTTGTATTTATAACCCTGTAATCATCTTGTTCCTCCTGCCACCGAACTTCACTAATTCCCACAATATCTAACTTTAACCTATCCATTTCCCTTTTTAAATTTTCTAACCTACCTGCCCGATTAAGGGATCTGACATTCCACGCTCCGATCCGTAGAACGCCAGTTTTCTTTCTCCTGATAACGACGTCCTCCTGAGTAGTCCCCGCCCGGAGATCCGAATGGGGGACTATTTTACCTCCGGTATATTTTACCCAAGAGGACGCCATCATCATTTAATCGTACAGTAGAGCTGCATGTCCTCGGGAAAAATTACGGCTGTAGTTTCCCCTTGCTTTCAGCCGTTCGCAGTACCAGCACAGCAAGGCCGTTTTGGTTAATGTTACAAGGCCAGATCAGTCAATCATCCAGACTGTTGCCCCTGCAACTACCGAAAAGGCTGCTGCCCCTCTTCAGGAACCACATGTTTGTCTGGCCTCTCAACAGATACCCCTCCGTTGTGGTTGCACCTACGGTACGGCCATGTGTATCGCTGAGGCACGCAAGCCTCCCCACAAACGGCAAGGTCCATGGTTCATGGGGGGCTTTCCGGCTTAGATTTTTTAAAATCTGACTCGTAAGTACTGCATCTATTTCCAGTCAGTACAAAATTCAATTTTATTAATGTATTATATACCTAATATGTTTTAGAACAGTTAGTTTAATTCTGAAGACGACGCTCATAGTAGCGTCGAAACCTGGTCAATTTTGACTTAATATTTGTGACCGGGGGCTTATTTGTTCTAATATAAGGATAGAAGCGAATTTACTCTGATTTATCTTCACTTTGCTCTCATTTATTTCCACATCTGTTTCATTACTGATATTTAATATTCACAACAAAATATAAGTTTACTATGTTTATGCGAAATATTATAGCCATGGAGTTTTTAATAATATTAAATTAACGTAAGTTTTAAATAATAGTTAGCGCTTGTATATGGGATTGACTGTTCTAGGAAAAAAGGATATTTTGCGTTCCTTCCAGCCTTCTCGATCAAGTCTCCGTTCTTTGACACAGTCGATTTTGTACTTGTTCAGGATCTATAGCATCGCTTCAAGTGAGCCCACCTCCATTCTCTTCCTTTCATTGTACCACTGGATATTCATGTAACAAACTAATCATTCTACATTGGCGTTATGGGGTGGCATTGCAAACAAATACCTTGCAAATACTACCATCTCAGAGTAGTGCTGAAAATGATCACACAACTTTTTAAAAAACTCACCCGCTTCCCATGACGCCTTCATTTTCATCAGTCCACTTGTGAAGATTTCCTTCAACGAAATTTGTCAGTATGCTGAATTGATCGAAGAGAACAGAGTCATCGATTTCATTTTTTCGCCTTTCAAGTAAGAAACTGTCTCTTCAACACTCTCCTCAATAACATCCAATCAGACGCCGATAGTAATCCTGATTGTGGGGTGCCCCACTTGCTCAGATATTCTATACCAGTGTCATGGAAATTGTCAACTTCATCTTTAAAGTCCATTTCTGCTGATTGTTTTACTTCTGCTCTTTTAATAACAGATTTAAGATTAAAACAAAACAAGTGTTGCTCTTTTCCTCTTACTAACAGTTTCGATAGTATGCGTCAGGACATCCTTTACCTCTGTTACACTTTTGGTACTTCCCTCAATTTCTATAATTCCTACCTGCAAAGTGTTAGGCTGGATACGAATGAACCACAAATAGGTTTCATTTAAAGGACGCTTAAAAAATTGAACCAATATTTTGGCTGCTTTGTTCTCATTTCGGAATAAATATTAAGGGTTCAAACAGCCTGATGATTTGTATAAGTGCAGGGAGCGTTTGTAACCAACTGGTTGTCGAGTCACACATTACAGTCATTTATTCAGTCCCTTCATAATCAGAATCTCCTTAAGCCACTGTCCTAACCGTGTATATACAAGAGTACGAGAATAGTTTCACAATGGTAGTTTCAACACCACAACTCAGTTCATCATAGATGTTAGACATTCATTGTGGATACCAATTACTTCAGTAGTATTCATGCAAAATTTTGAAATTCCGACAGATATTTCTGAGGAAGGAACTCACCTTCAAACGTATGGGCTGAATTCCTTCACTAATACCTAAAACCTCAACAAGAAATGGAAATATTTTAGCAGCTTTATGATTGCTGGCATCGGTGGATAACCGTAGAAAGAAGACATTTGTTTAAATTCTGAGGAGTAAAAGCTCCTTTTACTAAGGCTGATACTTTAGTTCTAGTCGAACAAAACTTTTTTGCAACGGAAGAATCATCGAACGTAACGTTCTTAGAACAAAGATAGTGGTAAATTTTTAACAGCTCTTTTTATGTTGCAACGCCTGGATGTATTACAACAATTCAGCTACTCTCGAGCCACAGTACCGATCAAACGAAATTACCTTTCAGTGTATCAATACTGATACTGTGATTACTGTGCCACTACGGAGGTTAGAGAAATAGGCTACAATGTGTATTTATCTTGTAGTATTGTGTTTAATCGAGCGATATCGCTAGAAACTTATTGAATTTCATTAAACACGTTTAAAAACTGAACTCGTTTTTAGCGTCCCGTAACCATTTTTCGGGACACCGCGTTTTATAATGAAAAACCGGAACAATCACTGTTTTCCGGGATGTTTTGCACCCTACTCTAAACTGATACATACAAATTAACTCGCAAACACAACCAAGTCCTTTGTCGCACTCCTTACCTGCTGGTAACTTAAACAGCTTCGCTGCATCACTGAGAAGTGCATGGCTGGGTATGCGTCTATAGTACTCAGGGTGCATTTAAGAGATCAATGCCTAGAGGCCCTCACCACAAAAAAGATTAAATGAATGTGGCAACAACAGTATAAACATACAAGATGTACATGTTAGACGTTCAGCTTGTCTTTAGAAAAGGTAAAGGTACCAGATAGGCAATTCTGACTTTTTATTTAATAATGAAAGTCAGACTAAGAGACGTTCATAGGATCTGTCGACCTGAAAAGGTAAAGGTACCAGATAGGCAATTCTGACTTTTTATTTAATAATGAAAGTCAGACTAAGAGACGTTCATAGGATCTGTCGACCTGAAAAGGCATTGAAAATGGTGCAAGAGTTCGAAATTCTGAGAAAAATAGGAGTAAGCTATAGGGAAGGACGGGTAATATGAAGCATGTACAAGAACGAAGAGGGAACAGTAAGGGTGGAAGACCAAGAACAGAGTGCTTAGATTAAAACGGGTGTAAGGCAAGGATGTAATCTTTCGGCCCTACTGTTCAATCTGCACATTGACGAGGCAAGGACGTAAGTGAAAGAAAGGATAGAGTAGGATTAAAATTGAAGGTGAAAGATTCGCTGATGACGTTGCTGTCTTCAGTGAACAGTATCTGGTGTATGAAATGAAAAGTCTAATGAGTACAGAATGTGTTGCAGCTATGGCCTTCGGTCCAAAGACTGGTTTGATGCAGCTCTCCATGTTACTCTATCCTGTGCGAGCCTCTTGTTCTCCGAATAATTACGGGAACCTACATCTTTCTGAATCTGAGTACTGTATTCAGCTCTTCGTCTCCATCTATGGGTTTTACCACCCACACTTCCCTGCAGTACTACACTAGTGGCAGATGATAAATGGGTACTCATTGGACAAATATATTATACTAGAACTGACATGTGATTACATTTTCACGCAATTGGGTGCATAGATCCTGAGAAATCAGTACCCAGAACAACCACCTCTGGCCGTAATAACGGCCTTGATACGCCTGGACATTGAGTCAAACAGAGCTTGGATGGCGTGTACAGGTACAGCTGCCCATGCAGCTTCAACACGATACCACAGTTCATCGAGAGTAGTGACTGGCGTATTGTGACGAGCCAGTTGCTCGGCCACCATTGACCAGGCGGTTTCAATTGGTGAGAGATCTGGAGAATGTGCTGGCCAGGGCAGCAGTCTAACATTTTCTGTATCCAGAAAGGCCCGTACAGGACCTGCAACATGCGGTCGTGCATTATCCTGCTGAAATGTAGGGTTTCGCAGGGATCGAATGAAGGCTAGAGCCACGGGTCGTAACACATCTGAAATGTAACGTCCACTATTCAAAGTGCCGTCAATGCGAACAAGAGGTGACCGAGACATGTAACCAATGGCACCCCACACTATCACGCCGGGTGATACTCCAGTATGGCGATGACGAATACACGCTTCCAATGTGCGTTCACCGCGATGTCGCCAGACACGGATGGGACCATCATGATGCTGTAAACAGAACCTGGATTCATCCGAAAAAAAGATGTTTTGCCATTCGTGCACCCAGGTTCGTCGTTGAGTACACCATCGCAGGCGCTCCTGTCTGTGATGCAGCGTCAAGAGTAACCGCAGCCACGGTTTCCGAGCTGATAGTCCATGCTGCTGCAAACGTCGTCGAACTGTTCGTGCAGATGTTGTCTTGCAAAGGTCCCCATCTGTTGACTCAGGGATCGAGACGTGGCTGCATGATCCGTTACAGCCATGCGGATAAGATGCCTGTCATCTCGACTGCTAGTGATACGAGACTGTTGGGATCCAGCACGGCGTTCCGTATTACCCTCCTGAACCCACCGATTCCATATTCTGCTAACAGTCATTGGATCTCGACCAATGCGAACTGCAATGTCGCGATACGATAAACCGCAATCGCGATAGGCTACAATCCGACCTTTATCGAAGTCGGAAACGTGATGGTACGCATTTCTCCTCCTTACATGAGGCATCACAACTACGTTTCACCAGGCAACGCCGGTCAACTGCTGTGTGTGTATGAGAAATCGGTTGGAAACTTTCCTCATGTCAGCACGCTGTAGGTGTCGCCACCGGCGCCAACGTTGTGTGAATGCTCTGAAAAACTAATCGTTTGCATATCATAGCATCTTCTTCCTGTTAGTTAAATTTAGCGTCTGTAGCACGTCATCTTCGTGGTGTAGCAATTTTAATGGTCAGTAGTGTAAATTGGTGATCCGTTGATAACTCAGAATGTATCCTATCAACCAATCCATTCTTTTGGTCAAGTATTCCCACAAATTGGTTTCTCATCAATTCTACTCTGTACCTCCTCATAAGTTAAGTGATCGACCCTTCTAATCATCAGAAAACCTCTCACATTTCGAAAGCTTCTACGCTCTTTTTATTTAAACTGTTTATCGTCCATGTTTCACTTCAATACACGGCTACTCTCCACACAAATACCTTAATAAAAAATTTCCTAATACTTAATTCTATATTCGATGTTAACAAATTGCTCTTCTTCAGAAGTGCTTTTCTTGCCATTGCCAGTCTACATTTTTTGTCGTATATATCCACTTCGGCAGTAAAATAACTGAGTTATTTTGCTGTCAAAATAGCAAAACTCATCGTCCACTTTAAGCGTCTCTTTTCCTAATTTAATTACCTCAGCATCATCTGATTTCATTCAAATACATTCCATTATCCTCGTTTTGCTTTTGTTGATGTTCATCTTAAATCCTCTTTCCAGACACTGCCCATTCCGTTCAACTGGTCTTTTAAGTCCTTTGCTGTCTCTGACAGCAATATCAATGTCATCGGCTAACTTCAAATTTTTTATTTCTCCTCCCTGAACTTTAATTCCCACTCCAAATTTTACTTTTGTTTTCTTTACTGTTTGCTCAATATACAGCTTGAATCACACCGCCGATAGGCTACAAACCTGTCATACTTCCTTTTGAACCATTGCTTTCCACTCATGCTCCTCTACTCTCATTACAGCCCTCTGCTTACTCCAGGATTCCTAAATAGTAAAGGTTTGAAGATGGCTGCGTTGTCAGCGACTGTATTACTAAAATTAAAGCAATAATAGCCCTCGGTTGCAAAAGTGAACTCTTTTGATCTTGATTTTGGCAACTACTAAGAGTGCCTTCATCAGAAGTAAAACATTAAAATTGGCATGTCACGTATAAAATAAATATTAAGCGATAAAGCTTTAGTCACAAAATTTTAAAAGAGAAAACAGAGAAGGCAAGCTGCAATGGGCTGCGGTAGCATCGGACGAAGAGCCCACGTTAGCAATTGCAGGCAGGTGAACATTACACCAAAAGTGCTATATAGTAGCCGCTAATACAAATAGGCTTCTTAACATTCAAAATATGGACAGACAAATATTATGATGAACATTATTTAAAACATTAATTAAGAGGCAATAGTTTATCTGAGAACAGCAGACATGGTAACAATTTGTCTATAAGAGCTTAGAAGAACAGTTTAAAGACTGAAAACGCCATGACAGAATTACAAAGGGAGCTGAATAACTCAGCGAGTAGAAAAACGGTATAACATGAAATGTAGTTAATGTAAACTACTTAATGAACAAAAAATTATTGAACGACTTAGACAGAAAAAATATTTCGGTAACTGCACGAGGGAACACGAAATCAAATATCAACTAACGGCTTTATACAGTTGAAGAAGCTTTTATTACGTAATTGAAGCTGCTCATTAAGAATGAGGCCCTCATTTCGAAAAAAGATGTTCCAAAATTTCTAATTCTACTTCTTTTCTTTTAGTGTTCAACCCTGAGGTTGGTTTGCAGCAGAGCGCCATTTCTCTCTTCTGTCTGCCTTCCTCTTCATTTCCACGTGTGTTACATCCAACGTCATTCATGATCTGTTGCTTGTATGATATCCTTGATCGCCCCGCCGATTACTTCCCCCAATACTTCCTTCTGTTGTTGTTCCAATGATGTTGTTCTGTCGTAGGATGTGCCCTACAAGTTTGTCTCTTCTTGCTTGGATGTGCCTCCACACATATCTGGTTTCCTGCACTCTTCTAAGCACCTCTTCATTTGTCTCTCCAGCTAATCTTCATCATCCTTCTATAGCACCACATATCCAAGGCCTCTAGCCGTCTTCTCTCTTCTCTTCCAATTGTCCAAGTTTCACATCCGTATAGGGCCACACTCCAAACGAAACCTTTCATGATACGTTTTCTTATTTTCAGACTGATGTTATTGCTGGTGAGTAAGTTCCTTCTCCTATTAAATGCAATTTTGGCCTTTTGTATTCTGGTCGCAATTTCTTTCCGGCTTCTACCATCTCTTGTGATTTTGCTTCCCAGGTAAGTAAATTCTTCTATCACTTCCATCTCCTGTCTTCCAATTCTCATTCTGCTCCTGCACTGCATACCATTACTTTAGTCTTTTTCTTGTTTATTCTCATTCCATACTGATTGCATGGAATTTTTTCCATTGTTCTGAGGACTTCCTCTAGATCTTCTTTTGTCTCCGTGACTATAGCAATATCATCTGCACAACGCAGCATGTCTATCTTGTGCCCATTAATTTTGATCCCCACCTCAGTAGTTTCTCGAACTTGGTCTATATCTTCCTGGATGTAAGCATTGAATATAAAAGGAGAGAGAGCATATCCTTGACTTACCCCTTTTCTAATATTTGCTTCTTGTTCCTGGTGACAGTTCCTAATCACTGCCACCTCATTCTTATACAAGCTGAGTATCACACGGATGTCTCTGTACTTTATTCCACTTTTCCTCAGCACTCTGAACATCTCTTGCCAGATAACGTTATCAAATGCCTTTTCCATGTCTACAAAGGTAATATAAGTTGGTTTATTTTTCTGTCATTACTTTTCGATAACGAGTCTCAGTGCCAGAATCGCCTCTCTGTTCCCAATCCCCTTCTGCAACCAAACTGATCTTCACTCAGCATATCTTCAACCTTCTCTTCAATTCTCTTCAGAACTATTTTTATGAGACTTTTTGGTGCATGTGATGTTACGCTTTGAGTTCGGTACTGTTCGCATTTTGTAGCTGCTGTCTTCTTTGGTATTACACATTTCTGGAAGTCTGTCGGTATTTCTCCTTTGTTATAGATGGACCTAATAAGTTTAAGCAGCATCATTTTCATGCTGTCACCAGCAGTCTTTATTAGTTCTGCAGGGATGTCATCAGTACCCTATGCTTTGTTGTCCCATAGTTCTTTTAGAGCTCTGTCAAATTAATCTTGCAGAATGTCATCACCCTTGTCATCTTCGCCTACTTGCTCTTCTCTTCCTATTACTTCCTCCGAAAGAGGTGTTCCAGCATACAACTCCACTATGTATTTTTTTCCATCTCTTCACCATGTCTTCAGCAAACATCATTTTCCCCTCTTTATTTTTTATTGTGCCTGAGAGTGTTGTTTTACGTTTGTTAAAAAACTGATTTGCTGTTCTGTAGGCTAAATCAGTTCTTCAGTTTTGCATATTTTCTTCCACTTCTCTGCACATTACTTCAAGAAAATTTTCTTTCGATTTCCTAGCTTCTCTATTAACTAAATTCCTTAGTCTTCTGTATTCAAGTCTGGAACCGCACGACCGCAACGGTCGCAGGTTCGAATCCTGCCTCGGGCATGGATGTGTGTGATGTCCTTAGGTTAGTTAGGTTTAAGTCGTTCTAAGTTCTAGGGGACTTATGACCACAGCAGTTGAGTCCCATAGTGCTCAGAGCCATTTGAACCATTTTTCTGTATTCAGCTTTTCCTTGTTTATCAGTTGCATTTCTGTATAATCTCCTGTTTTCTATAAGCTCAAGAATATCTGCTATAATCCATTTTTGGGTTGAGTTCTTCCAACTATCTTTTCTGCTACTTTGTATATACCAGATTTAATTTGATCCCAGTCTTCATTTACTCCACCATGTTGAAAATTCTTAACTAGGTTGTCTGTTTCACGAGCGTAGCGCTTTGCCAGTCAGTTTTCAGTTTTTCTAGTTCCCATATAACTAAGAGAATGGGTAGCCCCGAGGGAAGAAGTAGTGATGTAGATGTAGATGTAGATGTAGAAGGCAGCAGAGGATCATGTAGGTAAAAAGATAAGAGCTAGTAGAAATCCTTGGGTAACAGAAGAAATATTGAATTTAATTAATGAAAGGAGAAAATATAAAAATGCAGTAAATGAAGCAGCCAAAAGGAATACAAACGTCTCAAAAATGAGATCGACAGGAAGTGCAAAATGGCTAAGCAGGGATGGCTAGAGGACAAATGTAAGGATGTAGAGGCTTATGTCACTAGGGGTAACATAGATACTGCCTACAGGAAAATTAAAGAGACCTTTGGAGAAAAGAGAACCACTTGTATGAATATCAGGAGCTCAGATGGAAACCCAGTTCTAAGCAAAGAAGGGAAAGCAGAAAGGTGGAAGGAGTATATAGAGGGTCTATACAAGGGCGATGCACTTGAGAACAATATTCTGGAAATGAAAGAGAATGTAGATGAAGACGAAATGGGAGATACAATACTGCGTGAAGAGTTTGACATAGCACTGAAAGACCTGAGTCGAAACAAGGCCCCGGGAGTAGACAACATTCCATTAGAACTACTGACGGCCTTAGGAGAGCCAGTACTGACATAACTCTACCATCTGGTGAGAAAGATGTATGGGACAGGCGAAATACCCTCACAGGTCAAGAAGAATATAATAATTCCAATCCCAAAGAATGCAGATGTTAACAGATGTGAAAATTACCGAACAATCAGTTTACTAAGCCACAGCTGCAAAATACTAACGCGAATTCTTTACAAACGAATGGAAAAACTGGTAGAAGCTGACCTCGGGAAAGATCAGTTTCGATTTCGTAGAAATGTTGGAACACGTGAGGCAATACTGACCCTACGACCTATCTTAGAAGCTAGATTAAGGACAGGCAAATCTACGTTCCTAGCATTTGTAGACTTAGAGAAAGCTTTTGACAATGTTGACTGGAATACTCTCTTTCAAATTCTGAAGGTGGCAGGGGTAAAATACAGGGAGCGAAAGGCTATTTACAATTTATATAGAAACCAAATGGAAGTTGTAAGAGTTATTCAATCTGCATATTGAACAAGCAGTGAAGGAAACAGATGAAAAATTCAGAGTAGGTATTAAAATCCATGGAGAAGAAATTGGATGATGCTGAGGGTATTAGATTAGGAAATGAGGCACTTAAAGTAGTAAAGGAGTTCTGCTATTTGGGGGGCAATATAACTTATGATGGACGGAGTAGAGAGGATATAAAATGTAGACTGGCAATGGCAAGGAAAGCGTTTCTGAAGAAGAGAAATTTGTTAACATCGAGTATAGATTTAAATGTCAGGAAGTCGTTTCTGAAAGTATTTGTATGGAGTGTAGCCATGTATGGAAGTGAAACATGGACGATAAATTGTTTAGACAAGAAGTGAATAGAAGCTTTCGAAATGTGGTGCTACAGAAGAATGCTGAAGATTAGATGGGTAGATCACATTACTAATAAGGATGTATTGAATAGAATTGGGGAGAAGAGGAGTTTGTGGCACAACTTGACAAGAAGAAGGGACCGGTTGGTAGGACATGTTCTGAGGCATCAAGGGATCACAAATTTAGGATTGGAGGGCAGCGTGGAGGGTAAAAATCGTAGAGGGAGACCAAGAGATGAAGACACTAAGCAGATTCACAAGGATGTAGGTTGCAGTAAGTACTGGGAGATGAAGAAGCTTGCACAGGATAGAGTAGCATGGAGAGCTACATCAAACCAGTCTCAGGACTGAAGACCACAACAACAACATTTAAGTTTTACTGGCTTCTTCTTAAAACGTTAGAATCTCAGTGAACTTTTCATCAGGACCAGGTTATGATCACTGCCTATGTCTGCAGATGGGTAGCTCCTGCAATCTTTTATCTGGTTCCTAGAACGTGCTTTCACTAAAATGTAATCAATCTGTTGTCTCCTCAGGTCTCCAGGGGCCTTCCATGTTTATCTTCTTCGTTTGTGATATTGGAAAAGGGTGTTTGCAACAACTAATTGGATCCTCGAGCAGAACTCGATATGTCGATCTCCTCTTTCGTTTCTTCTTCCCAGTCCATATTTTCCAATAATTCCTTCCTCCTGTTCTTCACCCACAATCGCGTTCCAGTTCTCCATGGCAATCAGGTTTTCATCTCCCTTAACATTTCTCATCGCATTACTTATTTCTTCGTATATTTCGTCAATGACTGCATCTTCTTCTTTGGATGTTGGCATCTATATTTGTATTATCACAGTGTCCTTTGGTTTAGTTACAAGTCTGACTAGTATTATTTGAGAGCTATATTGCACGTATCCCTTGACACGTGAGCCATTGTTTTTCCTCAAAATTATTCCAACTCCTTCCAATCCAGGTCTGTCTTGGTCAGTTCCGGTGTTGATGACTCTGTATTCTGCAGACCAGAAATCACCTGGTTGGGGCCATCTCATCTCCGATATGCCTAGGATATCGATTTCCAGTCGTTCAATTTCAAGTTTTACATTTTCTAGCTTGCTACACTGAAGCAGTGTTCTCACATTCCAAGTGGCTATGTTAAAATTGGTATTCTTTTCCTTCACGTTGTCTGCATCTTTTGCAGTCCCCACCTGGAGATCCGATTGGGGGCTATTTTATCTCCGGAAAATTCTACTAGAACATCTAATCTACGCCCTTTCTTCTCAGTGTGCAAAATGTTGATATCGTGAACAGCTTTAGGCGCGTAACCTGTAATCAGAAGGTGGTCGGCAAAAGACGAATTCTGGGTGCTAGTTCAATTATTTCTTAAAAGATGTTCTTTGTGTCTGCTTGTAAAGACACGTCTTGGTTGTCCTATGTAGTAAGAAGAGCAAGTGTCGCAAAGAATCTTATAGACGCCAGAGTTTTTGAAAGGGGAACGGGTCGATTTTAAATTATGAATAAAATTTTTTTCAACCTATTATTGGTTGAACAGGCGACGTTACAGTTGTATTTATTACAAAGAAGGCGTTGAATCTGATAGGAGATGGGCCCCAAGAAAGAAATAGAAAGAAAATTTCTTCTTTAGGCTGGACTCAATGATAGAGGTGGCGAGTGTAGTAATTCTTCTAACAGTCATCTTTTTTAAGTATGTTATCCTCTAAGGCAGGTTCATATTCGTTATTAACTGCTATCGTTTTGGCTAAATTGATTTCTTGCTCGAATTTTTCTTTCTAGAGTGGGATACAAGTAGCTCTGTGAATAGCAGAGTGAAAGAAAGCGTTCTTATGAGATTGTGGGTGCATGGAAGACGCAGGTACCATCTGATCGGTATATATTTCTTTATGAAAACATTAAATGAGATAATATTTTCTTCTACTGTAAGTGTCAAGTGAAGAAAATTCAATTGATGGGCCTCGTTTTCAAGTTCGCAGTTGAAGGAAGCATCCTTGCTGACACTTTCATTAACTCTCTAGAAGGAAAGGTTTTCACCTGTTTCTCAGCTACAGCGCTAGGCATTCTCTCTTATTTCAGATATGTCGATGTTATTTCAATCATCTGCAAAGGACCTGTTGATGGCATTGACCGTATTTTCGATCTCTTTAATGAACTTCACGAGAAAATATCTTTCAACAGCGAACTCGATAACGAGGGCGGGCAATTGGATTTTCTTGACTTTACGCTTACAGTAGAAGAAAATAATATCCCATTTAATGTTTTTCGTAAAGAAACGTATACCTATCAGATGGTGCCTGCGTCTTCCATGCTCCCACAATCTCATAAGAACGCTTTCTTTCACTCTGCTATTCACAGAGCTACTTGTATCCCACTCTCGAAAGAAAAATTCGAGCAAGAAATCAATTTAGTCAAAACGATAGCAGTTAATAACGAATATGAACCTGCCTTAGAGGATAACATACTTAAAAAAGATGACTGTTAGAAGAATTACTACAATCGCCACCTCTATCATTGAGCCCAGCCTAAAGAAGAAGTATTTTTTTCTATTTCTTTCTTGGGTCCCATCTCCTATCTGATTCAACGCCTTATTGGTAATAAGTACAACTGTAACGTCGCATTTTCAACCAATAATAGTTTGAAAAAAGATTTTATTCATTATTTAAAATCGGCCCGTTCCCCTTTGGAAAACTCTGGCGTTTATAAGATTCTTTGCGACACTTGCTCTTCTTACTACATAGGACAACCAAGACGTGCCTTTACAAGCAGACACAAAGAACATCTTTTAGCACCCAGAATTCGTCTTTTGCCGACCACCTTCTGATTACAGGTTACGCGCCTAAAGCTGTTCACGATATCAACATTTTGCATACTTAGAAGAAAGGGCATAGATTAGACGTTCTGGAAGAGTAAGAAATTTTTAAACATCTTTCTTGAAATGATGGCCTCATTCTTAACGAGCAGCTACAATTACGTAACAAAAGCTTCTTCAACGGTAGAAAGCCGTTACTTGATATTTGATTTCGCGTTCCGTCGTGCTGTTACCGAAATATTTTTTGTATCTAAGTCGTTTCATAATTTTTTGTTCATTAAATTGTTTACATTCACTACATTTCATGTCATACCGTTTTTCTACTCGATGAGGTATTCAGCTCCTTTTTCAATTCTGTCATGGTATTTTCAGCCTTTAAACTCTACCTCTAAGCTTTTATGTACACAAATTGTTACCATGTCTGTTGCTGCCAGATAAAATATTGCTTCTTACTTCATGTTTTAAATAATGTTCATCATAATATTCGTCTGTCCATATTTTGAATGTTAAGTAGCCTGTTTGTATTTGCGGCTACTAGATGGCACTCTCGGTCTATTGTTCACCTGCCCGCAATAGCTAACGTGGGCGCCTCTGTCTGATTCTACCGCAGCTCGACATGTGAGCAGCCCATAGTGGATTTCTATTTTAAAATTTTGTGACTGAAGCTTTATCGCTTTTATACGTGACAGGCCAGTTTGTATGTTGTATTTCTGATGAAGTCACTCTTAGTAGTTGCCGAAACCTAGGTCAAAACATTTTTGCGACCGAGGGCAGTTATTGCTTTAATTTTACGTTGTAAATAGTCTTTCGCTCCCTGTATTTTACCCTGACACCTTTAGAATTTCAAAGGGAGTATTCCAGTCAACACTGTCAAAAGCTTTTTCCAAGTCTAAAAGTGCTATAAACGTATGATTGTCTTTCCTTCACCTAATTCAAAGTGTCAGTGCTGCCGGGCGTGTTCCAACATTTCTCCGAAATCCAAATCGATCTTCTCCGAGGTCCGCTTCTGCCACTTTTTGCATTCTTCTGTAAAGAATTGGTCTTAGTATTTTTCAACCGTGACGTATTAAACTGATTGTTAGGTAATTTTCGTACCTGTCAGCAACTGCCTTCTTTGGAATTGAAATTACTACATTCTTCTTGAATTCTGCTGGCATTTCGCCTGTCTCGTACGTCTTGCGCATCAAATGGAAGAGTTTTGTCATGGCCGGCTCCCTCCAGGCTATCACTAGTTTTGACGGAATATCGCCTACTTCCGGGGATCTTGGTTCGTCTTAGATCTTTCAGAGCTTTCTCTATTTCTTCTCGCAGTATCATATCTCCCATCGCATCTTCACCTACGTCCTCCTCTCTTTCTATAATGTTGCTTTCAAGTTCATCTCCCTTGCACAGATCGTCTTTATATAACTTCCACCTTTCAGCTTTCCCATCTTTCCTTATTCATACAGCTGCTTCTCGTTTGCCTAAATGTCTCTTTAATCTTCCTGTAGGTGGCATCTACTCTTTCCCCTAGTGAAATATGCTTTCAAATCGTTATCTACATCTACATTTATACTCCGCAAGCCACCCAACGGTGTGTGGCGTAGGGCACTTTACGTGCCACTGTCATTCCCTCCCTTTCCTGTTCCAGTCGCGTATGTTTCGCGGGAAGAACGACTGCCGGAAAGCCTCCGTGCGCGCTCGAATCTCTCTAATTTTACATTCGTGATCTCCACGGGACGTATAGTATGAGTAAGCAATATATTCGATACCTCATCCAAAAACGCACCCTCTCTAAATTTGAACAGCAAGCTACAACGCGATGCAGAGCGCCTCTCTTGCAGAGTCTGCCACTTGAGTTTGCTAAACATCTCCGTAACGCTATCACGCTTACCAAATAACCCTGTGACGAAACGCGCCGCTCTTCTTTGGATTTTCTCTATCTCCTCTGTCAACCCAACCTGGTACGGATCCCACACTAATGAGTAATACTCAGGTATAGGTCGAACGAGTGTTTTGTAAGCCACCTCCTTTGTTGATGGACTACATTTTTTAAGGACTCTCCCAATGAATCTCAACCTGGCACCCGCCTTACCAACAATTAATTTTATATGATCATTCCACTTCAAACCGTTCCGCACGCATACTCCCAGATATTTTACAGAAGTAACTGCTACCCGTGTTTGTTCCGATATCATATAATCATACAATAAAGGATCCTTCTTTCTATGTATTCGCAATACATTACATTTGTCTATGTTAAGGGTCAGTTGCCAATCCCTGCACCAAGTGCCTATCCGCTGCAGATCTTCCTGCATTTCGATGCAATTTTCTAATGCTGCAACTTATCTGTATATGTTATGTTATGTTCTGTTTGTCCTCTAGCCATTTCTACTTAGCAATATTGACTTCATGTCAATCTCATGTTTTAAACGTTTGTATTCCCTTGCGCCTGCTTCACTTGCTGCAATTTTTAAATTTTCTCCTTTCATCAGTTAAATTCAATAGCTCTTGCGTTATACAAGGATTCCTAGCAGGTCTTGTGTTTTTACCTATTTGATCCTCTGCTGCCTTTACTATTTCATCTCTTAAAGTTGACCATTCGTGTTCTGCTATACTCCTTCCCTCTCTCTAAAGCCCTCAACAACCTTTGGTTCTTTCAAATTATCAAGGTCGAATCTCCTTAGTTTCCTGGTTTTCCTTCGTTTTCCAATTTCTTCAATTTTAATCTACCAATAAATTATGGTCAGAGTCCACATCTACCCCTGTATTGTAATTTAAAATCCGATTCCTTAATTTTGTGTCTAATCGTTATATAAATAATCAGAAACCTTCCGATGTCTCAAGGTCTCTTCCACATACAGAACCTTCTTTCGTGATTCTTAAAGTAAGTGTTAGCGATGATTAAATTGTGTTCTGTGCTTCCTCTTTCATTCCGTTCCCTCAGTCCTCCCCCATTCCACATCCACTTACTGCTTCTCCTTCTCTTCCTTTTCCTACTATCCAATTCCATGCCCCCATTACGATTCATTTTTTGTCTTCTTTAACTATCTGAATAATTTCTTTTATCTCATCATTCATTTTTTCAATGTCCTCATCATCTACCGAGCTAGTTGATGTGTATATCACTGTGGTAGGCGTAGGCTTCGTGTCTGTCTTGGCTACGATAATGCGTTCACTATGTTGTTCATAGTAGCTTACTCGCATTCCTATTTTGTTATTCATTAATAAACCTATACTTGCATTATCCCTATTTGATTTTGTATTTACAACCTTGTATTCGCCTGATCAGAAGTCCTGTTACTCCTGCCACCGAACTTCACCAATTCGCACTATATCTAACTTCAGTCTGTCCATTTACATTTTTAAATTTTCTAGCCTGCCTGACCGATTTAGGGATTTAACACTCCACTCTCCGGCCCGTAGAATGTGAGGTTTGTTTCTCCTGATGACAACATCCTCCTGAGTAGTCCCTGCCTGGAGGTGAGTATGGGGCACTACTTTACGTCCGGAATATTTTACCCAAGAAGACGCCAACATCATTTAACCATACGGTAGAGCTGCATGTCCTCGGGAAAAATTACGGCTGTAGTATCCCCTTGCTTTCAGCTGTTCGTAGAACCAGCACAGCAAAGCCGTTTTGGTTGATGTTACAAGGCCAGATGAGTCAAACATCCAGACTGTTGTCCCTGAAAGCACTGAAAAGGTTGCTGCACCTCTTCAGGAAATACACTTATGTCTGGTCTCTCGACAGATATCCTTCCGTTGTGGTTGCACCTACAGTACTGCTATCTGTATCGCTGAGGCACGCAAGCCTCCCCAACAAAGGCAAGGTCCATGGTCCATGGGCAGCGGAGTGCAGCATATGGACTGAAAATAAATTGAATAAGGACGAAACTAATGGGAAGAGCATAAGTGAGAACAACGAGAAACTTAATATCAGAATTGGGAATCACGAAGTTGTGACATTAAGGGATTCTGTTATCTAGACAGCAAAATAACCCATGATCGACGGAGCAAGAAGGACATAAAAAGCAGACTAACACGGAAAAAAGGGCACTCCTGGACAAGAGAAGTCTACTAGTATCAAACATAGGTCTTAATTTGAGGAAGAAATTTCTGTGAATGTACGTTTG
Source organism: Schistocerca cancellata (assembly GCF_023864275.1). Taxonomy (NCBI): domain Eukaryota; kingdom Metazoa; phylum Arthropoda; class Insecta; order Orthoptera; family Acrididae; genus Schistocerca; species Schistocerca cancellata. Next base: position 180,130,644 of record NC_064635.1, read on the forward strand.
GAGCACAGCACTTTACGGCAGTGAGACATGGACTGAGGTGAAGCCGGAACATTTGAAACGTGGTGTTACAGAAGAATTTTTAAAATTAGGTGAACAGTAAGGAATGAGGAGGTTCTCAGGAAAATCGGCGAGCAAAGGAATATACGGACCCACGACAAGAAGATGGAACAGGATGTTAAAACGTCAGGGAATAACTTCCATGGTACTACAGAGAGCTGTAGAGGGCAAAAATTGTAGACGGAGACAGAGATTGAAATACAACCAGGAAATAACTGAGGACGTAGGCTGCAAGTACTGCTCTGAGATGAAGAGTTTAGCACAGGAGAGGAATTCGTCGCGCACAGCATGAAACAGGTCAGAAGACTGATGACGCAAAAAAAAAAAAAAAGTGTGTGACGAGCAAAGTTGTGAGGGATGGAAAAGACACGCCGTGATTTGGCAGCTGCTACGAAAGGAACAGAGCCTTTGCTGCAGATTTAAATCCAGCGAAAGACTCATTGACTCATAGACAAATGAAAAGTGAACAAAGACAATATCAGCTTAAGTGAGAGCCATACGTGAAACCTTGAACAAATTCGAGGGTAGTTTTCTGTCTACAGACTACACAGACAGTCTTAGAAGAATATTTATTAAGATGGTATCTGTTCTTTCGGACATGTCCGAAATAACAGATGCACAAACAGTGCCCCCATTCTTACGGACCGAGCGAGGTGGCGCAGTGGTAGCACACTGGACTCGCATTCGGGAGGACGACGGTTCAATCCCGTCTCCGGCCATCCTGATTTAGGTTTTCCGTGATTTCCCTAAATCGCTTCAGGCAAATGCCGGGATGGTTCCTTTGAAAGGGCACGGCCGATTTCCTTCCCCATCCTTCCCTCACCCGAGCTTGCGCTCCGTCTCTAATGACCTCGTTGTCGACGGGACGTTAAACACTAATCTCCTCCTCCTCCTCCATTCTTACGGGAATCGGCAACGCGCCGCGAGTAATGAGTATAATGGGCGGGGGCACTACGTTCAGAATGTTGGTTTCGCGGGAGGCGTGCCAGAGATAAATCCCTGCCGTCGCTCTATGCTCTGTGCCGTCGGTGGCTCAGATGGATAGAGCGTCTGCCGTGTAAGCAGGAGATCCCGGGTTCGAGTATGTCAACGCCTGTAAGCAGCTAAGGGTGTTCATTTCATTGTAATCTTAGAAGTTTTAGTCTTGTGTTAAATGAGTAAACGGATCGAAACCATGTGGCCACACACTTTTTGAGATCGTAATGGCATCTGAACGGAGGGTATAATAGAGAAGGGCGAAATACTAAACGCCTTTTTCCAAACTGTTCCAGTATGGAAGGTCGTAGAGTGATTATTCCTTTCCACTCGCGAGAACCTCAAAATGACATAACGTAATAAACGAGCGTGGGATAGAAATGCAACTGAAATCGCTCGATAGAGGTTGCGCTGCACCTCATGGGATCCCGATGCGACTCTACATTTTTTTTTTCTCATAGTACGTTGGTACAGAAACCAGATGGCAGCTGTAAGAGTCGAGGGACATGAAAGGGAAGCAGTGGTTGGGAAGGGAGTGAGACAGGGTTGTAGCCTCTCCCCGATGCTATTCAATATGTATATTGAGCAAGCAGTAAAGGAAACAAAAGAAAACTTCGGAGTAGGTATTAAAATCCATGGAGAAGAAATAAAAACTTTGAGGTTGGCGGATGATATTGTTATTCTGTTAGAGACAGCAAAGGACTTGGAAGAGCAGTTGAACGGAATGGACAGTGTGTTGAAAGGAGGGTATAAGATGAATATCAACAAAAGCAAAACGAGGATAATGGAATCTAGCCGAATTAAGTCGGGTGATGCTGAGGCAATTAGGTTAGGAAATGAGACACTTAAAGCAGTAAAGGAGTTTTGCTATTTGTTTAGCAAAATATCTGATGATGGTCGAAGTAGAGAAGATATAAAATGTAGACTGGGAATGGCAAGGAAAGCGTTTCTGAAGAAGAGAAATTTGTTTACATCGAGTATAGATTTAAGTGTCAGGAAGTCGTTTCTGAAAGTATTTGTGTGGAGTGTCACCATGTATGGAAGTGAAACATGGACGATAAATACACTCCTGGAAATGGAAAAAAGAACACATTGACACCGGTGTGTCAGACCCACCATACTTGCTCCGAACACTGCGAGAGGGCTGTACAAGCAATGATCACACGCACGGCACAGCGGACACACCAGGAACCGCGGTGTTGGCCATCGTATGGCGCTAGCTGCGCAGCATTTGTGCACCGCCGCCGTCAGTGTCAGCCAGTTTGCCGTGGCATACGGAGCTCCATCGCAGTCTTTAACACTGGTAGCATGCCGCGACAGCGTGGACGTGAACCGTATGTGCAGTTGAGGGACTTTGAGCGAGGGCGTATAGTGGGCATGCAGGAGGCCGGGTGGACGTACCGCCGAATTGCTCAACACGTGGGGCGTGAGGTCTCCACAGTACATCGATGTTGTCGCCAGTGGTCGGCGGAAGGTGCACGTGCCCGACGACCTGGGACCGGACCGCAGCGACGCACGGATGCACGCCAAGACCGTAGGATCCTACGCAGTGCCGTAGGGGACCGCACCGCCACTTCCCAGCAAATTAGGGACACTGTTGCTCCTGGGGTATCGGCGAGGACCATTCGCAACCGTCTCCATGAAGCTGGGCTACGGTCCCGCACACCGTAAGGCCGTCTTCCGCTCACGCCCCAACATCGTGCAGCCCGCCTCCAGTGGTGTCGCGACAGGCGTGAATGGAGGGACGAATGGAGACGTGTCGTCTTCAGCGATGAGAGTCGCTTCTGCCTTGGTGCCAATGATGGTCGTATGCGTGTTTGGCGCCGTGCAGGTGAGTGCCACAATCAGGACTGCATACGACCGAGGCACACAGAGCCAACATTCGGCATCATGGTGTGGGGAGCGATCTCCTACACTGGCCGTACACCACTGGTGATCGTCGAGGGGACACTGAATGGTGCACGGTACATCCAAACCGTCATCGAACCCATCGTTCTACCATTCCGAGACCGGTAAGGGAATTTGCTGTTCCAACAGGACAATGCACGTCCGCATGTATCCCGTGCCACCCAACGTGCTCTAGAAGGTGTAAGTCAACTACCCTGGCCAGCAAGATCTCCGGATCTGTCCCCCATTGAGCATGTTTGGGACTGGATGAAGCGTCGTCTCACGCGGTCTGCACGTCCAGCACGAACGCTGGTCCTACTGAGGCGCCAGGTGGAAATGGCATGGCAAGCCGTTCCACAGGACTACATCCAGCATCTCTACGATCGTCTCCATGGGAGAATAGCAGCCTGCATTGCTGCGAAAGGTGGATATACACTGTACTAGTGCCGACATTGTGCATGCTCTGTTGCCTGTGTCTATGTGCCTGTGGTTCTGTCAGTGTGATCATGTGATGTATTTGACCCCAGGAATGTGTCAATAAAGTTTCCCCTTCCTGGGACAATGAATTCACGGTGTTCTCATTTCAATTTCCAGGAGTGTAGTTTAGACAAGAAAATAGATTCTTTCGAAATGTGGTGCTACAGACGAATGCTGAAGATTAGATGGGTAGATCACATAACTAATGAGGAGGTATTGAATAGAATTGAGGAGAAGAGGAGTTTGTGGCACAACTTGAGAAGAAGGAGGGACCGGTTGGTAGGACATGTTCTGAGGCATCAGGCGATCACAAATTTAGCATTGGAGGGCAGCGTGGAGGGTAAAAATCATAGAGGGAGACCAAGAGATGGATACACTAAGCAGATTCAGAAGGATGTAGGCTGCAGTAGGTACTGGGAGATGAAGAAGCTCGCGCAGGGTAGGGTAGCATGGAGAGCTGCATCAAACCAGTCTCAGGACTGAAGACCACAACAACAACAAAAACGTTGGTTTTATTCAGGAATTCAATACACCATAATATTTTCCACTCTCTTGGTTACTTAACGTTATTTTTCAACTCGCTCTCCGTTCAACGGGACAGCCTTACGCTACTTAACCGGCAGGGGCCTGTATTCCCGCAAGGTACCAGTCTACTGACGATTCCGGAGGCAACGCCTTGGTGCACCACTAACATCACGATCAGCCTTGTAAGCCGCCGACAGCTCCGCACGGACTGTCCTTCGTTGCACTCTCTGAGCTTGTGTTAGGCGGCGAGGAACCCAGCGAACAGGCACCTTTGAGTACCCTAACTGGGGGAAGAGTGTGTCTGCACTACCAACAGAATCGTCCAGTTGTGTAGTGAGGGTTTGCTTTTGGTCCGTCGATCACCTCGAATGAGAGTGTCCGCACGTTCCGACATTGGAGGAGCCACGGCTGTGGGCGACCAGCCGACAGGAGGGAGATGACAGAGGTTTGCGATGATCACTGGCACAACGCTCAGCGACTCGACGTGCTTTTGTTCCCTACTGTGTCTCCGTAGACGTTCTGCGATGCTCTGGTTTTTCTCATAAAGAAACTCAATGATAACTCTCTCCTTGGAACGCACCTCCTCTACAGACGCCATTTTGAAAGCGCCAGACTTGTAGGTTTCTTGCAGTTCCCACTTCGCCTGCTCACCATCTTGTTGCTCATCCATCTCTGGACCGCCTTTTTTCCCACAGTCCCCGGCCTACGTTGCCATTTGGGATCCGTGTGCAACGTGTACTAGAGTCCCTCGGTGTGGAGTCTGTACAACCCCAAATCCTGGGTTTTTAACCGCCTGTCACCCTGGTTACTGAAGAGGCCCAGAGTGATTTTAGATTTATTGCAGTACAAGAGAGATTGCACTCCTGCTACTGTTTTTAATGAAGCATTTTCTGCCATTTTATCTGAGCACTACGACTATGTAGCTGTTTTTACCAACGGGTCGAAACAAGGTGATTCCGTTCGTTGCTCTGTTGTTTTTCCGGATCGTGTCCTCAAGGGCGGACTGCCTCAGACTTTTACTGTCTTTGATGCAGAATTGTCTGCGATCCTGCGGGCACTGGAGCAGATGAGACGCTCTTCCTCTCCTAAATTTCTTGTCTGTTCCGATTCACTCAGTGCCCTTCACTCTTTGCAATGTTTGTATCCAGCACATAAAATAGTCCAGACCATCCAGGATGCCCTCCTCCAACTACAGCGATTGGGGAAGGTGGTGGCTTTCTGCTGGGTTCCGGGGCATGTCGGCATTGCTGGGAATGAAAGGGCAGATTTCGCAGCCAAGGAGGCGTGTCTCGATCCACAAGTATCTCAGTGTGCTATCCCCTTGCACGCACTCACCTCGCTGTTGAGGTCACGGGTCATGCGTCGGTGGGAGGATGAGTGGCTGGAAGTGACTGACAATAAGCTCCGTATAGTCCCGTCGACGGGACGAGGTTCTCCTCACTCGGCTTCGGATAGGCCACAGCCCTATGACGCACGGCTTCCTGCTCCGGCGGGAGGACCCTCCAATGTGTGGTGCTTGCGGCGTCCAGGTCACTGTGCGCCACGTTTTATTGGATTGCGTTTTATTTTCTGACCAGCGGGCCGTGGCTGACTTGCCAGCGGACCTGCCATCTCTTTTAGGCAACACTCGGACGAATGTGGTTAAAGTTTTGAAGTTCTGTGCCATGCCATATGTTTTTACAAAGATTTTAGGGAGAGGATCTTAATTTGCTCACTGTGTGACAAGCTCGCCCATATTTTATGTAAGTGGCCAGCCAATGACAAGTTACTGTGGCATTCTTGTTGCTACGTTTTCCCTTTCCTTACTTTCTACTTTCTTATGTAGCATTTTCCCTCTTTTCCTGCTTTCTTTGCGCGTGTGTTTCAGTTTTATTAGGTCTGTCCACATTCGTTCCCTTTAATGTGTATCAGGGCAGCTGATGACCTCGACGTTGAGCGCCCATGAGCCCCAACACACACACACACACACACACACACACACACACACACACACACACACACACAAATCTACGCAAGCGTCATTATTAATCCAGTAAAAGAAATTCAAATAGAAAATTATGCAAATTAGGTCTCTGGAAAAGTCATTGATTGGTTTACTGCGAATGAACTTGCTCTCAACTTTGAAAAAAACACAGTACATCCAATTTTCTACTGCAAGGAGTACAGTTCCTTCAATAGCTATACACACATCAAAAAAGGTTGTGCATCACTCCGGTTCCCAGAACTCCTGAAGATAAACGTTGACTTTGGCTATTACAGACACAGTCCCTTTGACTGTTCGACGATGTCACTAAACCCGCCCAAAGATGTAAACATCCTTGCATGAGCAGCGTCTATAAGACGGAGGGGGTCCGACAGCCGATCAGTTCCAGTCATTCGACCAGTGAGGAGGTACACGGCTCGTGTAGTCTGACGTTCAACCATGCCTAGACGGTCAGTACCGCGGTTCGATCGCGTCCTCATTGTCACTTTGTGCCAGGAAGGGCTCTCAACAAGGGAAGTGTCCAGGCGCCTCGGAGTGAACCAAAGCGATGTTGGAGGAGATACAGAGAGACAGGAACTGTCGATGACACGCCTCGCTCACGCCGCCCTAGGGCTACTACTGCAGTGGATGACCGCTACCTACGGACTATGGCTCGGAGGAACCCTGATAGCAACGCCACCATCTTGAATAATGCTTTTCGTACAGCCACAGGACGTCGTGTTACGACTCAAACTGTGCGCAATAGGCTGCATGATGCGCCACTTCGCTCCCGACGTCCACGGCGAGATCCATCTTTGCAACCACAACACCATGCAGCAGGGTACAGATAAACCCAACAACATGCCGAACGGATCGCTTACGATTGGCATCACGTTCTCTTCACCGATGAGTGTCGCATATGCCTTCAACCAGACAATCGTTGGAGACCTGTTTGCAGGCAACCCGGTCAGGTTGAACGCTTTAGACACACTCTCCAGCGAGTGCAGCAAGTTGGAGGTTCCCTGCTGTTTTGGGGTGGCATTATGTGGCGCCGACGTACGCCCCCTGTGGTCATGGAAGGCGCCGTAACGGCTGTACGATATGTGAATACCATCCTCCGACCGATAGTGCAACCATATCGGCAACATATGGGCGAGGCATTCGTCTTCATGGACGACAATTCGCGCCCCATCGTGCACATCTTGTGAATGACTTCCTTCAAGATAACGAAATCAATCGACTAGAGTGCCTTCTCCAAACAAGAACCTTATCGAACATGCCTGGGATTGAAAAGGGCTATTAACGGTGGACGTGAACCACCAACGACTCCGAGAAATCTACGTCGAATCGCCGTTAAGGATTGGGTAGTCTGCACCAACAATGCCTTGATGAACTTGTGGATAATATGCCACGATGAATATAGGCACGTGTCACTGCAAGAGGACGTGCTACTGGGCATTACAGGTACCGGTGTGTACAGCAACCTGGACCACCACATCCTAAGGTCTCGCTGTATGGTGATACAACATGCAATGTGTGGTTTTCATGAGCAATAAAAAGGACGGAAATCATGTTTATGTTAATCTCTATTTCAATTTTCTGTATAGGTTCCGGAACTTACTGAACCGAAGTGATGGAAACCTTTTCTTGATGTGTGTATATACTGGCAACGGAGTTAGATATGAGGCGCAGTCAAATGAAGACACGATTGATGGAGAAAAAGTAAGCAACCTTTTTAGTGTTTCAAAAGTAATCTCAGTAGCTGTTAACACATTCGCCCAACTGAGTTAAGGTAGTCAATGCCTACATGGAAAAGTATTTGCTTTTGCCTAGGGAACCGTTATTGTTCCAGGCGTTCCTCTTCCTCCGAAACATACCGACGGTCACGAGCGCCTTTCTTCTGTACTCTAAAAATGTGGAAATCGCATGGGGAGTATCATGGACTGCATGCAGGATGTGCTAGGGCTTCCCAGCTGAACTTCTGCATTGTAGTCCAGACAACCTTTGCGACATGTGGATCTCCAATGCTGTACTGTTCATACAATCCTGATCTCTCCCCAAGCATTTCACATTTTTGGAGCCCTGAAGAGGGAAATCCGTGACCATAGATTTGCTTTAGAGGAAGAGGTGCACACCTGGATACAATCAAGGCTTCATATATATATATATATATATATATATATATATATATATATATATATATATATAGAGTCATCATTCATTGGTTTGTTTTCGGCCCACCATGAGTTCCTCTGCTGTACCAACCTCTTCATCTCTGAGTAGCACTTGCAACCTACGTCCTCAATTGTTTCCTGGATGCATTCCACTCTCTGTCTTCCTCTACAGTTTTTGCCCTCCACAGCTCCCTCTAGTACCATGAAAGTCATTCCCTCGTGTCTTAACAGATGTCCTATCATGCTGTCCCTTCTCCTTATCAGCGTTTTCCATATGTTCCTTTCCCTCCGATTCTGCGCAGAGCCTCCTCATTCCTTTCTTTATCAGTCCACCTAATTTTCAACATTCGTCTGTAGCACCACATCTCAGATGCTTCGATTCTCTTTTATTCCGGTTTCACCACAGTCCATGTTTCACCACCACACAATTCTGTACTCCAAAAGTACATTCTCAGAAATTTATTCCTCAAATTAAGGCCTATGTTCGACACTAGAAGTTTTCTTTTGGCCAGAAATGCCCTTCTTGCGAGCGAAAGTCTACTTTAGATGTCCTACTTGCTCCGTCCGTCACTGGTCATTTTACAGCCTAGATAGTAGATTTCCTTAACTTCATGTACTTCGTGACCATCAATCCTGATGTTAATTTTCTCACTGTTCACATTTCTGCTACTTCTCATTGTTTTCGTCGTTCCTCGATTTACTCTCAGCCCATATTCTGTACTCATCAGACTGTCCATTCCATTCCATTCAGCAGATCATGTAATTCTTCTTCACTTTCTCTCAGAGCAGCGATGTCATTAACGAATCGTATTATTGATATCCTTTCATCTTCAATTTTAATTCCACTTCTGAACCTTGTTTTTATTTCCATCATTGCTTTTTCGATGCACAGATTGAACAGTAGGGGCGAGACTACGTTCCTGTCTTTCACTCTCTTTAATCCGAACATTTCGTTCTTGTACGTATTGTATATTACCTGTCTCTCCTTACTCCTATTTTTCTAAGAATTTCGAGTATCTTGCACCATTTTACATTATCGAAAGCTTTTCCCATGTCGACAAATCCTATGAACGTGCTTGTTTTTCTCTAGTCTTTTTTCCATTATTAACAGCAACGTCAGAATCGGCTCACTGGTGCGTTTATCTTTCCTAAAACCAAACAGATCTTCATATGACGCATCCTCAATTTTCTTTTCCATTCTTATGTATACCATTCTTGTCAGCAACTTGGATGCATGAGCTGTTAAGCTGATTGCCCGATAATTCTCGCACATGTGAGGTCTTGAAGTCTTCGGAATTTTGTGGAAGACATTTCTCCTTAGGTCAGACGGTATATTACCAGACGTACATTCTACACACCAACATGAATAGTCGTTTTGGTGCTACTTCCCCCAATCATCTTAGAAATTATGATGGAATGTTATCTACCCTTCTGCATTACTTGATCTTAGGTCCTCCAAAGCTCTCTTAAATTCTGCTTCTAATACTGGATCCCCTATCTCTTCTAAATCCACTCGTGTTTCTTCTATCATCAGAAAAATCTTCCCCCCTCATAGAGGCCTTCAGTGTATTCTTTCCACCTATCCGCTCTCTCCTCTGTGTTTAACAGTGGCATTCCGGTTGCACTCTTAATGTTACTACCCTTGCTTTAAATTTCACCGAAGCTTGTTTTGACTTACCTATATGCTGGATGAGTCCTGACAATCGTTTCTTTTTCGATTTCTTCACATTTTTCCTGCAGCCATTTCGCCTTAGCTTTCCTGTAGTTCCTATTTATGTCATTCCTCAGCCACTAGTGTTTCAGTATTCCTCAATTTTGCTGAAAATTTTTGTACTTCCTTCTTTCTTCCATCGGTTGAGGTATTTCTTATGCTACCCATGATTTCTTCGCAGTTATCTTCTATGTTCCTATGTTTTTCTTTCAAATTTCAGTGATTACCGTTTTTGGAGATGTTTGTTCCTCTTTTCAACTGTGCTGCCTACTGGGTTATTCCTTGTATCTGTATCTACAGCCTTAGAGAGCTTCAAGTATAATTCATCATTCCTTAGTACTTCTGTATGCCACTTCTTTCGTTTTGATTCTTCCTGACTAATGTCTTAAACTTCAGCCTACTCTTCATCACTACCGTATTGTGGTCTGAGTCTATATCTGCTCCTGGGTACGCCTTACAGTCCAATATCTGATTTCGGAATCTCTGTCTGACCAGGATGTAATCTAACTGAAATCTTCCCGTATCGTCCGGCCTTTTTGAAGTATACCTCCTCCTCTTGTGGTTCTTGAATAGGATATTCTGTATTACTAGCTGAAATTTATTGCAGAACTCAGTTAGTCTTTCTCTTCTCTTATTCCTTGGCCTAAGCCCATATTCTCTTGTAACCTTTCCTTCTACTCCTTTCCCTACGCTGCTGCTGTTGATATTGCCCTAAACTCGTGCGCCCACAATTCCTTGTCCTTTTTTTTCAATTTCGCTGCACTGACCGCTACTACCTCTAGATTCAGCCTCTGCGCTTCCCTTTTCAGGTTTTCTAGCTTCCTTACCACGTTCAAGCTTCTGACATTCCACGCCCCGGCTAATAGAACGTTATCCTTTCGTTGATTATACCACTTTTTTCTCATGGTCACCTCCCCCTTTACAGTCGGCTGCAGGAGATCCGACTAGGGGACTATTCCGGAATTTGCCGATGGAGAGATCATCGTGACACTTCTTCAATTTCATGCAATATGTCCTGTGGATATGCGTTATGTGTCTTTAATGCAGCCAGCCGCTGTGGCCGAGCGGTTCTAGACGCTTCAGTCCAGAACCGCGCTGCTGCTACGGTCGCAGGTTCCAATCCTGCCTCGGGCATGCATGTGTGAGATGTGTTAGGTTCTAAGTCTAGCGGACTGATGACCTCAGATGTTAAGTCCCATAGTGCTTAGAGGCATTTGAACCATTTGAATCTTTAATGCAGTGGTTTCCAGTGGCCTAGCGTGAGGGGAGACTTCGAGGCTTAGTGTCCCCTGCATTCGTGCTTAAAAAAGATGCAATAGTAATTCATAGCAAAAATATAAACAACTTTCTACTAAGAGCGCTAAATGTGCGAAGACATCAGTTTTGTAGACCGCACCGCCGCACCCGGAGTATTGGTGTATTTGCCTGCTTCAGACTCGACTGCTCGTCTCTGCCTTTCTTCCCTTACCTGGCTGTGTGCGCCTGGTCTTTAAGGGCATTCTCGGCTCCCCTCCACTTTCCCTCTTTCACGAAGGCCGGTCCGCTGCACTTGTTAGCAGGTATCGAGACTAGTGTCTGCCACTTCTATGCTGGCTTTTAACACGGAAGTAAACAGTCGCGCGGTTTGTGTTCGTAGTCATTCTTGTGTGATTTTAGTGCCTATTTTCGTTGTCTCGCCAACATGAGTGAGCCAGCAACTGAACACCATATAGACTTTTTATTAAAAACGCCTTGTTCTACTTTATCGTACGAAAAAAAGTGCGTATTGAAGGACAATCGACCTACTCCTATACTCAGTGTAGTTTTAAGTGAAGCCAAACAAAAACGCACATTTCAGACAGCCTGGTACGAAAAGTATTCTTGGCTGACTGCGAATGCAGTTAATAACAGATTATATTGTTGTTTATGTCTTCTGTTTGGTGGTGAAAAGGAATGACGCAATGAGGGCATTTGACAGGAAAACACAAAAGCATCAGATATCAAACCTTCACCTGCAGAACAAAGAATCATTTCAGTTATTGGGCAAAAGTAGAATTGAGCACGCCCTTTCTGAAGCCGCTCATCTGACAGCAATAAAATACAACAAACAAGTTGCATCCAGCACGAGAGTATTGGGTCGTCTTATTCAGGCAATTGCATTTCTTTGTTAACAAGAACTAGCCTTTCGCGGCCATCGAGAAGACAAATCCTCCAGCAACAAAGGTAACTATCTGGAATTGTTGGATTTACTAGCTCAAGGAGAGCAGTTAATCCGAGACCATCTGCCATCTTCAACTTTTAAAGGAAATTCTCCAGATATACAGAATGATGTAATAGAAATGATAACTCTGGAAGTTAATGAGAAAATAAACTCTGAAATTCAGAACTGCAATTTCATTTCGATTCTGGCTGGTGAAACATTAGACGTGTAATGTAAGAATCAAATGAGTATAACATTAAGGAATTGTATTGCAGACAAAATTGAGGAAAGATTCGTTGGATTTTACGATGTTTCTGGAGATAAAACTGCAGAAGGTTTGTCAAACATTATTCATGCAGTATTGAAAGAATGGAATGTGGAAGGAAAAGTGGTTAGTCAAACAAATGATGGCGCTTCAGTAATGGCGGGCATAGAAAGAGGACTACAACAATTGGTGAAGCAATTCTGTCCCTATGCGCTGTTTATTCATTGTTACGCACACCAACTGTCTTTGGTACTGCTACATGCCTCCAAAATCATACGACAAATACGCATGTTTGTAAGTGAGCTTACTGTATTCCATTCGGTTTTCAGCAAATCATCAAAACGAACTGTATTGCTAACTGAGAAAGGATTTAAATTGTCACATAGAAGCAACATTCGCTGGAAATTTCGTCCAGTGCAGTTTCAACAACATCTAGTCATTTCTCAGGGCTATATAGTGGTTTTAATTATATAATCGATGATACAGACTCTCAGAGGACGCAGAACCTTTGAGCTGTGCTGTGGGAATGAAACGACGGATGGATGACCCTACGTTTGTCTACTTCCTTTGCTTCCGCCGAGGGTGCTTTGTTTATGTTGATCATCTCTTTAATGTTCTTCAGTCAAAATCTGTCAGTATAACTGCTTGCCACGACGAAATAAGAACTTTTTTGAGAAACTTACGACAATTAAGAACGGAGACATTCGTTGATGAATGCATTAAATGCACCTTGTGTTTCAATGGCAACTTATGATTCTGTGACAGTCAAAAGACATCTCTCAGGGCACTAACTTACGAGATACGGGATTTGCAAATTGTTCAGATGGAAAGAAGGTTTCAAGACTTTCCCAAATTCAGTTTGATGAACTTTAGAACGAAAAGTGTTTCCCAAACTATCAAAAAGAATTCCCAAAGCTGAACCGCTTCAATTATTAGAACAGTACCCATTTTTCAAACAAGAACAACTTGAAAATGAACTGTATAACATATACGCTGATGTGAAAAAATTCTTATCTCCAAGAATCTTCTTAAATTACATTGTTAACAATGATTTAGACTCCGTTTATGAAGAAACAACGAAGTTCCTGCGTTTGGTTTTGACCATACCCGCAACTACAGCAAGCAGTCGGCGAAGCATGAGTACTCTTAAACGAGTGAAGAATTATTTAAGGAATTCAATGACCAACATTTGGCTGTCGTGTTTGAGCACGCTAGCAATAGAAAAGACACTACTTGGAGAGCTATCCAGTGATCAGATCTTTGTGGACCGAGTTATAGACGTATTCGTGGAAAGAAAAGTCAGGCGCATTGCACTTGTGTACAAGGAAATGTAAGTGCTTCTTCTCTTGCCGCTGGAGTTCTACAAATCTGTCATCGTTTCTTGAATAAGTTAGTTATTATTATTATTCTTTCTTTCTTTCTTTTCTCAGACGTTATGTCTTGTCAAAAATGGAAAGTGACGCGGACCTTGATCAAGCGTGACTGCCTTTTAACTGTACGGTATATGTTATATTGCATTTAGGAACTTTCAGGTGATTGAACATGTATCAATAATTACGGATTTCTGTAGTTGTATATATAAGTTTGGATGTATCTGTATTGCATTGATGTACTGGTGGATATTGTGTGGTATGACTCCTGTAGTTGATAGTATAATCGGTATAATGTCAACTTTATCCTGGTGCCACATGTCCTTGACTTCCTCAGCCAGTTGGATGTATTTTTCAATTTTTTCTCCTGTTTTCTTTTGTATATTTGTTGTATTGGGTATGGATATTTTGATTAGTTGTGTTAATTTCTTCTTTTTATTGGTGAGTATGATGTCAGGTTTGTTATGTGGTGTTGTTTTATCTGTTATAATGGTTCTGTTCCAGTATAATTTGTATTCATCATTCTCGAGTACATTTTGTGGTGCATACCTGTATGTGGGAACGTGTTGTTTTATTAGTTTATGTTTTATGGCAAGTTGTTGATGTATTATTTTTGCTACATTGTCATGTCTTCTGGGGTACTCTGTATTTTCTAGTATTGTACATCCACTTGTGATGTGATCTACTGTTTTCTTTTTCCAATTTACTTTCTTCGTATCTGTTGATGTTATGTGATCTAAAGGGTTGTAGAAGTGGTTATAAAATTGCAATGGTGTAGCCGATGTATTTATATGAGTGATTGCTTTGTGTATTTTGCTACCTTCTGCTCGTTCTAGAAAGAATTTTCTTAAATTGTCTACCTGTCCATAATGTAGGTTTTTTATGTCGATGAATCCCCTTCCTCCTTCCTTTCTGCTTAATGTCAATCTTTCTGTTGCTGAATGTATGTGATGTATTCTATATTTGTGGCATTGTGAACGTGTAAGTGTATTGAGTGCTTCTAGGTCTGTGTTACTCCATTTCACTACTCCAAATGGGTAGGTCAATATTGGTATAGCATAAGTATTTATAGCTTTTGTCTTGTTTTTTGCTGTCAATTCTGTTTTCAGTACTTTTGTTAGTCTTTGTCTATAATTTTCTTTTAGTCCTTCTTTAATATTCGTATTATCTATTCCTATTTTTTGTCTGTATCTTAGTATTTATAGGCATCTGTTTTTTCCATCGCTTCTATGGAGTCACTGTGGTTATTCAATATGTAATCTTGTTTAGTGTGTTTTCCCTTGACTATGCTATTTTTCTTACATTTGTCTGTTCCAAAAGCCATTGTTATATCATTGCTGAATACTTCTTTTATCTTTAGTAATTGGTTGAGTTGTTGATTGGTTGCTGCCAGTAGTTTTAGATCATCCATGTATAGCAAATGTGTGATTTTGTGTGTGTATGTTCCAGTAATATTATATCCATAATTTGTATTATTTAGCATGTTGGATAGTGGGTTCAGAGCAAGACAGAACCAGAAAGGACTTAATGAGTCTCCTTGGTATATTCCATGCTTAATCTGTATTGGCTGTGATGTGATATTATCTGAATTTGTTTGGATATTAAGTGTGGTTTTCCAGTTTTTCATTACTATGTTTAGGAACTGTATCAATTTAGGATCTGCTTTGTGTATTTCCAATATCTGCAGTAACCATGAGTGGGGCACACTATCAAAGGCTTTTTGTTAATCAATGTATGCGTAGTGTAGCGACCTTTGTTTAGTTTTAGCTTGATATGTCACCTCTGTATCTATTATCAGTTGCTCTTTACATCCTCGTGCTCCTTTGCAGCAGCCTTTTTGTTCTTCATTTATAATTTTGTTCTGTGTTGTATGTGTCAATTTCTGTGTAATGACTGAAGTTAATATTTTGTAGATTGTTGGTAGGCATGTTATGGGGCGATATTTAGCTGGGTTGGCTGTGTCTGCTCGATCTTTAGGTTTCAGATAGGTTATTCCATGTGTAAGTGTATCAGGGAATGTGTATGGGTCTGCAATGTAACTGTTAAATAATTTAGAGAGTTGTGAATGTGTTGAGGTGAACTTCTTTAGCCAGAAATTTGCTATTTTATCATTTCCAGGGGCTTTCCAGTTGTGCGTAGAATTAATTGCTTGGGTGACTTCATGTTGCAAAACTATCACTTCAGGCATTTGTGGTATCATCTTGTATGAGTCTGTTTCTGCTTGTATCCACCATGCATGTCTGTTATGTTGTACCGTGTTTGACCATATGTTATTATTATTATTATTATTATTATTATTATTATTATTAGTGGCGGTGGTAGTGGTAGTAGTTGTTGTTGTCTTATTTGATGCACATGTTTAATTTGTTTAAATTCTTGTTTAATGTACTATTTTGTCTCCCTATAATGACTGCAGAGTCTCCCCAAGCTTTACAACCACGCTACGCCACTGTTGGTGTCCATTTCCTTCTGAATGCACATGCCGTTGATGTTGTGTGACTAGGGCCTCCCGTCGGGTAGACCGTTCGCCTGGTGCAAGTCTTTCGATTTGACGCCACTTCGGCGACTTGCGCGTCGATGGGGATGGAATGATTATGATTAGGACAACAACACAACACCCAGTCCCTGAGCGTAGAAAATCTCCGAGCCAGCCGGGAATCGAACCCGGGCCCTTAGGTTGGACATTCCGCCGCGCTGACCACTCAGCCACCGGGGTCGGACAAGCCGTCGATCATTGCTGATTCTTCCGCCTTCAGGAGCAGTCTCCCACCCCAACGCAAGAGAGTGCCCTGACCTTCTGCCCGCTCCTCTGCCCACTTTGACAAGGGCGTTGGCAGAATGAGGCTGACTTCTTATGCCGGAAGTCTTCGGCCGCCAATGCTGATTATTAATCAAACATTAAGAGAGAGCGGGTTTCGAACCCGGGACCGACGACCATGGTTTCATACGTAACTGCAAAAATTTTTCCTTGAAGGTGTTAATCGTCTTGGCTAACAGTGAGATAAATGAATTAACAGTTATAGTGATTATTTTTGAAATAATGAAGTTTACTTACTTTTTCTGCATCTGTCATTTCCTCATTTGATTGCCACTTATAGATTAGTCTTTGTTTGGTCAGATATCTATTTTTAGTTACTAGTTACTAGTTAATCACCACTTTTAAAATCACATACCGATCTAGTACACGTAGATTATGGACCATTGTTCGTTTTATTCATGAAAATTATGACACTGCTTGGTATGGTGTTCCGTCACAGGAAACAATCTGATAATTCCACTAATCCACCCGACTGTTCCAACTTGAAAAGAATAAAACAAAAGTCAGAGCGGATACAATGTTGCTTCGTCACTTTTATACCCACCTAGAGACAAAAAAAATCTGACTGTTTCCCACTTCATGTGTTGTCTTCTACACTACTGGCCATTAAAATTGCTACACCACGAAGAAATGCAGATTATAAACGGGTACTCATTGGACAAATATATTATACTAGAACTGACACGTGATTACATTTTCACTCATTTTGGGTGCACAGATCCTGAGAAATCAGTACCTAGAACAACCACCTCTGGCCGTAATAACGGCCTTGATACGCCTGGGCATTGAGTCAAACAGAGCTTGCATGGCATGTACAGGTACAGCTGTCCATGCAGCTTCAACACGATACCATAGTTCATCAAGAGTAGTGACTGGCGTATTCTGACAAGCCAGTTGCTCGGCCACCATTGACCAGGCGTTTTCAGTTGGTGAGGGATCTGGAGAATGTGCTGGCCAGGGCAGCAGTCGAACATTTTCTGTGTCCAGAAACGCCCGTGCATTATCCTTCTGAAATGTAGGGTTTCGCAGGGATCGAATGAAGGGTAGAGGCACGGGTCGTAGCACATCTGAAATGTAACGTCCACTGTTCAAAGTGCCGTCAATGCGAACAAGAGGTGACAGAGACGTGTAACCAATGGCACCCCATACCATCACGTCGGGTGATACGCCAGTATGGCGATGACGAATACACGCTTCCAATGAGCGTTCACCGCGATGTCGCCAGACACGGATGCGACCATCATGATGCTGTAAACAGAACCTGGATTCATCCGAAAAAACGACGTTTTGCCATTCTTGCACCCAGGTTCGTCGTTGAGTACACTATCGCAGGCGCTCCTGTCTGTGATGCAGCGTCAAGGGTAACCGCAGCCACGGTCTACGAGCTGGTAGTCCAAGCTGCTGCAAACGTCGTCGAACTCTTATTGCAGATGGTTGTTGTCTTGCAACCGTCCCCATCTGTTGACTCAGGGATCACGACGTGGCTGCACGATCCGTTACAGCCATGCGCATAAGATACCTGTCATCTCGACTGCTAGTGATATGAGGCCGTTGGGATCCAGCCCGGCGTTCCGTATTACCGTCCTGAACCCACCGATTCCATATTCTGTTAACAGTCATTGGATCTCGGCCAATGCGAGCAGCAATGTCGCGATACGATAAACTGCAATCGCGATATGCTACAATCCGACCTTTATAAAAGTCGGAAATGTGATGGTATGCATTTCCCCTCCTTACACGACGAATCACAACAACGTTTCACCAGGCAACGCCGGTCAACTGCTGTTTGCGTATGAGAAATCGGTTGGAAACTTTCCTCATGTCAGCACGTTGTAGGTGTCGCCACCGGTGCCAACCTTGTGTGAATGGTCTGAAAAGCTAATCATTTGCGTATCACAGCATCGTCTTCCTGTCGGTTAAATTTCGAGCCTGTAGCAATTCATATTCGTGGTGTAGCAATTTTAATGGCCAGTAGTGTAGTATTTTGCAGGAGAATGGTATATGAATCGCTTGAAAACCATACACTTCCTGCACTTGTCTATTCCGAGACGCCTTGAAACTGTTTTGAATGCCCAAGGTTTGACTGAAATGGCTCTGAGCACAATGGGACTTAACATCTGAGGTCATCAGTTCCCTAAAACTTAGAACTACTTAAGGGCATCGCACAGATCCATGCCCGAGGCAGGAGT
The DNA here is from genome assembly GCF_023864275.1 of Schistocerca cancellata. Lineage (NCBI taxonomy): Eukaryota > Metazoa > Arthropoda > Insecta > Orthoptera > Acrididae > Schistocerca > Schistocerca cancellata. The sequence goes on from NC_064635.1 coordinate 180,149,234, forward strand.
CGAACCTGCGACCGTAGCAGTCGCGCGGTTCCGGACGGAAGCGTCTGGACCGCTCGGCCACCGAGGCCAAAGGTTTCCTCACGTCGTATGAGACGTGGTGATGTACTCTGTTTCTGTTGTTTCCACATTTTTGCCTATCCCCTGTACGTGTCTGTAAGGAAACATGTGAAACTGGCTGGCGTCGGTGTTTCTGGAACACTGGAAGCGAACACGTGTTGTCGCATCAGTGTGCTCGCCTGCCCGCATTTGCATCGGCTCGCTGCTAAATCGCACGCGCCAGAGCGGGTTCTCATTAGAGGGAGGCAATTATTTGGGTATTAGACCGCGCCGCCCGCCCACTCCTCCGCCAAAGAACTGGAGGCCCCGCAGGCTTCAAGTGCTTCGGGCGCGTTCTCGTGTCTGCGGCGCGGCCGTACACTCGCCATTACCGGCGCTCTCTCAGGTGTTTGTTTAGGCTTCGGCGTTGGCGGACCAGGGGCCTCTTCATATATCCAATGCCCCTCATTTGCTCTTCTCCTACAAAATTCTTTCACCTCTTTACCGTATCTGTTTCTCCTTCCTTCAGACCACTTGACACCACTTATTTTAATGCTTCCGCCTCTGAATCCTTCTAAATTTAAGACATTCTTCCGAAGATATTTGTCTCTCCTGCTTCTTCTGATGTGCGTCCCTAGATCCTTTTTAACTCCTCGGTGAGGAATACCGCCATTAGTTTTTTTGCACCCATCACAAGGTCGAGAGCCACTCATCACAGATGTTTTTCGTTGAAGGTTTAATGCGATTCTGTCTGTTTTAATTGTCCGCAGCTCTTGGTCGTGCGGTAGCGTTCTCGCTTCCCACGCCCGGGTTCCCGTGTTCCATTCCCGGCGGAGTCAGGGATTTTCTCTGCCTCGTGATGACTGTGTGTTGTGTGCCGTCCTTAGGTTAGTTACGTTTAAGTAGTTCTAAGTTCTAGGGGACTGATGACCATAGATGTTAAGTCCCATAGTGCTCAGAACCATTTGAACCATTTTTTTCTGTTTTAATTATTCGGGAGTTGACCGTCTGGTTTTAAACTTTCTTTGCTTTTTGCGTTAAATTTGATTGGGAAACCGCTGATATTGAACTTCACATATACATGCGGACATGAGAAATGAAAGGTTGCAATAAATTTTTCATCTGTGATTATTACTTTACGTATGAAATATTCTGTTGCAGATTAATAAAAATGAATTTCTTTGAATATTCCAAGATAATTATTCAAGTTTTACTTTTATTGAATTACTAAATCTGTTTGTGCAACAATGAAAATATTTATGTCCATCGAACTTAGCAAACATTTTCACGTTGCAGTGGATTTTTGTTTAATTGGATATACCCCGACTAGCTTTGAAGCATAACACTATCTTTACTATATGAAAATGTTTTCTTTTTTATATTACTATGCTCTCATGAAAATTATCCAGTTTTAAATACACTTTACAATATGTTCAGAATTCATCACTTTTTGAATGAAAGTTTACAATTTACAAAAGCTGCAGCTTGTATCCACGTTTGAGTGCACAAGATAAAACCTACTATCTCTTTTTGTTCTGCGTCTGGAATGCTGTGAAAAGAAACCTTTTATTATTTTCTTTTACCCTTTTTAGGATGTGGTCTTTATTGAGATCGTATATTTAAATCTGCCGCTGCTGCAGACGGCTCGCTCACGGCGCAGCTCCGCACAGCCAGCGAAATCCAATAAAATGCTGAAATTTCTTAAATAAAATGGGTAATGTCCGGTGCGAACTTTGCGATAATAGACAAACAGATTTTACTAGATAAATATATTTTAACACAAACAAGTAAAATCTTTACACACCTTTTACAATCCCAGCTACTAATGGCGTCGATCATCGACTTATGACAAATGAAGACTACGTAAGAGCCTAATGCAACGTCAAGGGTTCCTCTACCATTCAGTCCGTGCAGAAGACAAGCGATTCTATTACAATATATTACCTATTTATATCTTAACTAATTCTTGTGCAATCTTTTTCATTTTTAATTACATATGGTTTCTTCTGTGGCGGTTTTCACATCCTCCGCCACAGATAGTATTTCCACTCTTTGAATAATCATTTATAATAGCAAAATTTATAATTATATTTTTCCTCACAAAATTAAGTGTCCTTTTGAAATTCAATTAACAGAAATACATATAAATTATTTGTTAAAGTGAGCATTATACATCGAAATGTTCCTTTAACTTTCACTTTGGATGCGTGCTGCCAAAGAACGTTACAAGGGATTGTGTAAAGTACAAATTTGTTTCGTTTGAGGTACAGGGTGACAATTATTAAACTACAGAGATGTCCAAAAAAATGTATCCACTGTTAAAAAGTCCATAACTGGTAAACTAATTGACGGAGTTGTCTCATATTTGGTAGTGAATAGCTTGTAGTTCCGGCAATCGCCACACAAGCGTTGTATTGCGTTGTTGCCGGCCCGTGTGGCCGTGTGGTTCTAGGCGCTACAGTCTGGAACCGCGGGACCGCTACGGTCGCAGGTTCGAATCCTGCCTCGGGCATGGATGTGTGTGATGTTCTTAGGTTAGTTAGGTTCAAGTAGTTCTACGTTCTAGGGGACTGATGAACTCAGATGTTAAGTCCCATAGTGCTCAGAGCCATTTATTGCGTTGTTTTGTTTTGTCAGATGACAGTCGCCAGATAGTCAGTGTTTTGTTACACGAGTAAACATGGCTGGCGCAAGGCTTACATTCAATGAAAGAAAGTCAGTTTTGAAGTGGCATTTTAAGTACGAAAACATTAATGAGGTTCAATGGCAATGGCGAAATGAGTATCAAACTGAGCCACCGACACGTTTAACGATTCGTCGCATTCGAGACAAATTTTAAGCTGAAGGCTGTGTAAAAAGATGTACACAAACAACTATCTCGACGACCTGTAACAGTAACAAGTCCAGCTAACTCCCGTCGTGTGTTACAACAAAATGGCTCTGAGCACTATGGAACATCTTTAGATTGCAATTTTGTTAATTAGAAAAAAAATGGTTCAAATGGCTCTGAGCACTATGGGACTTAACCTCTGTGGTCATCAGTCCCCTAGAACTTAGAACTACTTGAACCTAACTAACCTAAGGACATCACACACATCCATGCCCGAGGCAGGATTCGAACCTTCGACCGTAGTGGTCACGCGGTTCCAGACTGAAGCGCCTAGAACCGCACGGCCACACCGGCCGGCACGATGTTACAACAACTCACTCGCTCACCACACAAGTCTGTGAGACAGTGTGCCCGTGAAACTGGAGTGAGTCGCTCAAGTGTTCTGCGAATTTTGAAGACAGCAAAGTGGAAGTGCTACATCCCACGATTGCTACACGCAATGAACGAGGACGACCCAGATCGTAGAACGGAGTGCTGCGAGTGGTTTACTAACATGGTGCGCAACGATGAAGAGTTTGCAGAGATGATTGTGTGGCCTGATGAGACACAGTTCAAACTCAATGGTACAGTAAATCACCACAATTTCATCTACTGGGCCGCCGAAAATCCGAACGTTCATGTAGACAAAGCCGTGAATTTTCCAGGAGTAAATGTGTGGTGTGGGTTGTCTTACCGGGGCTTGATTGGACCATTCTTCTTTGACGGCACAGTTGCCGGTCAGGTGTACCTTCAGTAGCTTCATACATCCATTTTACCTGCCATCCGAGACTTGTATGTAGACGGAAGAGGTTACTTTCAACAAGCCCACTACCAAAATCGTGTTAGGGCGTATCTCGACGAAAATCTACCAGAAGTAGAGGTGCTGTGGAGTATCCACCACTTTCCCCAGACCTAAGTCCTCTGGAATTTTACCTGTGGGGAACACTAAAGGACGTCGTTTATCGACAAAAGCCACGCACATTGGATGAACTTCGACAATCCGTCGTACATTCATGTGCAAATATCCAACTGAACACGTTGCAGTCAGTAGCTCGTGCTGCAGTTCGGCGGCATCGTTTGTGTGTGGATGTTAATGGTGACCGTTTCGAACACCTAGAGTCATATCTTTAAGTTGGACTTTAAGCTACACTTTCACCAAAAAAAAGACAACTCCGTCAATTAGCTTGCAAGTTATGGACTTTTAAACAGCCGATACATTTTTTGGACCCCTCTGTATATGAAAAAAAAAGAAAAAACAAAAAAATCGTAAATCAGTTGCAAACTACGGAGTGCACACATTTCATTCAACATGTGAACGTCAATACATGAGGAAGAAATCATCTTCAAAAACCTTGACGTACCGTTCGGTAATCGCCGTGCTGTTAAGGTATATTGCACTGATTATTCCGTGACTGGACATTGCACACTATATATTGACCAGCTGAGGGTGAAGAGACGGCTCGATCGCCAAATGCGGATCTCAGTCCCCCAAATGCGCCAGCTTTCCTTATTGACGAACAACAACAACGACGACGGGCGACAACAACAAGGCCCGTGCGCATGTCATAGTAATTCCCATCATGTCCCGCTGTGCTGTTTGAACGTCCTAACGCAAACGGTTCAGAAGTTGCGACGATTTTATTTCATTTAGTTCAATGATTCTCACCGTGATGTTAGTTGGGACTCCATTCTTACGTTCCATGTGTATTACACCGCTTGAGAGAATTGAGAAAGTAGCAGAGATATTCAGGAACAAGAACGTGGCCCACAGATGCTGTCGGGCATCAGCAGCACCGTTCAGCGTCAAAAGAAACATTAAACCTGATCTGGACGTAACATTTGAATTCTGTTATTATTACAGTAGCATTGGCGGCCGAAGACTTCCCCCATAAGAAGTCAGCCTCGTTCTGCCAACGGCCTTGTCAAAGAGGGCGGAGGAGCGGGTAGACGTTCCGGGCACTCTCTTGTCCTAGGGGTGGGAAATTGCCCATAAAGGCGGAAGAATCAGCAATGATCAACGACATGAGGATGCAGAAGGCAATGGAAACCACTGCATTAGAGACACGTAACGTGTATCCACAGGACATGTGGCCTGTAATTGAAGAAGTGTCATGATGATCTCTCCATTGGCAAAAGATTCCGGAATAGTCCCCCATTCGGATTTCCGGGAGGGGCTGCCGAGGGGGAGGTTAGAGAAAGATTGAATAATCAACGAAAGGATAACGTTCTACGAGTCAGGGCGTGGAATGTCAGAAGCTTGAACGTGGTAGGGAAACTAGAAAATCTGAAAAGGGAAATGCAAAGGCTCAATCTAGATATAGTAGGGGTCAGTGAAGTGAAGTGGAAGGAAGACAAGGATTTCTGGTCAGATGAGTATCGGGTAATATCAACAGCAGCAGAAAATGGTATAACAGGTGTAGGATTCGTTAGGAATAGGAAGGTAGGGCAGAGGGTGTGTTACTGTGAACAGTTCATTGACCGGGTTGTTCTAATCAGAATCGACAGCAGACCAACACCGACAACGATAGTTCAGGTATACATGCAAATGTTGAAAATTAGGTGGATTGATAAGATAACGTATGAGGAGGTTCTACGCAGAAGGAGAGGAAAGGAATATGTGGAAAACACTGATAAGGAGAAGGGACAGGATGATAGGACATCTGCTAAGACATGAGGGAATCACTTCCATGGTACTAGAGGGAGCTGTAGAGGGCAAAAACTGTAGAGTAGATTGATGACCAAAAAAAAAAAAAAATTATTACAGTTGTAGTGCAGTCTCAAAGCATTGTTCCTCGGCTCGCCTGAGGGTCTTCATAAGACTTTTTCGGAATAATTAATTCGGAGGCAGCACACTGAATACAGAGATGGAGTGTGCTTCTATTCTCTGGTGTTGGCGTGGATGTTTAACTACAGTTTCCAAAATACTTTAGAAAACAGTAGTGAAGGAACTGACTTCAGATACACTACTGGCCACTAAAATTGCTACACTACGAAGATGACGTGCTGCAGACGCGAAATTTAACCGATAGGAAGAAGATGCTGCCATATGCAAATGATTAACTTTTTAGAGCATTCACACAAGGTTGGCGCCAGTGACGACACCTACAGCTTGCTGACTCGAGGAAAGTTTCCAACCGATTTGACTTGAGGAAAGTTTCCAACCGATTTCTCATACACAAACAGCAATTGACCGGCGTTGCTTGGTGAAACGTTGTTGTGATGCCTCGTGTAAGGAGGAGAAATGCGTACCATCACGTTTCCGACTTTGATAAAGGTCGGATTGTAGCATGTAGCGACTGCGGTTCATCGTATCGCTACTTTGCTGCTCGCGTTGGTCGAGCTCCAATGACTGTTAGGAGAATATGAAATCGGTGGGTTCAGGAGGGTAATACGGAACGCCGTGCTGGATCCCAACGGCCTCGTATCACTAGCAGTCGATATGACAGGCATCTTATCCGCATGGCTGTAACGGATCGTGCAGCCACGTCTCGATCCCTGAGTCAACAGATGGGGACGTTTGCAAGACAACAACCACCTGCACGAACAGTTCGACGTCGTTTGCAGCAGCATGAACTATCAGCTCGGAGACCATGGCTGCAGTTACCCTTGGCGCTGCATCACAGAGAGGAGCGCCTGCGATGGTGTACTCAACGACGAACCTAGGTGCACGAATGGCAAAACGTCATTTTTTCGAATGAATCGAGGTTCTGTTTACAGCATCATAATGGTCGCATTTGTGATTGGCGACATTGCGTTGAACGCACATCGGAATCGTGTATTCGTCATCGCCATACTGGCGTATCTCCTGGCTTGATGGTATGGGGTACCATTGGTAACATGTCTCGGTCACCTCTTGTTCGCATTGACGGCACTTTGAACAGTGGACCTTACATTTCAGATTTGTTACGACCAGTTGCTCTACCCTTCATTCAATCGCTGCGAAACCCTACATTTCAGCAGGATGATGCACGACCGCATGATGCAGGTCCTGTATGGGCATTTCTGCCCTGGCCAGCACATTCTCCACATCTATCACCAACTGAAAACGTCTGGTCAATGGTGGCCGACCAACTGGCTCGTCGCAATAAGCCAGTCACTACACTTGATGAACTATGGTATCGTGTTGAAGCTGCATGGGCAGCTGTACCTGTACACGCCATCCAAGCTGTGTTGGACTCAATGCCCTGGCGTATCAAGGCCCTTATTACGGCCAGAGGTGGCCGGCCGGAGTGGCCGAGCGGTTCTAGGCGCTATAGTCTGGAACCAATCGACCGCTACGGTCGCAGGATCGAATCCTGTCTCGGGCATGGTTGTGTGTGATGTCCTTAGGTTAGTTAGGTTCTAGGGGGCTGATGACCTCACATGTCCCATAGTGCTCAGAGCCATTTGAACCATTTGAACAGCCAGAGGTGGTTGTTCCAGGTCCTGATTTCTCATTATCTATGCACCCCAATACCGTGAAAATGTAATGAAATGTCAGTTCTAGTATAATATATTTGTTCAATGAATACCCGGAACACCCGTTTATCATCTGCGTGCCTTCTTGGTGTAGCAATTTTTAATGGCCAGTAGTGCAGCAAGTTGAGGTAACAATGATAGAAGTGGAAAGCGAATACGTACCCTTCTCTGACAAGTAGACCACAAACAGTAATGTTGAGACCATCTGACTCTGGTTACCAGATTCACCCTCAGCCTCACGAAAGCAGACTCTTGTGTCAACATCGGCAGCAGCATTAGGGAACGAACAATATACAATCATCAGTCAAAAAACGTAATGCTAGGCAATAGTACCGCCTTGCAGAGTAGCCAAGGAACCCACGCAGTACCACCACATGGCTTCCTAAATCAACAATGACCCACGACCAGTTTCATTTTAGCAGTAAGCAGACTACATGGTAGGCTTGGGATACCATGTGTTGTGATCTTCAGTCCTGAGACTGGTTTGATGCAGCTCTCCATGCTACTCTATCCTGTGCAAGATTATTCATCTCCCAGTATGTACTGCAGTCTACATGCTTCTGAATCTGTTTAGTGTATTCATGTCTTGGTCTCCCTCTACGATTTTTGCCCTCGACGCTGCCCTCCAATGCTAAATGAGTGATCCCTTGATGCCTCAGAATATACCTTACCAATTGATCCCTTCTTCTAGTCAAGTTGTGCCACAAATTTCTCTTCTCTCCAATTCTATTCAATACCTCCTCATTATTTATGTGATCTACCCATCTAATCTTCAGCATTCTTCTGTAGCACTACATTTCGAAAGCTTCTATTCTCTTCTTGTCTAAACTATTTATCGTCCACATTTCACTCCCATACGTAGCTACACTCCATACAAATACTTTCACAAACGACTTCCTGACATTTAAATATATACTCTATGTTAAAAATGTTTGTTATGCAGAAACACTTCCCTTGCCATTGCCTGTCTACATTTTAAATCCTCTGTACTTCGACCATCATTAGTTATTTCAGAAACAATTTCTTCACACTTAAGTCTATAGTCGATGTTAACAAATTTCTCTTCTTCAGAAACACTTTCCTTGCCATTGCCAGTCTACATTTTATATCCTCTTTACTTCGACCTTCATCAGTTATTTTGCTCCCCAAATAGCACAACTCCTTTACTACTTTAAGCCCCTCATTTCCTAACCTAATTTCCGCAGCATCACCCGAGTTAACTCGACTACATTCCATTATCCTCGTTTTGCTTTTGTTGATGTTGATCTTATATCCACCTTTCAAGACACTGTCCATTCCGTTCAACTGCTCTTTTGTCCTTTGCTGTCTCTGACAGAATTACAATGTTATCGGCGAACCTCAAAAGTTTTTAATTCTTCTCCATGGACTTTAATACCTACTCCGAATTTTTCTTTTGTTTCCTTTACTGCTTGCTCAGTATACAGATTGAATAACATCGGGGATAGGCTACAACCATATCTCACTCCCTTCCCAACCACTGCTTCCCTTTCGTGCCCCTCGACTGTTATATCTGCCATCTGGTTTCTGTACAAATTGTAAATAGCCTTTCGCTCCCCGTATTTTACCCCTGCCGCCTTCAGAATTTGAAAGAGAGTGTTCCAGTGAACAATGTCAAAAGCTTTCTTTGAGTCTATTAATGCTAGAGATGTGGGTCTGGCTTTCCTTAATCTACTTTCTAAGATAAGTCGTAGGGTCAGTATTGCCTTACGTGTTCCAATATTTCTACGGAATCCAAATTGCTGAGTATACAGATTGAATAACATCGGGGATAGGCTACAACCATATCTCACGCCATTCCCAAGCACTGCTTCCCTTTCGTGCCCCTCGACTGTTATAACTGCCATCTGGTTTCTGTACAAATTGTAAATAGCTTTCGCTCCCTGTATTTTACCCCTGCCACCTTCAGAATTTGTCGGCTTCTACCAGTCTTTCCAATCGTCTGTAAAAAAATTCGTTTTAGTATTTTGCAGCCGCGGCTTATTAAACTGATAGTTCGGTAGTTTTCACATCTGTCAACACCTGTTTTCTTTGCCAGAAGTTTCAAGCAGTGTGAAAGAAGACACTTCAGACCAAATGACAATCTTCCATTGCTCCACTGTCCAGGTTACTTGTGGCTTAGACACGTTTTGCTGTTAGAACATTTGCATCACTGATTAGTAGTTCGGGAATTCCATTGCAGCCTGCAACTACCTGCTTAGCGAGGTAACCTTCTTGTTTTGGTGCCTACAGTGACTGCGAGTGCGACAGTCAGCCCTGCAATGACATTTGCAGCTGGCGTCCACTTATTTTTCTTCACTATGCTCTTCAAAGACCGTCTGTCATGATCACTAAAGATACAGTCCATCAGTGTTCTGACTTAAAAGGTGGTCGACATAAAAGTCTTGAGGGTGTGGTACCGCATCATATTGTACAAAACTACTGCTGGAGAAAACCAACGTTTCGGCCACGATTGCAGCGGCCTTCTGCTGGGTCTACTGGGTCTTCTCCAGCAGTAGTTCTATACAATACCGTGCAGTACCATACACAGAGACCTTTTATGTCGACTGACTCTCGCCGCAGAAGCCTACGCAATTATACACACATCAAAAAAAGTTCCCAGAACTCCTGAATATAGACGTTCACTATGGATACTGTATCGTAGACGGAGTCCCTGTGACTGTTCAGAAGTGTCACTAAGCCCGTCCAAATATGTAAACAATCAGCGCCTATTAGACGGAGGGGGGGGGGGGGGGTCCGACAGCCGATCATTTCCAGTCATTCCGCCAGGAAGGAGGTATATGGCTCGTGTTCTCTGTAGTTCAATCGTGCCTAGACGGTCAATACCGCGGTTCGATAGCGGCAGCATTGTAATTTTTTGCCAGGAAGGGCTCTCAACAAGGGAAGTGTCCAGGCGTCTCGGAGTGAACGTAAGCGAAGTTGTTCGGACATGGAGGAGATACAGAGAGACAGAAACTGTCGATGACACGCCTCGCTCAGGCCGCCCATGGGCTACTTCTGCAATGGATGACCCCTACCTAAGGATTATGCCTCGGAGGAACCCTGACAGCAAAGCCACCATGATGAATAATGCTTTTCGTGTAGCCACAGGACGTCGTGTTACGATTCAAACATTGGGCAACAGGCTGCATGATGCGCAACTTCACTCCCGACGTCCATGGCGAGGTCCATCTTCGCAACCACAACACCATGCAGCGCGGTACAGATGGGCCCAATACCACGTCAAATGGACCGCTCAGGATTGGTATTATGTTCTCTTCACCGATGAGGGTCGCATATGCCTTCAACCAGACAATCATCGGAGACCTGTTTGCAGGCAACCCGGTTAAAGTGAACGCGTCCAGCGAGTGCAGCAAGGTGGAGGTTTTGGGGTGGCGTTACGTGGGGCCGACGTACGCCGCTGGTGGTCATCGAAGGCGCCGTAACGGCTGTACGATACGTGAATGCCATCCCCCGACCGATAGTGCAATCATATCAGCAGCATATTGACGAAGCACTCGTCTTCATGGGCCACAATTCGCGCGCCCATCGTGCACATCTTGTGAATGACTCCCTTCAGGATAACGACATCGCGAGAATAGAGTGGCCAGCATGTTCTCCAGACATGAAGCCTAGCGAACACGCCAGGGATAGATTGAAAAGGGCTGTTTATGGACGACGTGACCCACCAACCACTCTGAATCACTATTGAGAAGTGGGGCAGTCTTGACCAACAAGTGCCTTGATGAACTTGTGGATAGTAGGCCACGACGAATACAGGCATGCGTCAATGCAAGAGACGTACTACTGGGTATTAGAGATACAGATACCGGTGTGTACAGATATCTGGACCACCACCACTGTAGGTCATGCTGTATGTGTGGTTTTCATGAGCAATAAAAAGGCCGGAAATGATGTTTACATTGATCTCTATTCCAATATTCTGTACAGGTTCTCGCACTCTCAGAACCGAGGTCATACAAAAAATTTTTTATGTATATATTAACTTTTGCTGTAGGCAGTGAGCCGTGGTAAAAAAGTTGCTGTTTTGAAGAGCGCGCCGCAGCGCGTTGTGTGAAGCAGTCGCCCTCCGTTTCTGGCGGTGGCGCCGCTGTGGCAATCGCAGCTTTGGTCTCTCCCTCTGGTGGGAAAGCGGAAAGGTTGCCTGTTCACGTGCATTTAACGGGCGCTATGAGCTCAGCAGTTGGTCAGTCGGAGTGAGTCTGGGTCAGTCACTCGTCACCAGTTGCTGGTCTGTCTCTCGTTCGCATTTGTGCGGCGGTTAGTGTCTGTCGGTCGTCGGAGTGCGAGTATGTCTGTCGTTTGGATCAAACTTTAAGCCAGAAAATGAGGGTCTTGCCTCTCCGCCAGTAACAGAACTCAGCTAGTGGTCGCCCGGTCGGGGCCGAGTTCCTGCGTCTGAGTCTGCGCGTTACGCCGCCAGTCTGCACGAGTTGTTCGGGCAACAGTCATTGGCGATTGGATCGGTCGGTTGGTCGGTCACGCACTGAGACACGAGATGATTTGTCCGTCTTGAGCGTCGGCGCATGTGAGGTCGCCACGTGAGTCCAGAGGGCCGCGCCGTGTAGCGAGGGGTAGTGACTTCGCGGTCGACACGAGAGCAACAGGAGTCAACCCACGACATCGGTCTGGCTGGTGCGAGCTGCGACGCCGTGAGACGGGAGATCGGCGCGCCTTCCTGCGTCCGATGAAGCGGGTGGCAGCGGACGCTTCGGGAGAGCGATTGGGAGATGCTGCGCCAGGTCTTCTCGTGAAATTGCAGTTTATTAGAAGTTAAGTGAATGGTGATAGTCGGCTGGAGTGGCCGAGCGGTTCTAGGCGCTACAGTCTGGAACCGCGCGATTGCTACGGTCACAGGTTCGAATCCTGCCTCGGGCATGGATGTGTGTGATGTCCCTAGGTTAGTTAGGTTTAAGTAGTTCTAAGTTCTAGGGGACTGATGACCTCAGAATTTAAGTCCCATAGTGCTCAGAGCCGTTTGAACCATTTTTGATTGGTGGTATGTTGTTCGATTTACTCTTGTTAAATTCTACTTGTTTTCTGGGTGAGGTCACCAGCCGTTTTGTTTTGGGGTCGTCCCACAATTCTTCTCCGTTTGCCCACTTGCGGGAAGGTGGTTGTTTATAAATTGGGTGGTCCGTTTTTCCCTTGTGGAGTAGGGGCAGGTTAGAGCAACCCGCGGTTTGGGTTGTTCGGTAATCTCCCTATCAATCTACCGTACGTTAGTAGCTGCCTCTATCATGTTTGTCGGATTTGGTGAGTTAACGAATTTATTGCTTGGAGTGCAACGGCCTAATACCTGAAATATGTTTTGATCTTTGGAAACTTTGATATTATTGCCTATGATCTTGAGAGGCGGTATCTGTGTACTGTAGAGCGTCTTTTGTTCGGCCATTCTTGTAGAATTTTATACAAGATTGCATTACATGGGCTTTTATTTAAATGATCATTTTAGTATATAAAGTTGCCACCCTTTCACCCTAAGACTTTTCTTAGAAGTTAAAATCAAGTTGCAAGCTTAATTTTTTAATTGTTAGTGTTTTGTAACATTTCGATCCCTCTCCGGTCTTGGTGGCCGAGCGGTTCTAGGCGCTGCAGTCTGGAACCGCGCGACCACTACGGTCGCAGGTTTGAATCCTGCCTCGGCATGGATGTGTGATGTTTTAGGTTAGTTAGGTTTAAGTAGTTCTAAGTTCTAGGCGACTGATGACCTCAGAAGTTAAGGCTCTTCAAATGGCTCTGAGCACTATGCGACTTAACTTCTGAGGTCATCAGTCAGAAGTTAAGTCCCATAGCGCTCAAGGCCATTTGAACCGTTTGAACCATCCCTCCTATGGGGGGTGCATAATTTGTGTGCTTGTGTAAATTGTTTAAAGTTATCTGGTGTGTCGCAGATTTGCACCAGTGTCGTCTTTCAGAGGCTGTTGTGAGCGGACGTAACTACGGCCTTGTCAAAAGGGAGCGGCAAGGTTCTCTTCCCGAAAGCTCATACAGTGAAAACTTGTTTCTTTCTGCCTCTGAATAAATTGTAACTTTGATATTTAGAGGGTGCTTTCTGATTATAATTTTAAATCTGTTTTTTTTTATTTAGGCACTATTAAAGAGAACAAAATTCCCATTTGTTAAAAGGAATTTGGTTATGATTTCATCAGTTACTCCCTGGCAACTACTTCCATGCTTACATATTATGATGAAATGTGTTAATGTTCTTGATCAATCGCTAGTAAATAAAATTAATTCTTAAGAATATTCTCTGAAAATAAATCACGGTTCAAGAAGCAAGGCGAAAATAATGGAAAGTATCCGAATTAAATCAGGTGATGTTGAGGGAATTTGATTAGGAAATGAGATACTTAAAGTAGTAGATGAGATTTGCTATTTGTAGAACAAAATAACTGATGATTGTAGAAGTGGAGAGGATATAAAACGTAGACTGGCATTAGCAAGGAAAGCAAGAAGACAAATTTGTTAACATCGAGTATAGATTAAAGTGGCGGGAAGTCTTTTCTGAAAGTATTTGTATGGAGTGTAGCCATGTATGGAAGTGAATCGTGGACGATAAATAGTTTAGACAAAAAGAGAATAGAAGCTTTCGAAATGGTGTGCTACAGAAGAATACTAAAGATTAAATGGGCAGATCACGTAACTAATGAGGAGGTACTGAACAGAATTGGTGAGAAGAGGAATTTGTGGCACAACTTGGCTAGAAGAGGGCGTAGGTTGGTAGCACAGGTGTAGGGCCCATTTCAGATGCGCGCGGGCGAGCAGAGCTGTGCGGGGAACGTGGTTACTCCCACTGGCCGGCTACTCACACTGCTCCGCTCCCCTGAGTACTTTTGGTGTTTCTAACGCCACAAGAGCAGCCGTACCTGCGGTCAGTTGTTTCCACGTGGACCTAGCTGGCGACACTTCACCCACACACGAAGACTCCTGCTAGTTTGACGTTCAGATCTGCCCTCCTTTCTCTTCGTCGTGAGTGTAGCACGTATCGGACACTCCCACAAAAAAGACAACTTACGATCTACGATCCGGGCGAGCGGCCCTACGTCGTCGTTGTTTACGAATCCAGGCAGTTCCGCAATGACAGTGACGTCAGGAGGAACTGGCCTAGAAATGATGTGACGGGAAGATTTTTTATAATAGGCCTGTAGGCTGGCGTTGGGGTGATGATCATGACGAAGACAAGAGAATGGTAATGGCTTGCGGTGGTGTGCAACTGTTCCCACCTCTTAGCCAGACCGATGGTATGTGTAATTTGAGCGGTGAGTGTCTGCGCCATCAGTTTCTAGCGCTATGAACTTAGTTCACTACAAACTGAAAAAACACTTAGTAAATCAACAATGCTAGTACTGTATTCCAGTGCCTACCTAAAGGGAATAATGCTTGTCAGCTCGTGAACTTCTGTACACAGTGCAACTGGTTAACCTCTTTTGATGCTAGTCAGTTGTCAGGATGAGCATTACTGGAAAGGGCATTTGATTCTAAAGCATTATGTCACGGTGAAAAACACTAAATAAATTACTTTTTCTGTCTTAACAACATGTGGGCAGGTGTAATGTCCCCACAGAAAATACCCCCTACCACGCACCAATTAATCATTTTCAATCAAACCATCAACATTCATTCATTTTGGAAAAGTTATCTGATATGATTTTCTCGTAATATATGCGGCGACAGCTCGACGACGCCAAAGTATTTTCTAGTGCGTTTATTCTTTGAAATAACAGAGATGCATATATGTATTCTCCATGGTTGTTAGAGTGGTAACTAGGACAGCTTCTGGAGTATCTGTTGAGGGATTGACGAGTTTCTGAGAGATACATATTCTCCTTTTCTTCTCGCTAAAGCGAGCCAATTAACATTTATGCCGCTAGCGGTGTGTTTGAGGAGAAAGAGACCGTAAAAGGAAAATAATTAAGGCGTGGAATCACCGGAGATCTGGATATGTAATGGAGATGGATTTAATACACAATTTCCTCCATAAATAAGGTTTGTGACTTTTTTGTTATGGAGTGAATGAACGAATGAGTTTTTTTCTGAATGATCACGTTGGCCCTGTAATTAGTGGGGAAGTTTCAGCTGTGTCGAAGAGAGCCTGCAATCACTGAGTCTGTGTTAAATCGTCCAAAAAGGCTTTGTACACATCTGGAATTCGCAATCTTTCGTAAAAGGAACAAGTTGTCCAAACGATTGATTCTCCCGACTGACTGCAGTGTTTAACAGTAATAATAAATGTAAAGATCTCCTATAGCAAGCCAGCCGCTAATTACCAAGACGAAGGACTCCACCAAAGATCCTATTTGGCTGATTTCACGTAATGAAATATTATATTAAAAACTGTACATAGTTAAAGGAGAGAGAGAGAGAGAGAGAGAGAGCGAATGAAAATAGAGATAATACTAATAATCCTCCATTAGTCTAATTTTCCGCCTGTCTTATCACGGATCAGCCAAGAACGGGGAGGGCCTTACTTTACTGTATAGATTTATGTGTGAAGGTGAAGTGATCTTAAAGGCAACAGATACGCGTCTATACAGACAAGACATTACACAGAGATAGCGGCTAGCTGCATTCATCATCTATTCTTAGATAAAGAGACGGCAACTTATTATCCGAACATTTTTAAACAGGGTGGGTACCTCCTTGGCTCGGGTATGAGGTAGAATGAAATAGCATTTTACATAAGATAACTTTTATTGAAAGATTTGTACAATGGTTTCGTCACTGGATTGTTCTGGCTGGGAGAGCGGCAGCTGTGTCGTTTGCGAAGCCTTCATGCTGTGTGAGTGACGGCGTCTGATTACGCGTGACGATGTGTATCTCGTGTCGCTGTTTCGCCCAGTTGACTGGAGATGTGCATCGTGAGATGGTCCATTTAATTATTGAGAACGAAGTCGTGAATCGGATGGTGATACCTTGAATGTGGCGTCCCAGTGTTTCTCTTCTCTACGAGGCCGCGTGTGTTGTGCGTTGGCCAGTGTCCCGGACACGAACGACGGACTCCAGCTTGCCAGTCTTCGGCTGTCAGATCTTCATCCCAGCTCACAGGTGACTGCTGATGTGAGGCCGTCTCCTTCCCGTCCTCACGAGTCACCCGGGTACGTAAAAATAAGTCTTCAAATACCTCCTAACTTCTGGCGGCGAGGCTGCGGCTTGCCATTCCATTACAGCGGCGGACTTGGTGCTCCTGTGTACGATGTAGTCTCTTCCTGCATGACGGTCTTCGGCACCGGCTGAACTTGTAACACTATAGCTCTAATGCTGTACTGATTTGTTTTGCTTTTTTTTCATTTAATATTACATCGTTAAGAACCTGTAAATGTTTTTGATTGTATAGGTAACACAAAATTGTATACTCTTTTCTTTGATAAAAACTTTGGTGTCTTGATTTAATTCTATGCAAAGTAGTGTATCTGCAATTTATATTCTTTGTCCCATTTGGAGGGAACAAAACTTACTGTATATGATTGTAATTTTGTGTGAATAATTTTTTGTAGAGATGTCAATATGTGCAAATGTTCTGTTTTATTTAATGTATTTGGTTGCTGTTATGTAAATTGCTGATCCTCACTTAGGGCTCTTAGTTATTCTGTATGTAAAAGGTGTAGTGGTTCCCCTCGGGAACGGAACTGTGTAGCGCGCGCAAATTGTGGTTTGCCTAGGTGGAAAAGGTGGAACTGATAGTCAGTCGGGGACGAGCCAGCAGTCGGGGACGAGCTACGAGTCGGAGACGAGCTACAAGTCCGTGCACTGGCATGTAACAGATGCATATTGTGCTGGTTCGGAGAGAGGCTTTTCCTGCTTCTTTCCAAGGCCTCGGATGGATGGATAAATAGCTGGAACTATTTTGGAGTTTGTATCTATCATCGCCACCAAGAAATGACAGAGTCCAGCAATTCTGCCTACAATTCCACCTACCAACATGCAGTTGCCACCACATTGCGCAATCATTGCAACGTAACACTATAATGATGTACAGTGAAGGCTTAATGGATGTGCTAATGTGCTCAAATATAAGGTAATTTATATCTGAATTTATGTACCTACCCTGATTTTTCTCCTCATCATAACACCTCTCAGGTTCCTCTCCGTTTGAACTAAAGTGATATCCGAGCGTCCTTATTTAAAAGAACGTTAAAGCCCAGTATTTTGCTCATTAATGCCTCTTCAACATAGTAAAAAAAAGAAAGTTAAAGTTAATATGGCAAGAGAGTGAGTTAAAGTAAATGTTGTTTGCTAAAAATATTCTTATTAAAACTGCTTATTAAAGTGCTGTTGCTAACTTCAAAATTAAAAGTTCTTAAGACTGAGGCTTATAAAGTAAATGATCAAATTGTTGTCTGTAGTAAATTCTAAAAGGTGAGTCAGTTTCTTGCAATTTTGTCAACATTGCGTTTCGCTGTAGTAAAAGTGGGAAACTGCAATAGTAGAAAACTATATGTTCATGATTGCTAAGTGTTTGTCTCTCGTGTGTATTAGAAGTGCATATTAATAGTAATGTTATAAAGACCATTCACTTTGTGTAAGCTCCCATGCCCGGGTTCCCGGGTTCGATTCCCGGCGGGGTCAGGGATTTTCTCTGCCTCGTGATGGCTGGGTGTTGTGTGCTGTCCTTAGGTTAGTTAGGTTTAAGTAGTTCTAAGTTCTAGGGGACTTATGACCACAGCAGTTGAGTCCCATAGTGCTCAGAGCCACTTTGTGTAAGCTGTGAAAGTAATAGTGTGTTTTGGTACATGTTATAATTTTGCAAAAAGTTTGTGCTGCTCTAACTGTTAGCTTCAATCTTAAAACATATGTGTGTGTCAGAGTTCATTGCACTCGCGTGTAGCTAAGTCTAGGTTGTGTTTGTCCATTATAGTTACTTATATCTACTTTCTTAAACGAGAACGTTAATCTTTCTCTTGCCTAATTAGGCTGGCGACCGTTTTCTTTATCAATTGAACAGTACAGATAGGCAAAATTTTGTTTGTTACTGTTCAAACATTTACGTAATTCTGACTTTCATTCCGATAAGCCATTCCCGTTAGATACAACACGGTTAACCTAGCCAAATTCCTCTCAGAGGGTAACACCGTTCTGTTACTTTATACCATTATTAACCTAACATAATAATTCTGTTTGCAAACTGCCTCCAGTTTCGAGGTTATGGTATAGTAGTAGCAGGTGGGAGTGTTATAAACTGTACTGGAACTGAACTCGAACCGAAACTGAACTGCAAACTACTGTCGGGCTCACTGTGCCTCACGTATTTATTTACTTCAGTTCACTGGAGGTGAACGACTTCACGGTCATTGCCTCTTCTGTCACATTGAAAAGCTTCTCGAAGAATCTTCTTAATGTCAGTCATTGGCTCCTGGAATGTAGGCGAGGGCCTTTGATCACATGTGACAATTGAGAACCACGTGAGCCGGTCGGGCGATGCCCTGACGGCTGAATCGACAGCTTCCGCTTATGTGGGGAGGGCGATGGCTTCTCCTGAAGGTGCTGACTTGCAAGCGCCGGCCGTTACCACTGCTGCTCTGCCCGCTGTTTGCCAGTGTGTAATTCTTCTAAACTAAACTAAGTTTTTCATTTATTTTCTAATTTCTACTTCACTTCACATTGATTTCACTAATTTATTTACCTATCTTAAGTACCACTCTACAACATAAATCATAGACACGATTGCAGCGAGTGGTGGTTGTGTAGAACCTCTGAGTTTACTCTTCCCAGTGAAGATAGTGGGTGGTCCACTGTAAATTACAAGACGGAAGACTTCCATCATCAGTAATCAGTGAAATAATGTCAAGTAATGCTAAAGACAACTGAAAGACATTAGTTGTCAGTGAAAGAATGCTTTCGATGTCGTGTGACCTGAGCGTGACTTTCTGTAGGACTAATAAGATAGACGGGATGACAGCTACGTTTTCATATCATTTTCTGTTCCCAGTTTTCGTGATAAGTAGATATGTCAAATTTAATGACTCTTTCATCCCGCGCCCCTAAATTTCTGCGATACAAATGTGAAAGGTGCTGTGATGTAAAAACGTAACAGGATTATACCTCAGAATGACTGTAGAAATTGTATTGATTTTGTAATGTTTTTTTCTTCACAGGTTAAATTGGTGACTCCAATGATGTGTGTAATTATCTGTTTCCTTGTGTTTTTCCGTAATCTCGTCTAACTGACGAAGACGACTCTTTTTTGTGCACGACTCTTTGATAGTACACTACTGGCCATTAAAATTGCTACACCACGAAGGTGACGTGCTACAGACGCGAAATTTAACCAACAGGAAGAACCTACATTTCAGCAGGATAATTCACGACCGCATGTTGAAGGTGCTGTACGGGCCTTTCTGGATGCAGAAAATGTTCGCCTGCTGCCCTGGCCAGCACATTCTCCAGATCTCTTACCAATTGAAAACGTCAGGTCAATGGTGGCCGAGCAACTGGCTCGTCACAATACGCCAGTCACTACTCTTGATGAACTGTGGTATCGTGTTGAAGCTGCATGGGCAGCTGTACCTGTACACGCCATCCGAGCTCTGTTTGACTCAATGCCCAGGCGTATCAAGGCCGTTATTACGGCCAGAGGTGGTTGTTCTGGGTACTAATTTCTCAGGATCTATGCACCCATATTGCGTGAAAATGTAATCACATTTCAGTTCTAGCATAATATATCTGTCCAATGAATACCCGTTTATCATCTTCATTTCTTCTTGTTGTAGCAATTTTAATGGCCAGTAGTGTAATTTTATGTTAAGTTTCCTTAATTTAAATTTTGTAACACCATTTATTGTTGGAGAAGCATATTTCACTGCTGCGACAACAGGTTTCTCTTCAGTGGCACATGATAACACGTACATATTAATACTTAACACTTTCGTAACTGATGTTAATTAATACCATGTTGAACTTATATATTAAGGTAAAATTTATCCTTTTCTAAATATCGAATTTTTCTTGTTTGTCTGCTATGTTATAGTGAGGTTGAAGTATGATTTACTACGGCTGTTAAGCCGTCTTTTACAGTGACACACATTAGTTTAAACAGACACACAACATACTGATACGTGATCTAGTATCCAACCTTCTGTACATAATCAGACTATTTGTTTTTTATCTTACGTAACAAGGTACATTTTGTTATTACGAATCTTCATAAATATCTGTTTTGTATTGACGTATCAGGTCCATTCCGTTTTTTTTTTTTTAATTTATAAAATAAATCTCCTTTGGACCATATTTCATGTCTTGTACAAATTTTGTACTCATTGTGTTTCTGAAAATTGTTGTATTTGGTAATAAGTTTTGTGGTGGACCACCAGTGTTGTGGTTCCTTCCTGACTCTGTGTCAAGGTGAACAAAAAAAGAAAAAAAAATAACTCTGAAGACCCTGATATCATCTGACAATAACAGGTCCAGCCTGAAGCCCGATTCTTTTCCCCAGCATTGCAGTAACGGAAACGAAGAGAGCGAGCAAGGAATGGCGCCATTCCTCGTCACCAAGTGATTTCCATATGTTTGGACCACTCAAAGACTCAATGGGAGGAAAGAAGTTCCGTTATGATGAAGTTTACGCCGCGCAGTTCATGAGTAGTTGCGTGGACTACCGAAAGAATTTTTTTCTAAAGTAATTTATGCACTTTGTAAGCGCTGGAGGACTTTCATTGAGCGTGGGGGACATTATGTCGAAAAGTGATACAGCTTTGTACCACTTCTGCACAGTAAATAATATTTTAAAAAATAATAAAGATTTTCATTTGACTCACCCTCGTATTGGGGGCTAAGTGTCGATGTGATAAGGAATACCACTCAGTCCATGATAAAATGATTGCAGCACTGCACTGGTGCCAACGGTCATCACTTCGAATACGTTCTGCCACCGTTGTGACCTTCGTTGATCTTCAAAGACCTTACTGTTACACATCATAGGATTCGTCTCGATAGCCGCTATTAGAAAATAAGTACCAGAGTATAGCATTCCATTTAAAAAAATCAAAGTTGACTTTCATATCTCTGACGCCACCCCACCTAGCAACAAAAACCAACATCATATTATGGCCCCCGTTGTCCCATGCAAGTTTTGTCCTATAAACGTTTCATCTACTATCATACTTTCGGAGTTATTCGTGGTGGCAATAGTTAGTGACTAACCCCATAAATAAGGGTGACACGGCGGTCTGTCGATTGCATTTGCCACATCTTAGCCAGAACGCGGAGACTTGTTTGCTTCTTTAGGGTTCTAAGTCTGTAAAAAGGGTAGCTCTATAGCATCACTTTGTCGTCCGTCTTCCTCTCTGCCTGTCCGACAGTGAAGAACTCTTCTTCTCAGGAAGGATTAGACTACCGAGTTCTAATATCTGAGACATATTAAGGTCTACAGTCCGTTGGCGGTGCAATGATTTCAAGCATCTAAGTCAACTCAGCCATAAAATACGGTCATTTATGTCACATAGTTTGATACTCGATGATGTTTGGTTTGTGGGGCCACCCATACAAATTCCCAATCCTTACACAGTCCAGTCTTGCCACCTTAACGAATGATGGTGAAGTGATGACTAAAACACAAACACCTAGTCCACGGGCGGAGAAAATCGAACCCAGGACCCTGTGTGTGTGTATTGTGTACTAACAGGGTCCTAGAAACGACGGATAGGCTTCTCAGCCCCCTGTGCCCCCATGAACCATAGACCTTGCCGTTGGTGGGGAGGCTTGCGTGCCTCAGCGATACAGATAGCCGTACTGTAGGTGCAACCGCAACGGAGGGGTATCTGTTGAGAGGCCAGACAAACGTGTGGTTCGTGAAGAGGGGCAGCAGCCTTTTCAGTAGTTGCAGGGGCAACAGTCAGGATGATTGACTGATCTGGCCTTGCAACACTAACCAAAACGGCCTTGTGTGCTGGTACTGCGAACAGCTGAAAGCAAGGGGTAACTACAGCTGTAATTTTTCCCGAGGGCATGCAGCTTTACTGTATGGTTAAATGATGATGGCGTCCTCTTGGGTAAAATATTCCGGAGGTGAAATAGTCCCCCATTCGGATCTCCGGGCGGGGACTACTCAAGAGGACATCGTTATCAGGAGAAAGAAAATTGGTGTTCTACGGATCGGAGCGTGGAATGTCAGATCCTTAAATCGGGCAGGTAGGTTAGAAAATTTAAAAAGGGAAACGAATAGGTTAAAGTGAGATATAGTGCGAATTAGTGAAGTTCGGTGGCAGGAGGAACAAGACTTCTGGTCAGGTGAATACAGGGTTATAAATACAAAATCAAATAGGGGTAATGCAGGAGTAGGTTTAATAATGAATAAAAAAATAGGAGTACTGGTAAGCTACTACAAACGGCATAGTGAACGCATTATTGTGGCCAAGATAGACACAAAGCCCACGCCTACTACAGTAGTACAAGTTTATATGCCAACTAGCTCGGCAGATGACGAAGAAATTTATGAAATGTATGATGAGATAAAAAAAATTATTCAGTTAGTGAAGGGAGACGAAAATTTAATAGTCATGGGTGACTGGAATTCAAGAGTAGGAAAAGGGAGAGAAGGAAACATAGTACGTGAATATGGATTGAGGCTAAGAAATGAAAGAGAAAGCTGCCTGGTAGAATTTTGCGCAGAGCTGACACTTAGTTTAAGAATCATAAAATAGGTTGTATACATGGAAGAACCCTGGAGATACTAAAAGGTATCAGATAGATTAAATAATGGTAAGACAGAGATTTAGGAACCAGGTTTTAAATTGTAAGACATTCCAGCAGCAGATGTGGACTCAGACCACAATCTATTGATTATCAACTGTAGATTAAAACTGAAGAAACTACAAAACGGTGGGAATTTAAGGAGATGGGACCTGGATAAACTGACTAAACCAGAGGTTGTACAGAGTTTCAGGGAGAGCATAAGGGAACAACTGACAGGAATGAGGGACAGAAATACAGTAGAAGAAAAATGGGTAGCTTTGAGGGATGAAACAGTGAAGGCAATAGTGAAGGATCAAATAGGTAAAAAGACGAGGGCTAGTAGAGACCCATTGGTAACAGAAGAAATATTGAAATTAATTGATGAAAGGAGAAAATACACTCCTGGAAATGGAAAAAAGGAACACATTGACACCGGTGTGTCAGACCCACCATACTTGCTCCGGACACTGTGAGAGGGCTGTACAAGCAATGATCACACGCACGGCACAGCGGACACACCGGGAACCGCGGTGTTGGCCGTCGAATGGCGCTAGCTGCGCAGCATTTGTGCACCGCCGCCGTCAGTGTCAGCCAGTTTGCCGTGGCATACGGAGCTCCATCGCAGTCTTTAACACTGGTAGCATGTCGCGACAGCGTGGACGTGAACCGTATGTGCAGTTGACGGACTTTGAGCGAGGGCGTATAGTGGGCATGCGGGAGGCCGGGTGGACGTACCGCCGAATTGCTCAACACGTGGGGCGTGAGGTCTCCACAGTACATCGATGTTGTCGTCAGTGGTCGGCGGAAGGTGCACGTGCCCGTCGACCTGGGACCGGACCGCACCGATGCACGGATGCACGCCAAGACCGTAGGATCCTACGCAGTGCCGTAGGGGACCGCACCGCCACTTCCCAGCAAATTAGGGACACTGTTGCTCCTGGGGTATCGGCGAGGACCATTCGCAACCGTCTCCATGAAGCTGGGCTACGGTCCCGCACACCGTTAGGCCGTCTTCCGCTCACGCCCCAACATCGTGCAGCCCGCCTCCAGAGGTGTCGCGAAAGGCGTGAATGGAGGGACGAATGGAGACGTGTCTTCTTCAGCGATGAGAGTCGGTTCTGCCTTGGTGCCAATGATGGTCGTATGCGTATTTGGCGCCGTGCAGGTGAGCGCCACAATCAGGACTGCATACGACCGAGGCACACAGGGCCAACACCGGCATCATGGTGTGGGGAGCGATCTCCTACACTGGCCGTACACCACTGGTGATCGTCGAGGGGACACTGAATAGTGCACGGTACATCCAAACCGTCATCGAACCCATCGTTCTACCATTCCTAGACCGGCAAGGGAACTTGCTGTTCCAACAGGACAATGCACGTCCGCATGTATCCCGTGCCACCCAACGTGCTCTAGAAGGTGTAAGTCAACTACCCTGGCCAGCAAGATCTCCGGATCTGTCCCCCATTGAGCATGTTTGGGACTGGATGAAGCGTCGTCTCACGCGGTCTGCACGTCCAGCACGAACGCTGGTCCAACTGAGGCGCCAGGTGGAAATGGCATGGCAAGCCGTTCCACAGGACTACATCCAGCATCTCTACGATCGTCTCCATGGGAGAATAGCAGCCTGCATTGCTGCGAAAGGTGGATATACACTGTACTAGTGCCGACATTGTGCATGCTCTGTTGCCTGTGTCTATGTGCCTGTGGTTTTGTCAGTGTGATCATGTGATGTATCTGACCTCAGGTATGTGTCAATAAAGTTTCCCCTTCCAGGGACAATGAATTCACGGTGTTCTTATTTCAATTTCCAGGAGTGTATTTGTAGACTAAAAGAAAGCTTTTGACATTGTTGACTGGTACACTCTCTTTCAAATTCTTAAGGTGGCACGGGTAAAATACAGGGAGCTAAAGGCTATTTACAATTTGTACAGAAACCAGATGGCAGTTATAAGAGTCGACGGGCACGAAAGGGAAGTAGTCGTTGGGAAGGGAGTGAGATAGGGTTGTAGCCTATCCCCGATTATATTCAATCTGTATATCGAGCAAGCAGTAAAGGAAACAAAAGAAAAATTTGGAGTTGGAATTAAAATCCATGGAGAAAAAATAAAAACTTTGAGGTTCGCCGATGACATTGTAATTCTGTCAGAGACAGCAAAGGACAAAAGAGCAGTTGAACTGAATGGACAGTGTCTTGAAAGGGGGGTATAAGATGAACATCAACAAAAGCAAAACGAGGATAATGGAATGTAGTCGAGTTAACTCGGATGATGTTGCGGGAATTAGGTTAGGAAATGAGAGGCTTAAAGTAGTAAAGGAGTTGTGCTATTTGGGGAGCAAAATAACAGATGATGGAGCGAAGTAGAGAGGATATAAAATGTAGACTGGCAATGGCAAGGAAAGCATTTCCGAATAAGAGAAATTTGTTAACATCGAGTATAGATTTAAGTGTCAGAAAGTCGTTTCTGAAAGTATTTGTATGGAGTTTAGTCATGTATGGAAGTGAAACGTGGACGATAAATAGTTTAGACAAGAAGAAAATAGAAGCTTTCGAAATGTGGTGCTACAGAAGAATGCTGGAGATTAGATGGGTAGATCACATAACTAATGATGAGGTATTGAACAGAACTGGAGAGAAGAGAAATCGTAGAGGGAGACCAAGAGACGAATACACTAAGCAGATTCAGAAGGATGTAGGCTGCAGTATGTACTGGGAGGATGAAGAAGC
This sequence comes from Schistocerca cancellata, assembly GCF_023864275.1. Lineage (NCBI taxonomy): Eukaryota > Metazoa > Arthropoda > Insecta > Orthoptera > Acrididae > Schistocerca > Schistocerca cancellata. The sequence continues at coordinate 180,175,012 of NC_064635.1, forward strand.
TTACATAGGATAGAGTATCACGGAGAGCTGCATCAAACCAGTCTCAGGACTGAAGACCACAACAACAACGTATAAATAATATTAGAGACTCACAAAATTGCGATAATAGTAATGATATTCCGAAAATAATTTAGTATCTTGACTGGAACAGAATCGAATCGTTTACTTTTTACCCTTCAGAAAATTTCATTTTATCCCTTATCTGGTAATTACCCCCCAGGTTGGAGAACACTGACCTAGAATCATGAAATTTGGCAAGAAGCAATGTTTCCCAGTACAGGGAAAGAGAAAATTCATTTGCAATTACATCACACGAAAAAAATGTTTCTTTTGTCATTTGTTGTCATACCTCAAACTTGAAATTAGAAATTTCTCGAAAGTGTGGGAATGACCGCGACATATCTTGCCAGTATCAGTCTCGATAACAAGCAGAAATTGTCAAAGTTCTCGTTTCCCAGAAAGGACAAACTGACTGTATACATAATTTTGTACGAAACCCTTAGTGCGCGAACTCTACTCTGGCCAATGTTTTACAGCAAATTTGGTGTTCGTAGCTTTTAATGCACAGCCAATGAGAAGTTCATTCTAATTTCGATAAACTACTGATAATTCCCGAACTGTTGCTCAGAAGGGCGTGAGTACGACCCCGCAATCAAAGTGATAGGTCATCCAGTATCGCAATGTCAATAACCGGAAAATAACGCAAAGCCAATAAGCGGAAAATAACCGCAGCAGTGGTTCCGCGAGTAATTGCCCGCTGCGGCGGAGCAGTCGGTGCTAATGGCCAATTAGGACTCGCATTCCCACACAGTCAGCGATCTGCGGGAGGATAGCTGTACAGCAGCTATCCGTTTATACTGAGACATGCACTATGTGGTCAAAAATATCCGGACACCTGGCTGTAAATGAGTTTAAATTTCGTGGCCCTCTCCATCGATAATGCAGGAATTCAGTATGGTGTTACCCCAGCCTTAACCTTGATGACAGCTTTCACTTTCGCAGGCATACGTTCGATCAGGTGCTGGAAGGTGTCTTGGGGGGAATAGCAGACCATTCTTCGCGGAATGCTGCACTGAGGAGAGTTACCGATGTCGGTCGGTGATGCCTGGCAAGAAGTCGGAGTTCCAAACCATCCCGAAGGTATTCAATAGGATTTAGGTCAGGACAATGTGCAGGCCAGTCAATTACAGGGATGTTATTGTCGTGTAACCACTCCGCCACAGGCCGTGCATTACGAACATGTGCTCGATCGTTTTGAAAGATGCAATCGCCATCCCTGAATTGTTCTTCAACAGCTGGAAGCCAGAAGGCCTATGCTGTGATAGTGCCACGCAAAACAACAAGGGTTGCAACCCCTCCATGAGAAACACGACCACACCATAACACCACTGCCTCCGAATTTTACTTTTGGCACTACACACGCTGGCAGATGACGTTCACCGGACATTCTCCGTACCCACACCCTGACATCGGATCGACACACTGTGTACCATGATTCGTCACTCCACACTACGTTGTTCCACTGTTCAATCGTCCAGTGTTTACGTTCCTTGCAAGCGAGGCGTCGTTTGGTATTTACCGGCATGATGTGTGGCCTATGAGCTGCCGCTCAACCAAGAAATCCAAGTTTTCTCAGCTCCCACCTAACTGTTACAGTACTTGCAGTGGATCCTGATGCAGTTCGGAATTCGTGTGTGATGCTCTGGATAGATGTCAACCCTTTACACATTACTACCATCTTCAAATGTCGGCGGTCTCTGTCACTCAACAGACTAGCTGGGCCTGTACGTGTACCTTCACGTTTCCACTTCACGATCACATCCGAAACAGAGGACCTAGGGATGTTTAGGAGTGTGGAGATGTCGCTTTCAGACGTATGACACAAGTGATACCCAGTCACCAGACCACGTTCGGAGATCTCTAGTTCCGCGGAGTGCGCCATTCTGCTCTCTCACGATCTCTAATGACTACTGAGGTCGCTGATATGGAATACCTGGTAGTTGGCGGCAGCACAGTGCACCTAATACGAAAAACGTATGTTTTTTTTTTGGGGGGGGGGGGGTGTTGTGATTCTTTTTATCACATAGTGTACAGGGAACTGTGTTATGTTTCATCGCTATGAAACAGAGGGTGTTTATAATCAAACTTTCGCTACTTGAAAGGATCCCCATGAAAAACGATTGATCGTAGGACTATGGATCTTTGTTTCGGATTCTGTTCGTAGAGCGTTGTACCGGGTAGAGACTTAGAGTGATATTCGCAGGTGGGAGCTAGACCTGAAAACATTAACTTTATTGTGCTGGACGTTAATTTGGAAGAGTTGTATGAGATCGTCCCTTTACATAATTTTTATTTAGACGTGTTCGAGTATGGCATTCTGAACATTTTAGTAAGTAGTGCGTTCTGTGCTATAAAAACCGCATGTCAGCAAAATCGCATTTTGGACATTTGTGAGTGTTGGTGTTTTAAGCATCAACTAGAGGATGGAAGAGTTTTGATAAATTTTCATGACGGATATTTCGAAGTAAGAGCTAATGCATTCTATAAAACACCTAGCTGAGTACCTGGCGTTGCCTAGGTATTTATTTGCAAAGACACGAGGAAGTGAGATGAGGACTAAACCATGGAAAGGAACACATTTTAATTTCCACATGAGAGGCGAAATTTCCTCAGACTTCAAGAAGAATATAATAATTCCAATTCCAAAGAAAGCAGGTGTTGACAGATGTGAAAATTACCGAATTATCAGTTTAATAAGTCATACCTGCAAAATACTAACCCGAATTCTTTACAGACGAATGGAAAAACTAGTAGAAGCCGACCTCGAGGAAGATCAGTTTGGATTCCGTAGAAATGTTGGAACACGTGAGGCAATACTGACCTTACGACTTATCTTAGAAGAAAGATTGAGGAAAGGCAAACCTACGTTTCTAGCATTTGTAGACTTAGAGAAAGCTTTAGACAATGTTGACTGGAATACTCTCTTTCAAATTCTTAAGGTGGCAGGGGTAAAATATAGGGAGCTAAAGGCTATTTACAATTTGTAAATAGAAACCAGATGACAGTTATAAGAGTCGAGGGACATGAAAGGGAAGCAGGGGTTGGGAAGGGAGTGAGACAAGCTTGTAGCCTCTCCCCGATGCTATTCAATCTGTATAATGAGCAAGCAATGAAGGAAATAAAAGAAAAATTCGGAGTAGGTATTAAAATCCATGGAGAAGAAATAAAAACTTTGAGGTTCGCCGATGGCATTGTAATTCTGTCAGAGACAGCAAAAGACTTGGAAGAGCAGTTGAACGGACTGGACAGTGTCTTTAGAGGAGGATATAAAATGAACAACAAAGGCAAAACGCCGGCCGCGGTGGTCTCGCGGTTCTAGGCGCGCAGTCCGGAACCGCGCGACTGCTACGGTCGCAGGTTCGAATCCTGCCTCGGGCATGGATGTGTGTGATGTCCTTAGGTTAGTTAGGTTTAAGTAGTTCTAAGTTCTAGGGGACTGATGACCACAGCTGTTAAGTCCCATAGTGCTCAGAGCCATTTGAACCAGCCAAAGGCAAAACGAGGATAATGGAATGTAGTCGAATTAAGTCGAGTGATGCTGAGGGAATTACATTAGGAAATGAGACACTTAAAGTAGTAAAGGAGTTTTGATTTTTAAGGAGCAAAATAACTTACGATGGTCGAAGTAGAGAGGATATAAAATGTAGACTAGCAATGGTAAGGAAAGCGTTTCTGAAGAAGAGAAATTTGTTAACATCGAGTATAGATTTTAGTGTCAGGAAGTCGTTTTTGAAAGTATTTGGAGTGTAGCCATGCATGGAAGTGAAACATGGACGATAAATAGTTTGGACAAGAAGAGAGTAGAAGTTTTCGAAATGTGGTGCTACAGAAGAATGCTGAAGATTAGATGGGTGGATCACATAACTAATGAGGAGGTATTTAATAGAATTGGGGAGAAGAGGAGTTTGTGGCACGACTAGAAGAAGGGATCGGTTGGTGGGGCATATTCTCAGGCATCGAGGGATCACCGATTTAGTACTGGAGGGCAGCGTGGTGGTTAAAAATCGTAGAGGGAGACCAAGAGATGAATACACTAAGCGGATTCAGAAGGATGTAGGCTGCAGTAGGTACTGGGAGATGAAGAAGCTTGCACAGGAGAGAGTAGCATGGAGAGCTGAATCAAAGCAGTCTCAGGACTGAAGACCACAACAAACAAACAACATGAGAGGGTTACTTATGTTAATTACGTACCGCGTGTACGTTACAAGTTATAAAAGTTAGTCAGCGTGACGACCGTTCGTATCCGGGACAGCCTGGAATCTCACTACAGATACCATTTCGCAAATGTTCGTATCACTTTTCGAACAGTGGGCCATGAACGTTTAGCTGTCGTCACAGGTCGTGTTCCGCTTGAAGATCATATATCGCGTCCAGCATGGCTACAGTAACTTTTTCAGCAATTCGAGGTGGAATTGGCCGTCGGGCTCCAGCAGTGGCAATTCCCAAATCCTCAGTGAACTTGGACTTCCAAAACGTGTCCTTCAATCTCGGTGCGGGAAGAGGACCTTTTCTCTTTAACGCGTGGATACTGGCTGTTCACGGAGATTTGTTCCGTCTTTGCAGCTAAAACGTTAGTTTGTTTTTTGCCATAAACGTTTCGCTTCTTTTATTTATCAAGCATTTTCAGTGGTCTGTAATACACGCCTCTTTTAATACTCATAATAAATGAATTATGTAGAATTTACGGATGTGTTATGTTACGTTTCCTCACGTTTTTCTCTTGTTTTTCAGATTAGAAACAAGATTTTGTAGCAGAAGTTTTGTGAGGTTAAACCATCCTTTGGAGTTACTTACGATTTCAGCCTCACTAAACTTGTGCCACAAAAGTTGTTTCCAACCTGAAGAAAAAGAGGAATTGTAACATAATAATATATTTGTAACTACTATACAATACATTTATTATATAGCGTGGTCAGAAAATGTCTGAAGCGCTTGTAGAGATGTTTCGCAGTAACTTGTACTAACTAGGAAAGTACTTGGGCTCGAACAAACAGATCTGTATGAAAGTGTGGTTACAGGAGCATTATGTACCTCTGAATCTGCTGGTGGGTGTCGTTTTTCTGCAAAACTCTGCAGTCATGCTCTAGATATCACTGTAGATTTAATTGTATACGCTATGCAGCAATCTTACCTATAAATGTAAATGCGGAATGTCAATAAAATGCTCCGAGCAATACGAATGACTGCAAAACGCACAGTGAAGAAATGCAAGTTGATCGCATGGCGTATTTGCACATTGTATAATATCAGTGTTGAACGCCACGTCAATGACACTTTTGTTCACTGGTTCACCAATATCGTTCTGCCACGAGTAACGAAGCATTGGTCTGTATACTCCCGCAGAAAACTGATTGATAATTGACAGAATGCATATTCATGATAAAGAATCTGTCGTGCAATTTCGGCTGCATATTACTGGAACGTAGTTTAATGAAGTCTGTTATTCTCTTGGCATATATTTTATATTGCCTGAAGAAATACACATCCAGAGGTTGCGCATATTTTGTAGTTTTAGGCGGAATGATTTTTAAATCTACATGTTTTCCGCCAGATGCTTCCAGTAGTACTCGTTCATCGTTATGTCCAGACCAGGAGTCACAAAGTACTAATGACTTTCTCGACAAATGTGGATTCAAAACTGACAGAAAAAACGACTTCAAATGTTTCGTCATCTTCCCACTCACACTTGCATCGACGACGACATTTGGAGGGCACCGCGTTTCTATTTCCTTGACACGCGGGGTCTAAACTTTCCACTGGATTCTCGGAAAAATATATAGTTTGTCTGCGAATCGTCCGTCCATTGATATAGCAACATCGATCGTGTAACTATGCGTTGCACAGTTAACTGATTGCAACATCGCGACAGTGTTTCTCCCCCCTTTCATGGATAGTGTTCTGTCACAAGAAAGTTCTTAGTTGAACTGACTAATCACAGTTCCATTCAGAACTAATATCGATGTTTTCTCCCGTGATTGCTCATTGACGTCAGCAACAAACGTTTGAGCTCTTTCAATCAGCTCTTCTTCGTCATCCTTATGTTTTCGTGCTTGGATACGGCGTGATGTTATCCTAAACTCCTTTTTCAAATTAGTAATAAATCCTAGTGAAGCTGTAAAGTTTGTTCACCCGAAATTTCTGGCTACGTCCAATGCCCAATGTTGTAAATGCCAATAATGAACGGCGGAACCGCATTATTGCGCTTCATCGAATTTCGCCATTAGACGCTCCTTGATGGTCTTGAACAGCAGTGTACGATTTTCTTTGAAAACTGTATTTCCTTCTCTTTTCTTTGCCACGTAATCCAGTATGTTTTTAATATTGCTTTTAGACTTTAGTTTAGGGTATCTTTTCAGAAGCTTCTTACGTAACCTCTTACGTAATAATCATCGTACATGTTCTCCAGTGTGTTGTCATCAAACGCCGTGATGATACTTGCAACTTTAACCTTCTTCTTGGGAGACGGTTGTAATTCACTGTCACTGCTTCCATCGCCTCTTCCCGCACTTGCCGTAGCACTACCGTTTGCAATGAGTTGTTCGTCATTATCATCCCTATCATCATCATTATGTGTTAGTGTTACAACAGTATCTGTTTCTAAGTT